>NW_027472602.1:0-1200000 GCF_030347505.1 Rhynchophorus ferrugineus | reverse complement strand
TAGTTTCCGAGATATGGGCTATCGATAATTTACACCTTAGGCTCTGCTTCTAACTTGGGCCCAAATTGTAAAATGGTCTTATCTATTGGCGATTTCGTTCCAATTCACATTCCAAGTAATATTCGGCATGCTAATTACATTGCCGGTTGCCAAATTGCATTATCTCTTATAGTTTCCGAGATATGGACTATCGGTAATTTACACCTTAGGCTCTGCTTCTAACTTGGGCCCAAATTGTAAAATGGTCTTATCTATTGGCGATTTCGTTCCAATTCACATTCCAAGTAATATCCGGCATGCTAATTACATTGCCGGTTGCCAAATTGAATTATCTCTTATAGTTTCCGAGATATGGACTATCGATAATTTACACCTTAGGCTCTGCTTCTAACTTGGGCCCAAATTGTAAAATGGTCTTACCTATTGGCGATTTCGTTCCAATTCACATTCCAAGTAATATTCGGCATGCTAATTACATTGCCGGTTGCCAAATTGCATTATCTCTTATAGTTTCCGAGATATGGACTATCGATAATTTACACCTTAGGCTCTGCTTCTAACTTGGGCCCAAATTGTAAAATGGTCTTATCTATTGGCGATTTCGTTCCAATTCACATTCCAAGTAATATTCGGCATGCTAATTACATTGCCGGTTGCCAAATTGCATTATCTCTTATAGTTTCCGAGATATGGACTATCGATAATTTACATCTTAGGCTCTGCTTCTAACTTGGGCCCAAATTGTAAAATCGTCTTATCTATTGGCGATTTCGTTCCAATTCACATTCCAAGTAATATTCGGCATGCTAATTACATTGCCGGTTGCCAAATTGCATTATCTCTTATAGTTTCCGAGATATGGACTATCGATAATTTACACCTTAGGCTCTGCTTCTAACTTGGGCCCAAATTGTAAAATGGTCTTATCTATTGGCGATTTCGTTCCAATTCACACTCCAAGTAATATCCGGCATGCTAATTACATTGCCGGTTGCCAAATTGAATTATCTCTTATAGTTTCCGAGATATGGACTATCGATAATTTACACCTTAGGCTCTGCTTCTAACTTGGGCCCAAATTGTAAAATGGTCTTATCTATTGGCGATTTCGTTCCAATTCACATTCCAAGTAATATTCGGCATGCTAATTACATTGCCGGTTGCCAAAGTGCATTATCTCTTATAGTTTCCGAGATATGGACTATCGATAATTTACACCTTAGGCTCTGCTTCTAACTTGGGCCCAAATTGTAAAATGGTCTTATCTATTGGCGATTTCGTTCCAATTCACATTCCAAGTAATATTCGGCATGCTAATTACATTGCCGGTTGCCAAATTGCATTATCTCTTATAGTTTCCGAGATATGGACTATCGATAATTTACACCTTAGGCTCTGCTTCTAACTTGGGCCCAAATTGTAAAATGGTCTTATCTATTGGCGATTTCGTTCCAATTCACATTCCAAGTAATATTCGGCATGCTAATTACATTGCCGGTTGCCAAATTGCATTATCTCTTATAGTTTCCGAGATATGGACTATCGATAATTTACATCTTAGGCTCTGCTTCTAACTTGGGCCCAAATTGTAAAATCGTCTTATCTATTGGCGATTTCGTTCCAATTCACATTCCAAGTAATATTCGGCATGCTAATTACATTGCCGGTTGCCAAATTGCATTATCTCTTATAGTTTCCGAGATATGGACTATCGATAATTTACACCTTAGGCTCTGCTTCTAACTTGGGCCCAAATTGTAAAATGGTCTTATCTATTGGCGATTTCGTTCCAATTCACATTCCAAGTAATATCCGGCATGCTAATTACATTGCCGATTGCCAAATTGAATTATCTCTTATAGTTTCCGAGATATGGACTATCGATAATTTACACCTTAGGCTCTGCTTCTAACTTGGGCCCAAATTGTAAAATGGTCTTATCTATTGGCGATGTCGTTCCAATTCACATTCCAAGTAATATTCGGCATGCTAATTACATTGCCGGTTGCCAAAGTGCATTATCTGTTATAGTTTCCGAGATATGGACTATCGATAATTTACACCTTAGGCTCTGCTCCTAACTTGGGCCCAAATTGTAAAATGGTCTTATCTATTGGCGATATCGTTCCAATTCACATTCCAAGTAATATCCGGCATGCTAATTACATTGCCGGTTGCCAAATTGAATTATCTCTTATAGTTTCCGAGATATGGACTATCGATAATTTACACCTTAGGCTCTGCTTCTAACTTGGGCCCAAATTGTAAAATGGTCTTATCTATTGGCGATTTCGTTCCAATTCACATTCCAAGTAATATTCGGCATGCTAATTACATTGCCGGTTGCCAAAGTGCATTATCTCTTATAGTTTCCGAGATATGGACTATCGATAATTTACACCTTAGGCTCTGCTTCTAACTTGGGCCCAAATTGTAAAATGGTCTTATCTATTGGCGATTTCGTTCCAATTCACATTCCAAGTAATATTCGGCATGCTAATTACATTGCCGGTTGCCAAATTGCATTATCTCTTATAGTTTCCGAGATATGGACTATCGATAATTTACACCTTAGGCTCTGCTTCTAACTTGGGCCCAAATTGTAAAATGGTCTTATCTATTGGCGATTTCGTTCCAATTCACATTCCAAGTAATATTCGGCATGCTAATTACATTGCCGGTTGCCAAAGTGCATTATCTCTTATAGTTTCCGAGATATGGACTATCGATAATTTACACCTTAGGCTCTGCTCCTAACTTGGGCCCAAATTGTAAAATGGTCTTATCTATTGGCGATTTCGTTCCAATTCACATTCCAAGTAATATTCGGCATGCTAATTACATTGCCGGTTGCCAAATTGCATTATCTCTTATAGTTTCCGAGATATGGGCTATCGATAATTTACACCTTAGGCTCTGCTTCTAACTTGGGCCCAAATTGTAAAATGGTCTTATCTATTGGCGATTTCGTTCCAATTCACATTCCAAGTAATATTCGGCATGCTAATTACATTGCCGGTTGCCAAATTGCATTATCTCTTATAGTTTCCGAGATATGGACTATCGGTAATTTACACCTTAGGCTCTGCTTCTAACTTGGGCCCAAATTGTAAAATGGTCTTATCTATTGGCGATTTCGTTCCAATTCACATTCCAAGTAATATACGGCATGCTAATTACATTGCCGGTTGCCAAATTGAATTATCTCTTATAGTTTCCGAGATATGGACTATCGATAATTTACACCTTAGGCTCTGCTTCTAACTTGGGCCCAAATTGTAAAATGGCCTTACCTATTGGCGATTTCGTTCCAATTCACATTCCAAGTAATATTCGGCATGCTAATTACATTGCCGGTTGCCAAATTGCATTATCTCTTATAGTTTCCGAGATATAGACTATCGATAATTTACACCTTAGGCTCTGCTTCTAACTTGGGCCCAAATTGTAAAATGGTCTTATCTATTGGCGATTTCGTTCCAATTCACATTCCAAGTAATATCCGGCATGCTAATTACATTGCCGGTTGCCAAATTGAATTATCTCTTATAGTTTCCGAGATATGGACTATCGATAATTTACACCTTAGGCTCTGCTTCTAACTTGGGCCCAAATTGTAAAATGGTCTTATCTATTGGCGATTTCGTTCCAATTCACATTCCAAGTAATATTCGGCATGCTAATTACATTGCCGATTGCCAAATTGCATTATCTCTTATAGTTTCCGAGATATGGACTATCGATAATTTACACCTTAGGCTCTGCTTCTAACTTTGGCCCAAATTGTAAAATGGTCTTATCTATTGGCGATTTCGTTCCAATTCACACTCCAAGTAATATTCGGCATGCTAATTACATTGCCGGTTGCGAAATTGCATTATCTCTTATAGTTTCCGAGATATGGACTATCAATAATTTACACCTTAGGCTCTGCTTCTAACTTGGGCCCAAATTGTAAAATGGTCTTATCTATTGGCGATTTCGTTCCAATTCACATTCCAAGTAATATTCGGCATGCTAATTACATTGCCGGTTGCCAAATTGCATTATCTCTTATAGTTTCCGAGATATGGACTATCAATAATTTACACCTTAGGCTCTGCTTCTAACTTGGGCCCAAATTGTAAAATGGCCTTATCTATTGGCGATTTCGTTCCAATTCACATTCCAAGTAATATTCGGCATGCTAATTACATTGCCGGTTGCCAAATTGCATTATCTCTTATAGTTTCCGAGATATGGACTATCGATAATTTACACCTTAAGCTCTGCTTCTAACTTGGGCCCAAATTGTAAAATGGCCTTATCTATTGGCGATTTCGTTCCAATTCACATTCCAAGTAATATTCGGCATGCTAATTACATTGCCGGTTGCCAAATTGCATTATCTCTTATAGTTTCCGAGATATGGACTATCGATAATTTACACCTTAGGCTCTGCTTCTAACTTGGGCCCAAATTGTAAAATGGCCTTACCTATTGGCGATTTCGTTCCAATTCACACTCCAAGTAATATTCGGCATGCTAATTACATTGCCGGTTGCGAAATTGCATTATCTCTTATAGTTTCCGAGATATGGACTATCAATAATTTACACCTTAGGCTCTGCTTCTAACTTGGGCCCAAATTGTAAAATGGTCTTATCTATTGGCGATTTCGTTCCAATTCACATTCCAAGTAATATTCGGCATGCTAATTACATTGCCGGTTGCCAAATTGCATTATCTCTTATAGTTTCCGAGATATGGACTATCGATAATTTACACCTTAGGCTCTGCTTCTAACTTGGGCCCAAATTGTAAAATGGTCTTATCTATTGGCGATTTCGTTCCAATTCACATTCCAAGTAATATTCGGCATGCTAATTACATTGCCGGTTGCCAAATTGCATTATCTCTTATAGTTTCCGAGATATGGACTATCGATAATTTACACCTTAGGCTCTGCTTCTAACTTGGGCCCAAATTGTAAAATGGTCTTATCTATTGGCGATTTCGTTCCAATTCACATTCCAAGTAATATTCGACATGCTAATTACATTGCCGGTTGCCAAATTGCATTAACTCTTATAGTTTCCGAGATATGGACTATCGATAATTTACACCTTAGGCTCTGCTTCTAACTTGGCCCCAAATTGTAAAATGGTCTTATCTATTGGCGATTTCGTTCCAATTCACATTCCAAGTAATATTCGGCATGCTAATTACATTGCCGGTTGCCAAATTGCATTATCTCTTATAGTTTCCGAGATATGGACTATCGATAATTTACACCTTAGGCTCTACTTCTAACTAGGGCCCAAATTGTAAAATGGTCTTATCTATTGGCGATTTCGTTCCAATTCACATTCCAAGTAATATTCGGCATGCTAATTACATTGCCGGTTGCCAAATTGCATTATCTCTTATAGTTTCCGAGATATGGACTATCGATAATTTACATCTTAGGCTCTGCTTCTAACTTGGGCCCAAATTGTAAAATCGTCTTATCTATTGGCGATTTCGTTCCAATTCACATTCCAAGTAACATTCGGCATGCTAATTACATTGCCGGTTGCCAAATTGCATTATCTCTTATAGTTTCCGAGATATGGACTATCGATAATTTACACCTTAGGCTCTGCTTCTAACTTGGGCCCAAATTGTAAAATGGTCTTATCTATTGGCGATTTCGTTCCAATTCACATTCCAAGTAATATCCGGCATGCTAATTACATTGCCGGTTGCCAAATTGAATTATCTCTTATAGTTTCCGAGATATGGACTATCGATAATTTACACCTTAGGCTCTGCTTCTAACTTGGGCCCAAATTGTAAAATGGTCTTATCTATTGGCGATTTCGTTCCAATTCACATTCCAAGTAATATTCGGCATGCTAATTACATTGCCGGTTGCCAAATTGCATTATCTCTTATAGTTTCCGAGATATGGACTATCGATAATTTACATCTTAGGCTCTGCTTCTAACTTGGGCCCAAATTGTAAAATGGTCTTATCTATTGGCGATTTCGTTCCAATTCACATTCCAAGTAATATTCGGCATGCTAATTACATTGCCGGTTGCCAAATTGCATTATCTCTTATAGTTTCCGAGATATGGACTATCGATAATTTACACCTTAGGCTCTGCTTCTAACTTGGGCCCAAATTGTAAAATGGTCTTATCTATTGGCGATTTCGTCCCAATTCACATTTCAAGTGATATTCGGCATGCTAATTACATTGCCGGTTGCGAAATTGCATTATCTCTTATAGTTTCCGAGATATGGACTATCAATAATTTACACCTTAGGCTCTGCTTCTAACTTGGGCCCAAATTGTAAAATGGTCTTATCTATTGGCGATTTCGTTCCAATTCACATTCCAAGTAATATTCGGCATGCTAATTACATTGCCGGTTGCCAAATTGCATTATCTCTTATAGTTTCCGAGATATGGACTATCGATAATTTACACCTTAGGCTCTGCTTCTAACTTGGGCCCAAATTGTAAAATGGTCTTATCTATTGGCGATTTCGTTCCAATTCACATTCCAAGCAATATTCGGCATGCTAATTACATTGCCGGTTGCCAAATTGCATTATCTCTTATAGTTTCCGAGATATGGACTATCGATAATTTACACCTTAGGCTCTGCTTCTAACTTGGGCCCAAATTGTAAAATGGTCTTATCTATTGGCGATTTCGTTCCAATTCACATTCCAAGTAATATTCGGCATGCTAATTACATTGCCGGTTGCCAAATTGCATTATCTCTTATAGTTTCCGATATATGGACTATCGATAATTTACACCTTAGGCTCTGCTTCTAACTTGGGCCCAAATTATAAAATGGTCTTATCTATTGGCGATTTCGTTCCAATTCACATTCCAAGTAATATCCGGCATGCTAATTACATTGCCTGTTGCCAAATTGAATTATCTCTTATAGTTTCCGAGATATGGACTATCGATAATTTACACCTTAGGCTCTGCTTCTAACTTGGGCCCAAATTGTAAAATGGTCTTATCTATTGGCGATTTCGTTCCAATTCACATTCCAAGTAATATTCGGCATGCTAATTACATTGCCGGTTGCCAAATTGCATTATCTCTTATAGTTTCCGAGATATGGACTATCGATAATTTACATCTTAGGCTCTGCTTCTAAATTGGGCCCAAATTGTAAAATGGTCTTATCTATTGGCGATTTCGTTCCAATTCACATTCCAAGTAATATTCGGCATGCTAGTTACATTGCCGGTTGCGAAATTGCATTATCTCTTATAGTTTCCGAGATATGGACTATCAATAATTTACAACTTAGGCTCTGCTTCTAACTTGGGCCCAAATTGTAAAATGGTCTTATCTATTGGCGATTTCGTTCCAATTCACATTCCAAGTAATATTCGGCATGCTAATTACATTGCCGGTTGCCAAAGTGCATTATCTCTTATAGTTTCCGAGATATGGACTATCGATAATTTACACTTTAGGCTCTGCTTCTAACTTGGGCCCAAATTGTAAAATGGTCTTATCTATTGGCGATTTCGTTCCAATTCACATTCCAAGTAATATTCGGCATGCTAATTACATTGCCGGTTGCCAAATTGCATTATCTCTTATAGTTTCCGAGATATGGACTATCGATAATTTACACCTTAGGCTCTGCTTCTAACTTGGGCCCAAATTGTAAAATGGTCTTATCTATTGGCGATTTCGTTCCAATTCACATTCCAAGTAATATTCGGCATGCTAATTACATTGCCGGTTGCCAAAGTGCATTATCTCTTATAGTTTCCGAGATATGGACTATCGATAATTTACACCTTAGGCTCTGCTCCTAACTTGGGCCCAAATTGTAAAATGGTCTTATCTATTGGCGATTTCGTTCCAATTCACATTCCAAGTAATATTCGGCATGCTAATTACATTGCCGGTTGCCAAATTGCATTATCTCTTATAGTTTCCGAGATATGGACTATCGATAATTTACACCTTAGGCTCTGCTTCTAACTTGGGCCCAAATTGTAAAATGGTCTTATCTATTGGCGATTTCGTTCCAATTCACATTCCAAGTAATATTCGGCATGCTAATTACATTGCCGGTTGCCAAATTGCATTATCTCTTATAGTTTCCGAGATATGGACTATCGGTAATTTACACCTTAGGCTCTGCTTCTAACTTGGGCCCAAATTGTAAAATGGTCTTATCTATTGGCGATTTCGTTCCAATTCACATTCCAAGTAATATCCGGCATGCTAATTACATTGCCGGTTGCCAAATTGAATTATCTCTTACAGTTTCCGAGATATGGACTATCGATAATTTACACCTTAGGCTCTGCTTCTAACTTGGGCCCAAATTGTAAAATGGTCTTACCTATTGGCGATTTCGTTCCAATTCACATTTCAAGTAATATTCGGCATGCTAATTACATTGCCGGTTGCCAAATTGCAATATCTCTTATAGTTTCTGAGATATGGACTATCGATAATTTACACCTTAGGCTCTGCTTCTAACTAGGGCCCAAATTGTAAAATGGTCTTATCTATTGGCGATTTCGTTCCAATTCACATTCCAAGTAATATTCGGCATGCTAATTACATTGCCGGTTGCCAAATTGCATTATCTCTTATAGTTTCCGAGATATGGACTATCGATAATTTACATCTTAGGCTCTGCTTCTAACTTGGGCCCAAATTGTAAAATCGTCTTATCTATTGGCGATTTCGTTCCAATTCACATTCCAAGTAATATTCGGCATGCTAATTACATTGCCGGTTGCCAAATTGCATTATCTCTTATAGTTTCCGAGGTATGGACTATCGATAATTTACACCTTAGGCTCTGCTTCTAACTTGGGCCCAAATTGTAAAATGGTCTTATCTATTGGCGATTTCGTTCCAATTCACATTCCAAGTAATATCCGGCATGCTAATTACATTGCCGGTTGCCAAATTGAATTATCTCTTATAGTTTCCGAGATATGGACTATCGATAATTTACACCTTAGGCTCTGCTTCTAACTTGGGCCCAAATTGTAAAATGGTCTTATCTATTGGCGATTTCGTTCCAATTCACATTCCAAGTAATATACGGCATGCTAATTACATTGCCGGTTGCCAAATTGCATTAACTCTTATAGTTTCCGAGATATGGACTATCGATAATTTACACCTTAGGCTCTGCTTCTAACTAGGGCCCAAATTGTAAAATGGTCTTATCTATTGGCGATTTCGTTCCAATTCACATTCCAAGTAATATTCGGCATGCTAATTACATTGCCGGTTGCCAAATTGCATTATCTCTTATAGTTTCCGAGATATGGACTATCGATAATTTACACTTTAGGCTCTGCTTCTAACTTGGGCCCAAATTGTAAAATGGTCTTATCTATTGGCGATTTCGTTCCAATTCACATTCCAAGTAATATTCGGCATGCTAATTACATTGCCGGTTGCCAAAGTGCATTATCTCTTATAGTTTCCGAGATATGGACTATCGATAATTTACACCTTAGGCTCTGCTCCTAACTAGGGCCCAAATTGTAAAATGGTCTTATCTATTGGCGATTTCGTTCCAATTCACATTCCAAGTAATATTCGGCATGCTAATTACATTGCCGGTTACCAAATTGCATTATCTCTTATAGTTTCCGAGATATGGACTATCGATAATTTACACCTTAGGCTCTGCTTCTAACTTGGGCCCAAATTGTAAAATGGTCTTATCTATTGGCGATTTCGTTCCAATTCACATTCCAAGTAATATTCGGCATGCTAATTACATTGCCGGTTGCCAAATTGCATTATCTCTTATAGTTTCCGAGATATGGACTATCGGTAATTTACACCTTAGGCTCTGCTTCTAACTTGGGCCCAAATTGTAAAATGGTCTTATCTATTGGCGATTTCGTTCCAATTCACATTCCAAGTAATATCCGGCATGCTAATTACATTGCCGGTTGCCAAATTGAATTATCTCTTACAGTTTCCGAGATATGGACTATCGATAATTTACACCTTAGGCTCTGCTTCTAACTTGGGCCCAAATTGTAAAATGGTCTTACCTATTGGCGATTTCGTTCCAATTCACATTTCAAGTAATATTCGGCATGCTAATTACATTGCCGGTTGCCAAATTGCAATATCTCTTATAGTTTCCGAGATATGGACTATCGATAATTTACACCTTAGGCTCTGCTTCTAACTAGGGCCCAAATTGTAAAATGGTCTTATCTATTGGCGATTTCGTTCCAATTCACATTCCAAGTAATATTCGGCATGCTAATTACATTGCCGGTTGCCAAATTGCATTATCTCTTATAGTTTCCGAGATATGGACTATCGATAATTTACATCTTAGGCTCTGCTTCTAACTTGGGCCCAAATTGTAAAATCGTCTTATCTATTGGCGATTTCGTTCCAATTCACATTCCAAGTAATATTCGGCATGCTAATTACATTGCCGGTTGCCAAATTGCATTATCTCTTATAGTTTCCGAGATATGGACTATCGATAATTTACACCTTAGGCTCTGCTTCTAACTTGGGCCCAAATTGTAAAATGGTCTTATCTATTGGCGATTTCGTTCCAATTCACATTCCAAGTAATATCCGGCATGCTAATTACATTGCCGGTTGCCAAATTGAATTATCTCTTATAGTTTCCGAGATATGGACTATCGATAATTTACACCTTAGGCTCTGCTTCTAACTTGGGCCCAAATTGTAAAATGGTCTTATCTATTGGCGATTTCGTTCCAATTCACATTCCAAGTAATATACGGCATGCTAATTACATTGCCGGTTGCCAAATTGCATTATCTCTTATAGTTTCCGAGATATGGACTATCGATAATTTACACCTTAGGCTCTGCTTCTAACTTGGGCCCAAATTGTAAAATGGTCTTATCTATTGGCGATTTCGTTCCAATTCACATTCCAAGTAATATTCGGCATGCTAATTACATTGCCGGTTGCCAAAGTGCATTATCTCTTATAGTTTCCGAGATATGGACTATCGATAATTTACACCTTAGGCTCTGCTCCTAACTTGGGCCCAAATTGTAAAATGGTCTTATCTATTGGCGATTTCGTTCCAATTCACATTCCAAGTAATATTCGGCATGCTAATTACATTGCCGGTTGCCAAATTGCATTATCTCTTATAGTTTCCGAGATATGGACTATCGATAATTTACACCTTAGGCTCTGCTTCTAACTTGGGCCCAAATTGTAAAATGGTCTTATCTATTGGCGATTTCGTTCCAATTCACATTCCAAGTAATATTCGGCATGCTAATTACATTGCCGGTTGCCAAATTGCATTATCTCTTATAGTTTCCGAGATATGGACTATCGGTAATTTACACCTTAGGTTCTGCTTCTAACTTGGGCCCAAATTGTAAAATGGTCTTATCTATTGGCGATTTCGTTCCAATTCACATTCCAAGTAATATCCGGCATGCTAATTACATTGCCGGTTGCCAAATTGAATTATCTCTTACAGTTTCCGAGATATGGACTATCGATAATTTACACCTTAGGCTCTGCTTCTAACTTGGGCCCAAATTGTAAAATGGTCTTACCTATTGGCGATTTCGTTCCAATTCACATTCCAAGTAATATTCGGCATGCTAATTACATTGCCGGTTGCCAAATTGCAATATCTCTTATAGTTTCCGAGATATGGACTATCGATAATTTACACCTTAGGCTCTGCTTCTAACTAGGGCCCAAATTGTAAAATGGTCTTATCTATTGGCGATTTCGTTCCAATTCACATTCCAAGTAATATTCGGCATGCTAATTACATTGCCGGTTGCCAAATTGCATTATCTCTTATAGTTTCCGAGATATGGACTATCGATAATTTACATCTTAGGCTCTGCTTCTAACTTGGGCCCAAATTGTAAAATCGTCTTATCTATTGGCGATTTCGTTCCAATTCACATTCCAAGTAATATTCGGCATGCTAATTACATTGCCGGTTGCCAAATTGCATTATCTCTTATAGTTTCCGAGATATGGACTATCGATAATTTACACCTTAGGCTCTGCTTCTAACTTGGGCCCAAATTGTAAAATGGTCTTATCTATTGGCGATTTCGTTCCAATTCACATTCCAAGTAATATCCGGCATGCTAATTACATTGCCGGTTGCCAAATTGAATTATCTCTTATAGTTTCCGAGATATGGACTATCGATAATTTACACCTTAGGCTCTGCTTCTAACTTGGGCCCAAATTGTAAAATGGTCTTATCTATTGGCGATTTCGTTCCAATTCACATTCCAAGTAATATTCGGCATGCTAATTACATTGCCGGTTGCCAAATTGCATTATCTCTTATAGTTTCCGAGATATGGACTATCGATAATTTACACCTTAGGCTCTGCTTCTAACTTGGGCCCAAATTGTAAAATGGTCTTATCTATTGGCGATTTCGTTCCAATTCACATTCCAAGTAATATTCGGTATGCTAATTACATTGCCGGTTGCCAAATTGCATTATCTCTTATAGTTTCCGAGATATGGACTATCGATAATTTACACCTTAGGCTCTGCTTCTAACTTGGGCCCAAATTGTAAAATGGTCTTATCTATTGGCGCTTTCGTTCCAATTCATATTCCAAGTAATATTCGGCATGCTAATTACATTGCCGGTTGCCAAATTGCATTATCTCTTATAGTTTCCGAGATATGGACTATCGATAATTTACACCTTAGCCTCTGCTTCTAACTTGGGCCCAATTTGTAAAATGGTCTTATCTATTGGCGTTTTCGTTCCAATTCGCATTCCAAGTAATATTCGGCATGCTAATTACATTGCCGGTTGCCAAATTGCATTATCTCTTATAGTTTCCGAGATATGGACTATCGATAATTTACACCTTAGGCTCTGCTTCTAACTTGGGCCCAAATTGTAAAATGGTCTTCTCTATTGGCGATTTCGTTCCAATTCACATTCCAAGTAATATTCGGCATGCTAATTACATTGCCGGTTGCCAAATTGCATTATCTCTTATAGTTTCCGAGATATGGACTATCGATAATTTACACCTTAGGCTCTGCTTCTAACTTGGGCCCAAATTGTAAAATGGTCTTATCTATTGGCGATTTCGTTCCAATTCACATTCCAAGTAATATTCGGCATGCTAATTACATTGCCGGTTGCCAAATTGCATTATCTCTTATAGTTTCCGAGATATGGACTATCGATAATTTACACCTTAGGCTCTACTTCTAACTTGGGCCCAAATTTTAAAATGGTCTTATCTATTGGCGATTTCGTTCCAATTCACATTCCAAGTAATATTCGGCATGTTAATTACATTGCCGGTTGCCAAATTGCATTAACTCTTATAGTTTCCGAGATATGGACTATCGATAATTTACACCTTAGGCTCTGCTTCTAACTTGGGCCCAAATTGTAAAATGGTCTTATCTATTGGCGATTTCGTTCCAATTCACATTCCAAGTAATATTCGGCATGCTAATTACATTGCCGGTTGCCAAATTGCATTATCTCTTATAGTTTCCGAGATATGGACTATCGATAATTTACACCATAGGCTCTGCTTATAACTTGGGCCCAAATTGTAAAATGGTCTTATCTATTGGCGATTTCGTTCCAATTCACATTCCAAGTAATATTCGGCATGCTAATTACATTGCCGGTTGCCAAATTGCATTATCTCTTATAGTTTCCGAGATATGGACTATCGATAATTTACACCTTAGGCTCTGCTTCTAACTTGGGCCCAAATTGTAAAATGGTCTTATCTATTGGCGATTCCGTTCCAATTCACATTCCAAGTAATATTCGGCATGCTAATTACATTGCCGGTTGCCAAATTGCATTATCTCCTATAGTTTCCGAGATATGGACTATCGATAATTTACACCTTAGGCTCTGTTTCTAACTTGAGCCCAAATTGTAAAATGGTCTTATCTATTGGCGATTTCGTTCCAATTCACATTCCAAGTAATATTCGGCATGCTAATTACATTGCGGGTTGCCAAATTGCATTATCTCTTATAGTTTTCGAGATATGGACTATCGATAATTTACACCTTAGGCTCTGCTTCTAACTTGGGCCCAAATTGTAAAATGGTCTTATCTATTGGTGATTTCGTTCCAATTCACACTCCAAGTAATATTCGGCATGCTAATTACATTTCCGGTTGCGAAATTGCATTATCTCTTATAGTTTCCGAGATATGGACTATCAATAATTTACACCTTAGGCTCTGCTTCTAAATTGGGCCCAAATTGTAAAATGGTCTTATCTATTGGCGATTTCGTTCAAATTCACATTCCAAGTAATATTCGGCATGCTAATTACATTGCCGGTTGCCAAATTGCATTATCTCTTATAGTTTCCGAGATTTGGACTATCGATAATTTACACCTTAGGCTCTACTTCTAACTTGGGCCCAAATTTTAAAATGGTCTTATCTATTGGCGATTTCGTTCCAATTCACATTCCAAGTAATATTCGGCATGCTAATTACATTGCCGGTTGCCAAATTGCATTATCTCTTATAGTTTCCGAGATATGGACTATCGATAATTTACACCATAGGCTCTGCTTATAACTTGGGCCCAAATTGTAAAATGGTCTTATCTATTGGCGATTTCGTTGCAATTCACATTCCAAGTAATATTCGGCATGCTAATTACATTGCCGGTTGCCAAATTGCATTATCTCTTATAGTTTCCGAGATATGGACTATCGATAATTTACACCATATTCTCTGCTTCTAACTTGGGCCCAAATTGTAAAATGGTCTTATCTATTGGCGATTTCGTTCCAATTCACATTCCAAGTAATATTCGGCATGCTAATTACATTGCCGGTTGCCAAATTGCATTATCTCTTATAGTTTCCGAGATATGGACTATCGATAATTTACACCTTAGGCTCTGTTTCTAACTTGAGCCCAAATTGTAAAATGGTCTTATCTATTGGCGATTTCGTTCCAATTCACATTCCAAGTAATATTCGGCATGCTAATTACATTGCGGGTTGCCAAATTGCATTATCTCTTATAGTTTCCGAGATATGGACTATCGATAATTTACACCTTAGGCTCTGCTTCTAACTTGGGCCCAAATTGTAAAATGGTCTTATCTATTGGCGATTTCGTTCCAATTCACACTCCAAGTAATATTCGGCATGCTAATTACATTTCCGGTTGCGAAATTGCATTATCTCTTATAGTTTCCGAGATATGGACTATCAATAATTTACACCTTAGGCTCTGCTTCTAACTTGGGCCCAAATTGTAAAATGGTCTTATCTATTGGCGATTTCGTTCCAATTCACATTCCAAGTAATATTCGGCATGCTAATTACATTGCCGGTTGCCAAATTGCATTATCTCTTATAGTTTCCGAGATATGGACTATCAATAATTTACACCTTAGGCTCTGCTTCTAACTTGGGCCCAAATTGTAAAATGGTCTTATCTATTGGCGATTTCGTTCCAATTCACATTCCAAGTAATATTCGGCATGCTAATTACATTGCCGGTTGCCAAATTGCATTATCTCTTATAGTTTCCGAGATATGGACTATCGATAATTTACACCTTAGGCTCTGCTTCTAACTTGGGCCCAAATTGTAAAATGGTCTTATCTATTGGCGATTTCGTTCCAATTCACATTCCAAGTAATATTCGGCATGCTAATTACATTGCCGGTTGCCAAATTGCATTATCTCTTATAGTTTCCGAGATATGGACTATCGATAATTTACACCTTAGGCTCTACTTCTAACTTGGGCCCAAATTGTAAAATGGTCTTATCTATTGGCGATTTCGTTCCAATTCACATTCCAAGTAATATTCGGCATGCTAATTACATTGCCGGTTGCCAAATTGCATTAACTCTTATAGTTTCCGAGATATGGACTATCGATAATTTACACCTTAGGCTCTGCTTCTAACTTGGGCCCAAATTGTAAAATGGTCTTATCTATTGGCGATTTCGTTCCAATTCACATTCCAAGTAATATTCGGCATGCTAATTACATTGCCGGTTGCCAAATTGCATTATCTCTTATAGTTTCCGAGATATGGACTATCGATAAATTACACCATAGGCTCTGCTTATAACTTGGGCCCAAATTGTAAAATGGTCTTATCTATTGGCGATTTCGTTCCAATTCACATTCCAAGTAATATTCGGCATGCTAATTACATTGCCGGTTGCTAAATTGCATTATCTCTTATAGTTTCCGAGATATGGACTATCGATAATTTACATCTTAGGCTCTGCTTCTAACTTGGGCCCAAATTGTAAAATCGTCTTATCTATTGGCGATTTCGTTCCAATTCACATTCCAAGTAATATTCGGCATGCTAATTACATTGCCGGTTGCCAAATTGCATTATCTCTTATAGTTTCCGAGATATGGACTATCGATAATTTACACCTTAGGCTCTGCTTCTAACTTGGGCCCAAATTGTAAAATGGTCTTATCTATTGGCGATTTCGTTCCAATTCACATTCCAAGTAATATCCGGCATGCTAATTACATTGCCGGTTGCCAAATTGAATTATCTCTTATAGTTTCCGAGATATGGACTATCGATAATTTACACCTTAGGCTCTGCTTCTAACTTGGGCCCAAATTGTAAAATGGTCTTATCTATTGGCGATTTCGTTCCAATTCACATTCCAAGTAATATACGGCATGCTAATTACATTGCCGGTTGCCAAATTGCATTATCTCTTATAGTTTCCGAGATATGGACTATCGATAATTTACACCTTAGGCTCTGCTTCTAACTTGGGCCCAAATTGTAAAATGGTCTTATCTATTGGCGATTTCGTTCCAATTCACATTCCAAGTAATATTCGGCATGCTAATTACATTGCCGGTTGCCAAAGTGCATTATCTCTTATAGTTTCCGAGATATGGACTATCGATAATTTACACCTTAGGCTCTGCTCCTAAGTTGGGCCCAAATTGTAAAATGGTCTTATCTATTGGCGATTTCGTTCCAATTCACATTCCAAGTAATATTCGGCATGCTAATTACATTGCCGGTTGCCAAATTGCATTATCTCTTATAGTTTCCGAGATATGGACTATCGATAATTTACACCTTAGGCTCTGCTTCTAACTTGGACCCAAATTGTAAAATGGTCTTATCTATTGGCGATTTCGTTCCAATTCACATTCCAAGTAATATTCGGCATGCTAATTACATTGCCGGTTGCCAAATTGCATTATCTCTTATAGTTTCCGAGATATGGACTATCGGTAATTTACACCTTAGGCTCTGCTTCTAACTTGGGCCCAAATTGTAAAATGGTCTTATCTATTGGCGATTTCGTTCCAATTCACATTCCAAGTAATATCCGGCATGCTAATTACATTGCCGGTTGCCAAATTGAATTATCTCTTACAGTTTCCGAGATATGGACTATCGATAATTTACACCTTAGGCTCTGCTTCTAACTTGGGCCCAAATTGTAAAATGGTCTTACCTATTGGCGATTTCGTTCCAATTCACATTCCAAGTAATATTCGGCATGCTAATTACATTGCCGGTTGCCAAATTGCAATATCTCTTATAGTTTCCGAGATATGGACTATCGATAATTTACACCTTAGGCTCTGCTTCTAACTAGGGCCCAAATTGTAAAATGGTCTTATCTATTGGCGATTTCGTTCCAATTCACATTCCAAGTAATATTCGGCATGCTAATTACATTGCCGGTTGCCAAATTGCATTATCTCTTATAGTTTCCGAGATATGGACTATCGATAATTTACATCTTAGGCTCTGCTTCTAACTTGGGCCCAAATTGTAAAATCGTCTTATCTATTGGCGATTTCGTTCCAATTCACATTCCAAGTAATATCCGGCATGCTAATTACATTGCCGGTTGCCAAATTGAATTATCTCTTATAGTTTCCGAGATATGGACTATCGATAATTTACACCTTAGGCTCTGCTTCTAACTTGGGCCCAAATTGTAAAATGGTCTTATCTATTGGCGATTTCGTTCCAATTCACATTCCAAGTAATATTCGGCATGCTAATTACATTGCCGGTTGCCAAATTGCATTATCTCTTATAGTTTCCGAGATATGGACTATCGATAATTTACACCTTAGGCTCTGCTTCTAACTTGGGCCCAAATTGTAAAATGGTCTTATCTATTGGCGATTTCGTTCCAATTCACATTCCAAGTAATATTCGGTATGCTAATTACATTGCCGGTTGCCAAATTGCATTATCTCTTATAGTTCCCGAGATATGGGCTATCGATAATTTACACCTTAGGCTCTGCTTCTAACTTGGGCCCAAATTGTAAAATGGTCTTATCTATTGGCGATTTCGTTCCAATTCATATTCCAAGTAATATTCGGCATGCTAATTACATTGCCGGTTGCCAAATTGCATTATCTCTTATAGTTTCCGAGATATGGACTATCGATAATTTACACCTTAGCCTCTGCTTCTAACTTGGGCCCAAATTGTAAAATGGTCTTATCTATTGGCGTTTTCGTTCCAATTCACATTCCAAGTAATATTCGGCATGCTAATTACATTGCCGGTTGCCAAATTGCATTATCTCTTATAGTTTCCGAGATATGGACTATCGATAATTTACACCTTAGGCTCTGCTTCTAACTTGGGCCCAAATTGTAAAATGGTCTTCTCTATTGGCGATTTCGTTCCAATTCACATTCCAAGTAATATTCGGCATGCTAATTACATTGCCGGTTGCCAAATTGCATTATCTCTTATAGTTTCCGAGATATGGACTATCGATAATTTACACCTTAGGCTCTGCTTCTAACTTGGGCCCAAATTGTAAAATGGTCTTATCTATTGGCGATTTCGTTCCAATTCACATTCCAAGTAATATTCGGCATGCTAATTACATTGCCGGTTGCCAAATTGCATTATCTCTTATAGTTTCCGAGATATGGACTATCGATAATTTACACCTTAGGCTCTACTTCTAACTTGGGCCCAAATTTTAAAATGGTCTTATCTATTGGCGATTTCGTTCCAATTCACATTCCAAGTAATATTCGGCATGCTAATTACATTGCCGGTTGCCAAATTGCATTAACTCTTATAGTTTCCGAGATATGGACTATCGATAATTTACACCTTAGGCTCTGCTTCTAACTTGGGCCCAAATTGTAAAATGGTCTTATCTATTGGCGATTTCGTTCCAATTCACATTCCAAGTAATATTCGGCATGCTAATTACATTGCCGGTTGCCAAATTGCATTATCTCTTATAGTTTCCGAGATATGGACTATCGATAATTTACACCATAGGCTCTGCTTATAACTTGGGCCCAAATTGTAAAATGGTCTTATCTATTGGCGATTTCGTTCCAATTCACATTCCAAGTAATATTCGGCATGCTAATTACATTGCCGGTTGCCAAATTGCATTATCTCTTATAGTTTCCGAGATATGGACTATCGATAATTTACACCTTAGGCTCTGCTTCTAACTTGGGCCCAAATTGTAAAATGGTCTTATCTATTGGCGATTTCGTTCCAATTCACATTCCAAGTAATATTCGGCATGCTAATTACATTGCCGGTTGCCAAATTGCATTATCTCCTATAGTTTCCGAGATATGGACTATCGATAATTTACACCTTAGGCTCTGTTTCTAACTTGAGCCCAAATTGTAAAATGGTCTTATCTATTGGCGATTTCGTTCCAATTCACATTCCAAGTAATATTCGGCATGCTAATTACATTGCGGGTTGCCAAATTGCATTATCTCTTATAGTTTCCGAGATATGGACTATCGATAATTTACACCTTAGGCTCTGCTTCTAACTTGGGCCCAAATTGTAAAATGGTCTTATCTATTGGCGATTTCGTTCCAATTCACACTCCAAGTAATATTCGGCATGCTAATTACATTTCCGGTTGCGAAATTGCATTATCTCTTATAGTTTCCGAGATATGGACTATCAATAATTTACACCTTAGGCTCTGCTTCTAACTTGGGCCCAAATTGTAAAATGGTCTAATCTATTGGCGATTTCGTTCCAATTCACATTCCAAGTAATATTCGGCATGCTAATTACATTGCCGGTTGCCAAATTGCATTATCTCTTATAGTTTCCGAGATATGGACTATCGATAATTTACACCTTAGGCTCTACTTCTAACTTGGGCCCAAATTTTAAAATGGTCTTATCTATTGGCGATTTCGTTCCAATTCACATTCCAAGTAATATTCGGCATGCTAATTACATTGCCGGCTGCCAAATTGCATTAACTCTTATAGTTTCCGAGATATGGACTATCGATAATTTACACCTTAGGCTCTGCTTCTAACTTGGGCCCAAATTGTAAAATGGTCTTATCTATTGGCGATTTCGTTCCAATTCACATTCCAAGTAATATTCGGCATGCTAATTACATTGCCGGTTGCCAAATTGCATTATCTCTTATAGTTTCCGAGATATGGACTATCGATTATTTACACCATAGGCTCTGCTTATAACTTGGGCCCAAATTGTAAAATTGTCTTATCTATTGGCGATTTCGTTCCAATTCACATTCCAAGTAATATTCGGCATGCTAATTACATTGCCGGTTGCCAAATTGCATTATCTCTTATAGTTTCCGAGATATGGACTATCGATAATTTACACCTTAGGCTCTGCTTCTAACTTGGGCCCAAATTGTAAAATGGTCTTATCAATTGGCGATTTCGTTCCAATTCACATTCCAAGTAATATTCGGCATGCTAATTACATTGCCGGTTGCCAAATTGCATTATCTCTTATAGTTTCCGAGATATGGACTATCGATAATTTACACCTTAGGCTCTGTTTCTAACTTGAGCCCAAATTGTAAAATGGTCTTATCTATTGGCGATTTCGTTCCAATTCACATTCCAAGTAATATTCGGCATGCTAATTACATTGCGGGTTGCCAAATTGCATTATCTCTTATAGTTTCCGAGATATGGACTATCGATAATTTACACCTTAGGCTCTGCTTCTAACTTGGGCCCAAATTGTAAAATGGTCTTATCTATTGGCGATTTCGTTCCAATTCACACTCCAAGTAATATTCGGCATGCTAATTACATTTCCGGTTGCGAAATTGCATTATCTCTTATAGTTTCCGAGATATGGACTATCAATAATTTACACCTTAGGCTCTGCTTCTAACTTGGGCCCAAATTGTAAAATGGTCTTATCTATTGGCGATTTCGTTCCAATTCACATTCCAAGTAATATTCGGCATACTAATTACATTGCTGGTTGCCAAATTGCATTATCTCTTATAGTTTCCGAGATATGGACTATCAATAATTTACACCTTAGGCTCTGCTTCTAACTTGGGCCCAAATTGTAAAATGGTCTTATCTATTGGCGATTTCGTTCCAATTCACATTCCAAGTAATATTCGGCATGCTAATTACATTGCCGGTTGCCAAATTGCATTATCTCTTATAGTTTCCGAGATATGGACTATCGATAATTTACACCTTAGGCTCTGCTTCTAACTTGGGCCCAAATTGTAAAATGGTCTTATCTATTGGCGATTTCGTTCCAATTCACATTCCAAGTAATATTCGGCATGCTAATTACATTGCCGGTTGCCAAATTGCATTATCTCTTATAGTTTCCGAGATATGGACTATCGATAATTTACACCTTAGGCTCTACTTCTAACTTGGGCCCAAATTGTAAAATGGTCTTATCTATTGGCGATTTCGTTCCAATTCACATTCCAAGTAATATTCGGCATGCTAATTACACTGCCGGTTGCCAAATTGCATTATCTCTTATAGTTTCCGAGATATGGACTATCGATAATTTACACCATAGGCTCTGCTTATAACTTGGGCCCAAATTGTAAAATGGTCTTATCTATTGGCGATTTCGTTCCAATTCACATTCCAAGTAATATTCGGCATGCTAATTACATTGCCGGTTGCCAAATTGCATTATCTCTTATAGTTTCCGAGATATGGACTATCGATAATTTACACCTTAGGCTCTGCTTCTAACTTGGGCCCAAATTGTAAAATGGTCTTATCTATTGGCGATTTCGTTCCAATTCACATTCCAAGTAATATTTGGCATGCTAATTACATTGCCGGTTGCCAAATTGCATTATCTCTTATAGTTTCTGAGATATGGACTATCGATAATTTACACCTTAGGCTCTGCTTCTAACTTGGGCCCAAATTGTAAAATGGTCTTATCTATTGGCGATTTCGTTCCAATTCACATTCCAAGTAATATTCGGCATGCTAATTACATTGCCGGTTGCCAAATTGCATTAACTCTTATAGTTTCCGAGATATGGACTATCGATAATTTACACCTTAGGCTCTGCTTCTAACTTGGGCCCAAATTGTAAAATGGTCTTATCTATTGGCGATTTTTTCCAATTCACATTCCAAGTAATATTCGGCATGCTAATTACATTGCCGGTTGCCAAATTGCATTATCTCTTATAGTTTCCGAGATATGGACTATCGATAATTTACACCTTAGGCTCTGCTTCTAACTTGGGCCCAAATTGTAAAATGGTCTTATCTATTGGCGATTTCGTTCCAATTCAAACTCCAAGTATCATTCGGCATGCTAATTACATTTCCGGTTGCGAAATTGCATTATCTCTTATAGTTTCCGAGATATGGACTATCAATAATTTACACCTTAGGCTCTGCTTCTAACTTGGGCCCAAATTGTAAAATGGTCTTATCTATTGGCGATTTCGTTCCAATTCACATTCCAAGTAATATTCGGCATGCTAATTACATTGCCGGTTGCCAAATTGCATTATCTCTTAGAGTTTCCGAGATATGGACTATCAATAATTTACACCTTAGGCTCTGCTTCTAACTTGGGCCCAAATTGTAAAATGGTCTTATCTATTGGCGATTTCGTTCCAATTCACATTCCAAGTAATATTCGGCATGCTAATTACATTGCCGGTTGCCAAATTGCATTATCTCTTATAGTTTCCGAGATATGGACTATCGATAATTTACACCTTAGGCTCTGCTTCTAACTTGGGCCCAAATTGTAAAATGGTCTTATCTATTGGCGATTTCGTTCCAATTCACATTCCAAGTAATATTCGGCATGCTAATTACATTGCCGGTTGCCAAATTGCATTATCTCTTATAGTTTCCGAGATATGGACTATCGATAATTTACACCTTAGGCTCTACTTCTAACTTGGGCCCAAATTGTAAAATGGTCTTATCTATTGGCGATTTCGTTCCAATTCACATTCCAAGTAATATTCGGCATGGTAATTACATTGCCGGTTGCCAAATTGCATTATCTCTTATAGTTTCCGAGATATGGACTATCGATAATTTACACCTTAGGCTCTGCTTCTAACTTGGGCCCAAATTGTAAAATGGTCTTATCTATTGGCGATTTCGTTCCAATTCACATTCCAAGTAATATTCGGCATGCTAATTACATTGCCGGTTGCCAAATTGCATTATCTCTTATAGTTTCCGAGATATGGACTATCGATAATTTACACCTTAGGCTCTACTTCTAACTTGGGCCCAAATTTTAAAATGGTCTTATCTATTGGCGATTTCGTTCCAATTCACATTCCAAGTAATATACGGCATGCTAATTACATTGCCGGTTGCCAAATTGCATTAACTCTTATAGTTTCCGAGATATGGACTATCGATAATTTACACCTTAGGCTCTGCTTCTAACTTGGGCCCAAATTGTAAAATGGACTTATCTATTGGCGATTTCGTTCCAATTCACATTCCAAGTAATATTCGGCATGCTAATTACATTGCCGGTTGCCAAATTGCATTATCTCTTATAGTTTCCGAGATATGGACTATCGATAATTTACACCATAGGCTCTGCTTATAACTTGGGCCCAAATTGTAAAATGGTCTTATCTATTGGCGATTTCGTTCCAATTCACATTCCAAGTAATATTCGGCATGCTAATTACATTGCCGGTTGCCAAATTGCATTATCTCTTATAGTTTCCGAGATATGGACTATCGATAATTTACACCTTAGGCTCTGCTTCTAACTTGGGCCCAAATTGTAAAATGGTCTTATCTATTGGCGATTTCGTTCCAATTCACATTCCAAGTAATATTCGGCATGCTAATTACATTGCCGGTTGCCAAATTGCATTATCTCCTATAGTTTCCGAGATATGGACTATCGATAATTTACACCTTAGGCTCTGTTTCTAACTTGAGCCCAAATTGTAAAATGGTCTTATCTATTGGCGATTTCGTTCCAATTCACATTCCAAGTAATATTCGGCATGCTAATTACATTGCGGGTTGCCAAATTGCATTATCTCTTATAGTTTCCGAGATATGGACTATCGATAATTTACACCTTAGGCTCTGCTTCTAACTTGGGCCCAAATTGTAAAATGGTCTTATCTATTGGCGATTTCGTTCCAATTCACACTCCAAGTAATATTCGGCATGCTAATTACATTTCCGGTTGCGAAATTGCATTATCTCTTATAGTTTCCGAGATATGGACTATCAATAATTTACACCTTAGGCTCTGCTTCTAACTTGGGCCCAAATTGTAAAATGGTCTTATCTATTGGCGATTTCGTTCCAATTCACATTCCAAGTAATATTCGGCATGCTAATTACATTGCCGGTTGCCAAATTGCATTATCTCTTATAGTTTCCGAGATATGGACTATCGATAATTTACACCTTAGGCTCTACTTCTAACTTGGGCCCAAATTGTAAAATGGTCTTATCTATTGGCGATTTCGTTCCAATTCACATTCCAAGTAATATTCGGCATGCTAATTACACTGCCGGTTGCCAAATTGCATTAACTCTTATAGTTTCCGAGATATGGACTATCGATAATTTACACCTTAGGCTCTGCTTCTAACTTGGGCCCAAATTGTAAAATGGTCTTATCTATTGGCGATTTCGTTCCAATTCACATTCCAAGTAATATTCGGCATGCTAATTACATTGCCGGTTGCCAAATTGCATTATCTCTTATAGTTTCCGAGATATGGACTATCGATAATTTACACCATAGGCTCTGCTTATAACTTGGGCCCAAATTGTAAAATGGTCTTATCTATTGGCGATTTCGTTCCAATTCACATTCCAAGTAATATTCGGCATGCTAATTACATTGCCGGTTGCCAAATTGCATTATCTCTTATAGTTTCCGAGATATGGACTATCGATAATTTACACCTTAGGCTCTGCTTCTAACTTGGGCCCAAATTGTAAAATGGTCTTATCTATTGGCGATTTCGTTCCAATTCACATTCCAAGTAATATTTGGCATGCTAATTACATTGCCGGTTGCCAAATTGCATTATCTCTTATAGTTTCCGAGATATGGACTATCGATAATTTACACCTTAGGCTCTGCTTCTAACTTGGGCCCAAATTGTAAAATGGTCTTATCTATTGGCGATTTCGTTCCAATTCACATTCCAAGTAATATTCGGCATGCTAATTACATTGCCGGTTGCCAAATTGCATTAACTCTTATAGTTTCCGAGATATGGACTATCGATAATTTACACCTTAGGCTCTGCTTCTAACTTGGGCCCAAATTGTAAAATGGTCTTATCTATTGGCGATTTTTTCCAATTCACATTCCAAGTAATATTCGGCATGCTAATTACATTGCCGGTTGCCAAATTGCATTATCTCTTATAGTTTCCGAGATATGGACTATCGATAATTTACACCATAGGCTCTGCTTATAACTTGGGCCCAAATTGTAAAATGGTCTTATCTATTGGCGATTTCGTTCCAATTCACATTCCAAGTAATATTCGGCATGCTAATTACATTGCCGGTTGCCAAATTGCATTATCTCTTATAGTTTCCGAGATATGGACTATCGATAATTTACACCTTAGGCTCTGCTTCTAACTTGGGCCCAAATTGTAAAATGGTCTTATCTATTGGCGATTTCGTTCCAATTCACATTCCAAGTAATATTTGGCATGCTAATTACATTGCCGGTTGCCAAATTGCATTATCTCTTATAGTTTCCGAGATATGGACTATCGATAATTTACACCTTAGGCTCTGCTTCTAACTTGGGCCCAAATTGTAAAATGGTCTTATCTATTGGCGATTTCGTTCCAATTCACATTCCAAGTAATATTCGGCATGCTAATTACATTGCCGGTTGCCAAATTGCATTAACTCTTATAGTTTCCGAGATATGGACTATCGATAATTTACACCTTAGGCTCTGCTTCTAACTTGGGCCCAAATTGTAAAATGGTCTTATCTATTGGCGATTTTTTCCAATTCACATTCCAAGTAATATTCGGCATGCTAATTACATTGCCGGTTGCCAAATTGCATTATCTCTTATAGTTTCCGAGATATGGACTATCGATAATTTACACCTTAGGCTCTGCTTCTAACTTGGGCCCAAATTGTAAAATGGTCTTATCTATTGGCGATTTCGTTCCAATTCAAACTCCAAGTATCATTCGGCATGCTAATTACATTTCCGGTTGCGAAATTGCATTATCTCCTATAGTTTCCGAGATATGGACTATCAATAATTTACACCTTAGGCTCTGCTTCTAACTTGGGCCCAAATTGTAAAATGGTCTTATCTATTGGCGATTTCGTTCCAATTCACATTCCAAGTAATATTCGGCATGCTAATTACATTGCCGGTTGCCAAATTGCATTATCTCTTATAGTTTCCGAGATATGGACTATCAATAATTTACACCTTAGGCTCTGCTTCTAACTTGGGCCCAAATTGTAAAATGGTCTTATCTATTGGCGATTTCGTTCCAATTCACATTCCAAGTAATATTCGGCATGCTAATTACATTGCCGGTTGCCAAATTGCATTATCTCTTATAGTTTCCGAGATATGGACTATCGATAATTTACACCTTAGGCTCTGCTTCTAACTTGGGCCCAAATTGTAAAATGGTCTTATCTATTGGCGATTTCGTTCCAATTCACATTCCAAGTAATATTCGGCATGCTAATTACATTGCCGGTTGCCAAATTGCATTATCTCTTATAGTTTCCGAGATATGGACTATCGATAATTTACACCTTAGGCTCTACTTCTAACTTGGGCCCAAATTGTAAAATGGTCTTATCTATTGGCGATTTCGTTCCAATTCACATTCCAAGTAATATTCGGCATGCTAATTACATTGCCGGTTGCCAAATTGCATTATCTCTTATAGTTTCCGAGATATGGACTATCGATAATTTACACCTTAGGCTCTACTTCTAACTTGGGCCCAAATTTTAAAATGGTCTTATCTATTGGCGATTTCGTTCCAATTCACATTCCAAGTAATATACGGCATGCTAATTACATTGCCGGTTGCCAAATTGCATTAACTCTTATAGTTTCCGAGATATGGACTATCGATAATTTACACCTTAGGCTCTGCTTCTAACTTGGGCCCAAATTGTAAAATGGTCTTATCTATTGGCGATTTCGTTCCAATTCACATTCCAAGTAATATTCGGCATGCTAATTACATTGCCGGTTGCCAAATTGCATTATCTCTTATAGTTTCCGAGATATGGACTATCGATAATTTACACCATAGGCTCTGCTTATAACTTGGGCCCAAATTGTAAAATGGTCTTATCTATTGGCGATTTCGTTCCAATTCACATTCCAAGTAATATTCGGCATGCTAATTACATTGCCGGTTGCCAAATTGCATTATCTCTTATAGTTTCCGAGATATGGACTATCGATAATTTACACCTTAGGCTCTGCTTCTAACTTGGGCCCAAATTGTAAAATGGTCTTATCTATTGGCGATTTCGTTCCAATTCACATTCCAAGTAATATTCGGCATGCTAATTACATTGCCGGTTGCCAAATTGCATTATCTCCTATAGTTTCCGAGATATGGACTATCGATAATTTACACCTTAGGCTCTGTTTCTAACTTGAGCCCAAATTGTAAAATGGTCTTATCTATTGGCGATTTCGTTCCAATTCACATTCCAAGTAATATTCGGCATGCTAATTACATTGCGAGTTGCCAAATTGCATTATCTCTTATAGTTTCCGAGATATGGACTATCGATAATTTACACCTTAGGCTCTGCTTCTAACTTGGGCCCAAATTGTAAAATGGTCTTATCTATTGGCGATTTCGTTCCAATTCACACTCCAAGTAATATTCGGCATGCTAATTACATTTCCGGTTGCGAAATTGCATTATCTCTTATAGTTTCCGAGATATGGACTATCAATAATTTACACCTTAGGCTCTGCTTCTAACTTGGGCCCAAATTGTAAAATGGTCTTATCTATTGGCGATTTCGTTCCAATTCACATTCCAAGTAATATTCGGCATGCTAATTACATTGCCGGTTGCCAAATTGCATTATCTCTTATAGTTTCCGAGATATGGACTATCGATAATTTACACCTTAGGCTCTACTTCTAACTTGGGCCCAAATTTTAAAATGGTCTTATCTATTGGCGATTTCGTTCCAATTCACATTCCAAGTAATATTCGGCATGCTAATTACATTGCCGGTTGCCAAATTGCATTAACTCTTATAGTTTCCGAGATATGGACTATCGATAATTTACACCTTAGGCTCTGCTTCTAACTTGGGCCCAAATTGTAAAATGGTCTTATCTATTGGCGATTTCGTTCCAATTCACATTCCAAGTAATATTCGGCATGCTAATTACATTGCCGGTTGCCAAATTGCATTATCTCTTATAGTTTCCGAGATATGGACTATCGATAATTTACACTATAGGCTCTGCTTATAACTTGGGCCCAAATTGTAAAATGGTCTTATCTATTGGCGATTTCGTTCCAATTCACATTCCAAGTAATATTCGGCATGCTAATTACATTGCCGGTTGCCAAATTGCATTATCTCTTATAGTTTCCGAGATATGGACTATCGATAATTTACACCTTAGGCTCTGCTTCTAACTTGGGCCCAAATTGTAAAATGGTCTTATCTATTGGCGATTTCGTTCCAATTCACATTCCAAGTAATATTCGGCATGCTAATTACATTGCCGGTTGCCAAATTGCATTATCTCTTATAGTTTCCGAGATATGGACTATCGATAATTTACACCTTAGGCTCTGTTTCTAACTTGAGCCCAAATTGTAAAATGGTCTTATCTATTGGCGATTTCGTTCCAATTCACATTCCAAGTAATATTCGGCATGCTAATTACATTGCGGGTTGCCAAATTGCATTATCTCTTATAGTTTCCGAGATATGGACTATCGATAATTTACACCTTAGGCTCTGCTTCTAACTTGGGCCCAAATTGTAAAATGGTCTTATCTATTGGCGATTTCGTTCCAATTCACACTCCAAGTAATATTCGGCATGCTAATTACATTTCCGGTTGCGAAATTGCATTATCTCTTATAGTTTCCGAGATATGGACTATCAATAATTTACACCTTAGGCTCTGCTTCTAACTTGGGCCCAAATTGTAAAATGGTCTTATCTATTGGCGATTTCGTTCCAATTCACATTCCAAGTAATATTCGGCATGCTAATTACATTGCCGGTTGCCAAATTGCATTATCTCTTATAGTTTCCGAGATATGGACTATCAATAATTTACACCTTAGGCTCTGCTTCTAACTTGGGCCCAAATTGTAAAATGGTCTTATCTATTGGCGATTTCGTTCCAATTCACATTCCAAGTAATATTCGGCATGCTAATTACATTGCCGGTTGCCAAATTGCATTATCTCTTATAGTTTCCGAGATATGGACTATCGATAATTTACACCTTAGGCTCTGCTTCTAACTTGGGCCCAAATTGTAAAATGGTCTTATCTATTGGCGATTTCGTTCCAATTCACATTCCAAGTAATATTCGGCATGCTAATTACATTGCCGGTTGCCAAATTGCATTATCTCTTATAGTTTCCGAGATATGGACTATCGATAATTTACACCTTAGGCTCTGCTTCTAACTTGGGCCCAAATTGTAAAATGGTCTTATCTATTGGCGATTTCGTTCCAATTCACATTCCAAGTAATATTCGGCATGCTAATTACATTGCCGGTTGCCAAATTGCATTAACTCTTATAGTTTCCGAGATATGGACTATCGATAATTTACACCTTAGGCTCTGCTTCTACCTTGGGCCCAAATTGTAAAATGGTCTTATCTATTGGCGATTCTTTCCAATTCACATTCCAAGTAATATTCGGCATGCTAATTACATTGCCGGTTGCCAAATTGCATTATCTCTTATAGTTTCCGAGATATGGACTATCGATAATTTACACCTTAGGCTCTGCTTCTAACTTGGGCCCAAATTGTAAAATGGTCTTATCTATTGGCGATTTCGTTCCAATTCACACTCCAAGTAATATTCGGCATGCTAATTACATTTCCGGTTGCGAAATTGCATTATCTCTTATAGTTTCCGAGATATGGACTATCAATAATTTACACCTTAGGCTCTGCTTCTAACTTGGGCCCAAATTGTAAAATGGTCTTATCTATTGGCGATTTCGTTCCAATTCACATTCCAAGTAATATTCGGCATGCTAATTACATTGCCGGTTGCCAAATTGCATTTTCTCTTATAGTTTCCGAGATATGGACTATCAATAATTTACACCTTAGGCTCTGCTTCTAACTTGGGCCCAAATTGTAAAATGGTCTTATCTATTGGCGATTTCGTTCCAATTCACATTCCAAGTAATATTCGGCATGCTAATTACATTGCCGGTTGCCAAATTGCATTATCTCTTATAGTTTCCGAGATATGGACTATCGATAATTTACACCTTAGGCTCTGCTTCTAACTTGGGCCCAAATTGTAAAATGGTCTTATCTATTGGCGATTTCGTTCCAATTCACATTCCAAGTAATATTCGGCATGCTAATTACATTGCCGGTTGCCAAATTGCATTATCTCTTATAGTTTCCGAGATATGGACTATCGATAATTTACACCTTAGGCTCTACTTCTAACTTGGGCCCAAATTGTAAAATGGTCTTATCTATTGGCGATTTCGTTCCAATTCACATTCCAAGTAATATTCGGCATGGTAATTACATTGCCGGTTGCCAAATTGCATTAACTCTTATAGTTTCAGAGATATGGACTATCGATAATTTACACCTTAGGCTCTGCTTCTAACTTGGGCCCAAATTGTAAAATGGTCTTATCTATTGGCGATTTCGTTCCAATTCACATTCCAAGTAATATTCGGCATGCTAATTACATTGCCGGTTGCCAAATTGCATTATCTCTTATAGTTTCCGAGATATGGACTATCGATAATTTACACCATAGGCTCTGCTTATAACTTGGGCCCAAATTGTAAAATGGTCTTATCTATTGGCGATTTCGTTCCAATTCACATTCCAAGTAATATTCGGCATGCTAATTACATTGCCGGTTGCCAAATTGCATTATCTCTTATAGTTTCCGAGATATGGACTATCGATAATTTACACCTTAGGCTCTGCTTCTAACTTGGGCCCAAATTGTAAAATGGTCTTATCTATTGGCGATTTCGTTCCAATTCACATTCCAAGTAATATTCGGCATGCTAATTACATTGCCGGTTGCCAAATTGCATTAACTCTTATAGTTTCCGAGATATGGACTATCGATAATTTACACCTTAGGCTCTGCTTCTAACTTGGGCCCAAATTGTAAAATGGTTTTATCTATTGGCGATTTTTTCCAATTCACATTCCAAGTAATATTCGGCATGCTAATTACATTGCCGGTTGCCAAATTGCATTATCTCTTATAGTTTCCGAGATATGGACTATCGATAATTTACACCTTAGGCTCTGCTTCTAACTTGGGCCCAAATTGTAAAATGATCTTATCTATTGGCGATTTCGTTCCAATTCACATTCCAAGTAATATTCGGCATGCTAATTACATTGCCGGTTGCCAAATTGCATTATCTCTTATAGTTTCCGAGATATGGACTATCGATAATTTACACCTTAGGCTCTGCTTCTAACTTGGGCCCAAATTGTAAAATGGTCTTATCTATTGGCGATTTCGTCCCAATTCACATTCCAAGTGATATTCGGCATGCTAATTACATTGCCGATTGCGAAATTGCATTATCTCTTATAGTTTCCGAGATATGGACTATCAATAATTTACACCTTAGGCTCTGCTTCTAACTTGGGCCCAAATTGTAAAATGGTCTTATCTATTGGCGATTTCGTTCCAATTCACATTCCAAGTAATATTCGGCATGCTAATTACATTGCCGGTTGCCAAATTGCATTATCTCTTATAGTTTCCGAGATATGGACTATCGATAATTTACACCTTAGGCTCTGCTTCTAACTTGGGCCCAAATTGTAAAATGGTCTTATCTATTGGCGATTTCGTTCCAATTCACATTCCAAGTAATACTCGGCATGCTAATTACATTGCCGGTTGCCAAATTGCATTATCTCTTATAGTTTCCGAGATATGGACTATCGATAATTTACACCTTAGGCTCTGCTTCTAACTTGTGCCCAAATTGTAAAATGGTCTTATCTATTGGCGATTTCGTTCCAATTCACATTCCAAGTAATATTCGGCATGCTAATTACATTGCCGGTTGCCAAATTGCATTATCTCTTATAGTTTCCGAGATATGGACTATCGATAATTTACACCTTAGGCTCTGCTTCTAACTTGGGCCCAAATTGTAAAATGGTCTTATCTATTGGCGTTTTCGTTCCAATTCACATTCCAAGTAATATTCGGCATGCTAATTACATTGCCGGTTGCCAAATTGCATTATCTCTTATAGTTTCCGAGATATGGACTATCGATAATTTACACCTTAGGCTCTGCTTCTAACTTGGGCCCAAATTGTAAAATGGTCTTCTCTATTGGCGATTTCGTTCCAATTCACATTCCAAGTAATATTCGGCATGCTAATTACATTGCCGGTTGCCAAATTGCATTATCTCTTATAGTTTCCGAGATATGGACTATCGATAATTTACACCTTAGGCTCTGCTTCTAACTTGGGCCCAAATTGTAAAATGGTCTTATCTATTGGCGATTTCGTTCCAATTCACATTCCAAGTAATATTCGGCATGCTAATTACATTGCCTGTTGCCAAATTGCATTATCTCTTATAGTTTCCGAGATATGGACTATCGATAATTTACACCTTAGGCTCTGCTTCTAACTTGGGCCCAAATTGTAAAATGGTCTTCTCTATTGGCGATTTCGTTCCAATTCACATTCCAAGTAATATTCGGCATGCTAATTACTTTGCCGGTTGCCAAATTGCATTATCTCTTATAGTTTCCGAGATATGGACTATCGATAATTTACACCTTAGGCTCTACTTCTAACTTGGGCCCAAATTTTAAAATGGTCTTATCTATTGGCGATTTCGTTCCAATTCACATTCCAAGTAATATACGGCATGCTAATTACATTGCCGGTTGCCAAATTGCATTAACTCTTATAGTTTCCGAGATATGGACTATCGATAATTTACACCTTAGGCTCTGCTTCTAACTTGGGCCCAAATTGTAAAATGGTCTTATCTATTGGCGATTTCGTTCCAATTCACATTCCAAGTAATATTCGGCATGCTAATTACATTGCCGGCTGCCAAATTGCATTATCTCTTATAGTTTCCGAGATATGGACTATCGATAATTTACACCATAGGCTCTGCTTATAACTTGGGCCCAAATTGTAAAATGGTCTTATCTATTGGCGATTTCGTTCCAATTCACATTCCAAGTAATATTCGGCATGCTAATTACATTGCCGGTTGCCAAATTGCATTATCTCTTATAGTTTCCGAGATATGGACTATCGATAATTTACACCTTAGGCTCTGCTTCTAACTTGGGCCCAAATTGTAAAATGGTCTTATCTATTGGCGATTTCGTTCCAATTCACATTCCAAGTAATATTCGGCATGCTAATTACATTGCCGGTTGCCAAATTGCATTATCTCCTATAGTTTCCGAGATATGGACTATCGATAATTTACACCTTAGGCTCTGTTTCTAACTTGAGCCCAAATTGTAAAATGGTCTTATCTATTGGCGATTTCGTTCCAATTCACATTCCAAGTAATATTCGGCATGCTAATTACATTGCGGGTTGCCAAATTGCATTATCTCTTATAGTTTCCGAGATATGGACTATCGATAATTTACACCTTAGGCTCTGCTTCTAACTTGGGCCCAAATTGTAAAATGGTCTTATCTATTGGCGATTTCGTTCCAATTCACACTCCAAGTAATATTCGGCATGCTAATTACATTTCCGGTTGCGAAATTGCATTATCTCTTATAGTTTCCGAGATATGGACTATCAATAATTTACACCTTAGGCTCTGCTTCTAACTTGGGCCCAAATTGTAAAATGGTCTTATCTATTGGCGATTTCGTTCCAATTCACATTCCAAGTAATATTCGGCATGCTAATTACATTGCCGGTTGCCAAATTGCATTATCTCTTATAGTTTCCGAGATATGGACTATCGATAATTTACACCTTAGGCTCTACTTCTAACTTGGGCCCAAATTGTAAAATGGTCTTATCTATTGGCGATTTCGTTCCAATTCACATTCCAAGTAATATTCGGCATGCTAATTACACTGCCGGTTGCCAAATTGCATTAACTCTTATAGTTTCCGAGATATGGACTATCGATAATTTACACCTTAGGCTCTGCTTCTAACTTGGGCCCAAATTGTAAAATGGTCTTATCTATTGGCGATTTCGTTCCAATTCACATTCCAAGTAATATTCGGCATGCTAATTACATTGCCGGTTGCCAAATTGCATTATCTCTTATAGTTTCCGAGATATGGACTATCGATAATTTACACCATAGGCTCTGCTTATAACTTGGGCCCAAATTGTAAAATGGTCTTATCTATTGGCGATTTCGTTCCAATTCACATTCCAAGTAATATTCGGCATGCTAATTACATTGCCGGTTGCCAAATTGCATTATCTCTTATAGTTTCCGAGATATGGACTATCGATAATTTACACCTTAGGCTCTGCTTCTAACTTGGGCCCAAATTGTAAAATGGTCTTATCTATTGGCGATTTCGTTCCAATTCACATTCCAAGTAATATTTGGCATGCTAATTACATTGCCGGTTGCCAAATTGCATTATCTCTTATAGTTTCCGAGATATGGACTATCGATAATTTACACCTTAGGCTCTGCTTCTAACTTGGGCCCAAATTGTAAAATGGTCTTATCTATTGGCGATTTCGTTCCAATTCACATTCCAAGTAATATTCGGCATGCTAATTACATTGCCGGTTGCCAAATTGCATTAACTCTTATAGTTTCCGAGATATGGACTATCGATAATTTACACCTTAGGCTCTGCTTCTAACTTGGGCCCAAATTGTAAAATGGTCTTATCTATTGGCGATTTTTTCCAATTCACATTCCAAGTAATATTCGGCATGCTAATTACATTGCCGGTTGCCAAATTGCATTATCTCTTATAGTTTCCGAGATATGGACTATCGATAATTTACACCATAGGCTCTGCTTATAACTTGGGCCCAAATTGTAAAATGGTCTTATCTATTGGCGATTTCGTTCCAATTCACATTCCAAGTAATATTCGGCATGCTAATTACATTGCCGGTTGCCAAATTGCATTATCTCTTATAGTTTCCGAGATATGGACTATCGATAATTTACACCTTAGGCTCTGTTTCTAACTTGGGCCCAAATTGTAAAATGGTCTTATCTATTGGCGATTTCGTTCCAATTCACATTCCAAGTAATATTTGGCATGCTAATTACATTGCCGGTTGCCAAATTGCATTATCTCTTATAGTTTCCGAGATATGGACTATCGATAATTTACACCTTAGGCTCTGCTTCTAACTTGGGCCCAAATTGTAAAATGGTCTTATCTATTGGCGATTTCGTTCCAATTCACATTCCAAGTAATATTCGGCATGCTAATTACATTGCCGGTTGCCAAATTGCATTAACTCTTATAGTTTCCGAGATATGGACTATCGATAATTTACACCTTAGGCTCTGCTTCTAACTTGGGCCCAAATTGTAAAATGGTCTTATCTATTGGCGATTTTTTCCAATTCACATTCCAAGTAATATTCGGCATGCTAATTACATTGCCGGTTGCCAAATTGCATTATCTCTTATAGTTTCCGAGATATGGACTATCGATAATTTACACCTTAGGCTCTGCTTCTAACTTGGGCCCAAATTGTAAAATGGTCTTATCTATTGGCGATTTCGTTCCAATTCAAACTCCAAGTATCATTCGGCATGCTAATTACATTTCCGGTTGCGAAATTGCATTATCTCTTATAGTTTCCGAGATATGGACTATCAATAATTTACACCTTAGGCTCTGCTTCTAACTTGGGCCCAAATTGTAAAATGGTCTTATCTATTGGCGATTTCGTTCCAATTCACATTCCAAGTAATATTCGGCATGCTAATTACATTGCCGGTTGCCAAATTGCATTATCTCTTATAGTTTCCGAGATATGGACTATCAATAATTTACACCTTAGGCTCTGCTTCTAACTTGGGCCCAAATTGTAAAATGGTCTTATCTATTGGCGATTTCGTTCCAATTCACATTCCAAGTAATATTCGGCATGCTAATTACATTGCCGGTTGCCAAATTGCATTATCTCTTATAGTTTCCGAGATATGGACTATCGATAATTTACACCTTAGGCTCTGCTTCTAACTTGGGCCCAAATTGTAAAATGGTCTTATCTATTGGCGATTTCGTTCCAATTCACATTCCAAGTAATATTCGGCATGCTAATTACATTGCCGGTTGCCAAATTGCATTATCTCTTATAGTTTCCGAGATATGGACTATCGATAATTTACACCTTAGGCTCTACTTCTAACTTGGGCCCAAATTGTAAAATGGTCTTATCTATTGGCGATTTCGTTCCAATTCACATTCCAAGTAATATTCGGCATGGTAATTACATTGCCGGTTGCCAAATTGCATTATCTCTTATAGTTTCCGAGATATGGACTATCGATAATTTACACCTTAGGCTCTGCTTCTAACTTGGGCCCAAATTGTAAAATGGTCTTATCTATTGGCGATTTCGTTCCAATTCACATTCCAAGTAATATTCGGCATGCTAATTACATTGCCGGTTGCCAAATTGCATTATCTCTTATAGTTTCCGAGATATGGACTATCGATAATTTACACCTTAGGCTCTACTTCTAACTTGGGCCCAAATTTTAAAATGGTCTTATCTATTGGCGATTTCGTTCCAATTCACATTCCAAGTAATATACGGCATGCTAATTACATTGCCGGTTGCCAAATTGCATTAACTCTTATAGTTTCCGAGATATGGACTATCGATAATTTACACCTTAGGCTCTGCTTCTAACTTGGGCCCAAATTGTAAAATGGTCTTATCTATTGGCGATTTCGTTCCAATTCACATTCCAAGTAATATTCGGCATGCTAATTACATTGCCGGTTGCCAAATTGCATTATCTCTTATAGTTTCCGAGATATGGACTATCGATAATTTACACCATAGGCTCTGCTTATAACTTGGGCCCAAATTGTAAAATGGTCTTATCTATTGGCGATTTCGTTCCAATTCACATTCCAAGTAATATTCGGCATGCTAATTACATTGCCGGTTGCCAAATTGCATTATCTCTTATAGTTTCCGAGATATGGACTATCGATAATTTACACCTTAGGCTCTGCTTCTAACTTGGGCCCAAATTGTAAAATGGTCTTATCTATTGGCGATTTCGTTCCAATTCACATTCCAAGTAATATTCGGCATGCTAATTACATTGCCGGTTGCCAAATTGCATTATCTCCTATAGTTTCCGAGATATGGACTATCGATAATTTACACCTTAGGCTCTGTTTCTAACTTGAGCCCAAATTGTAAAATGCTCTTATCTATTGGCGATTTCGTTCCAATTCACATTCCAAGTAATATTCGGCATGCTAATTACATTGCGGGTTGCCAAATTGCATTATCTCTTATAGTTTCCGAGATATGGACTATCGATAATTTACACCTTAGGCTCTGCTTCTAACTTGGGCCCAAATTGTAAAATGGTCTTATCTATTGGCGATTTCGTTCCAATTCACACTCCAAGTAATATTCGGCATGCTAATTACATTTCCGGTTGCGAAATTGCATTATCTCTTATAGTTTCCGAGATATGGACTATCAATAATTTACACCTTAGGCTCTGCTTCTAACTTGGGCCCAAATTGTAAAATGGTCTTATCTATTGGCGATTTCGTTCCAATTCACATTCCAAGTAATATTCGGCATGCTAATTACATTGCCGGTTGCCAAATTGCATTATCTCTTATAGTTTCCGAGATATGGACTATCGATAATTTACACCTTAGGCTCTACTTCTAACTTGGGCCCAAATTTTAAAATGGTCTTATCTATTGGCGATTTCGTTCCAATTCACATTCCAAGTAATATTCGGCATGCTAATTACATTGCCGGTTGCCAAATTGCATTAACTCTTATAGTTTCCGAGATATGGACTATCGATAATTTACACCTTAGGCTCTGCTTCTAACTTGGGCCCAAATTGTAAAATGGTCTTATCTATTGGCGATTTCGTTCCAATTCACATTCCAAGTAATATTCGGCATGCTAATTACATTGCCGGTTGCCAAATTGCATTATCTCTTATAGTTTCCGAGATATGGACTATCGATAATTTACACTATAGGCTCTGCTTATAACTTGGGCCCAAATTGTAAAATGGTCTTATCTATTGGCGATTTCGTTCCAATTCACATTCCAAGTAATATTCGGCATGCTAATTACATTGCCGGTTGCCAAATTGCATTATCTCTTATAGTTTCCGAGATATGGACTATCGATAATTTACACCTTAGGCTCTGCTTCTAACTTGGGCCCAAATTGTAAAATGGTCTTATCTATTGGCGATTTCGTTCCAATTCACATTCCAAGTAATATTCGGCATGCTAATTACATTGCCGGTTGCCAAATTGCATTATCTCTTATAGTTTCCGAGATATGGACTATCGATAATTTACACCTTAGGCTCTGTTTCTAACTTGAGCCCAAATTGTAAAATGGTCTTATCTATTGGCGATTTCGTTCCAATTCACATTCCAAGTAATATTCGGCATGCTAATTACATTGCGGGTTGCCAAATTGCATTATCTCTTATAGTTTCCGAGATATGGACTATCGATAATTTACACCTTAGGCTCTGCTTCTAACTTGGGCCCAAATTGTAAAATGGTCTTATCTATTGGCGATTTCGTTCCAATTCACACTCCAAGTAATATTCGGCATGCTAATTACATTTCCGGTTGCGAAATTGCATTATCTCTTATAGTTTCCGAGATATGGACTATCAATAATTTACACCTTAGGCTCTGCTTCTAACTTGGGCCCAAATTGTAAAATGGTCTTATCTATTGGCGATTTCGTTCCAATTCACATTCCAAGTAATATTCGGCATGCTAATTACATTGCCGGTTGCCAAATTGCATTATCTCTTATAGTTTCCGAGATATGGACTATCAATAATTTACACCTTAGGCTCTGCTTCTAACTTGGGCCCAAATTGTAAAATGGTCTTATCTATTGGCGATTTCGTTCCAATTCACATTCCAAGTAATATTCGGCATGCTAATTACATTGCCGGTTGCCAAATTGCATTATCTCTTATAGTTTCCGAGATATGGACTATCGATAATTTACACCTTAGGCTCTGCTTCTAACTTGGGCCCAAATTGTAAAATGGTCTTATCTATTGGCGATTTCGTTCCAATTCACATTCCAAGTAATATTCGGCATGCTAATTACATTGCCGGTTGCCAAATTGCATTATCTCTTATAGTTTCCGAGATATGGACTATCGATAATTTACACCTTAGGCTCTGCTTCTAACTTGGGCCCAAATTGTAAAATGGTCTTATCTATTGGCGATTTCGTTCCAATTCACATTCCAAGTAATATTCGGCATGCTAATTACATTGCCGGTTGCCAAATTGCATTAACTCTTATAGTTTCCGAGATATGGACTATCGATAATTTACACCTTAGGCTCTGCTTCTAACTTGGGCCCAAATTGTAAAATGGTCTTATCTATTGGCGATTTTTTCCAATTCACATTCCAAGTAATATTCGGCATGCTAATTACATTGCCGGTTGCCAAATTGCATTATCTCTTATAGTTTCCGAGATATGGACTATCGATAATTTACACCTTAGGCTCTGCTTCTAACTTGGGCCCAAATTGTAAAATGGTCTTATCTATTGGCGATTTCGTTCCAATTCACACTCCAAGTAATATTCGGCATGCTAATTACATTTCCGGTTGCGAAATTGCATTATCTCTTATAGTTTCCGAGATATGGACTATCAATAATTTACACCTTAGGCTCTGCTTCTAACTTGGGCCCAAATTGTAAAATGGTCTTATCTATTGGCGATTTCGTTCCAATTCACATTCCAAGTAATATTCGGCATGCTAATTACATTGCCGGTTGCCAAATTGCATTTTCTCTTATAGTTTCCGAGATATGGACTATCAATAATTTACACCTTAGGCTCTGCTTCTAACTTGGGCCCAAATTGTAAAATGGTCTTATCTATTGGCGATTTCGTTCCAATTCACATTCCAAGTAATATTCGGCATGCTAATTACATTGCCGGTTGCCAAATTGCATTATCTCTTATAGTTTCCGAGATATGGACTATCGATAATTTACACCTTAGGCTCTGCTTCTAACTTGGGCCCAAATTGTAAAATGGTCTTATCTATTGGCGATTTCGTTCCAATTCACATTCCAAGTAATATTCGGCATGCTAATTACATTGCCGGTTGCCAAATTGCATTATCTCTTATAGTTTCCGAGATATGGACTATCGATAATTTACACCTTAGGCTCTACTTCTAACTTGGGCCCAAATTGTAAAATGGTCTTATCTATTGGCGATTTCGTTCCAATTCACATTCCAAGTAATATTCGGCATGGTAATTACATTGCCGGTTGCCAAATTGCATTAACTCTTATAGTTTCAGAGATATGGACTATCGATAATTTACACCTTAGGCTCTGCTTCTAACTTGGGCCCAAATTGTAAAATGGTCTTATCTATTGGCGATTTCGTTCCAATTCACATTCCAAGTAATATTCGGCATGCTAATTACATTGCCGGTTACCAAATTGCATTATCTCTTATAGTTTCCGAGATATGGACTATCGATAATTTACACCATAGGCTCTGCTTATAACTTGGGCCCAAATTGTAAAATGGTCTTATCTATTGGCGATTTCGTTCCAATTCACATTCCAAGTAATATTCGGCATGCTAATTACATTGCCGGTTGCCAAATTGCATTATCTCTTATAGTTTCCGAGATATGGACTATCGATAATTTACACCTTAGGCTCTGCTTCTAACTTGGGCCCAAATTGTAAAATGGTCTTATCTATTGGCGATTTCGTTCCAATTCACATTCCAAGTAATATTCGGCATGCTAATTACATTGCCGGTTGCCAAATTGCATTATCTCTTATAGTTTCCGAGATATGGACTATCGATAATTTACACCTTAGGCTCTGCTTCTAACTTGGGCCCAAATTGTAAAATGGTCTTATCTATTGGCGATTTCGTTCCAATTCACATTCCAAGTAATATTCGGCATGCTAATTACATTGCCGGTTGCCAAATTGCATTAACTCTTATAGTTTCCGAGATATGGACTATCGATAATTTACACCTTAGGCTCTGCTTCTAACTTGGGCCCAAATTGTAAAATGGTCTTATCTATTGGCGATTTTTTCCAATTCACATTCCAAGTAATATTCGGCATGCTAATTACATTGCCGGTTGCCAAATTGCATTATCTCTTATAGTTTCCGAGATATGGACTATCGATAATTTACACCTTAGGCTCTGCTTCTAACTTGGGCCCAAATTGTAAAATGATCTTATCTATTGGCGATTTCGTTCCAATTCACATTCCAAGTAATATTCGGCATGCTAATTACATTGCCGGTTGCCAAATTGCATTATCTCTTATAGTTTCCGAGATATGGACTATCGATAATTTACACCTTAGGCTCTGCTTCTAACTTGGGCCCAAATTGTAAAATGGTCTTATCTATTGGCGATTTCGCCCCAATTCACATTCCAAGTGATATTCGGCATGCTAATTACATTGCCGATTGCGAAATTGCATTATCTCTTATAGTTTCCGAGATATGGACTATCAATAATTTACACCTTAGGCTCTGCTTCTAACTTGGGCCCAAATTGTAAAATGGTCTTATCTATTGGCGATTTCGTTCCAATTCACATTCCAAGTAATATTCGGCATGCTAATTACATTGCCGGTTGCCAAATTGCATTATCTCTTATAGTTTCCGAGATATGGACTATCGATAATTTACACCTTAGGCTCTGCTTCTAACTTGGGCCCAAATTGTAAAATGGTCTTATCTATTGGCGATTTCGTTCCAATTCACATTCCAAGTAATACTCGGCATGCTAATTACATTGCCGGTTGCCAAATTGCATTATCTCTTATAGTTTCCGAGATATGGACTATCGATAATTTACACCTTAGGCTCTGCTTCTAACTTGTGCCCAAATTGTAAAATGGTCTTATCTATTGGCGATTTCGTTCCAATTCACATTCCAAGTAATATTCGGCATGCTAATTACATTGCCGGTTGCCAAATTGCATTATCTCTTATAGTTTCCGAGATATGGACTATCGATAATTTACACCTTAGGCTCTGCTTCTAACTTGGGCCCAAATTGTAAAATGGTCTTATCTATTGGCGTTTTCGTTCCAATTCACATTCCAAGTAATATTCGGCATGCTAATTACATTGCCGGTTGCCAAATTGCATTATCTCTTATAGTTTCCGAGATATGGACTATCGATAATTTACACCTTAGGCTCTGCTTCTAACTTGGGCCCAAATTGTAAAATGGTCTTCTCTATTGGCGATTTCGTTCCAATTCACATTCCAAGTAATATTCGGCATGCTAATTACATTGCCGGTTGCCAAATTGCATTATCTCTTATAGTTTCCGAGATATGGACTATCGATAATTTACACCTTAGGCTCTGCTTCTAACTTGGGCCCAAATTGTAAAATGGTCTTATCTATTGGCGATTTCGTTCCAATTCACATTCCAAGTAATATTCGGCATGCTAATTACATTGCCTGTTGCCAAATTGCATTATCTCTTATAGTTTCCGAGATATGGACTATCGATAATTTACACCTTAGGCTCTGCTTCTAACTTGGGCCCAAATTGTAAAATGGTCTTCTCTATTGGCGATTTCGTTCCAATTCACATTCCAAGTAATATTCGGCATGCTAATTACTTTGCCGGTTGCCAAATTGCATTATCTCTTATAGTTTCCGAGATATGGACTATCGATAATTTACACCTTAGGCTCTGCTTCTAACTTGGGCCCAAATTGTAAAATGGTCTTCTAAAATCTATTGGCGATTTCGTTCCAATTCACATTCCAAGTAATATCCGGCATGCTAATTACATTGCCGGTTGCCAAATTGAATTATCTCTTATAGTTTCCGAGATATGGACTATCGATAATTTACACCTTAGGCTCTGCTTCTAACTTGGGCCCAAATTGTAAAATGGTCTTACCTATTGGCGATTTCGTTCCAATTCACATTCCAAGTAATATTCGGCATGCTAATTACATTGCCGGTTGCCAAATTGCATTATCTCTTATAGTTTCCGAGATATGGACTATCGATAATTTACACCTTAGGCTCTGCTTCTAACTTGGGCCCAAATTGTAAAATGGTCTTATCTATTGGCGATTTCGTTCCAATTCACATTCCAAGTAATATTCGGCATGCTAATTACATTGCCGGTTGCCAAATTGCATTATCTCTTATAGTTTCCGAGATATGAACTATCGATAATTTACATCTTAGGCTCTGCTTCTAACTTGGGCCCAAATTGTAAAATCGTCTTATCTATTGGCGATTTCGTTCCAATTCACATTCCAAGTAATATTCAGCATGCTAATTACATTGCCGGTTGCCAAATTGCATTATCTCTTATAGTTTCCGGGATATGGACTATCGATAATTTACACCTTAGGCTCTGCTTCTAACTTGGGCCCAAATTGTAAAATGGTCTTATCTATTGGCGATTTCGTTCCAATTCACATTCCAAGTAATATCTGGCATGCTAATTACATTGCCGGTTGCCAAATTGAATTATCTCTTATAGTTTCCGAGATATGGACTATCGATAATTTACACCTTAGGCTCTGCTTCTAACTTGGGCCCAAATTGTAAAATGGTCTTATCTATTGGCGATTTCGTTCCAATTCACATTCCAAGTAATATTCGGCATGCTAATTACATTGCCGGTTGCCAAATTGCATTATCTCTTATAGTTTCCGAGATATGGACTATCGATAATTTACATCTTAGGCTCTGCTTCTAACTTGGGCCCAAATTGTAAAATGGTCTTATCTATTGGCGATTTCGTTCCAATTCACATTTCAAGTAATATTCGGCATGCTAATTACATTGCCGGTTGCCAAATTGCATTATCTCTTATAGTTTCCGAGATATGGACTATCGATAATTTACACCTTAGGCTCTACTTCTAACTTGGGCCCAAATTTTAAAATGGTCTTATCTATTGGCGATTTCGTTCCAATTCACATTCCAAGTAATATTCGGCATGCTAATTACATTGCCGGTTGCCAAATTGCATTAACTCTTATAGTTTCCGAGATATGGACTATCGATAATTTACACCTTAGGCTCTGCTTCTAACTTGGGCCCAAATTGTAAAATGGTCTTATCTATTGGCGATTTCGTTCCAATTCACATTCCAAGTAATATTCGGCATGCTAATTACATTGCCGGTTGCCAAATTGCATTATCTCTTATAGTTTCCGAGATATGGACTATCGATAATTTACACCATAGGCTCTGCTTATAACTTGGGCCCAAATTGTAAAATGGTCTTATCTATTGGCGATTTCGTTCCAATTCACATTCCAAGTAATATTCGGCATGCTAATTACATTGCCGGTTGCCAAATTGCATTATCTCTTATAGTTTCCGAGATATGGACTATCGATAATTTACACCTTAGGCTCTGCTTCTAACTTGGGCCCAAATTGTAAAATGGTCTTATCTATTGGCGATTTCGTTCCAATTCACATTCCAAGTAATATTCGGCATGCTAATTACATTGCCGGTTGCCAAATTGCATTATCTCTTATAGTTTCCGAGATATGGACTATCGATAATTTACACCATAGGCTCTGCTTATAACTTGGGCCCAAATTGTAAAATGGTCTTATCTATTGGCGATTTCGTTCCAATTCACATTCCAAGTAATATTCGGCATGCTAATTACATTGCCGGTTGCCAAATTGCATTATCTCTTATAGTTTCCGAGATATGGACTATCGATAATTTACACCTTAGGCTCTGCTTCTAACTTGGGCCCAAATTGTAAAATGGTCTTATCTATTGGCGATTTCGTTCCAATTCACATTCCAAGTAATATTCGGCATGCTAATTACATTGCCGGTTGCCAAATTGCATTATCTCTTATAGTTTCCGAGATATGGACTATCGATAATTTACACCTTAGGCTCTGTTTCTAACTTGAGCCCAAATTGTAAAATGGTCTTATCTATTGGCGATTTCGTTCCAATTCACATTCCAAGTAATATTCGGCATGCTAATTACATTGCGGGTTGCCAAATTGCATTATCTCTTATAGTTTCCGAGATATGGACTATCGATAATTTACACCTTAGGCTCTGCTTCTAACTTGGGCCCAAATTGTAAAATGGTCTTATCTATTGGCGATTTCGTTCCAATTCACACTCCAAGTAATATTCGGCATGCTAATTACATTTCCGGTTGCGAAATTGCATTATCTCTTATAGTTTCCGAGATATGGACTATCAATAATTTACACCTTAGGCTCTGCTTCTAACTTGGGCCCAAATTGTAAAATGGTCTTATCTATTGGCGATTTCGTTCCAATTCACATTCCAAGTAATATTCGGCATGCTAATTACATTGCCGGTTGCCAAATTGCATTATCTCTTATAGTTTCCGAGATATGGACTATCAATAATTTACACCTTAGGCTCTGCTTCTAACTTGGGCCCAAATTGTAAAATGGTCTTATCTATTGGCGATTTCGTTCCAATTCACATTCCAAGTAATATTCGGCATGCTAATTACATTGCCGGTTGCCAAATTGCATTATCTCTTATAGTTTCCGAGATATGGACTATCGATAATTTACACCTTAGGCTCTGCTTCTAACTTGGGCCCAAATTGTAAAATGGTCTTATCTATTGGCGATTTCGTTCCAATTCACATTCCAAGTAATATTCGGCATGCTAATTACATTGCCGGTTGCCAAATTGCATTATCTCTTATAGTTTCCGAGATATGGACTATCGATAATTTACACCTTAGGCTCTACTTCTAACTTGGGCCCAAATTGTAAAATGGTCTTATCTATTGGCGATTTCGTTCCAATTCACATTCCAAGTAATATTCGGCATGCTAATTACATTGCCGGTTGCCAAATTGCATTAACTCTTATAGTTTCCGAGATATGGACTATCGATAATTTACACCTTAGGCTCTGCTTCTAACTTGGGCCCAAATTGTAAAATGGTCTTATCTATTGGCGATTTCGTTCCAATTCACATTCCAAGTAATATTCGGCATGCTAATTACATTGCCGGTTGCCAAATTGCATTATCTCTTATAGTTTCCGAGATATGGACTATCGATAATTTACACCATAGGCTCTGCTTATAACTTGGGCCCAAATTGTAAAATGGTCTTATCTATTGGCGATTTCGTTCCAATTCACATTCCAAGTAATATTCGGCATGCTAATTACATTGCCGGTTGCCAAATTGCATTATCTCTTATAGTTTCCGAGATATGGACTATCGATAATTTACACCTTAGGCTCTGCTTCTAACTTGGGCCCAAATTGTAAAATGGTCTTATCTATTGGCGATTTCGTTCCAATTCACATTCCAAGTAATATTCGGCATGCTAATTACATTGCCGGTTGCCAAATTGCATTATCTCTTATAGTTTCCGAGATATGGACTATCGATAATTTACACCTTAAGCTCTGCTTCTAACTTGGGCCCAAATTGTAAAATGGTCTTATCTATTGGCGATTTCGTTCCAATTCACATTCCAAGTAATATTCGGCATGCTAATTACATTGCCGGTTGCCAAATTGCATTAACTCTTATAGTTTCCGAGATATGGACTATCGATAATTTACACCTTAGGCTCTGCTTCTAACTTGGGCCCAAATTGTAAAATGGTCTTATCTATTGGCGATTTTTTCCAATTCACATTCCAAGTAATATTCGGCATGCTAATTACATTGCCGGTTGCCAAATTGCATTATCTCTTATAGTTTCCGAGATATGGACTATCGATAATTTACACCTTAGGCTCTGCTTCTAACTTGGGCCCAAATTGTAAAATGGTCTTATCTATTGGCGATTTCGTTCCAATTCACATTCCAAGTAATATTCGGCATGCTAATTACATTGCCGGTTGCCAAATTGCATTATCTCTTATAGTTTCCGAGATATGGACTATCAATAATTTACACCTTAGGCTCTGCTTCTAACTTGGGCCCAAATTGTAAAATGGTCTTATCTATTGGCGATTTCGTTCCAATTCACATTCCAAGTAATATTCGGCATGCTAATTACATTGCCGGTTGCCAAATTGCATTATCTCTTATAGTTTCCGAGATATGGACTATCGATAATTTACACCTTAGGCTCTGCTTCTAACTTGGGCCCAAATTGTAAAATGGTCTTATCTATTGGCGATTTCGTTCCAATTCACATTCCAAGTAATATTCGGCATGCTAATTACATTGCCGGTTGCCAAATTGCATTATCTCTTATAGTTTCCGAGATATGGACTATCGATAATTTACACCTTAGGCTCTACTTCTAACTTGGGCCCAAATTGTAAAATGGTCTTATCTATTGGCGATTTCGTTCCAATTCACATTCCAAGTAATATTCGGCATGCTAATTACATTGCCGGTTGCCAAATTGCATTAACTCTTATAGTTTCCGAGATATGGACTATCGATAATTTACACCTTAGGCTCTGCTTCTAACTTGGGCCCAAATTGTAAAATGGTCTTATCTATTGGCGATTTCGTTCCAATTCACATTCCAAGTAATATTCGGCATGCTAATTACATTGCCGGTTGCCAAATTGCATTATCTCTTATAGTTTCCGAGATATGGACTATCGATAATTTACACCATAGGCTCTGCTTCTAACTTGGGCCCAAATTGTAAAATGGTCTTATCTATTGTCGATTTCGTTCCAATTCACATTCCAAGTAATATTCGGCATGCTAATTACATTGCCGGTTGCCAAATTGCATTATCTCTTATAGTTTCCGAGATATGGACTATCGATAATTTACACCTTAGGCTCTGCTTCTAACTTGGGCCCAAATTGTAAAATGGTCTTATCTATTGGCGATTTCGTTCCAATTCACATTCCAAGTAATATTCGGCATGCTAATTACATTGCCGGTTGCCAAATTGCATTATCTCTTATAGTTTCCGAGATATGGACTATCGATAATTTACACCTTAGGCTCTGCTTCTAACTTGGGCCCAAATTGTAAAATGGTCTTATCTATTGGCGATTTCGTTCCAATTCACATTCCAAGTAATATTCGGCATGCTAATTACATTGCCGGTTGCCAAATTGCATTAACTCTTATAGTTTCTGAGATATGGACTATCGATAATTTACACCTTAGGCTCTGCTTCTAACTTGGGCCCAAATTGTAAAATGGTCTTATCTATTGGCGATTTTTTCCAATTCACATTCCAAGTAATATTCGGCATGCTAATTACATTGCCGGTTGCCAAATTGCATTATCTCTTATAGTTTCCGAGATATGGACTATCGATAATTTACACCTTAGGCTCTGCTTCTAACTTGGGCCCAAATTGTAAAATGGTCTTATCTATTGGCGATTTCGTTCCAATTCACATTCCAAGTAATATTCGGCATGCTAATTACATTGCCGGTTGCCAAATTGCATTATCTCTTATAGTTTCCGAGATATGGACTATCGATAATTTACACCTTAGGCTCTGCTTCTAACTTGGGCCCAAATTGTAAAATGGTCTTATCTATTGGCGATTTCGCCCCAATTCACATTCCAAGTGATATTCGGCATGCTAATTACATTGCCGATTGCGAAATTGCATTATCTCTTATAGTTTCCGAGATATGGACTATCAATAATTTACACCTTAGGCTCTGCTTCTAACTTGGGCCCAAATTGTAAAATGGTCTTATCTATTGGCGATTTCGTTCCAATTCACATTCCAAGTAATATTCGGCATGCTAATTACATTGCCGGTTGCCAAATTGCATTATCTCTTATAGTTTCCGAAATATGGACTATCGATAATTTACACCTTAGGCTCTGCTTCTAACTTGGGCCCAAATTGTAAAATGGTCTTATCTATTGGCGATTTCGTTCCAATTCACATTCCAAGTAATACTCGGCATGCTAATTACATTGCCGGTTGCCAAATTGCATTATCTCTTATAGTTTCCGAGATATGGACTATCGATAATTTACACCTTAGGCTCTGCTTCTAACTTGGGCCCAAATTGTAAAATGGTCTTATCTATTGGCGATTTCGTTCCAATTCACATTCCAAGTAATATTCGGCATGCTAATTACATTGCCGGTTGCCAAATTGCATTATCTCTTATAGTTTCCGAGATATGGACTATCGATAATTTACACCTTAGGCTCTGCTTCTAACTTGGGCCCAAATTGTAAAATGGTCTTATCTATTGGCGTTTTCGTTCCAATTCACATTCCAAGTAATATTCGGCATGCTAATTACATTGCCGGTTGCCAAATTGCATTATCTCTTGTAGTTTCCGAGATATGGACTATCGATAATTTACACCTTAGGCTCTGCTACTAACTTGGGCCCAAATTGTAAAATGGTCTTCTCTATTGGCGATTTCGCTCCAATTCACATTCCAAGTAATATTCGGCATGCTAATTACATTGCCGGTTGCCAAATTGCATTATCTCTTATAGTTTCCGAGATATGGACTATCGATAATTTACACCTTAGGCTCTGCTTCTAACTTGGGCCCAAATTGTAAAATGGTCTTATCTATTGGCGATTTCGTTCCAATTCACATTCCAAGTAATATTCGGCATGCTAATTACATTGCCTGTTGCCAAATTGCATTATCTCTTATAGTTTCCGAGATATGGACTATCGATAATTTACACCTTAGGCTCTGCTTCTAACTTGGGCCCAAATTGTAAAATGGTCTTCTCTATTGGCGATTTCGTTCCAATTCACATTCCAAGTAATATTCGGCATGCTAATTACATTGCCGGTTGCCAAATTGCATTATCTCTTATAGTTTCCGAGATATGGACTATCGATAATTTACACCTTAGGCTCTGCTTCTATCTTGGGCCCAAATTGTAAAATGGTCTTCTCTATTGGCGATTTTGTTCCAATTCACAATCCAAGTTATATTCGGCATGCTAATTACATTGCCGGTTGCCAAATTGCATTATCTCTTATAGTTTCCGAGATATGGACTATCGATAATTTACACCTTAGGCTCTGCTTCTAACTTGGGCCCAAATTGTAAAATCGTCTTATCTATTGGCGATTTCGTTCCAATTCACATTCCAAGTAATATTCGGGATGCTAATTACATTGCCGGTTGTCAAATTGCATTATCTCTTATAGTTTCCGAGATATGGACTATCGGTAATTTACACCTTAGGCTCTGCTTCTAACTTGGGCCCAAATTGTAAAATGGTCTTATCTATTGGCGATTTCGTTCCAATTCACATTCCAAGTAATATCCGGCATGCTAATTACATTGCCGGTTGCCAAATTGAATTATCTCTTATAGTTTCCGAGATATGGACTATCGATAATTTACACCTTAGGCTCTGCTTCTAACTTGGGCCCAAATTGTAAAATGGTCTTATCTATTGGCGATTTCGTTCCAATTCACATTCCAAGTAATATTCGGCATGCTAATTACATTGCCGGTTGCCAAATTGCATTATCTCTTATAGTTTCCGAGATATGGACTATCGATAATTTACACCTTAGGCTCTGCTTCTAACTTGGGCCCAAATTGTAAAATGGTCTTATCTATTGGCGATTTCGTTCCAATTCACATTCCAAGTAATATTCGGCATGCTAATTACATTGCCGGTTGCCAAATTGCATTATCTCTTATAGTTTCCGAGATATGGACTATCGATAATTTACATCTTAGGCTCTGCTTCTAACTTGGGCCCAAATTGTAAAATCGTCTTATCTATTGGCGATTTCGTTCCAATTCACATTCCAAGTAATATTCAGCATGCTAATTACATTGCCGGTTGCCAAATTGCATTATCTCTTATAGTTTCCGGGATATGGACTATCGATAATTTACACCTTAGGCTCTGCTTCTAACTTGGGCCCAAATTGTAAAATGGTCTTATCTATTGGCGATTTCGTTCCAATTCACATTCCAAGTAATATCTGGCATGCTAATTACATTGCCGGTTGCCAAATTGAATTATCTCTTATAGTTTCCGAGATATGGACTATCGATAATTTACACCTTAGGCTCTGCTTCTAACTTGGGCCCAAATTGTAAAATGGTCTTATCTATTGGCGATTTCGTTCCAATTCACATTCCAAGTAATATTCGGCATGCTAATTACGTTGCCGATTGCCAAATTGCATTATCTCTTATAGTTTCCGAGATATGGACTATCGATAATTTACATCTTAGGCTCTGCTTCTAACTTGGGCCCAAATTGTAAAATGGTCTTATCTATTGGCGATTTCGTTCCAATTCACATTCCAAGTAATATTCGGCATGCTAATTACATTGCCGGTTGCCAAATTGCTTATCTCTTATAGTTTCCGAGATATGGACTATCGATAATTTACACCTTAGGCTCTGCTTCTAACTTATGCCCAAATTGTAAAATGGTCTTATCTATTAGCGATTTCGTCCCAATTCACATTCCAAGTGATATTCGGCATGCTAATTACATTGCCGGTTGCGAAATTGCATTATCTCTTATAGCTTCCGAGATATGGACTATCAATAATTTACACCTTAGGCTCTGCTTCTAACTTGGGCCCAAATTGTAAAATGGTCTTATCTATTGGCGATTTCGTTCCAATTCACATTCCAAGTAATATTCGGCATGCTAATTACATTGCCGGTTGCCAAATTGCATTATCTATTATAGTTTCCGAGATATGGACTATCGATAATTTACACCTTAGGCTCTGCTTCTAACTTGGGCCCAAATTGTAAAATGGTCTTATCTATTGGCGTTTTCGTTCCAATTCACATTCCAAGTAATATTCGGCATGCTAATTACATTGCCGGTTGCCAAATTGCATTATCTCTTATAGTTTCCGAGATATGGACTATCGATAATTTACACCTTAGGCTCTGCTTCTAACTTGGGCCCAAATTGTAAAATGGTCTTCTCTATTGGCGATTTCGTTCCAATTCACATTCCAAGTAATATTCGGCATGCTAATTACATTGCCGGTTGCCAAATTGCATTATCTCTTATAGTTTCCGTGATATGGACTATCGATAATTTACACCTTAGGCTCTGCTTCTAACTTGGGCCCAAATTGTAAAATGGTCTTATCTATTGGCGATTTCGTTCCAATTCACATTCCAAGTAATATTCGGCATGCTAATTACATTGCCGTTTGCCAAATGGCATTATCTCTTATAGTTTCCGAGATATGGACTATCGATAATTTACACCTTAGGCTCTGCTTCTAACTTGGGCCCAAATTGTAAAATGGTCTTCTCTATTGGCGATTTCGTTCCAATTCACATTCCAAGTAATATTCGGCATGCTAATTACATTGCCGGTTGCCAAATTGCATTATCTCTTATAGTTTCCGAGATATGGACTATCGATAATTTACACCTTAGGCTCTGCTTCTAACTTGAGCCCAAATTGTAAAATGGTCTTCTCTATTGGCGATTTCGTTCCAATTCACATTCCAAGTAATATTCGGCATGCTAATTACATTGCCGGTTGCCAAATTGCATTATCTCTTATAGTTTCCGAGATATGGACTATCGATAATTTACACCTTAGGCTCTGCTTCTAACTTATGCCCAAATTGTAAAATGGTCTTATCTATTAGCGATTTCGTCCCAATTCACATTCCAAGTGATATTCGGCATGCTAATTACATTGCCGGTTGCGAAATTGCATTATCTCTTATAGTTTCCGAGATATGGACTATCAATAATTTACACCTTAGGCTCTGCTTCTAACTTGGGCCCAAATTGTAAAATGGTCTTATCTATTGGCGATTTCGTTCCAATTCACATTCCAAGTAATATTCGGCATGCTAATTACATTGCCGGTTGCCAAATTGCATTATCTATTATAGTTTCCGAGATATGGACTATCGATAATTTACACCTTAGGCTCTGCTTCTAACTTGGGCCCAAATTGTAAAATGGTCTTATCTATTGGCGTTTTCGTTCCAATTCACATTCCAAGTAATATTCGGCATGCTAATTACATTGCCGGTTGCCAAATTGCATTATCTCTTATAGTTTCCGAGATATGGACTATCGATAATTTACACCTTAGGCTCTGCTTCTAACTTGGGCCCAAATTGTAAAATGGTCTTCTCTATTGGCGATTTCGTTCCAATTCACATTCCAAGTAATATTCGGCATGCTAATTACATTGCCGGTTGCCAAATTGCATTATCTCTTATAGTTTCCGTGATATGGACTATCGATAATTTACACCTTAGGCTCTGCTTCTAACTTGAGCCCAAATTGTAAAATGGTCTTATCTATTGGCGATTTCGTTCCAATTCACATTCCAAGTAATATTCGGCATGCTAATTACATTGCCGTTTGCCAAATTGCATTATCTCTTATAGTTTCCGAGATATGGACTATCGATAATTTACACCTTAGGCTCTGCTTCTAACTTGGGCCCAAATTGTAAAATGGTCTTCTCTATTGGCGATTTCGTTCCAATTCACATTCCAAGTAATATTCGGCATGCTAATTACATTGCCGGTTGCCAAATTGCATTATCTCTTATAGTTTCCGAGATATGGACTATCGATAATTTACACCTTAGGCTCTGCTTCTAACTTGAGCCCAAATTGTAAAATGGTCTTCTCTATTGGCGATTTCATTCCAATTCACATTCCAAGTAATATTCGGCATGCTAATTACATTGCCGGTTGCCAAATTGCATTATCTCTTATAGTTTCCGAGATATGGACTATCGATAATTTACACCTTAGGCTCTGCTTCTAACTTGGGCCCAAATTGTAAAATGGCCTTATCTATTGGCGATTTCGTTCCAATTCACATTCCAAGTAATATTCGGCATGCTAATTACATTGCCGGTTGCGAAATTGCATTATCTCTTATAGTTTCCGAGATATGGACTATCAATAATTTACACCTTAGGCTCTGCTTCTAACTTGAGCCCAAATTGTAAAATGGTCTTCTCTATTGGCGATTTCGTTCCAATTCACATTCCAAGTAATATTCGGCATGCTAATTACATTGCCGGTTGCCAAATTGCATTATCTCTTATAGTTTCCGAGATATGGACTATCGATAATTTACACCTTAGGCTCTGCTTCTAACTTGGGCCCAAATTGTAAAATGGTCTTACCTATTGGCGATTTCGTTCCAATTCACACTCCAAGTAATATTCGGCATGCTAATTACATTGCCGGTTGCCAAATTGCATTATCTCTTATAGTTTCCGAGATATGGACTATCGATAATTTACATCTTAGGCTCTGCTTCTAACTTGGGCCCAAATTGTAAAATCGTCTTATCTATTGGCGATTTCGTTCCAATTCACATTCCAAGTAATATTCAGCATGCTAATTACATTGCCGGTTGCCAAATTGCATTATCTCTTATAGTTTCCGGGATATGGACTATCGATAATTTACACCTTAGGCTCTGCTTCTAACTTGGGCCCAAATTGTAAAATGGTCTTATCTATTGGCGATTTCGTTCCAATTCACATTCCAAGTAATATTCGGCATGCTAATTACATTGCCGGTTGCCAAATTGCATTATCTCTTATAGTTTCCGAGATATGGACTATCGATAATTTACATCTTATTCTCTGCTTCTAACTTGGGCCCAAATTGTAAAATGGTCTTATCTATTGGCGATTTCGTTCCAATTCACATTCCAAGTAATATTCGGCATGCTAATTACATTGCCGGTTGCCAAATTGCATTATCTCTTATAGTTTCCGAGATATGGACTATCGATAATTTACATCTTAGGCTCTGCTTCTAACTTGGGCCCAAATTGTAAAATGGTCTTATCTATTGGCGATTTCGTTACAATTCACATTCCAACTAATATTCGGCATGCTAATTACATTGCCGGTTGCCAAATTGCTTATCTCTTATAGTTTCCGAGATATGGACTATCGATAATTTACACCTTAGGCTCTGCTTCTAACTTATGCCCAAATTGTAAAATGGTCTTATCTATTAGCGATTTCGTCCCAATTCACATTCCAAGTGATATTCGGCATGCTAATTACATTGCCGTTTGCCAAATTGCATTATCTCTTATAGTTTCCGAGATATGGACTATCGATAATTTACACCTTAGGCTCTGCTTCTAACTTGGGCCCAAATTGTAAAATGGTCTTCTCTATTGGCGATTTCGTTCCAATTCACATTCCAAGTAATATTCGGCATGCTAATTACATTGCCGGTTGCCAAATTGCATTATCTCTTATAGTTTCCGAGATATGGACTATCGATAATTTACACCTTAGGCTCTGCTTCTAACTTATGCCCAAATTGTAAAATGGTCTTATCTATTAGCGATTTCGTCCCAATTCACATTCCAAGTGATATTCGGCATGCTAATTACATTGCCGGTTGCGAAATTGCATTATCTCTTATAGTTTCCGAGATATGGACTATCAATAATTTACACCTTAGGCTCTGCTTCTAACTTGGGCCCAAATTGTAAAATGGTCTTATCTATTGGCGATTTCGTTCCAATTCACATTCCAAGTAATATTCGGCATGCTAATTACATTGCCGGTTGCCAAATTGCATTATCTATTATAGTTTCCGAGATATGGACTATCGATAATTTACACCTTAGGCTCTGCTTCTAACTTGGGCCCAAATTGTAAAATGGTCTTATCTATTGGCGTTTTCGTTCCAATTCACATTCCAAGTAATATTCGGCATGCTAATTACATTGCCGGTTGCCAAATTGCATTATCTCTTATAGTTTCTGAGATATGGACTATCGATAATTTACACCTTAGGCTCTGCTTCTAACTTGGGCCCAAATTGTAAAATGGTCTTCTCTATTGGCGATTTCGTTCCAATTCACATTCCAAGTAATATTCGGCATGCTAATTACATTGCCGGTTGCCAAATTGCATTATCTCTTATAGTTTCCGTGATATGGACTATCGATAATTTACACCTTAGGCTCTGCTTCTAACTTGAGCCCAAATTGTAAAATGGTCTTATCTATTGGCGATTTCGTTCCAATTCACATTCCAAGTAATATTCGGCATGCTAATTACATTGCCGTTTGCCAAATTGCATTATCTCTTATAGTTTCCGAGATATGGACTATCGATAATTTACACCTTAGGCTCTGCTTCTAACTTGGGCCCAAATTGTAAAATGGTCTTCTCTATTGGCGATTTCGTTCCAATTCACATTCCAAGTAATATTCGGCATGCTAATTACATTGCCGGTTGCCAAATTGCATTATCTCTTATAGTTTCCGAGATATGGACTATCGATAATTTACACCTTAGGCTCTGCTTCTAACTTGAGCCCAAATTGTAAAATGGTCTTCTCTATTGGCGATTTCGTTCCAATTCACATTCCAAGTAATATTCGGCATGCTAATTACATTGCCGGTTGCCAAATTGCATTATCTCTTATAGTTTCCGAGATATGGACTATCGATAATTTACACCTTAGGCTCTGCTTCTAACTTGGGCCCAAATTGTAAAATGGCCTTATCTATTGGCGATTTCGTTCCAATTCACATTCCAAGTAATATTCGGCATGCTAATTACATTGCCGGTTGCGAAATTGCATTATCTCTTATAGTTTCCGAGATATGGACTATCAATAATTTACACCTTAGGCTCTGCTTCTAACTTGAGCCCAAATTGTAAAATGGTCTTCTCTATTGGCGATTTCGTTCCAATTCACACTCCAAGTAATATTCGGCATGCTAATTACATTGCCGGTTGCGAAATTGCATTATCTCTTATAGTTTCCGAGATATGGACTATCGATAATTTACACCTTAGGCTCTGCTTCTAACTTGGGCCCAAATTGTAAAATGGTCTTATCTATTGGCGATTTCGTTCCAATTCACATTCCAAGTAATATTCGACATGCTAATTACATTGCCGGTTGCCAAATTGCATTATCTCTTATAGTTTCCGAGATATGGACTATCGATAATTTACACATTAGGCTCTGCTTCTAACTTCGGCCCAAATTGTAAAATGGTCTTATCTATTGGCAATTTCGTCCCAATTCACATTCCAAGTGATATTCGGCATGCTAATTACATTGCCGATTGCGAAATTTCATTATCTCATATAGTTTCCGAGATATGGACTATCAATAATTTACACCTTAGGCTCTGCTTCTAACTTGGGCCCAAATTGTAAAATGGTCTTATCTATTGGCGATTTCGTTCCAATTCACATTCCAAGTAATATTCGGCATGCTAATTACATTGCCGGTTGCCAAATTGCATTATCTCTTATAGTTTCCGAGATATGGACTATCGATAATTTACACCTTAGGCTCTGCTTCTAACTTGGGCCCAAATTGTAAAATGGTCTTATCTATTGGCGATTTCGTTCCAATTCACATTCCAAGTAATACTCGGCATGCTAATTACATTGCCGGTTGCCAAATTGCATTATCTCTTATAGTTTCCGAGATATGGACTATCGATTATTTACACCTTAGGCTCTGCTTCTAACTTGGTCCCAAATTGTAAAATGGTCTTATCTATTGGCGATTTCGTTCCAATTCACATTCCAAGTAATATTCGGCATGCTAATTACATTGCCGGTTGCCAAATTGCATTATCTCTTATAGTTTCCGAGATATGGACTATCGATAATTTACACCTAAGGCTCTGCTTCTAACTTGGGCCCAAATTGTAAAATGGTCTTATCTATTGGCGATTTCGTTCCAATTCACATTCCAAGTAATATTCGGCATGCTAATTACATTGCCGGTTGCCAAAATGCATTATCTCTTATAGTTTCCGAGATATGGACTATCGATAATTTACACCTTAGGCTCTGCTTCTAACTTGGGCCCAAATTGTAAAATGGTCTTATCTATTGGCGATTTCGTTCCAATTCACATTCCAAGTAATATTCGGCATGCTAATTACATTGCCGGTTGCCAAATTGCATTATCTCTTATAGTTTCCGAGATATGGACTATCGATAATTTACACCTTAGGCTCTGCTTCTAACTTGGGCCCAAATTGTAAAATGGTCTTATCTATTGGCGATTTCGTTCCAATTCACATTCCAAGTAATATTCGGCATGCTAATTACATTGCCGGTTGCCAAATTGCATTATCTCTTATAGTTTCCGAGATATGGACTATCGATAATTTACACCTTAGGCTCTGCTTCTAACTTGGGCCCAAATTGTAAAATGGTCTTATCTATTGGCGATTTCGTTCCAATTCACATTCCAAGTAATATTCGGCATGCTAATTACATTGCCGGTTGCCAAAATGCATTATCTCTTATAGTTTCCGAGATATGGACTATCGATAATTTACACCTTAGGCTCTGCTTCTAACTTGGACCCAAATTGTAAAATGGTCTTATCTATTGGCGATTTCGTTCCAATTCATATTCCAAGTAATATTCGGCATGCTAATTACATTGCCGGTTGCCAAATTGCATTATCTCTTATAGTTTCCGAGATATGGACTATCGATAATTTACACCTTAGGCTCTGCTTCTAACTTGGGCCCAAATTGTAAAATGGTCTTCTCTATTGGCGATTTCGTTCCAATTCACATTCCAAGTAATATTCGGCATGCTAATTACATTGCCGGTTGCCAAATTGCATTATCTCTTATAGTTTCCGAGATATGGACTATCGATAATTTACACCTTAGGCTCTGCTTCTAACTTGGGCCCAAATTGTAAAATGGTCTTCTCTATTGGCGATTTTGTTCCAATTCACATTCCAAGTAATATTCGGCATGCTAATTACATTGCCGGTTGCCAAATTGCATTATCTCTTATAGTTTCCGAGATATGGACTATCGATAATTTACACCTTAGGCTCTGCTTCTAACTTGGTCCCAAATTGTAAAATCGTCTTATCTATTGGCGATTTCGTTCCAATTCACATTTCAAGTAATATTCGGCATGCTAATTACATTGCCGGTTGCCAAATTGCATTATCTCTTATAGTTTCCGAGATATGGACTATCGGTAATTTACACCTTAGGCTCTGCTTCTAACTTGGGCCCAAATTGTAAAATGGTCTTATCTATTGGCGATTTCGTTCCAATTCACATTCCAAGTAATATCCGGCATGCTAATTACATTGCCGGTTGCCAAATTGAATTATCTCTTATAGTTTCCGAGATATGGACTATCGATAATTTACACCTTAGGCTCTGCTTCTAACTTGGGCCCAAATTGTAAAATGGTCTTACCTATTGGCGATTTCGTTCCAATTCACATTCCAAGTAATATTCGGCATGCTAATTACATTGCCGGTTGCCAAATTGCATTATCTCTTATAGTTTCCGAGATATGGACTATCGATAATTTACACCTTAGGCTCTGCTTCTAACTTGGGCCCAAATTGTAAAATGGTCTTATCTATTGGCGATTTCGTTCCAATTCACATTCCAAGTAATATCCGGCATGCTAATTACATTGCCCATTGCCAAATTGCATTATCTCTTATAGTTTCCGAGATATGGACTATCGATAATTTACACCTTAGACTCTGCTTCTAACTTGGGCCCAAATTGTAAAATGGTCTTATCTATTGGCGATTTCGTTCCAATTCACATTCCAAGTAATATTCGGCATGCTAATTACATTGCCGGTTGCCAAATTGCATTATCTCTTATAGTTTCCGAGATATGGACTATCGATAATTTACATCTTAGGCTCTGCTTCTAACTTGGGCCCAAATTGTAAAATCGTCTTATCTATTGGCGATTTCGTTCCAATTCACATTCCAAGTAATATTCGGCATGCTAATTACATTGCCGGTTGCCAAATTGCATTATCTCTTATAGTTTCCAAGATATGGACTATCGATAATTTACACCTTAGGCTCTGCTTCTAACTTGGGCCCAAATTGTAAAATGGTCTTATCTATTGGCGATTTCGTTCCAATTCACATTCCAAGTAATATACGGCATGCTAATTACATTGCCGGTTGCCACATTGAATTATCTCTTATAGTTTCCGAGATATGGACTATCGATAATTTACACCTTAGGCTCTGCTTCTAACTTGGGAGCAAATTGTAAAATGGTCTTATCTATTGGCGATTTCGTTCCAATTCACATTCCAAGTAATATTCGGCATGCTAATTACATTGCCGGTTGCCAAATTGCATTATCTCTTATAGTTTCCGAGATATGGACTATCGATAATTTACATCTTAGGCTCTGCTTCTAACTTGGGAGCAAATTGTAAAATGGTCTTATCTATTGGCGATTTCGTTCCAATTCACATTCCAAGTAATATTCGGCATGCTAATTACATTGCCGGTTGCCAAATTGCATTATCTCTTATAGTTTCCGAGATATGGACTATCGATAATTTACACCTTAGGCTCTGCTTCTAACTTGGGCCCAAATTGTAAAATGGTCTTATCTATTGGCGATTTCGTCCCAATTCACATTCCAAGTGATATTCGGCATGCTAATTACATTGCCGGTTGCGAAATTGCATTATCTCTTATAGTTTCCGAGATATGGACTATCAATAATTTACACCTTAGGCTCTGCTTCTAACTTGGGCCCAAATTGTAAAATGGTCTTATCTATTGGCGATTTCGTTCCAATTCACATTCCAAGTAATATTCGGCATGCTAATTACATTGCCGGTTGCCAAATTGCATTATCTCTTATAGTTTCCGATATATGGACTATCGATAATTTACACCTTGGGCTCTGCTTCTAACTTGGGCCCAAATTGTAAAATGGTCTTATCTATTGGCGATTTCGTTCCAATTCACATTCCAAGTAATATTCGGCATGCTAATTACATTGCCGGTTGCCAAATTGCATTATCTCTTATAGTTTCCGAGATATGGACTATCGATAATTTACACCTTAGGCTCTGCTTCTAACTTGGGCCCAAATTGTAAAATGGTCTTATCTATTGGCGATTTCGTTCCAATTCACATTCCAAGTAATATTCGGCATGCTAATTTCATTGCCGGTTGCCAAATTGCATTATCTATTATAGTTTCCGAGATATGGACTATCGATAATTTACACCTTAGGCTCTGCTTCTAACTTGGGCCCAAATTGTAAAATGGTCTTATCTATTGGCGTTTTCGTTCCAATTCACATTCCAAGTAATATTCGGCATGCTAATTACATTGCCGGTTGCCAAATTGCATTATCTCTTATAGTTTCCGAGATATGGAATATCGATAATTTACACCTTAGGCTCTGCTTCTAACTTGGGCCCAAATTGTAAAATGGTCTTCTCTATTGGCGATTTCGTTCCAATTCACATTCCAAGTAATATTCGGCATGCTAATTACATTGCCGGTTGCCAAATTGCATTATCTCTTATAGTTTCCGAGATATGGACTATCGATAATTTACACCTTAGGCTCTGCTTCTAACTTGGGCCCAAATTGTAAAATGGTCTTATCTATTGGCGATTTCGTTCCAATTCACATTCCAAGTAATATTCGGCATGCTAATTACATTGCCGGTTGCCAAATTGCATTATCTCTTATAGTTTCCGAGATATGGACTATCGATAATTTACACCTTAGGCTCTGCTTCTAACTTGGGCCCAAATTGTAAAATGGTCTTCTCTATTGGCGATTTCGTTCCAATTCACATTCCAAGTAATATTCGGCATGCTAATTACATTGCCGGTTGCCAAATTGCATTATCTCTTATTGTTTCCGAGATATGGACTATCGATAATTTACACCTTAGGCTCTGCTACTAACTTGGGCCCAAATTGTAAAATGGCCTTCTCTATTGGCGATTTCGTTCCAATTCACATTCCAAGTAATATTCGGCATGCTAATTACATTGCCGGTTGCCAAATTGCATTATCTCTTATAGTTTCCGAGATATGGACTATCGATAATTTACACCTTAGGCTCTGCTTCTAACTTGGGCCCAAATTGTAAAATCGTCTTATCTATTGGCGATTTCGTTCCAATTCACATTCCAAGTAATATTCGGCATGCTAATTACATTGCCGGTTGCCAAATTGCATTATCTCTTATAGTTTCCGAGATATGGACTATCGGTAATTTACACCTTAGGCTCTGCTTCTAACTTGGGCCCAAATTGTAAAATGGTCTTATCTATTGGCGATTTCGTTCCAATTCACATTCCAAGTAATATCCGGCATGCTAATTACATTGCCGGTTGCCAAATTGAATTATCTCTTATAGTTTCCGAGATATGGACTATCGATAATTTACACCTTAGGCTCTGCTTCTAACTTGGGCCCAAATTGTAAAATGGTCTTACCTATTGGCGATTTCGTTCCAATTCACATTCCAAGTAATATTCGGCTTGCTAATTACATTGCCGGTTGCCAAATTGCATTATCTCTTATAGTTTCCGAGATATGGACTATCGATAATTTACACCTTAGGCTCTGCTTCTAACTTGGGCCCAAATTGTAAAATGGTCTTATCTATTGGCGATTTCGTTCCAATTCACATTCCAAGTAATATTCGGCATGCTAATTACATTGCCGGTTGCCAAATTGCATTATCTCTTATAGTTTCCGAGATATGGACTATCGATAATTTACATCTTAGGCTCTGCTTCTAACTTGGGCCCAAATTGTAAAATCGTCTTATCTATTGGCGATTTCGTTCCAATTCACATTCCAAGTAATATTCGGCATGCTAATTACATTGCCGGTTGCCAAATTGCATTATCTCTTATAGTTTCCGAGATATGGACTATCGATAATTTACACCTTAGGCTCTGCTTCTAACTTGGGCCCAAATTATAAAATGGTCTTATCTATTGGCGATTTCGTCCCAATTCACATTCCAAGTGATATTCGGCATGCTAATTACATTGCCGGTTGCGAAATTGCATTATCTCTTATAGTTTCCGAGATATGGACTATCAATAATTTACACCTTAGGCTCTGCTTCTAACTTGGGCCCAAATTGTAAAATGGTCTTATCTATTGGCGATTTCGTTCCAATTCACATTCCAAGTAATATTCGGCATGCTAATTACATTGCCGGTTGCCAAATTGCATTATCTCTTATAGTTTCCGAGATATGGACTATCGATAATTTACACCTTGGGCTCTGCTTCTAACTTGGGCCCAAATTGTAAAATGGTCTTATCTATTGGCGATTTCGTTCCAATTCACATTCCAAGCAATATTCGGCATGCTAATTACATTGCCGGTTGCCAAATTGCATTATCTCTTATAGTTTCCGAGATATGGACTATCGATAATTTACACCTTAGGCTCTGCTTCTAACTTGGGCCCAAATTGTAAAATGGTCTTATCTATTGGCGATTTCGTTCCAATTCACATTCCAAGTAATATTCGGCATGCTAATTACATTGCCGGTTGCCAAATTGCATTATCTATTATAGTTTCCGAGATATGGACTATCGATAATTTACACCTTAGGCTCTGCTTCTAACTTGGGCCCAAATTGTAAAATGGTCTTATCTATTGGCGTTTTCGTTCCAATTCACATTCCAAGTAATATTCGGCATGCTAATTACATTGCCGGTTGCCAAATTGCATTATCTCTTATAGTTTCCGAGATATGGACTATCGATAATTTACACCTTAGGCTCTGCTTCTAACTTGGGCCCAAATTGTAAAATGGTCTTCTCTATTGGCGATTTCGTTCCAATTCACATTCCAAGTAATATTCGGCATGCTAATTACATTGCCGGTTGCCAAATTGCATTATCTCTTATAGTTTCCGAGATATGGACTATCGATAATTTACACCTTAGGCTCTGCTTCTAACTTGGGCCCAAATTGTAAAATGGTCTTATCTATTGGCGATTTCGTTCCAATTCACATTCCAAGTAATATTCGGCATGCTAATTACATTGCCGGTTGCCAAATTGCATTATCTCTTATAGTTTCCGAGATATGGACTATCGATAATTTACACCTTAGGCTCTGCTTCTAACTTGGGCCCAAATTGTAAAATGGTCTTCTCTATTGGCGATTTCGTTCCAATTCACATTCCAAGTAATATTCGGCATGCTAATTACATTGCAGGTTGCCAAATTGCATTATCTCTTATAGTTTCCGAGATATGGACTATCGATAATTTACACCTTAGGCTCTGCTTCTAAATTGGGCCCAAATTGTAAAATGGCCTTCTCTATTGGCGATTTCGTTCCAATTCACATTCCAAGTAATATTCGGCATGCTAATTACATTGCCGGTTGCCAAATTGCATTATCTCTTATAGTTTCCGAGATATGGACTATCGATAATTTACACCTTAGGCTATGCTTCTAACTTGGGCCCAAATTGTAAAATCGTCTTATCTATTGGCGATTTCGTTCCAATTCACATTCCAAGTAATATTCGGCATGCTAATTACATTGCCGGTTGCCAAATTGCATTATCTCTTATAGTTTCCGAGATATGGACTATCGGTAATTTACACCTTAGGCTCTGCTTCTAACTTGGGCCCAAATTGTAAAATGGTCTTATCTATTGGCGATTTCGTTCCAATTCACATTCCAAGTAATATCCGGCATGCTAATTACATTGCCGGTTGCCAAATTGAATTATCTCTTATAGTTTCCGAGATATGGACTATCGATAATTTACACCTTAGGCTCTGCTTCTAACTTGGGCCCAAATTGTAAAATGGTCTTACCTATTGGCGATTTCGTTCCAATTCACATTCCAAGTAATATTCGGCTTGCTAATTACATTGCCGGTTGCCAAATTGCATTATCTCTTATAGTTTCGGAGATATGGACTATCGATAATTTACACCTTAGGCTCTGCTTCTAACTTGGGCCCAAATTGTAAAATGGCCTTATCTATTGGCGATTTCGTTCCAATTCACATTCCAAGTAATATTCGGCATGCTAATTACATTGCCGGTTGCCAAATTGCATTATCTGTTATAGTTTCCGAGATATGGACTATCGATAATTTCCATCTTAGGCTCCGCTTCTAACTTGGGCCCAAATTGTAAAATCGTCTTATCTATTGGCGATTTCGTTCCAATTCACATTCCAAGTAATATTCGGCATTCTAATTACATTGCCGGTTGCCAAATTGCATTATCTCTTATAGTTTCCGAGATATGGACTATCGATAATTTACACCTTAGGCTCTGCTTCTAACTTGGGCCCAAATTGTAAAATGGTCTTATCTATTGGCGATTTCGTTCCAATTCACATTCCAAGTAATATTCGGCATGCTAATTACATTGCCGGTTGCCAAATTGCATTATCTCTTATAGTTTCCGAGATATGGACTATCGATAATTTACACCTTAGGCTCTGCTTCTAACTTGGGCCCAAATTGTAAAATGGTCTTATCTATTGGCGATTTCGTTCCAATTCACATTCCAAGTAATATTCGGCATGCTAATTACATTGCCGGTTGCCAAATTGCATTATCTATTACAGTTTCCGAGATATGGACTATCGATAATTTACACCTTAGGCTCTGCTTCTAACTTGGGCCCAAATTGAAAAATGGTCTTATCTATTGGCGTTTTCGTTCCAATTCACATTCCAAGTAATATTCGGCATGCTAATTACATTGCCGGTTGCCAAATTGCATTATCTCTTATAGTTTCCGAGATATGGACTATCGATAATTTACACCTTAGGCTCTGCTTCTAACTTGGGCCCAAATTGTAAAATGGTCTTCTCTATTGGCGATTTCGTTCCAATTCACATTCCAAGTAATATTCGGCATGCTAATTACATTGCCGGTTGCCAAATTGCATTATCTCTTACAGTTTCCGAGATATGGACTATCGATAATTTACACCTTAGGCTCTGCTTCTAACTTGGGCCCAAATTGTAAAATGGTCTTATCTATTGGCGATTTCGTTCCAATTCACATTCCAAGTAATATACGGCATGCTAATTACATTGCCGGTTGCCAAATTGCATTATCTCTTATAGTTTCCGAGATATGGACTATCGATAATTTACACCTTAGGCTCTGCTTCTAACTTGGGCCCAAATTGTAAAATGGTCTTCTCTATTGGCGATTTCGTTCCAATTCACATTCCAAGTAATATTCTGCATGCTAATTACATTGCCGGTTGCCAAATTGCATTATCTCTTATAGTTTCCGAGATATGGACTATCGATAATTTACACCTTAGGCTCTGCTTCTAACTTGGGCCCAAATTGTAAAATGGTCTTCTCTATTGGCGATTTCGTTCCAATTCACATTCCAAGTAATATTCGGCATGCTAATTACATTGCCGGTTGCCAAATTGCATTATCTTTTATAGTTTCCGAGATATGGACTATCGATAATTTACACCTTAGGCTCTGCTTCTAACTTGGGCCCAAATTGTAAAATCGTCTTATCTATTGGCGATTTCGTTCCAATTCACATTCCAAGTAATATTCGGCATGCTAATTACATTGCCGGTTGCCAAATTGCATTATCTCTTATAGTTTCCGAGATATGGACTATCGGTAATTTACACCTTAGGCTCTGCTTCTAACTTGGGCCCAAATTGTAAAATGGTCTTATCTATTGGCGATTTCGTTCCAATTCACATTCCAAGTAATATTCGGCATGCTAATTACATTGCCGGTTGCCAAATTGCATTATCTCTTATAGTTTCCGAGATATGGACTATCGATAATTTACATCTTAGGCTCTGCTTCTAACTTGGGAGCAAATTGTAAAATGGTCTTATCTATTGGCGATTTCGTTCCAATTCACATTCCAAGTAATATTCGGCATGCTAATTACATTGCCGGTTGCCAAATTGCATTATCTCTTATAGTTTCCGAGATATGGACTATCGATAATTTACACCTCAGGCTCTGCTTCTAACTTGGGCCCAAATTGTAAAATGGTCTTATCTATTGGCGATTTCGTCCCAATTCACATTCCAAGTGATATTCGGCATGCTAATTACATTGCCGGTTGCGAAATTGCATTATCTCTTATAGTTTCCGAGATATGGACTATCAATAATTTACACCTTAGGCTCTGCTTCTAACTTGGGCCCAAATTGTAAAATGGTCTTATCTATTGGCGATTTCGTTCCAATTCACATTCCAAGTAATATTCTGCATGCTAATTACATTGCCGGTTGCCAAATTGCATTATCTCTTATAGTTTCCGAGATATGGACTATCGATAATTTACACCTTAGGCTCTGCTTCTAACTTGGGCCCAAATTGTAAAATGGTCTTATCTATTGGCGATTTCGTTCCAATTCACATTCCAAGTAATATTCGGCATGCTAATTACATTGCCGGTTGCCAAATTGTATTATCTCTTATAGTTTCCGAGATATGGACTATCGATAATTTACACCTTAGGCTCTGCTTCTAACTTGGGCCCAAATTGTAAAATGGTCTTATCTATTGGCGATTTCGTTCCAATTCACATTCCAAGTAATATTCGGCATGCTAATTACATTGCCGGTTGCCAAATTGTATTATCTCTTATAGTTTCCGAGATATGGACTATCGATAATTTACACCTTAGGCTCTGCTTCTAACTTGGGCCCAAATTGTAAAATGGTCTTATCTATTGGCGTTTTCGTTCCAATTCACATTCCAAGTAATATTCGGCATGCTAATTACATTGCCGGTTGCCAAATTGCATTATCTCTTATAGTTTCCGAGATATGGACTATCGATAATTTACACCTTAGGCTCTGCTTCTAACTTGGGCCCAAATTGTAAAATGGTCTTATCTATTGGCGATTTCGTCCCAATTCACATTCCAAGTGATATTCGGCATGCTAATTACATTGCCGGTTGCGAAATTGCATTATCTCTTATAGTTTCCGAGATATGGACTATCAATAATTTACACCTTAGGCTCTGCTTCTAACTTGGGCCCAAATTGTAAAATGGTCTTATCTATTGGCGATTTCGTCCCAATTCACATTCCAAGTGATATTCGGCATGCTAATTACATTGCCGGTTGCCAAATTGCATTATCTCTTATAGTTTCCGAGATATGGACTATCGATAATTTACACCTTAGGCTCTGCTTCTAACTTGGGCCCAAATTGTAAAATGGTCTTATCTATTGGCGATTTCGTTCCAATTCACATTCCAAGTAATATTCGGCATGCTAATTTCATTGCCGGTTGCCAAATTGCATTATCTATTATAGTTTCCGAGATATGGACTATCGATAATTTACACCTTAGGCTCTGCTTCTAACTTGGGCCCAAATTGTAAAATGGTCTTATCTATTGGCGTTTTCGTTCCAATTCACATTCCAAGTAATATTCGGCATGCTAATTACATTGCCGGTTGCCAAATTGCATTATCTCTTATAGTTTCCGAGATATGGAATATCGATAATTTACACCTTAGGCTCTGCTTCTAACTTGGGCCCAAATTGTAAAATGGTCTTCTCTATTGGCGATTTCGTTCCAATTCACATTCCAAGTAATATTCGGCATGCTAATTACATTGCCGGTTGCCAAATTGCATTATCTCTTATAGTTTCCGAGATATGGACTATCGATAATTTACACCTTAGGCTCTGCTTCTAACTTGGGCCCAAATTGTAAAATGGTCTTATCTATTGGCGATTTCGTTCCAATTCACATTCCAAGTAATATTCGGCATGCTAATTACATTGCCGGTTGCCAAATTGCATTATCTCTTATAGTTTCCGAGATATGGACTATCGATAATTTACACCTTAGGCTCTGCTTCTAACTTGGGCCCAAATTGTAAAATGGTCTTCTCTATTGGCGATTTCGTTCCAATTCACATTCCAAGTAATATTCGGCATGCTAATTACATTGCCGGTTGCCAAATTGCATTATCTCTTATTGTTTCCGAGATATGGACTATCGATAATTTACACCTTAGGCTCTGCTACTAACTTGGGCCCAAATTGTAAAATGGCCTTCTCTATTGGCGATTTCGTTCCAATTCACATTCCAAGTAATATTCGGCATGCTAATTACATTGCCGGTTGCCAAATTGCATTATCTCTTATAGTTTCCGAGATATGGACTATCGATAATTTACACCTTAGGCTCTGCTTCTAACTTGGGCCCAAATTGTAAAATCGTCTTATCTATTGGCGATTTCGTTCCAATTCACATTCCAAGTAATATTCGGCATGCTAATTACATTGCCGGTTGCCAAATTGCATTATCTCTTATAGTTTCCGAGATATGGACTATCGGTAATTTACACCTTAGGCTCTGCTTCTAACTTGGGCCCAAATTGTAAAATGGTCTTATCTATTGGCGATTTCGTTCCAATTCACATTCCAAGTAATATCCGGCATGCTAATTACATTGCCGGTTGCCAAATTGAATTATCTCTTATAGTTTCCGAGATATGGACTATCGATAATTTACACCTTAGGCTCTGCTTCTAACTTGGGCCCAAATTGTAAAATGGTCTTACCTATTGGCGATTTCGTTCCAATTCACATTCCAAGTAATATTCGGCTTGCTAATTACATTGCCGGTTGCCAAATTGCATTATCTCTTATAGTTTCCGAGATATGGACTATCGATAATTTACACCTTAGGCTCTGCTTCTAACTTGGGCCCAAATTGTAAAATGGTCTTATCTATTGGCGATTTCGTTCCAATTCACATTCCAAGTAATATTCGGCATGCTAATTACATTGCCGGTTGCCAAATTGCATTATCTCTTATAGTTTCCGAGATATGGACTATCGATAATTTACATCTTAGGCTCTGCTTCTAACTTGGGCCCAAATTGTAAAATCGTCTTATCTATTGGCGATTTCGTTCCAATTCACATTCCAAGTAATATTCGGCATGCTAATTACATTGCCGGTTGCCAAATTGCATTATCTCTTATAGTTTCCGAGATATGGACTATCGATAATTTACACCTTAGGCTCTGCTTCTAACTTGGGCCCAAATTATAAAATGGTCTTATCTATTGGCGATTTCGTCCCAATTCACATTCCAAGTGATATTCGGCATGCTAATTACATTGCCGGTTGCGAAATTGCATTATCTCTTATAGTTTCCGAGATATGGACTATCAATAATTTACACCTTAGGCTCTGCTTCTAACTTGGGCCCAAATTGTAAAATGGTCTTATCTATTGGCGATTTCGTTCCAATTCACATTCCAAGTAATATTCGGCATGCTAATTACATTGCCGGTTGCCAAATTGCATTATCTCTTATAGTTTCCGAGATATGGACTATCGATAATTTACACCTTGGGCTCTGCTTCTAACTTGGGCCCAAATTGTAAAATGGTCTTATCTATTGGCGATTTCGTTCCAATTCACATTCCAAGCAATATTCGGCATGCTAATTACATTGCCGGTTGCCAAATTGCATTATCTCTTATAGTTTCCGAGATATGGACTATCGATAATTTACACCTTAGGCTCTGCTTCTAACTTGGGCCCAAATTGTAAAATGGTCTTATCTATTGGCGATTTCGTTCCAATTCACATTCCAAGTAATATTCGGCATGCTAATTACATTGCCGGTTGCCAAATTGCATTATCTATTATAGTTTCCGAGATATGGACTATCGATAATTTACACCTTAGGCTCTGCTTCTAACTTGGGCCCAAATTGTAAAATGGTCTTATCTATTGGCGTTTTCGTTCCAATTCACATTCCAAGTAATATTCGGCATGCTAATTACATTGCCGGTTGCCAAATTGCATTATCTCTTATAGTTTCCGAGATATGGACTATCGATAATTTACACCTTAGGCTCTGCTTCTAACTTGGGCCCAAATTGTAAAATGGTCTTCTCTATTGGCGATTTCGTTCCAATTCACATTCCAAGTAATATTCGGCATGCTAATTACATTGCCGGTTGCCAAATTGCATTATCTCTTATAGTTTCCGAGATATGGACTATCGATAATTTACACCTTAGGCTCTGCTTCTAACTTGGGCCCAAATTGTAAAATGGTCTTATCTATTGGCGATTTCGTTCCAATTCACATTCCAAGTAATATTCGGCATGCTAATTACATTGCCGGTTGCCAAATTGCATTATCTCTTATAGTTTCCGAGATATGGACTATCGATAATTTACACCTTAGGCTCTGCTTCTAACTTGGGCCCAAATTGTAAAATGGTCTTCTCTATTGGCGATTTCGTTCCAATTCACATTCCAAGTAATATTCGGCATGCTAATTACATTGCAGGTTGCCAAATTGCATTATCTCTTATAGTTTCCGAGATATGGACTATCGATAATTTACACCTTAGGCTCTGCTTCTAAATTGGGCCCAAATTGTAAAATGGCCTTCTCTATTGGCGATTTCGTTCCAATTCACATTCCAAGTAATATTCGGCATGCTAATTACATTGCCGGTTGCCAAATTGCATTATCTCTTATAGTTTCCGAGATATGGACTATCGATAATTTACACCTTAGGCTATGCTTCTAACTTGGGCCCAAATTGTAAAATCGTCTTATCTATTGGCGATTTCGTTCCAATTCACATTCCAAGTAATATTCGGCATGCTAATTACATTGCCGGTTGCCAAATTGCATTATCTCTTATAGTTTCCGAGATATGGACTATCGGTAATTTACACCTTAGGCTCTGCTTCTAACTTGGGCCCAAATTGTAAAATGGTCTTATCTATTGGCGATTTCGTTCCAATTCACATTCCAAGTAATATCCGGCATGCTAATTACATTGCCGGTTGCCAAATTGAATTATCTCTTATAGTTTCCGAGATATGGACTATCGATAATTTACACCTTAGGCTCTGCTTCTAACTTGGGCCCAAATTGTAAAATGGTCTTACCTATTGGCGATTTCGTTCCAATTCACATTCCAAGTAATATTCGGCTTGCTAATTACATTGCCGGTTGCCAAATTGCATTATCTCTTATAGTTTCGGAGATATGGACTATCGATAATTTACACCTTAGGCTCTGCTTCTAACTTGGGCCCAAATTGTAAAATGGCCTTATCTATTGGCGATTTCGTTCCAATTCACATTCCAAGTAATATTCGGCATGCTAATTACATTGCCGGTTGCCAAATTGCATTATCTGTTATAGTTTCCGAGATATGGACTATCGATAATTTCCATCTTAGGCTCCGCTTCTAACTTGGGCCCAAATTGTAAAATCGTCTTATCTATTGGCGATTTCGTTCCAATTCACATTCCAAGTAATATTCGGCATTCTAATTACATTGCCGGTTGCCAAATTGCATTATCTCTTATAGTTTCCGAGATATGGACTATCGATAATTTACACCTTAGGCTCTGCTTCTAACTTGGGCCCAAATTGTAAAATGGTCTTATCTATTGGCGATTTCGTTCCAATTCACATTCCAAGTAATATTCGGCATGCTAATTACATTGCCGGTTGCCAAATTGCATTATCTCTTATAGTTTCCGAGATATGGACTATCGATAATTTACACCTTAGGCTCTGCTTCTAACTTGGGCCCAAATTGTAAAATGGTCTTATCTATTGGCGATTTCGTTCCAATTCACATTCCAAGTAATATTCGGCATGCTAATTACATTGCCGGTTGCCAAATTGCATTATCTATTACAGTTTCCGAGATATGGACTATCGATAATTTACACCTTAGGCTCTGCTTCTAACTTGGGCCCAAATTGAAAAATGGTCTTATCTATTGGCGTTTTCGTTCCAATTCACATTCCAAGTAATATTCGGCATGCTAATTACATTGCCGGTTGCCAAATTGCATTATCTCTTATAGTTTCCGAGATATGGACTATCGATAATTTACACCTTAGGCTCTGCTTCTAACTTGGGCCCAAATTGTAAAATGGTCTTCTCTATTGGCGATTTCGTTCCAATTCACATTCCAAGTAATATTCGGCATGCTAATTACATTGCCGGTTGCCAAATTGCATTATCTCTTACAGTTTCCGAGATATGGACTATCGATAATTTACACCTTAGGCTCTGCTTCTAACTTGGGCCCAAATTGTAAAATGGTCTTATCTATTGGCGATTTCGTTCCAATTCACATTCCAAGTAATATACGGCATGCTAATTACATTGCCGGTTGCCAAATTGCATTATCTCTTATAGTTTCCGAGATATGGACTATCGATAATTTACACCTTAGGCTCTGCTTCTAACTTGGGCCCAAATTGTAAAATGGTCTTCTCTATTGGCGATTTCGTTCCAATTCACATTCCAAGTAATATTCTGCATGCTAATTACATTGCCGGTTGCCAAATTGCATTATCTCTTATAGTTTCCGAGATATGGACTATCGATAATTTACACCTTAGGCTCTGCTTCTAACTTGGGCCCAAATTGTAAAATGGTCTTCTCTATTGGCGATTTCGTTCCAATTCACATTCCAAGTAATATTCGGCATGCTAATTACATTGCCGGTTGCCAAATTGCATTATCTTTTATAGTTTCCGAGATATGGACTATCGATAATTTACACCTTAGGCTCTGCTTCTAACTTGGGCCCAAATTGTAAAATCGTCTTATCTATTGGCGATTTCGTTCCAATTCACATTCCAAGTAATATTCGGCATGCTAATTACATTGCCGGTTGCCAAATTGCATTATCTCTTATAGTTTCCGAGATATGGACTATCGGTAATTTACACCTTAGGCTCTGCTTCTAACTTGGGCCCAAATTGTAAAATGGTCTTATCTATTGGCGATTTCGTTCCAATTCACATTCCAAGTAATATTCGGCATGCTAATTACATTGCCGGTTGCCAAATTGCATTATCTCTTATAGTTTCCGAGATATGGACTATCGATAATTTACATCTTAGGCTCTGCTTCTAACTTGGGAGCAAATTGTAAAATGGTCTTATCTATTGGCGATTTCGTTCCAATTCACATTCCAAGTAATATTCGGCATGCTAATTACATTGCCGGTTGCCAAATTGCATTATCTCTTATAGTTTCCGAGATATGGACTATCGATAATTTACACCTCAGGCTCTGCTTCTAACTTGGGCCCAAATTGTAAAATGGTCTTATCTATTGGCGATTTCGTCCCAATTCACATTCCAAGTGATATTCGGCATGCTAATTACATTGCCGGTTGCGAAATTGCATTATCTCTTATAGTTTCCGAGATATGGACTATCAATAATTTACACCTTAGGCTCTGCTTCTAACTTGGGCCCAAATTGTAAAATGGTCTTATCTATTGGCGATTTCGTTCCAATTCACATTCCAAGTAATATTCTGCATGCTAATTACATTGCCGGTTGCCAAATTGCATTATCTCTTATAGTTTCCGAGATATGGACTATCGATAATTTACACCTTAGGCTCTGCTTCTAACTTGGGCCCAAATTGTAAAATGGTCTTATCTATTGGCGATTTCGTTCCAATTCACATTCCAAGTAATATTCGGCATGCTAATTACATTGCCGGTTGCCAAATTGTATTATCTCTTATAGTTTCCGAGATATGGACTATCGATAATTTACACCTTAGGCTCTGCTTCTAACTTGGGCCCAAATTGTAAAATGGTCTTATCTATTGGCGATTTCGTTCCAATTCACATTCCAAGTAATATTCGGCATGCTAATTACATTGCCGGTTGCCAAATTGTATTATCTCTTATAGTTTCCGAGATATGGACTATCGATAATTTACACCTTAGGCTCTGCTTCTAACTTGGGCCCAAATTGTAAAATGGTCTTATCTATTGGCGTTTTCGTTCCAATTCACATTCCAAGTAATATTCGGCATGCTAATTACATTGCCGGTTGCCAAATTGCATTATCTCTTATAGTTTCCGAGATATGGACTATCGATAATTTACACCTTAGGCTCTGCTTCTAACTTGGGCCCAAATTGTAAAATGGTCTTATCTATTGGCGATTTCGTCCCAATTCACATTCCAAGTGATATTCGGCATGCTAATTACATTGCCGGTTGCGAAATTGCATTATCTCTTATAGTTTCCGAGATATGGACTATCAATAATTTACACCTTAGGCTCTGCTTCTAACTTGGGCCCAAATTGTAAAATGGTCTTATCTATTGGCGATTTCGTTCCAATTCACATTCCAAGTAATATTCGGCATGCTAATTACATTGCCGGTTGCCAAATTGCATTATCTCTTATAGTTTCCGAGATATGGACTATCGATAATTTACACCTTAGGCTCTGCTTCTAACTTGGGCCCAAATTGTAAAATGGTCTTATCTATTGGCGATTTCGTTCCAATTCACATTCCAAGTAATATTCGGCATGCTAATTACATTGCCGGTTGCCAAATTGCATTATCTATTATAGTTTCCGAGATATGGACTATCGATAATTTACACCTTAGGCTCTGCTTCTAACTTGGGCCCAAATTGTAAAATGGTCTTATCTATTGGCGTTTTCGTTCCAATTCACATTCCAAGTAATATTCGGCATGCTAATTACATTGCCGGTTGCCAAATTGCATTATCTCTTATAGTTTCCGAAATATGGACTCTCGATAATTTACACCTTAGGCTCTGCTTCTAACTTGGGCCCAAATTGTAAAATGGTCTTCTCTATTGGCGATTTCGTTCCAATTCACATTCCAAGTAATATTCGGCATGCTAATTACATTGCCGGTTGCCAAATTGCATTATCTCTTATAGTTTCCGAGATATGGACTATCGATAATTTACACCTTAGGCTCTGCTTCTAACTTGGGCCCAAATTGTAAAATGGTCTTATCTATTGGCGATTTCGTTCCAATTCACATTCCAAGTAATATTCGGCATGCTAATTACATTGCCGGTTGCCAAATTGCATTATCTCTTATAGTTTCCGAGATATGGACTATCGATAATTTACACCTTAGGCTCTGCTTCTAACTTGGGCCCAAATTGTATAATGGTCTTCTCTATTGGCGATTTCGTTCCAATTCACATTCCAAGTAATATTCGGCGTGCTAATTACATTGCCGGTTGCCAAATTGCATTATCTCTTAGAGTTTCCGAGATATGGACTATCGATAATTTACACCTTAGGCTCTGCTTCTAACTTGGGCCCAAATTGTAAAATGGCCTTCTCTATTGGCGACTTCGTTCCAATTCACATTCCAAGTAATATTCGGCATGCTAATTACATTGCCGGTTGCCAAATTGCATTATCTCTTATAGTTTCCGAGATATGGACTATCGATAATTTACACCTTAGGCTCTGCTTCTAACTTGGGCCCTAATTGTAAAATCGTCTTATCTATTGGCGATTTCGTTCCAATTCACATTCCAAGTAATATTCAGCATGCTAATTACATTGCCGGTTGCCAAATTGCATTATCTCTTATAGTTTCCGAGATATGGACTATCGGTAATTTACACCTTAGGCTCTGCTTCTAACTTGGGCCCAAATTGTAAAATTGTCTTATCTATTGGCGATTTCGTTCCAATTCACATTCCAAGTAATATCCGGCATGCTAATTACATTGCCGGTTGCCAAATTGAATTATCTCTTATAGTTTCCGAGATATGGACTATCGATAATTTACACCTTAGGCTCTGCTTCTAACTTGGGCCCAAATTGTAAAATGGTCTTACCTATTGGCGATTTCGTTCCAATTCACATTCCAAGTAATATTCGGCTTGCTAATTACATTGCCGGTTGCCAAATTGCATTATCTCTTATAGTTTCCGAGATATGGACTATCGATAATTTACACCTTAGGCTCTGCTTCTAACTTGGGCCCAAATTGTAAAATGGTCTTATCTATTGGCGATTTCGTTCCAATTCACATTCCAAGTAATATCCGGCATGCTAATTACATTGCCGGTTGCCAAATTGAATTATCTCTTATAGTTTCCGAGATATGGACTATCGATAATTTACACCTTAGGCTCTGCTTCTAACTTGGGCCCAAATTGTTAAATGGTCTTACCTATTGGCGATTTCGTTCCAATTCACATTCCAAGTAATATTCGGCATGCTAATTACAATGCCGGTTGCCAAATTGCATTATCTCTTATAGTTTCCGAGATATGGACTATCGATAATTTACACCTTAGGCTCTGCTTCTAACTTGGGCCCAAATTGTAAAATGGTCTTATCTATTGGCGATTTCGTTCCAATTCACATTCCAAGTAATATTCGGCATGCTAATTACATTGCCGGTTGCCAAATTGCATTATCTCTTATAGTTTCCGAGATATGGACTATCGATAATTTACATCTTAGGCTCTGCTTCTAACTTGGGCCCAAATTGTAAAATCGTCTTATCTATTGGCGATTTCGTTCCAATTCACATTCCAAGTAATATTCGGCATGCTAATTACATTGCCGGTTGCCAAATTGCATTATCTCTTATAGTTTCCGAGATATGGACTATCGATAATTTACACCTTAGGCTCTGCTTCTAACTTGGGCCCAAATTGTAAAATGGTCTTATCTATTGGCGATTTCGTTCCAATTCACATTCCAAGTAATATCCGGCATGCTAATTACATTGCCGGTTGCCAAATTGCATTATCTCTTATAGTTTCCGAGATATGGACTATCGATAATTTACACCTTAGGCTCTGCTTCTAACTTGGGCCCAAATTGTAAAATGGTCTTATCTATTGGCGATTTTGTTCCAATTCACATTCCAAGTAATATTCGGCATGCTAATTACATTGCCGGTTGCCAAATTGCATTATCTATTATAGTTTCCGAGATATGGACTATCGATAATTTACACCTTAGGCTCTGCTTCTAACTTGGGCCCAAATTGTAAAATGGTCTTATCTATTGGCGTTTTCGTTCCAATTCACATTCCAAGTAATATTCGGCATGCTAATTACATTGCCGGTTGCCAAATTGCATTATCTCTTATAGTTTCCGAGATATGGACTATCGATAATTTACACCTTAGGCTCTGCTTCTAACTTGGGCCCAAATTGTAAAATCGTCTTATCTATTGGCGATTTCGTTCCAATTCACATTCCAAGTAATATTCGGCATGCTAATTACATTGCCGGTTGCCAAATTGCATTATCCCTTATAGTTTCCGAGATATGGACTATCGGTAATTTACACCTTAGGCTCTGCTTCTAACTTGGGCCCAAATTGTAAAATGATCTTATCTATTGGCGATTTCGTTCCAATTCACATTCCAAGTAATATCCGGCATGCTAATTACATTGCCGGTTGCCAAATTGAATTATCACTTATAGTTTCCGAGATATGGACTATCGATAATTTACACCTTAGGCTCTGCTTCTAACTTGGGCCCAAATTGTAAAATGGTCTTACCTATTGGCGATTTCGTTCCAATTCACATTCCAAGTAATATTCGGCTTGCTAATTACATTGCCGGTTGCCAAATTGCATTATCTCTTATAGTTTCCGAGATATGGACTATCGATAATTTACACCTTAGGCTCTGCTTCTAACTTGGGCCCAAATTGTAAAATGGTCTTATCTATTGGCGATTTCGTTCCAATTCACATTCCAAGTAATATTCGGCATGCTAATTACATTGCCGGTTGCCAAATTGCATTATCTCTTATAGTTTCCGAGATATGGACTATCGATAATTTACATCTTAGGCTCTGCTTCTAACTTGGGCCCAAATTGTAAAATCGTCTTATCTATTGGCGATTTCGTTCCAATTCACATTCCAAGTAATATTCGGCATGCTAATTACATTGCCGGTTGCCAAATTGCATTATCTCTTATAGTTTCCGAGATATGGACTATCGATAATTTACACCTTAGGCTCTGCTTCTAACTTGGGCCCAAATTGTAAAATGGTCTTATCTATTGGCGATTTCGTTCCAATTCACATTCCAAGTAATATTCGGCATGCTAATTACATTGCCGGTTGCCAAATTGCATTATCTATTATAGTTTCCGAGATATGGACTATCGATAATTTACACCTTAGGCTCTGCTTCTAACTTGGGCCCAAATTGTAAAATGGTCTTATCTATTGGCGATTTCGTTCCAATTCACATTCCAAGTAATATTCGGCATGCTAATTACATTGCCGGTTGCCAAATTGCATTATCTCTTATAGTTTCCGAGATATGGACTATCGATAATTTACACCTTAGGCTCTGCTTCTAACTTGGGCCCAAATTGTATAATGGTCTTCTCTATTGGCGATTTCGTTCCAATTCACATTCCAAGTAATATTCGGCGTGCTAATTACATTGCCGGTTGCCAAATTGCATTATCTCTTAGAGTTTCCGAGATATGGACTATCGATAATTTACACCTTAGGCTCTGCTTCTAACTTGGGCCCAAATTGTAAAATGGCCTTCTCTATTGGCGACTTCGTTCCAATTCACATTCCAAGTAATATTCGGCATGCTAATTACATTGCCGGTTGCCAAATTGCATTATCTCTTATAGTTTCCGAGATATGGACTATCGATAATTTACACCTTAGGCTCTGCTTCTAACTTGGGCCCTAATTGTAAAATCGTCTTATCTATTGGCGATTTCGTTCCAATTCACATTCCAAGTAATATTCGGCATGCTAATTACATTGCCGGTTGCCAAATTGCATTATCTCTTATAGTTTCCGAGATATGGACTATCGGTAATTTACACCTTAGGCTCTGCTTCTAACTTGGGCCCAAATTGTAAAATTGTCTTATCTATTGGCGATTTCGTTCCAATTCACATTCCAAGTAATATCCGGCATGCTAATTACATTGCCGGTTGCCAAATTGAATTATCTCTTATAGTTTCCGAGATATGGACTATCGATAATTTACACCTTAGGCTCTGCTTCTAACTTGGGCCCAAATTGTAAAATGGTCTTACCTATTGGCGATTTCGTTCCAATTCACATTCCAAGTAATATTCGGCTTGCTAATTACATTGCCGGTTGCCAAATTGCATTATCTCTTATAGTTTCCGAGATATGGACTATCGATAATTTACACCTTAGGCTCTGCTTCTAACTTGGGCCCAAATTGTAAAATGGTCTTATCTATTGGCGATTTCGTTCCAATTCACATTCCAAGTAATATCCGGCATGCTAATTACATTGCCGGTTGCCAAATTGAATTATCTCTTATAGTTTCCGAGATATGGACTATCGATAATTTACACCTTAGGCTCTGCTTCTAACTTGGGCCCAAATTGTTAAATGGTCTTACCTATTGGCGATTTCGTTCCAATTCACATTCCAAGTAATATTCGGCATGCTAATTACAATGCCGGTTGCCAAATTGCATTATCTCTTATAGTTTCCGAGATATGGACTATCGATAATTTACACCTTAGGCTCTGCTTCTAACTTGGGCCCAAATTGTAAAATGGTCTTATCTATTGGCGATTTCGTTCCAATTCACATTCCAAGTAATATTCGGCATGCTAATTACATTGCCGGTTGCCAAATTGCATTATCTCTTATAGTTTCCGAGATATGGACTATCGATAATTTACATCTTAGGCTCTGCTTCTAACTTGGGCCCAAATTGTAAAATCGTCTTATCTATTGGCGATTTCGTTCCAATTCACATTCCAAGTAATATTCGGCATGCTAATTACATTGCCGGTTGCCAAATTGCATTATCTCTTATAGTTTCCGAGATATGGACTATCGATAATTTACACCTTAGGCTCTGCTTCTAACTTGGGCCCAAATTGTAAAATGGTCTTATCTATTGGCGATTTCGTTCCAATTCACATTCCAAGTAATATCCGGCATGCTAATTACATTGCCGGTTGCCAAATTGCATTATCTCTTATAGTTTCCGAGATATGGACTATCGATAATTTACACCTTAGGCTCTGCTTCTAACTTGGGCCCAAATTGTAAAATGGTCTTATCTATTGGCGATTTTGTTCCAATTCACATTCCAAGTAATATTCGGCATGCTAATTACATTGCCGGTTGCCAAATTGCATTATCTATTATAGTTTCCGAGATATGGACTATCGATAATTTACACCTTAGGCTCTGCTTCTAACTTGGGCCCAAATTGTAAAATGGTCTTATCTATTGGCGTTTTCGTTCCAATTCACATTCCAAGTAATATTCGGCATGCTAATTACATTGCCGGTTGCCAAATTGCATTATCTCTTATAGTTTCCGAGATATGGACTATCGATAATTTACACCTTAGGCTCTGCTTCTAACTTGGGCCCAAATTGTAAAATCGTCTTATCTATTGGCGATTTCGTTCCAATTCACATTCCAAGTAATATTCGGCATGCTAATTACATTGCCGGTTGCCAAATTGCATTATCCCTTATAGTTTCCGAGATATGGACTATCGGTAATTTACACCTTAGGCTCTGCTTCTAACTTGGGCCCAAATTGTAAAATGATCTTATCTATTGGCGATTTCGTTCCAATTCACATTCCAAGTAATATCCGGCATGCTAATTACATTGCCGGTTGCCAAATTGAATTATCACTTATAGTTTCCGAGATATGGACTATCGATAATTTACACCTTAGGCTCTGCTTCTAACTTGGGCCCAAATTGTAAAATGGTCTTACCTATTGGCGATTTCGTTCCAATTCACATTCCAAGTAATATTCGGCTTGCTAATTACATTGCCGGTTGCCAAATTGCATTATCTCTTATAGTTTCCGAGATATGGACTATCGATAATTTACACCTTAGGCTCTGCTTCTAACTTGGGCCCAAATTGTAAAATGGTCTTATCTATTGGCGATTTCGTTCCAATTCACATTCCAAGTAATATTCGGCATGCTAATTACATTGCCGGTTGCCAAATTGCATTATCTCTTATAGTTTCCGAGATATGGACTATCGATAATTTACATCTTAGGCTCTGCTTCTAACTTGGGCCCAAATTGTAAAATCGTCTTATCTATTGGCGATTTCGTTCCAATTCACATTCCAAGTAATATTCGGCATGCTAATTACATTGCCGGTTGCCAAATTGCATTATCTCTTATAGTTTCCGAGATATGGACTATCGATAATTTACACCTTAGGCTCTGCTTCTAACTTGGGCCCAAATTGTAAAATGGTCTTATCTATTGGCGATTTCGTTCCAATTCACATTCCAAGTAATATTCGGCATGCTAATTACATTGCCGGTTGCCAAATTGCATTATCTATTATAGTTTCCGAGATATGGACTATCGATAATTTACACCTTAGGCTCTGCTTCTAACTTGGGCCCAAATTGTAAAATGGTCTTATCTATTGGCGATTTCGTCCCAATTCACATTCCAAGTAATATTCGGCATGCTAATTACATTGCCGGTTGCCAAATTGCATTATCTCTTATAGTTTCCGAGATATGGACTATCGATAATTTACACCTTAGGCTCTGCTTCTAACTTGGGCCCAAATTGTAAAATGGTCTTATCTATTGGCGATTTCGTTCCAATTCACATTCCAAGTAATATTCGGCATGCTAATTTCATTGCCGGTTGCCAAATTGCATTATCTATTATAGTTTCCGAGATATGGACTATCGATAATTTACACCTTAGGCTCTGCTTCTAACTTGGGCCCAAATTGTAAAATGGTCTTATCTATTGGCGTTTTCGTTCCAATTCACATTCCAAGTAATATTCGGCATGCTAATTACATTGCCGGTTGCCAAATTGCATTATCTCTTATAGTTTCCGAGATATGGACTATCGATAATTTACACCTTAGGCTCTGCTTCTAACTTGGGCCCAAATTGTAAAATGGTCTTCTCTATTGGCGATTTCGTTCCAATTCACATTCCAAGTAATATTCGGCATGCTAATTACATTGCCGGTTGCCAAATTGCATTATCTCTTATAGTTTCCGAGATATGGACTATCGATAATTTACCCCTTAGGCTCTGCTTCTAACTTGGGCCCAAATTGTAAAATGGTCTTATCTATTGGCAATTTCGTTCCAATTCACATTCCAATTAATATTCGGCATGCTAATTACATTGCCGGTTGCCAAATTGCATTATCTCTTATAGATTCCGAGATATGGACTATCGATAATTTACACCTTAGGCTCTGCTTCTAACTTGGGCCCAAATTGTAAAATGGTCTTCTCTATTGGCGATTTCGTTCCAATTCACATTCCAAGTAATATTCGGCATGCTAATTACATTGCCGGTTGCCAAATTGCATTATCTCTTATAGTTTCCGAGATATGGACTATCGATAATTTACACCTTAGGCTCTGCTTCTAACTTGGGCCCAAATTGTAAAATCGTCTTATCTATTGGCGATTTCGTTCCAATTCACATTCCAAGTAATATTCGGCATGCTAATTACATTGCCGGTTGCCAAATTGCATTATCTCTTATAGTTTCCGAGATATGGACTATCGATAATTTACACCTTAGGCTCTGCTTCTAACTTGGGCCCAAATTGTAAAATCGTCTTATCTATTGGCGATTTCGTTCCAATTCACATTCCAAGTAATATTCGGCATGCTAATTACATTGCCGGTTGCCAAATTGCATTATCTCTTATAGTTTCCGAGATATGGACTATCGGTAATTTACACCTTAGGCTCTGCTTCTAACTTGGGCCCAAATTGTAAAATGGTCTTATCTATTGGCGATTTCGTTCCAATTCACATTCCAAGTAATATCCGGCATGCTAATTACATTGCCGGTTGCCAAATTGAATTATCTCTTATAGTTTCCGAGATATGGACTATCGATAATTTACACCTTAGGCTCTGCTTCTAACTTGGGCCCAAATTGTAAAATGGTCTTACCTATTGACGATTTCGTTCCAATTCACATTCCAAGTAATATTCGGCTTGCTAATTACATTGCCGGTTGCCAAATTGCATTATCTCTTATAGTTTCCGAGATATGGTCTATCGATAATTTACACCTTAGGCTCTGCTTCTAACTTGGGCCCAAATTGTAAAATCGTCTTATCTATTGGCGATTTCGTTCCAATTCACATTCCAAGTAATATTCGGCATGCTAATTACATTGCCGGTTGCCAAATTGCATTATCTCTTATAGTTTCCGAGATATGGACTATCGATAATTTACACCTTACGCTCTGCTTCTAACTTGGGCCCAAATTGTAAAATGGTCTTCTCTATTGGCGATTTCGTTCCAATTCACATTCCAAGTAATATTCGGCATGCTAATTACATTGCCGGTTGCCAAATTGCATTATCTCTTATAGTTTCCGAGATATGGACTATCGATAATTTACACCTTAGGCTCTGCTTCTAACTTGGGCCCAAATTGTAAAATGGCCTTATCTATTGGCGATTTCGTTCCAATTCACATTCCAAGTAATATTCGGCATGCTAATTACATTGCCGGTTGCCAAATTGCATTATCTCTTATAGTTTCCGAAATATGGACTATCGATAATTTACACCTTAGGCTCTGCTTCTAACTTGGGCCCAAATTGTAAAATGGTCTTCTCTATTGGCGATTTCGTTCCAATTCACATTCCAAGTAATATTCGGCATGCTAATTACATTGCCGTTTGCCAAATTGCATTATCTCTTATAGTTTCCGAGATATGGACTATCGATAATTTACACCTTAGGCTCTGCTTCTAACTTGGGCCCAAATTGTAAAATGGTCTTCTCTATTGGCGATTTCGTTCCAATTCACATTCCAAGTAATATTCGGCATGCTAATTACATTGCCGGTTGCCAAATTGCATTATCTCTTATAGTTTCCGAGATATGGACTATCGATAATTTACACCTTAGGCTCTGCTTCTAACTTGGGCCCAAATTGTAAAATCGTCTTATCTATTGGCGATTTCGTTCCAATTCACATTCCAAGTAATATTCGGCATGCTAATTACATTGCCGGTTGCCAAATTGCATTATCTCTTATAGTTTCCGAGATATGGACTATCGATAATTTACACCTTAGGCTCTGCTTCTAACTTGGGCCCAAATTGTAAAATGGTCTTATCTATTGGCGATTTCGTTCCAATTCACATTCCAAGTAATATCCGGCATGCTAATTACATTGCCGGTTGCCAAATTGCATTATCTCTTATAGTTTCCGAGATATGGACTATCGATAATTTACATTTTAGGCTCTGCTTCTAACTTGGGCCCAAATTGTAAAATCGTCTTATCTATTGGCGATTTGGTTCCAATTCACATTCCAAGTAATATTCGGCATGCTAATTACGTTGCCGGTTGCCAAATTGCATTATCTCTTATAGTTTCCGAGATATGGACTATCGATAATTTACACCTTAGGCTCTGCTTCTAACTTGGGCCCAAATTGTAAAATGGTCTTATCTATTGGCGATTTCGTTCCAATTCACATTCCAAGTAATATCCGGCATGCTAATTACATTGCCGGTTGCCAAATTGAATTATCTCTTATAGTTTCCGAGATATGGACTATCGATAATTTACACCTTAGGCTCTGCTTCTAACTTGGGCCCAAATTGTAAAATGGTCTTATCTATTGGCGATTTCGTTCCAATTCACATTCCAAGTAATATTCGGCATGCTAATTACATTGCCGGTTGCCAAATTGCATTATCTCTTATAGTTTCCGAGATATGGACTATCGATAATTTACACCTTAGGCTCTGCTTCTAACTTGGGCCCAAATTGTAAAATGGTCTTATCTATTGGCGATTTCGTTCCAATTCACATTCCAAGTAATATTCGGCATGCTAATTACATTGCCGGTTGCCAAATTGCATTATCTCTTATAGTTTCCGAGATATGGACTATCGATAATTTACACCTTAGGCTCTGCTTCTAACTTGGGCCCAAATTGTAAAATGGTCTTATCTATTGGCGATTTCGTTCCAATTCACATTCCAAGTAATATTCGGCATGCTAATTACATTGCCGGTTGCCAAATTGCATTATCTCTTATAGTTTCCGAGATATGGACTATCGATAATTTACACCTTAGGCTCTGCTTCTAACTTGGGCCCAAATTGTAAAATGGTCTTACCTATTGGCGATTTCGTTCCAATTCACATTCCAAGTAATATTCGGCATGCTAATTACATTGCCGGTTGCCAAATTGCATTATCTCTTATAGTTTCCGAGATATGGACTATCGATAATTTACACCTTAGGCTCTGCTTCTAACTTGGGCCCAAATTGTAAAATGGTCTTATCTATTGGCGATTTCGTTCCAATTCACATTCCAAGTAATATTCGGCATGCTAATTACATTGCCGGTTGCCAAATTGCATTATCTCTTATAGTTTCCGAGATATGGACTATCGATAATTTACATCTTAGGCTCTGCTTCTAAGTTGGGCCCAAATTGTAAAATCGTCTTATCTATTGGCGATTTCGTTCCAATTCACATTCCAAGTAATATTCGGCATGCTAATTACATTGCCGGTTGCCAAATTGCATTATCTCTTATAGTTTCCGAGATATGGACTATCGATAATTTACACCTTAGGCTCTGCTTCTAACTTGGGCCCAAATTGTAAAATGGTCTTATCTATTGGCGATTTCGTTCCAATTCACACTCCAAGTAATATCCGGCATGCTAATTACATTGCCGGTTGCCAAATTGAATTATCTCTTATAGTTTCCGAGATATGGACTATCGATAATTTACACCTTAGGCTCTGCTTCTAACTTGGGCCCAAATTGTAAAATGGTCTTATCTATTGGCGATTTCGTTCCAATTCACATTCCAAGTAATATTCGGCATGCTAATTACATTGCCGGTTGCCAAAGTGCATTATCTCTTATAGTTTCCGAGATATGGACTATCGATAATTTACACCTTAGGCTCTGCTTCTAACTTGGGCCCAAATTGTAAAATGGTCTTATCTATTGGCGATTTCGTTCCAATTCACATTCCAAGTAATATTCGGCATGCTAATTACATTGCCGGTTGCCAAATTGCATTATCTCTTATAGTTTCCGAGATATGGACTATCGATAATTTACACCTTAGGCTCTGCTTCTAACTTGGGCCCAAATTGTAAAATGGTCTTATCTATTGGCGATTTCGTTCCAATTCACATTCCAAGTAATATTCGGCATGCTAATTACATTGCCGGTTGCCAAATTGCATTATCTCTTATAGTTTCCGAGATATGGACTATCGATAATTTACATCTTAGGCTCTGCTTCTAACTTGGGCCCAAATTGTAAAATCGTCTTATCTATTGGCGATTTCGTTCCAATTCACATTCCAAGTAATATTCGGCATGCTAATTACATTGCCGGTTGCCAAATTGCATTATCTCTTATAGTTTCCGAGATATGGACTATCGATAATTTACACCTTAGGCTCTGCTTCTAACTTGGGCCCAAATTGTAAAATGGTCTTATCTATTGGCGATTTCGTTCCAATTCACATTCCAAGTAATATCCGGCATGCTAATTACATTGCCGATTGCCAAATTGAATTATCTCTTATAGTTTCCGAGATCTGGACTATCGATAATTTACACCTTAGGCTCTGCTTCTAACTTGGGCCCAAATTGTAAAATGGTCTTATCTATTGGCGATGTCGTTCCAATTCACATTCCAAGTAATATTCGGCATGCTAATTACATTGCCGGTTGCCAAAGTGCATTATCTCTTATAGTTTCCGAGATATGGACTATCGATAATTTACACCTTAGGCTCTGCTCCTAACTTGGGCCCAAATTGTAAAATGGTCTTATCTATTGGCGATTTCGTTCCAATTCACATTCTAAGTAATATTCGGCATGCTAATTACATTGCCGGTTGCCAAATTGCATTATCTCTTATAGTTTCCGAGATATGGGCTATCGATAATTTACACCTTAGGCTCTGCTTCTAACTTGGGCCCAAATTGTAAAATGGTCTTATCTATTGGCGATTTCGTTCCAATTCACATTCCAAGTAATATTCGGCATGCTAATTACATTGCCGGTTGCCAAATTGCATTATCTCTTATAGTTTCCGAGATATGGACTATCGGTAATTTACACCTTAGGCTCTGCTTCTAACTTGGGCCCAAATTGTAAAATGGTCTTATCTATTGGCGATTTCGTTCCTATTCACATTCCAAGTAATATCCGGCATGCTAATTACATTGCCGGTTGCCAAATTGAATTATCTCTTATAGTTTCCGAGATATGGACTATCGATAATTTACACCTTAGGCTCTGCTTCTAACTTGGGCCCAAATTGTAAAATGGTCTTACCTATTGGCGATTTCGTTCCAATTCACATTCCAAGTAATATTCGGCATGCTAATTACATTGCCGGTTGCCAAATTGCATTATCTCTTATAGTTTCCGAGATATGGACTATCGATAATTTACACCTTAGGCTCTGCTTCTAACTTGGGCCCAAATTGTAAAATGGTCTTATCTATTGGCGATTTCGTTCCAATTCACATTCCAAGTAATATTCGGCATGCTAATTACATTGCCGGTTGCCAAATTGCATTATCTCTTATAGTTTCCGAGATATGGACTATCGATAATTTACATCTTAGGCTCTGCTTCTAACTTGGGCCCAAATTGTAAAATCGTCTTATCTATTGGCGATTTCGTTCCAATTCACATTCCAAGTAATATTCGGCATGCTAATTACATTGCCGGTTGCCAAATTGCATTATCTCTTATAGTTTCCGAGATATGGACTATCGATAATTTACACCTTAGGCTCTGCTTCTAACTTGGGCCCAAATTGTAAAATGGTCTTATCTATTGGCGATTTCGTTCCAATTCACATTCCAAGTAATATCCGGCATGCTAATTACATTGCCGGTTGCCAAATTGAATTATCTCTTATAGTTTCCGAGATATGGACTATCGATAATTTACACCTTAGGCTCTGCTTCTAACTTGGGCCCAAATTGTAAAATGGTCTTATCTATTGGCGATTTCGTTCCAATTCACATTCCAAGTAATATTCGGCATGCTAATTACATTGCCGGTTGCCAAAGTGCATTATCTCTTATAGTTTCCGAGATATGGACTATCGATAATTTACACCTTAGGCTCTGCTTCTAACTTGGGCCCAAATTGTAAAATGGTCTTATCTATTGGCGATTTCGTTCCAATTCACATTCCAAGTAATATTCGGCATGCTAATTACATTGCCGGTTGCCAAATTGCATTATCTCTTATAGTTTCCGAGATATGGACTATCGATAATTTACACCTTAGGCTCTGCTTCTAACTTGGGCCCAAATTGTAAAATGGTCTTATCTATTGGCGATTTCGTTCCAATTCACATTCCAAGTAATATTCGGCATGCTAATTACATTGCCGGTTGCCAAAGTGCATTATCTCTTATAGTTTCCGAGATATGGACTATCGATAATTTACACCTTAGGCTCTGCTCCTAACTTGGGCCCAAATTGTAAAATGGTCTTATCTATTGGCGATTTCGTTCCAATTCACATTCCAAGTAATATTCGGCATGCTAATTACATTGCCGGTTGCCAAATTGCATTATCTCTTATAGTTTCCGAGATATGGGCTATCGATAATTTACACCTTAGGCTCTGATTCTAACTTGGGCCCAAATTGTAAAATGGTCTTATCTATTGGCGATTTCGTTCCAATTCACATTCCAAGTAATATTCGGCATGCTAATTACATTGCCGGTTGCCAAATTGCATTATCTCTTATAGTTTCCGAGATATGGGCTATCGATAATTTACACCTTAGGCTCTGCTTCTAACTTGGGCCCAAATTGTAAAATGGTCTTACCTATTGGCGATTTCGTTCCAATTCACATTCCAAGTAATATTCGGCATGCTAATTACATTGCCGGTTGCCAAATTGCATTATCTCTTATAGTTTCCGAGATATGGACTATCGATAATTTACACCTTAGGCTCTGCTTCTAACTTGGGCCCAAATTGTAAAATGGTCTTATCTATTGGCGATTTCGTTCCAATTCACATTCCAAGTAATATCCGGCATGCTAATTACATTGCCGGTTGCCAAATTGAATTATCTCTTATAGTTTCCGAGATATGGACTATCGATAATTTACACCTTAGGCTCTGCTTCTAACTTGGGCCCAAATTGTAAAATGGTCTTATCTATTGGCGATTTCGTTCCAATTCACATTCCAAGTAATATTCGGCATGCTAATTACATTGCCGGTTGCCAAATTGCATTATCTCTTATAGTTTCCGAGATATGGACTATCGATAATTTACACCTTAGGCTCTGCTTCTAACTTTGGCCCAAATTGTAAAATGGTCTTATCTATTGGCGATTTCGTTCCAATTCACACTCCAAGTAATATTCGGCATGCTAAATACATTGCCGGTTGCGAAATTGCATTATCTCTTATAGTTTCCGAGATATGGACTATCAATAATTTACACCTTAGGCTCTGCTTCTAACTTGGGCCCAAATTGTAAAATGGTCTTATCTATTGGCGATTTCGTTCCAATTCACATTCCAAGTAATATTCGGCATGCTAATTACATTGCCGGTTGCCAAATTGCATTATCTCTTATAGTTTCCGAGATATGGACTATCAATAATTTACACCTTAGGCTCTGCTTCTAACTTGGGCCCAAATTGTAAAATGGCCTTATCTATTGGCGATTTCGTTCCAATTCACATTCCAAGTAATATTCGGCATGCTAATTACATTGCCGGTTGCCAAATTGCATTATCTCTTATAGTTTCCGAGAATTGGACTATCAATAATTTACACCTTAGGCTCTGCTTCTAACTTGGGCCCAAATTGTAAAATGGTCTTACCTATTGGCGATTTCGTTCCAATTCACATTCCAAGTAATATTCGGCATGCTAATTACATTGCCGGTTGCCAAATTGCATTATCTCTTATAGTTTCCGAGATATGGACTATCGATAATTTACACCTTAGGCTCTGCTTCTAACTTGGGCCCAAATTGTAAAATGGTCTTATCTATTGGCGATTTCGTTCCAATTCACATTCCAAGTAATATTCGGCATGCTAATTACATTGCCGGTTGCCAAATTGCATTATCTCTTATAGTTTCCGAGATATGGACTATCGATAATTTACATCTTAGGCTCTGCTTCTAACTTGGGCCCAAATTGTAAAATCGTCTTATCTATTGGCGATTTCGTTCCAATTCACATTCCAAGTAATATTCGGCATGCTAATTACATTGCCGGTTGCCAAATTGCATTATCTCTTATAGTTTCCGAGATATGGACTATCGATAATTTACACCTTAGGCTCTGCTTCTAACTTGGGCCCAAATTGTAAAATGGTCTTATCTATTGGCGATTTCGTTCCAATTCACATTCCAAGTAATATCCGGCATGCTAATTACATTGCCGGTTGCCAAATTGAATTATCTCTTATAGTTTCCGAGATATGGACTATCGATAATTTACACCTTAGGCACTGCTCCTAACTTGGGCCCAAATTGTAAAATGGTCTTATCTATTGGCGATTTCGTTCCAATTCACATTCCAAGTAATATTCGGCATGCTAATTACATTGCCGGTTGCCAAATTGCATTATCTCTTATAGTTTCCGAGATATGGGCTATCGATAATTTACACCTTAGGCTCTGCTTCTAACTTGGGCCCAAATTGTAAATTGGTCTTATCTATTGGCGATTTCGTTCCAATTCACATTCCAAGTAATATTCGGCATGCTAATTACATTGCCGGTTGCCAAATTGCATTATCTCTTATAGTTTCCGAGATATGGACTATCGGTAATTTACACCTTAGGCTCTGCTTCTAACTTGGGCCCAAATTGTAAAATGGTCTTATCTATTGGCGATTTCGTTCCAATTCACATTCCAAGTAATATCCGGCATGCTAATTACATTGCCGGTTGCCAAATTGAATTATCTCTTATAGTTTCCGAGATATGGACTATCGATAATTTACACCTTAGGCTCTGCTTCTAACTTGGGCCCAAATTGTAAAATGGTCTTACCTATTGGCGATTTCGTTCCAATTCACATTCCAAGTAATATTCGGCATGCTAATTACATTGCCGGTTGCCAAATTGCATTATCTCTTATAGTTTCCGAGATATGGACTATCGATAATTTACACCTTAGGCTCTGCTTCTAACTTGGGCCCAAATTGTAAAATGGTCTTATCTATTGGCGATTTCGTTCCAATTCACATTCCAAGTAATATTCGGCATGCTAATTACATTGCCGGTTGCCAAATTGCATTATCTCTTATAGTTTCCGAGATATGGACTATCGATAATTTACATCTTAGGCTCTGCTTCTAACTTGGGCCCAAATTGTAAAATCGTCTTATCTATTGGCGATTTCGTTCCAATTCACATTCCAAGTAATATTCGGCATGCTAATTACATTGCCGGTTGCCAAATTGCATTATCTCTTATAGTTTCCGAGATATGGACTATCGATAATTTACACCTTAGGCTCTGCTTCTAACTTGGGCCCAAATTGTAAAATGGTCTTATCTATTGGCGATTTCGTTCCAATTCACACTCCAAGTAATATCCGGCATGCTAATTACATTGCCGGTTGCCAAATTGAATTATCTCTTATAGTTTCCGAGATATGGACTATCGATAATTTACACCTTAGGCTCTGCTTCTAACTTGGGCCCAAATTGTAAAATGGTCTTATCTATTGGCGATTTCGTTCCAATTCACATTCCAAGTAATATTCGGCATGCTAATTACATTGCCGGTTGCCAAAGTGCATTATCTCTTATAGTTTCCGAGATATGGACTATCGATAATTTACACCTTAGGCTCTGCTTCTAACTTGGGCCCAAATTGTAAAATGGTCTTATCGATTGGCGATTTCGTTCCAATTCACATTCCAAGTAATATTCGGCATGCTAATTACATTGCCGGTTGCCAAATTGCATTATCTCTTATAGTTTCCGAGATATGGACTATCGATAATTTACACCTTAGGCTCTGCTTCTAACTTGGGCCCAAATTGTAAAATGGTCTTATCTATTGGCGATTTCGTTCCAATTCACATTCCAAGTAATATTCGGCATGCTAATTACATTGCCGGTTGCCAAATTGCATTATCTCTTATAGTTTCCGAGATATGGACTATCGATAATTTACATCTTAGGCTCTGCTTCTAACTTGGGCCCAAATTGTAAAATCGTCTTATCTATTGGCGATTTCGTTCCAATTCACATTCCAAGTAATATTCGGCATGCTAATTACATTGCCGGTTGCCAAATTGCATTATCTCTTATAGTTTCCGAGATATGGACTATCGATAATTTACACCTTAGGCTCTGCTTCTAACTTGGGCCCAAATTGTAAAATGGTCTTATCTATTGGCGATTTCGTTCCAATTCACATTCCAAGTAATATCCGGCATGCTAATTACATTGCCGATTGCCAAATTGAATTATCTCTTATAGTTTCCGAGATATGGACTATCGATAATTTACACCTTAGGCTCTGCTTCTAACTTGGGCCCAAATTGTAAAATGGTCTTATCTATTGGCGATGTCGTTCCAATTCACATTCCAAGTAATATTCGGCATGCTAATTACATTGCCGGTTGCCAAAGTGCATTATCTCTTATAGTTTCCGAGATATGGACTATCGATAATTTACACCTTAGGCTCTGCTCCTAACTTGGGCCCAAATTGTAAAATGGTCTTATCTATTGGCGATTTCGTTCCAATTCACATTCCAAGTAATATTCGGCATGCTAATTACATTGCCGGTTGCCAAATTGCATTATCTCTTATAGTTTCCGAGATATGGGCTATCGATAATTTACACCTTAGGCTCTGCTTCTAACTTGGGCCCAAATTGTAAAATGGTCTTATCTATTGGCGATTTCGTTCCAATTCACATTCCAAGTAATATTCGGCATGCTAATTACATTGCCGGTTGCCAAATTGCATTATCTCTTATAGTTTCCGAGATATGGACTATCGGTAATTTACACCTTAGGCTCTGCTTCTAACTTGGGCCCAAATTGTAAAATGGTCTTATCTATTGGCGATTTCGTTCCTATTCACATTCCAAGTAATATCCGGCATGCTAATTACATTGCCGGTTGCCAAATTGAATTATCTCTTATAGTTTCCGAGATATGGACTGTCGATAATTTACACCTTAGGCTCTGCTTCTAACTTGGGCCCAAATTGTAAAATGGTCTTACCTATTGGCGATTTCGTTCCAATTCACATTCCAAGTAATATTCGGCATGCTAATTACATTGCCGGTTGCCAAATTGCATTATCTCTTATAGTTTCCGAGATATGGACTATCGATAATTTACACCTTAGGCTCTGCTTCTAACTTGGGCCCAAATTGTAAAATGGTCTTATCTATTGGCGATTTCGTTCCAATTCACATTCCAAGTAATATTCGGCATGCTAATTACATTGCCGGTTGCCAAATTGCATTATCTCTTATAGTTTCCGAGATATGGACTATCGATAATTTACATCTTAGGCTCTGCTTCTAACTTGGGCCCAAATTGTAAAATCGTCTTATCTATTGGCGATTTCGTTCCAATTCACATTCCAAGTAATATTCGGCATGCTAATTACATTGCCGGTTGCCAAATTGCATTATCTCTTATAGTTTCCGAGATATGGACTATCGATAATTTACACCTTAGGCTCTGCTTCTAACTTGGGCCCAAATTGTAAAATGGTCTTATCTATTGGCGATTTCGTTCCAATTCACATTCCAAGTAATATCCGGCATGCTAATTACATTGCCGGTTGCCAAATTGAATTATCTCTTATAGTTTCCGAGATATGGACTATCGATAATTTACACCTTAGGCTCTGCTTCTAACTTGGGCCCAAATTGTAAAATGGTCTTATCTATTGGCGATTTCGTTCCAATTCACATTCCAAGTAATATTCGGCATGCTAATTACATTGCCGGTTGCCAAATTGCATTATCTCTTATAGTTTCCGAGATATGGACTATCGATAATTTACATCTTAGGCTCTGCTTCTAACTTGGGCCCAAATTGTAAAATCGTCTTATCTATTGGCGATTTCGTTCCAATTCACATTCCAAGTAATATTCGGCATGCTAATTACATTGCCGGTTGCCAAATTGCATTATCTCTTATAGTTTCCGAGATATGGACTATCGATAATTTACACCTTAGGCTCTGCTTCTAACTTGGGCCCAAATTGTAAAATGGTCTTATCTATTGGCGATTTCGTTCCAATTCACACTCCAAGTAATATCCGGCATGCTAATTACATTGCCGGTTGCCAAATTGAATTATCTCTTATAGTTTCCGAGATATGGACTATCGATAATTTACACCTTAGGCTCTGCTTCTAACTTGGGCCCAAATTGTAAAATGGTCTTATCTATTGGCGATTTCGTTCCAATTCACATTCCAAGTAATATTCGGCATGCTAATTACATTGCCGGTTGCCAAAGTGCATTATCTCTTATAGTTTCCGAGATATGGACTATCGATAATTTACACCTTAGGCTCTGCTTCTAACTTGGGCCCAAATTGTAAAATGGTCTTATCGATTGGCGATTTCGTTCCAATTCACATTCCAAGTAATATTCGGCATGCTAATTACATTGCCGGTTGCCAAATTGCATTATCTCTTATAGTTTCCGAGATATGGACTATCGATAATTTACACCTTAGGCTCTGCTTCTAACTTGGGCCCAAATTGTAAAATGGTCTTATCTATTGGCGATTTCGTTCCAATTCACATTCCAAGTAATATTCGGCATGCTAATTACATTGCCGGTTGCCAAATTGCATTATCTCTTATAGTTTCCGAGATATGGACTATCGATAATTTACATCTTAGGCTCTGCTTCTAACTTGGGCCCAAATTGTAAAATCGTCTTATCTATTGGCGATTTCGTTCCAATTCACATTCCAAGTAATATTCGGCATGCTAATTACATTGCCGGTTGCCAAATTGCATTATCTCTTATAGTTTCCGAGATATGGACTATCGATAATTTACACCTTAGGCTCTGCTTCTAACTTGGGCCCAAATTGTAAAATGGTCTTATCTATTGGCGATTTCGTTCCAATTCACATTCCAAGTAATATCCGGCATGCTAATTACATTGCCGATTGCCAAATTGAATTATCTCTTATAGTTTCCGAGATATGGACTATCGATAATTTACACCTTAGGCTCTGCTTCTAACTTGGGCCCAAATTGTAAAATGGTCTTATCTATTGGCGATGTCGTTCCAATTCACATTCCAAGTAATATTCGGCATGCTAATTACATTGCCGGTTGCCAAAGTGCATTATCTCTTATAGTTTCCGAGATATGGACTATCGATAATTTACACCTTAGGCTCTGCTCCTAACTTGGGCCCAAATTGTAAAATGGTCTTATCTATTGGCGATTTCGTTCCAATTCACATTCCAAGTAATATTCGGCATGCTAATTACATTGCCGGTTGCCAAATTGCATTATCTCTTATAGTTTCCGAGATATGGGCTATCGATAATTTACACCTTAGGCTCTGCTTCTAACTTGGGCCCAAATTGTAAAATGGTCTTATCTATTGGCGATTTCGTTCCAATTCACATTCCAAGTAATATTCGGCATGCTAATTACATTGCCGGTTGCCAAATTGCATTATCTCTTATAGTTTCCGAGATATGGACTATCGGTAATTTACACCTTAGGCTCTGCTTCTAACTTGGGCCCAAATTGTAAAATGGTCTTATCTATTGGCGATTTCGTTCCTATTCACATTCCAAGTAATATCCGGCATGCTAATTACATTGCCGGTTGCCAAATTGAATTATCTCTTATAGTTTCCGAGATATGGACTATCGATAATTTACACCTTAGGCTCTGCTTCTAACTTGGGCCCAAATTGTAAAATGGTCTTACCTATTGGCGATTTCGTTCCAATTCACATTCCAAGTAATATTCGGCATGCTAATTACATTGCCGGTTGCCAAATTGCATTATCTCTTATAGTTTCCGAGATATGGACTATCGATAATTTACACCTTAGGCTCTGCTTCTAACTTGGGCCCAAATTGTAAAATGGTCTTATCTATTGGCGATTTCGTTCCAATTCACATTCCAAGTAATATTCGGCATGCTAATTACATTGCCGGTTGCCAAATTGCATTATCTCTTATAGTTTCCGAGATATGGACTATCGATAATTTACATCTTAGGCTCTGCTTCTAACTTGGGCCCAAATTGTAAAATCGTCTTATCTATTGGCGATTTCGTTCCAATTCACATTCCAAGTAATATTCGGCATGCTAATTACATTGCCGGTTGCCAAATTGCATTATCTCTTATAGTTTCCGAGATATGGACTATCGATAATTTACACCTTAGGCTCTGCTTCTAACTTGGGCCCAAATTGTAAAATGGTCTTATCTATTGGCGATTTCGTTCCAATTCACACTCCAAGTAATATCCGGCATGCTAATTACATTGCCGGTTGCCAAATTGAATTATCTCTTATAGTTTCCGAGATATGGACTATCGATAATTTACACCTTAGGCTCTGCTTCTAACTTGGGCCCAAATTGTAAAATGGTCTTATCTATTGGCGATTTCGTTCCAATTCACATTCCAAGTAATATTCGGCATGCTAATTACATTGCCGGTTGCCAAAGTGCATTATCTCTTATAGTTTCCGAGATATGGACTATCGATAATTTACACCTTAGGCTCTGCTTCTAACTTGGGCCCAAATTGTAAAATGGTCTTATCGATTGGCGATTTCGTTCCAATTCACATTCCAAGTAATATTCGGCATGCTAATTACATTGCCGGTTGCCAAATTGCATTATCTCTTATAGTTTCCGAGATATGGACTATCGATAATTTACACCTTAGGCTCTGCTTCTAACTTGGGCCCAAATTGTAAAATGGTCTTATCTATTGGCGATTTCGTTCCAATTCACATTCCAAGTAATATTCGGCATGCTAATTACATTGCCGGTTGCCAAATTGCATTATCTCTTATAGTTTCCGAGATATGGACTATCGATAATTTACATCTTAGGCTCTGCTTCTAACTTGGGCCCAAATTGTAAAATCGTCTTATCTATTGGCGATTTCGTTCCAATTCACATTCCAAGTAATATTCGGCATGCTAATTACATTGCCGGTTGCCAAATTGCATTATCTCTTATAGTTTCCGAGATATGGACTATCGATAATTTACACCTTAGGCTCTGCTTCTAACTTGGGCCCAAATTGTAAAATGGTCTTATCTATTGGCGATTTCGTTCCAATTCACATTCCAAGTAATATCCGGCATGCTAATTACATTGCCGATTGCCAAATTGAATTATCTCTTATAGTTTCCGAGATATGGACTATCGATAATTTACACCTTAGGCTCTGCTTCTAACTTGGGCCCAAATTGTAAAATGGTCTTATCTATTGGCGATGTCGTTCCAATTCACATTCCAAGTAATATTCGGCATGCTAATTACATTGCCGGTTGCCAAAGTGCATTATCTCTTATAGTTTCCGAGATATGGACTATCGATAATTTACACCTTAGGCTCTGCTCCTAACTTGGGCCCAAATTGTAAAATGGTCTTATCTATTGGCGATTTCGTTCCAATTCACATTCCAAGTAATATTCGGCATGCTAATTACATTGCCGGTTGCCAAATTGCATTATCTCTTATAGTTTCCGAGATATGGGCTATCGATAATTTACACCTTAGGCTCTGCTTCTAACTTGGGCCCAAATTGTAAAATGGTCTTATCTATTGGCGATTTCGTTCCAATTCACATTCCAAGTAATATTCGGCATGCTAATTACATTGCCGGTTGCCAAATTGCATTATCTCTTATAGTTTCCGAGATATGGACTATCGATAATTTACATCTTAGGCTCTGCTTCTAACTTGGGCCCAAATTGTAAAATCGTCTTATCTATTGGCGATTTCGTTCCAATTCACATTCCAAGTAATATTCGGCATGCTAATTACATTGCCGGTTGCCAAATTGCATTATCTCTTATAGTTTCCGAGATATGGACTATCGATAATTTACACCTTAGGCTCTGCTTCTAACTTGGGCCCAAATTGTAAAATGGTCTTATCTATTGGCGATTTCGTTCCAATTCACACTCCAAGTAATATCCGGCATGCTAATTACATTGCCGGTTGCCAAATTGAATTATCTCTTATAGTTTCCGAGATATGGACTATCGATAATTTACACCTTAGGCTCTGCTTCTAACTTGGGCCCAAATTGTAAAATGGTCTTATCTATTGGCGATTTCGTTCCAATTCACATTCCAAGTAATATTCGGCATGCTAATTACATTGCCGGTTGCCAAAGTGCATTATCTCTTATAGTTTCCGAGATATGGACTATCGATAATTTACACCTTAGGCTCTGCTTCTAACTTGGGCCCAAATTGTAAAATGGTCTTATCTATTGGCGATTTCGTTCCAATTCACATTCCAAGTAATATCCGGCATGCTAATTACATTGCCGATTGCCAAATTGAATTATCTCTTATAGTTTCCGAGATATGGACTATCGATAATTTACACCTTAGGCTCTGCTTCTAACTTGGGCCCAAATTGTAAAATGGTCTTATCTATTGGCGATGTCGTTCCAATTCACATTCCAAGTAATATTCGGCATGCTAATTACATTGCCGGTTGCCAAAGTGCATTATCTCTTATAGTTTCCGAGATATGGACTATCGATAATTTACATCTTAGGCTCTGCTTCTAACTTGGGCCCAAATTGTAAAATCGTCTTATCTATTGGCGATTTCGTTCCAATTCACATTCCAAGTAATATTCGGCATGCTAATTACATTGCCGGTTGCCAAATTGCATTATCTCTTATAGTTTCCGAGATATGGACTATCGATAATTTACACCTTAGGCTCTGCTTCTAACTTGGGCCCAAATTGTAAAATGGTCTTATCTATTGGCGATTTCGTTCCAATTCACATTCCAAGTAATATCCGGCATGCTAATTACATTGCCGATTGCCAAATTGAATTATCTCTTATAGTTTCCGAGATATGGACTATCGATAATTTACACCTTAGGCTCTGCTTCTAACTTGGGCCCAAATTGTAAAATGGTCTTATCTATTGGCGATGTCGTTCCAATTCACATTCCAAGTAATATTCGGCATGCTAATTACATTGCCGGTTGCCAAAGTGCATTATCTCTTATAGTTTCCGAGATATGGACTATCGATAATTTACACCTTAGGCTCTGCTCCTAACTTGGGCCCAAATTGTAAAATGGTCTTATCTATTGGCGATTTCGTTCCAATTCACATTCCAAGTAATATTCGGCATGCTAATTACATTGCCGGTTGCCAAATTGCATTATCTCTTATAGTTTCCGAGATATGGGCTATCGATAATTTACACCTTAGGCTCTGCTTCTAACTTGGGCCCAAATTGTAAAATGGTCTTATCTATTGGCGATTTCGTTCCAATTCACATTCCAAGTAATATTCGGCATGCTAATTACATTGCCGGTTGCCAAATTGCATTATCTCTTATAGTTTCCGAGATATGGACTATCGGTAATTTACACCTTAGGCTCTGCTTCTAACTTGGGCCCAAATTGTAAAATGGTCTTATCTATTGGCGATTTCGTTCCTATTCACATTCCAAGTAATATCCGGCATGCTAATTACATTGCCGGTTGCCAAATTGAATTATCTCTTATAGTTTCCGAGATATGGACTATCGATAATTTACACCTTAGGCTCTGCTTCTAACTTGGGCCCAAATTGTAAAATGGTCTTACCTATTGGCGATTTCGTTCCAATTCACATTCCAAGTAATATTCGGCATGCTAATTACATTGCCGGTTGCCAAATTGCATTATCTCTTATAGTTTCCGAGATATGGACTATCGATAATTTACACCTTAGGCTCTGCTTCTAACTTGGGCCCAAATTGTAAAATGGTCTTATCTATTGGCGATTTCGTTCCAATTCACATTCCAAGTAATATTCGGCATGCTAATTACATTGCCGGTTGCCAAATTGCATTATCTCTTATAGTTTCCGAGATATGGACTATCGATAATTTACATCTTAGGCTCTGCTTCTAACTTGGGCCCAAATTGTAAAATCGTCTTATCTATTGGCGATTTCGTTCCAATTCACATTCCAAGTAATATTCGGCATGCTAATTACATTGCCGGTTGCCAAATTGCATTATCTCTTATAGTTTCCGAGATATGGACTATCGATAATTTACACCTTAGGCTCTGCTTCTAACTTGGGCCCAAATTGTAAAATGGTCTTATCTATTGGCGATTTCGTTCCAATTCACATTCCAAGTAATATCCGGCATGCTAATTACATTGCCGGTTGCCAAATTGAATTATCTCTTATAGTTTCCGAGATATGGACTATCGATAATTTACACCTTAGGCTCTGCTTCTAACTTGGGCCCAAATTGTAAAATGGTCTTATCTATTGGCGATTTCGTTCCAATTCACATTCCAAGTAATATTCGGCATGCTAATTACATTGCCGGTTGCCAAAGTGCATTATCTCTTATAGTTTCCGAGATATGGACTATCGATAATTTACACCTTAGGCTCTGCTTCTAACTTGGGCCCAAATTGTAAAATGGTCTTATCTATTGGCGATTTCGTTCCAATTCACATTCCAAGTAATATTCGGCATGCTAATTACATTGCCGGTTGCCAAATTGCATTATCTCTTATAGTTTCCGAGATATGGACTATCGATAATTTACACCTTAGGCTCTGCTTCTAACTTGGGCCCAAATTGTAAAATGGTCTTATCTATTGGCGATTTCGTTCCAATTCACATTCCAAGTAATATTCGGCATGCTAATTACATTGCCGGTTGCCAAAGTGCATTATCTCTTATAGTTTCCGAGATATGGACTATCGATAATTTACACCTTAGGCTCTGCTCCTAACTTGGGCCCAAATTGTAAAATGGTCTTATCTATTGGCGATTTCGTTCCAATCCACATTCCAAGTAATATTCGGCATGCTAATTACATTGCCGGTTGCCAAATTGCATTATCTCTTATAGTTTCCGAGATATGGGCTATCGATAATTTACACCTTAGGCTCTGCTTCTAACTTGGGCCCAAATTGTAAAATGGTCTTATCTATTGGCGATTTCGTTCCAATTCACATTCCAAGTAATATTCGGCATGCTAATTACATTGCCGGTTGCCAAATTGCATTATCTCTTATAGTTTCCGAGATATGGACTATCGGTAATTTACACCTTAGGCTCTGCTTCTAACTTGGGCCCAAATTGTAAAATGGTCTTATCTATTGGCGATTTCGTTCCAATTCACATTCCAAGTAATATCCGGCATGCTAATTACATTGCCGGTTGCCAAATTGAATTATCTCTTATAGTTTCCGAGATATGGACTATCGATAATTTACACCTTAGGCTCTGCTTCTAACTTGGGCCCAAATTGTAAAATGGTCTTACCTATTGGCGATTTCGTTCCAATTCACATTCCAAGTAATATTCGGCATGCTAATTACATTGCCGGTTGCCAAATTGCATTATCTCTTATAGTTTCCGAGATATAGACTATCGAAAATTTACACCTTAGGCTCTGCTTCTAACTTGGGCCCAAATTGTAAAATGGTCTTATCTATTGGCGATTTCGTTCCAATTCACATTCCAAGTAATATCCGGCATGCTAATTACATTGCCGGTTGCCAAATTGAATTATCTCTTATAGTTTCCGAGATATGGACTATCGATAATTTACACCTTAGGCTCTGCTTCTAACTTGGGCCCAAATTGTAAAATGGTCTTATCTATTGGCGATTTCGTTCCAATTCACATTCCAAGTAATATTCGGCATGCTAATTACATTGCCGATTGCCAAATTGCATTATCTCTTATAGTTTCCGAGATATGGACTATCGATAATTTACACCTTAGGCTCTGCTTCTAACTTTGGCCCAAATTGTAAAATGGTCTTATCTATTGGCGATTTCGTTCCAATTCACACTCCAAGTAATATTCGGCATGCTAATTACATTGCCGGTTGCGAAATTGCATTATCTCTTATAGTTTCCGAGATATGGACTATCAATAATTTACACCTTAGGCTCTGCTTCTAACTTGGGCCCAAATTGTAAAATGGTCTTATCTATTGGCGATTTCGTTCCAATTCACATTCCAAGTAATATTCGGCATGCTAATTACATTGCCGGTTGCCAAATTGCATTATCTCTTATAGTTTCCGAGATATGGACTATCAATAATTTACACCTTAGGCTCTGCTTCTAACTTGGGCCCAAATTGTAAAATGGCCTTATCTATTGGCGATTTCGTTCCAATTCACATTCCAAGTAATATTCGGCATGCTAATTACATTGCCGGTTGCCAAATTGCATTATCTCTTATAGTTTCCGAGATATGGACTATCGATAATTTACACCTTAAGCTCTGCTTCTAACTTGGGCCCAAATTGTAAAATGGCCTTATCTATTGGCGATTTCGTTCCAATTCACATTCCAAGTAATATTCGGCATGCTAATTACATTGCCGGTCGCCAAATTGCATTATCTCTTATAGTTTCCGAGATATGGACTATCGATAATTTACACCTTAGGCTCTGCTTCTAACTTGGGCCCAAATTGTAAAATGGCCTTACCTATTGGCGATTTCGTTCCAATTCACACTCCAAGTAATATTCGGCATGCTAATTACATTGCCGGTTGCGAAATTGCATTATCTCTTATAGTTTCCGAGATATGGACTATCAATAATTTACACCTTAGGCTCTGCTTCTAACTTGGGCCCAAATTGTAAAATGGTCTTATCTATTGGCGATTTCGTTCCAATTCACATTCCAAGTAATATTCGGCATGCTAATTACATTGCCGGTTGCCAAATTGCATTATCTCTTATAGTTTCCGAGATATGGACTATCGATAATTTACACCTTAGGCTCTGCTTCTAACTTGGGCCCAAATTGTAAAATGGTCTTATCTATTGGCGATTTCGTTCCAATTCACATTCCAAGTAATATTCGGCATGCTAATTACATTGCCGGTTGCCAAATTGCATTATCTCTTATAGTTTCCGAGATATGGACTATCGATAATTTACACCTTAGGCTCTGCTTCTAACTTGGGCCCAAATTGTAAAATGGTCTTATCTATTGGCGATTTCGTTCCAATTCACATTCCAAGTAATATTCGACATGCTAATTACATTGCCGGTTGCCAAATTGCATTAACTCTTATAGTTTCCGAGATATGGACTATCGATAATTTACACCTTAGGCTCTGCTTCTAACTTGGCCCCAAATTGTAAAATGGTCTTATCTATTGGCGATTTCGTTCCAATTCACATTCCAAGTAATATTCGGCATGCTAATTACATTGCCGGTTGCCAAATTGCATTATCTCTTATAGTTTCCGAGATATGGACTATCGATAATTTACACCTTAGGCTCTACTTCTAACTTGGGCCCAAATTGTAAAATGGTCTTATCTATTGGCGATTTCGTTCCAATTCACATTCCAAGTAATATTCGGCATGCTAATTACATTGCCGGTTGCCAAATTGCATTATCTCTTATAGTTTCCGAGATATGGACTATCGATAATTTACATCTTAGGCTCTGCTTCTAACTTGGGCCCAAATTGTAAAATCGTCTTATCTATTGGCGATTTCGTTCCAATTCACATTCCAAGTAATATTCGGCATGCTAATTACATTGCCGGTTACCAAATTGCATTATCTCTTATAGTTTCCGATATATGGACTATCGATAATTTACACCTTAGGCTCTGCTTCTAACTTGGGCCCAAATTGTAAAATGGTCTTATCTATTGGCGATTTCGTTCCAATTCACATTCCAAGTAATATCCGGCATGCTAATTACATTGCCTGTTGCCAAATTGAATTATCTCTTATAGTTTCCGAGATATGGACTATCGATAATTTACACCTTAGGCTCTGCTTCTAACTTGGGCCCAAATTGTAAAATGGTCTTATCTATTGGCGATTTCGTTCCAATTCACATTCCAAGTAATATTCGGCATGCTAATTACATTGCCGGTTGCCAAATTGCATTATCTCTTATAGTTTCCGAGATATGGACTATCGATAATTTACATCTTAGGCTCTGCTTCTAAATTGGGCCCAAATTGTAAAATGGTCTTATCTATTGGCGATTTCGTTCCAATTCACATTCCAAGTAATATTCGGCATGCTAATTACATTGCCGGTTGCGAAATTGCATTATCTCTTATAGTTTCCGAGATATGGACTATCAATAATTTACAACTTAGGCTCTGCTTCTAACTTGGGCCCAAATTGTAAAATGGTCTTATCTATTGGCGATTTCGTTCCAATTCACATTCCAAGTAATATTCGGCATGCTAATTACATTGCCGGTTGCCAAAGTGCATTATCTCTTATAGTTTCCGAGATATGGACTATCGATAATTTACACCTTAGGCTCTGCTTCTAACTTGGGCCCAAATTGTAAAATGGTCTTATCTATTGGCGATTTCGTTCCAATTCACATTCCAAGTAATATTCGGCATGCTAATTACATTGCCGGTTGCCAAATTGCATTATCTCTTATAGTTTCCGAGATATGGACTATCGATAATTTACACCTTAGGCTCTGCTTCTAACTTGGGCCCAAATTGTAAAATGGTCTTATCTATTGGCGATTTCGTTCCAATTCACATTCCAAGTAATATTCGGCATGCTAATTACATTGCCGGTTGCCAAAGTGCATTATCTCTTATAGTTTCCGAGATATGGACTATCGATAATTTACACCTTAGGCTCTGCTCCTAACTTGGGCCCAAATTGTAAAATGGTCTTATCTATTGGCGATTTCGTTCCAATTCACATTCCAAGTAATATTCGGCATGCTAATTACATTGCCGGTTGCCAAATTGCATTATCTCTTATAGTTTCCGAGATATGGACTATCGATAATTTACACCTTAGGCTCTGCTTCTAACTTGGGCCCAAATTGTAAAATGGTCTTATCTATTGGCGATTTCGTTCCAATTCACATTCCAAGTAATATTCGGCATGCTAATTACATTGCCGGTTGCCAAATTGCATTATCTCTTATAGTTTCCGAGATATGGACTATCGATAATTTACATCTTAGGCTCTGCTTCTAACTTGGGCCCAAATTGTAAAATCGTCTTATCTATTGGCGATTTCGTTCCAATTCACATTCCAAGTAATATTCGGCATGCTAATTACATTGCCGGTTGCCAAATTGCATTATCTCTTATAGTTTCCGAGATATGGACTATCGATAATTTACACCTTAGGCTCTGCTTCTAACTTGGGCCCAAATTGTAAAATGGTCTTATCTATTGGCGATTTCGTTCCAATTCACATTCCAAGTAATATCCGGCATGCTAATTACATTGCCGATTGCCAAATTGAATTATCTCTTATAGTTTCCGAGATCTGGACTATCGATAATTTACACCTTAGGCTCTGCTTCTAACTTGGGCCCAAATTGTAAAATGGTCTTATCTATTGGCGATGTCGTTCCAATTCACATTCCAAGTAATATTCGGCATGCTAATTACATTGCCGGTTGCCAAAGTGCATTATCTCTTATAGTTTCCGAGATATGGACTATCGATAATTTACACCTTAGGCTCTGCTCCTAACTTGGGCCCAAATTGTAAAATGGTCTTATCTATTGGCGATTTCGTTCCAATTCACATTCTAAGTAATATTCGGCATGCTAATTACATTGCCGGTTGCCAAATTGCATTATCTCTTATAGTTTCCGAGATATGGGCTATCGATAATTTACACCTTAGGCTCTGCTTCTAACTTGGGCCCAAATTGTAAAATGGTCTTATCTATTGGCGATTTCGTTCCAATTCACATTCCAAGTAATATTCGGCATGCTAATTACATTGCCGGTTGCCAAATTGCATTATCTCTTATAGTTTCCGAGATATGGACTATCGGTAATTTACACCTTAGGCTCTGCTTCTAACTTGGGCCCAAATTGTAAAATGGTCTTATCTATTGGCGATTTCGTTCCTATTCACATTCCAAGTAATATCCGGCATGCTAATTACATTGCCGGTTGCCAAATTGAATTATCTCTTATAGTTTCCGAGATATGGACTATCGATAATTTACACCTTAGGCTCTGCTTCTAACTTGGGCCCAAATTGTAAAATGGTCTTACCTATTGGCGATTTCGTTCCAATTCACATTCCAAGTAATATTCGGCATGCTAATTACATTGCCGGTTGCCAAATTGCATTATCTCTTATAGTTTCCGAGATATGGACTATCGATAATTTACACCTTAGGCTCTGCTTCTAACTTGGGCCCAAATTGTAAAATGGTCTTATCTATTGGCGATTTCGTTCCAATTCACATTCCAAGTAATATTCGGCATGCTAATTACATTGCCGGTTGCCAAATTGCATTATCTCTTATAGTTTACGAGATATGGACTATCGATAATTTACATCTTAGGCTCTGCTTCTAACTTGGGCCCAAATTGTAAAATCGTCTTATCTATTGGCGATTTCGTTCCAATTCACATTCCAAGTAATATTCGGCATGCTAATTACATTGCCGGTTGCCAAATTGCATTATCTCTTATAGTTTCCGAGATATGGACTATCGATAATTTACACCTTAGGCTCTGCTTCTAACTTGGGCCCAAATTGTAAAATGGTCTTATCTATTGGCGATTTCGTTCCAATTCACATTCCAAGTAATATCCGGCATGCTAATTACATTGCCGGTTGCCAAATTGAATTATCTCTTATAGTTTCCGAGATATGGACTATCGATAATTTACACCTTAGGCTCTGCTTCTAACTTGGGCCCAAATTGTAAAATGGTCTTATCTATTGGCGATTTCGTTCCAATTCACATTCCAAGTAATATTCGGCATGCTAATTACATTGCCGGTTGCCAAAGTGCATTATCTCTTATAGTTTCCGAGATATGGACTATCGATAATTTACACCTTAGGCTCTGCTTCTAACTTGGGCCCAAATTGTAAAATGGTCTTATCTATTGGCGATTTCGTTCCAATTCACATTCCAAGTAATATTCGGCATGCTAATTACATTGCCGGTTGCCAAATTGCATTATCTCTTATAGTTTCCGAGATATGGACTATCGATAATTTACACCTTAGGCTCTGCTTCTAACTTGGGCCCAAATTGTAAAATGGTCTTATCTATTGGCGATTTCGTTCCAATTCACATTCCAAGTAATATTCGGCATGCTAATTACATTGCCGGTTGCCAAAGTGCATTATCTCTTATAGTTTCCGAGATATGGACTATCGATAATTTACACCTTAGGCTCTGCTCCTAACTTGGGCCCAAATTGTAAAATGGTCTTATCTATTGGCGATTTCGTTCCAATTCACATTCCAAGTAATATTCGGCATGCTAATTACATTGCCGGTTGCCAAATTGCATTATCTCTTATAGTTTCCGAGATATGGGCTATCGATAATTTACACCTTAGGCTCTGATTCTAACTTGGGCCCAAATTGTAAAATGGTCTTATCTATTGGCGATTTCGTTCCAATTCACATTCCAAGTAATATTCGGCATGCTAATTACATTGCCGGTTGCCAAATTGCATTATCTCTTATAGTTTCCGAGATATGGGCTATCGATAATTTACACCTTAGGCTCTGCTTCTAACTTGGGCCCAAATTGTAAAATGGTCTTACCTATTGGCGATTTCGTTCCAATTCACATTCCAAGTAATATTCGGCATGCTAATTACATTGCCGGTTGCCAAATTGCATTATCTCTTATAGTTTCCGAGATATGGACTATCGATAATTTACACCTTAGGCTCTGCTTCTAACTTGGGCCCAAATTGTAAAATGGTCTTATCTATTGGCGATTTCGTTCCAATTCACATTCCAAGTAATATCCGGCATGCTAATTACATTGCCGGTTGCCAAATTGAATTATCTCTTATAGTTTCCGAGATATGGACTATCGATAATTTACACCTTAGGCTCTGCTTCTAACTTGGGCCCAAATTGTAAAATGGTCTTATCTATTGGCGATTTCGTTCCAATTCACATTCCAAGTAATATTCGGCATGCTAATTACATTGCCGGTTGCCAAATTGCATTATCTCTTATAGTTTCCGAGATATGGACTATCGATAATTTACACCTTAGGCTCTGCTTCTAACTTGGGCCCAAATTGTAAAATCGTCTTATCTATTGGCGATTTCGTTCCAATTCACATTCCAAGTAATATTCGGCATGCTAATTACATTGCCGGTTGCCAAATTGCATTATCTCTTATAGTTTCCGAGATATGGACTATCGATAATTTACACCTTAGGCTCTGCTTCTAACTTGGGCCCAAATTGTAAAATGGTCTTACCTATTGGCGATTTCGTTCCAATTCACATTCCAAGTAATATTCGGCATGCTAATTACATTGCCGGTTGCCAAATTGCATTATCTCTTATAGTTTCCGAGATATGGACTATCGATAATTTACACCTTAGGCTCTGCTTCTAACTTGGGCCCAAATTGTAAAATCGTCTTATCTATTGGCGATTTCGTTCCAATTCACATTCCAAGTAATATTCGGCATGCTAATTACATTGCCGGTTGCCAAATTGAATTATCTCTTATAGTTTCCGAGATATGGACTATCGATAATTTACACCTTAGGCTCTGCTTCTAACTTGGGCCCAAATTGTAAAATGGTCTTACCTATTGGCGATTTCGTTCCAATTCACATTCCAAGTAATATTCGGCATGCTAATTACATTGCCGGTTGCCAAATTGCATTATCTCTTATAGTTTCCGAGATATGGACTATCGATAATTTACACCTTAGGCTCTGCTTCTAACTTGGGCCCAAATTGTAAAATCGTCTTATCTATTGGCGATTTCGTTCCAATTCACATTCCAAGTAATATTCGGCATGCTAATTACATTGCCGGTTGCCAAATTGCATTATCTCTTATAGTTTCCGAGATATGGACTATCGATAATTTACACCTTAGGCTCTGCTTCTAACTTGGGCCCAAATTGTAAAATGGTCTTATCTATTGGCGATTTCGTTCCAATTCACATTCCAAGTAATATCCGGCATGCTAATTACATTGCCGGTTGCCAAATTGAATTATCTCTTATAGTTTCCGAGATATGGACTATCGATAATTTACACCTTAGGCTCTGCTTCTAACTTGGGCCCAAATTGTAAAATGGTCTTATCTATTGGCGATTTCGTTCCAATTCACATTCCAAGTAATATTCGGCATGCTAATTACATTGCCGGTTGCCAAAGTGCATTATCTCTTATAGTTTCCGAGATATGGACTATCGATAATTTACACCTTAGGCTCTGCTTCTAACTTGGGCCCAAATTGTAAAATGGTCTTATCTATTGGCGATTTCGTTCCAATTCACATTCCAAGTAATATTCGGCATGCTAATTACATTGCCGGTTGCCAAATTGCATTATCTCTTATAGTTTCCGAGATATGGACTATCGATAATTTACACCTTAGGCTCTGCTTCTAACTTGGGCCCAAATTGTAAAATGGTCTTATCTATTGGCGATTTCGTTCCAATTCACATTCCAAGTAATATTCGGCATGCTAATTACATTGCCGGTTGCCAAAGTGCATTATCTCTTATAGTTTCCGAGATATGGACTATCGATAATTTACACCTTAGGCTCTGCTCCTAACTTGGGCCCAAATTGTAAAATGGTCTTATCTATTGGCGATTTCGTTCCAATTCACATTCCAAGTAATATTCGGCATGCTAATTACATTGCCGGTTGCCAAATTGCATTATCTCTTATAGTTTCCGAGATATGGGCTATCGATAATTTACACCTTAGGCTCTGATTCTAACTTGGGCCCAAATTGTAAAATGGTCTTATCTATTGGCGATTTCGTTCCAATTCACATTCCAAGTAATATTCGGCATGCTAATTACATTGCCGGTTGCCAAATTGCATTATCTCTTATAGTTTCCGAGATATGGGCTATCGATAATTTACACCTTAGGCTCTGCTTCTAACTTGGGCCCAAATTGTAAAATGGTCTTACCTATTGGCGATTTCGTTCCAATTCACATTCCAAGTAATATTCGGCATGCTAATTACATTGCCGGTTGCCAAATTGCATTATCTCTTATAGTTTCCGAGATATGGACTATCGATAATTTACACCTTAGGCTCTGCTTCTAACTTGGGCCCAAATTGTAAAATGGTCTTATCTATTGGCGATTTCGTTCCAATTCACATTCCAAGTAATATCCGGCATGCTAATTACATTGCCGGTTGCCAAATTGAATTATCTCTTATAGTTTCCGAGATATGGACTATCGATAATTTACACCTTAGGCTCTGCTTCTAACTTGGGCCCAAATTGTAAAATGGTCTTATCTATTGGCGATTTCGTTCCAATTCACATTCCAAGTAATATTCGGCATGCTAATTACATTGCCGGTTGCCAAATTGCATTATCTCTTATAGTTTCCGAGATATGGACTATCGATAATTTACACCTTAGGCTCTGCTTCTAACTTTGGCCCAAATTGTAAAATGGTCTTATCTATTGGCGATTTCGTTCCAATTCACACTCCAAGTAATATTCGGCATGCTAAATACATTGCCGGTTGCGAAATTGCATTATCTCTTATAGTTTCCGAGATATGGACTATCAATAATTTACACCTTAGGCTCTGCTTCTAACTTGGGCCCAAATTGTAAAATGGTCTTATCTATTGGCGATTTCGTTCCAATTCACATTCCAAGTAATATTCGGCATGCTAATTACATTGCCGGTTGCCAAATTGCATTATCTCTTATAGTTTCCGAGATATGGACTATCAATAATTTACACCTTAGGCTCTGCTTCTAACTTGGGCCCAAATTGTAAAATGGCCTTATCTATTGGCGATTTCGTTCCAATTCACATTCCAAGTAATATTCGGCATGCTAATTACATTGCCGGTTGCCAAATTGCATTATCTCTTATAGTTTCCGAGAATTGGACTATCAATAATTTACACCTTAGGCTCTGCTTCTAACTTGGGCCCAAATTGTAAAATGGTCTTACCTATTGGCGATTTCGTTCCAATTCACATTCCAAGTAATATTCGGCATGCTAATTACATTGCCGGTTGCCAAATTGCATTATCTCTTATAGTTTCCGAGATATGGACTATCGATAATTTACACCTTAGGCTCTGCTTCTAACTTGGGCCCAAATTGTAAAATGGTCTTATCTATTGGCGATTTCGTTCCAATTCACATTCCAAGTAATATTCGGCATGCTAATTACATTGCCGGTTGCCAAATTGCATTATCTCTTATAGTTTCCGAGATATGGACTATCGATAATTTACATCTTAGGCTCTGCTTCTAACTTGGGCCCAAATTGTAAAATCGTCTTATCTATTGGCGATTTCGTTCCAATTCACATTCCAAGTAATATTCGGCATGCTAATTACATTGCCGGTTGCCAAATTGCATTATCTCTTATAGTTTCCGAGATATGGACTATCGATAATTTACACCTTAGGCTCTGCTTCTAACTTGGGCCCAAATTGTAAAATGGTCTTATCTATTGGCGATTTCGTTCCAATTCACATTCCAAGTAATATCCGGCATGCTAATTACATTGCCGGTTGCCAAATTGAATTATCTCTTATAGTTTCCGAGATATGGACTATCGATAATTTACACCTTAGGCACTGCTCCTAACTTGGGCCCAAATTGTAAAATGGTCTTATCTATTGGCGATTTCGTTCCAATTCACATTCCAAGTAATATTCGGCATGCTAATTACATTGCCGGTTGCCAAATTGCATTATCTCTTATAGTTTCCGAGATATGGGCTATCGATAATTTACACCTTAGGCTCTGCTTCTAACTTGGGCCCAAATTGTAAATTGGTCTTATCTATTGGCGATTTCGTTCCAATTCACATTCCAAGTAATATTCGGCATGCTAATTACATTGCCGGTTGCCAAATTGCATTATCTCTTATAGTTTCCGAGATATGGACTATCGGTAATTTACACCTTAGGCTCTGCTTCTAACTTGGGCCCAAATTGTAAAATGGTCTTATCTATTGGCGATTTCGTTCCAATTCACATTCCAAGTAATATCCGGCATGCTAATTACATTGCCGGTTGCCAAATTGAATTATCTCTTATAGTTTCCGAGATATGGACTATCGATAATTTACACCTTAGGCTCTGCTTCTAACTTGGGCCCAAATTGTAAAATGGTCTTACCTATTGGCGATTTCGTTCCAATTCACATTCCAAGTAATATTCGGCATGCTAATTACATTGCCGGTTGCCAAATTGCATTATCTCTTATAGTTTCCGAGATATGGACTATCGATAATTTACACCTTAGGCTCTGCTTCTAACTTGGGCCCAAATTGTAAAATGGTCTTATCTATTGGCGATTTCGTTCCAATTCACATTCCAAGTAATATTCGGCATGCTAATTACATTGCCGGTTGCCAAATTGCATTATCTCTTATAGTTTCCGAGATATGGACTATCGATAATTTACATCTTAGGCTCTGCTTCTAACTTGGGCCCAAATTGTAAAATCGTCTTATCTATTGGCGATTTCGTTCCAATTCACATTCCAAGTAATATTCGGCATGCTAATTACATTGCCGGTTGCCAAATTGCATTATCTCTTATAGTTTCCGAGATATGGACTATCGATAATTTACACCTTAGGCTCTGCTTCTAACTTGGGCCCAAATTGTAAAATGGTCTTATCTATTGGCGATTTCGTTCCAATTCACACTCCAAGTAATATCCGGCATGCTAATTACATTGCCGGTTGCCAAATTGAATTATCTCTTATAGTTTCCGAGATATGGACTATCGATAATTTACACCTTAGGCTCTGCTTCTAACTTGGGCCCAAATTGTAAAATGGTCTTATCTATTGGCGATTTCGTTCCAATTCACATTCCAAGTAATATTCGGCATGCTAATTACATTGCCGGTTGCCAAAGTGCATTATCTCTTATAGTTTCCGAGATATGGACTATCGATAATTTACACCTTAGGCTCTGCTTCTAACTTGGGCCCAAATTGTAAAATGGTCTTATCGATTGGCGATTTCGTTCCAATTCACATTCCAAGTAATATTCGGCATGCTAATTACATTGCCGGTTGCCAAATTGCATTATCTCTTATAGTTTCCGAGATATGGACTATCGATAATTTACACCTTAGGCTCTGCTTCTAACTTGGGCCCAAATTGTAAAATGGTCTTATCTATTGGCGATTTCGTTCCAATTCACATTCCAAGTAATATTCGGCATGCTAATTACATTGCCGGTTGCCAAATTGCATTATCTCTTATAGTTTCCGAGATATGGACTATCGATAATTTACATCTTAGGCTCTGCTTCTAACTTGGGCCCAAATTGTAAAATCGTCTTATCTATTGGCGATTTCGTTCCAATTCACATTCCAAGTAATATTCGGCATGCTAATTACATTGCCGGTTGCCAAATTGCATTATCTCTTATAGTTTCCGAGATATGGACTATCGATAATTTACACCTTAGGCTCTGCTTCTAACTTGGGCCCAAATTGTAAAATGGTCTTATCTATTGGCGATTTCGTTCCAATTCACATTCCAAGTAATATCCGGCATGCTAATTACATTGCCGATTGCCAAATTGAATTATCTCTTATAGTTTCCGAGATATGGACTATCGATAATTTACACCTTAGGCTCTGCTTCTAACTTGGGCCCAAATTGTAAAATGGTCTTATCTATTGGCGATGTCGTTCCAATTCACATTCCAAGTAATATTCGGCATGCTAATTACATTGCCGGTTGCCAAAGTGCATTATCTCTTATAGTTTCCGAGATATGGACTATCGATAATTTACACCTTAGGCTCTGCTCCTAACTTGGGCCCAAATTGTAAAATGGTCTTATCTATTGGCGATTTCGTTCCAATTCACATTCCAAGTAATATTCGGCATGCTAATTACATTGCCGGTTGCCAAATTGCATTATCTCTTATAGTTTCCGAGATATGGGCTATCGATAATTTACACCTTAGGCTCTGCTTCTAACTTGGGCCCAAATTGTAAAATGGTCTTATCTATTGGCGATTTCGTTCCAATTCACATTCCAAGTAATATTCGGCATGCTAATTACATTGCCGGTTGCCAAATTGCATTATCTCTTATAGTTTCCGAGATATGGACTATCGGTAATTTACACCTTAGGCTCTGCTTCTAACTTGGGCCCAAATTGTAAAATGGTCTTATCTATTGGCGATTTCGTTCCTATTCACATTCCAAGTAATATCCGGCATGCTAATTACATTGCCGGTTGCCAAATTGAATTATCTCTTATAGTTTCCGAGATATGGACTATCGATAATTTACACCTTAGGCTCTGCTTCTAACTTGGGCCCAAATTGTAAAATGGTCTTACCTATTGGCGATTTCGTTCCAATTCACATTCCAAGTAATATTCGGCATGCTAATTACATTGCCGGTTGCCAAATTGCATTATCTCTTATAGTTTCCGAGATATGGACTATCGATAATTTACACCTTAGGCTCTGCTTCTAACTTGGGCCCAAATTGTAAAATGGTCTTATCTATTGGCGATTTCGTTCCAATTCACATTCCAAGTAATATTCGGCATGCTAATTACATTGCCGGTTGCCAAATTGCATTATCTCTTATAGTTTCCGAGATATGGACTATCGATAATTTACATCTTAGGCTCTGCTTCTAACTTGGGCCCAAATTGTAAAATCGTCTTATCTATTGGCGATTTCGTTCCAATTCACATTCCAAGTAATATTCGGCATGCTAATTACATTGCCGGTTGCCAAATTGCATTATCTCTTATAGTTTCCGAGATATGGACTATCGATAATTTACACCTTAGGCTCTGCTTCTAACTTGGGCCCAAATTGTAAAATGGTCTTATCTATTGGCGATTTCGTTCCAATTCACATTCCAAGTAATATCCGGCATGCTAATTACATTGCCGGTTGCCAAATTGAATTATCTCTTATAGTTTCCGAGATATGGACTATCGATAATTTACACCTTAGGCTCTGCTTCTAACTTGGGCCCAAATTGTAAAATGGTCTTATCTATTGGCGATTTCGTTCCAATTCACATTCCAAGTAATATTCGGCATGCTAATTACATTGCCGGTTGCCAAAGTGCATTATCTCTTATAGTTTCCGAGATATGGACTATCGATAATTTACACCTTAGGCTCTGCTTCTAACTTGGGCCCAAATTGTAAAATGGTCTTATCTATTGGCGATTTCGTTCCAATTCACATTCCAAGTAATATTCGGCATGCTAATTACATTGCCGGTTGCCAAATTGCATTATCTCTTATAGTTTCCGAGATATGGACTATCGATAATTTACACCTTAGGCTCTGCTTCTAACTTGGGCCCAAATTGTAAAATGGTCTTATCTATTGGCGATTTCGTTCCAATTCACATTCCAAGTAATATTCGGCATGCTAATTACATTGCCGGTTGCCAAAGTGCATTATCTCTTATAGTTTCCGAGATATGGACTATCGATAATTTACACCTTAGGCTCTGCTCCTAACTTGGGCCCAAATTGTAAAATGGTCTTATCTATTGGCGATTTCGTTCCAATTCACATTCCAAGTAATATTCGGCATGCTAATTACATTGCCGGTTGCCAAATTGCATTATCTCTTATAGTTTCCGAGATATGGGCTATCGATAATTTACACCTTAGGCTCTGCTTCTAACTTGGGCCCAAATTGTAAAATGGTCTTATCTATTGGCGATTTCGTTCCAATTCACATTCCAAGTAATATTCGGCATGCTAATTACATTGCCGGTTGCCAAATTGCATTATCTCTTATAGTTTCCGAGATATGGACTATCGGTAATTTACACCTTAGGCTCTGCTTCTAACTTGGGCCCAAATTGTAAAATGGTCTTATCTATTGGCGATTTCGTTCCAATTCACATTCCAAGTAATATCCGGCATGCTAATTACATTGCCGGTTGCCAAATTGAATTATCTCTTATAGTTTCCGAGATATGGACTATCGATAATTTACACCTTAGGCTCTGCTTCTAACTTGGGCCCAAATTGTAAAATGGTCTTACCTATTGGCGATTTCGTTCCAATTCACATTCCAAGTAATATTCGGCATGCTAATTACATTGCCGGTTGCCAAATTGCATTATCTCTTATAGTTTCCGAGATATAGACTATCGATAATTTACACCTTAGGCTCTGCTTCTAACTTGGGCCCAAATTGTAAAATGGTCTTATCTATTGGCGATTTCGTTCCAATTCACATTCCAAGTAATATCCGGCATGCTAATTACATTGCCGGTTGCCAAATTGAATTATCTCTTATAGTTTCCGAGATATGGACTATCGATAATTTACACCTTAGGCTCTGCTTCTAACTTGGGCCCAAATTGTAAAATGGTCTTATCTATTGGCGATTTCGTTCCAATTCACATTCCAAGTAATATTCGGCATGCTAATTACATTGCCGATTGCCAAATTGCATTATCTCTTATAGTTTCCGAGATATGGACTATCGATAATTTACACCTTAGGCTCTGCTTCTAACTTTGGCCCAAATTGTAAAATGGTCTTATCTATTGGCGATTTCGTTCCAATTCACACTCCAAGTAATATTCGGCATGCTAATTACATTGCCGGTTGCGAAATTGCATTATCTCTTATAGTTTCCGAGATATGGACTATCAATAATTTACACCTTAGGCTCTGCTTCTAACTTGGGCCCAAATTGTAAAATGGTCTTATCTATTGGCGATTTCGTTCCAATTCACATTCCAAGTAATATTCGGCATGCTAATTACATTGCCGGTTGCCAAATTGCATTATCTCTTATAGTTTCCGAGATATGGACTATCAATAATTTACACCTTAGGCTCTGCTTCTAACTTGGGCCCAAATTGTAAAATGGCCTTATCTATTGGCGATTTCGTTCCAATTCACATTCCAAGTAATATTCGGCATGCTAATTACATTGCCGGTTGCCAAATTGCATTATCTCTTATAGTTTCCGAGATATGGACTATCGATAATTTACACCTTAAGCTCTGCTTCTAACTTGGGCCCAAATTGTAAAATGGCCTTATCTATTGGCGATTTCGTTCCAATTCACATTCCAAGTAATATTCGGCATGCTAATTACATTGCCGGTTGCCAAATTGCATTATCTCTTATAGTTTCCGAGATATGGACTATCGATAATTTACACCTTAGGCTCTGCTTCTAACTTGGGCCCAAATTGTAAAATGGCCTTACCTATTGGCGATTTCGTTCCAATTCACACTCCAAGTAATATTCGGCATGCTAATTACATTGCCGGTTGCGAAATTGCATTATCTCTTATAGTTTCCGAGATATGGACTATCAATAATTTACACCTTAGGCTCTGCTTCTAACTTGGGCCCAAATTGTAAAATGGTCTTATCTATTGGCGATTTCGTTCCAATTCACATTCCAAGTAATATTCGGCATGCTAATTACATTGCCGGTTGCCAAATTGCATTATCTCTTATAGTTTCCGAGATATGGACTATCGATAATTTACACCTTAGGCTCTGCTTCTAACTTGGGCCCAAATTGTAAAATGGTCTTATCTATTGGCGATTTCGTTCCAATTCACATTCCAAGTAATATTCGGCATGCTAATTACATTGCCGGTTGCCAAATTGCATTATCTCTTATAGTTTCCGAGATATGGACTATCGATAATTTACACCTTAGGCTCTGCTTCTAACTTGGGCCCAAATTGTAAAATGGTCTTATCTATTGGCGATTTCGTTCCAATTCACATTCCAAGTAATATTCGACATGCTAATTACATTGCCGGTTGCCAAATTGCATTAACTCTTATAGTTTCCGAGATATGGACTATCGATAATTTACACCTTAGGCTCTGCTTCTAACTTGGCCCCAAATTGTAAAATGGTCTTATCTATTGGCGATTTCGTTCCAATTCACATTCCAAGTAATATTCGGCATGCTAATTACATTGCCGGTTGCCAAATTGCATTATCTCTTATAGTTTCCGAGATATGGACTATCGATAATTTACACCTTAGGCTCTACTTCTAACTTGGGCCCAAATTGTAAAATGGTCTTATCTATTGGCGATTTCGTTCCAATTCACATTCCAAGTAATATTCGGCATGCTAATTACATTGCCGGTTGCCAAATTGCATTATCTCTTATAGTTTCCGAGATATGGACTATCGATAATTTACATCTTAGGCTCTGCTTCTAACTTGGGCCCAAATTGTAAAATCGTCTTATCTATTGGCGATTTCGTTCCAATTCACATTCCAAGTAATATTCGGCATGCTAATTACATTGCCGGTTGCCAAATTGCATTATCTCTTATAGTTTCCGAGATATGGACTATCGATAATTTACACCTTAGGCTCTGCTTCTAACTTGGGCCCAAATTGTAAAATGGTCTTATCTATTGGCGATTTCGTTCCAATTCACATTCCAAGTAATATCCGGCATGCTAATTACATTGCCGGTTGCCAAATTGAATTATCTCTTATAGTTTCCGAGATATGGACTATCGATAATTTACACCTTAGGCTCTGCTTCTAACTTGGGCCCAAATTGTAAAATGGTCTTATCTATTGGCGATTTCGTTCCAATTCACATTCCAAGTAATATTCGGCATGCTAATTACATTGCCGGTTGCCAAATTGCATTATCTCTTATAGTTTCCGAGATATGGACTATCGATAATTTACATCTTAGGCTCTGCTTCTAACTTGGGCCCAAATTGTAAAATGGTCTTATCTATTGGCGATTTCGTTCCAATTCACATTCCAAGTAATATTCGGCATGCTAATTACATTGCCGGTTGCCAAATTGCATTATCTCTTATAGTTTCCGAGATATGGACTATCGATAATTTACACCTTAGGCTCTGCTTCTAACTTGGGCCCAAATTGTAAAATGGTCTTATCTATTGGCGATTTCGTCCCAATTCACATTTCAAGTGATATTCGGCATGCTAATTACATTGCCGGTTGCGAAATTGCATTATCTCTTATAGTTTCCGAGATATGGACTATCAATAATTTACACCTTAGGCTCTGCTTCTAACTTGGGCCCAAATTGTAAAATGGTCTTATCTATTGGCGATTTCGTTCCAATTCACATTCCAAGTAATATTCGGCATGCTAATTACATTGCCGGTTGCCAAATTGCATTATCTCTTATAGTTTCCGAGATATGGACTATCGATAATTTACACCTTAGGCTCTGCTTCTAACTTGGGCCCAAATTGTAAAATGGTCTTATCTATTGGCGATTTCGTTCCAATTCACATTCCAAGCAATATTCGGCATGCTAATTACATTGCCGGTTGCCAAATTGCATTATCTCTTATAGTTTCCGAGATATGGACTATCGATAATTTACACCTTAGGCTCTGCTTCTAACTTGGGCCCAAATTGTAAAATGGTCTTATCTATTGGCGATTTCGTTCCAATTCACATTCCAAGTAATATTCGGCATGCTAATTACATTGCCGGTTGCCAAATTGCATTATCTCTTATAGTTTCCGATATATGGACTATCGATAATTTACACCTTAGGCTCTGCTTCTAACTTGGGCCCAAATTGTAAAATGGTCTTATCTATTGGCGATTTCGTTCCAATTCACATTCCAAGTAATATCCGGCATGCTAATTACATTGCCTGTTGCCAAATTGAATTATCTCTTATAGTTTCCGAGATATGGACTATCGATAATTTACACCTTAGGCTCTGCTTCTAACTTGGGCCCAAATTGTAAAATGGTCTTATCTATTGGCGATTTCGTTCCAATTCACATTCCAAGTAATATTCGGCATGCTAATTACATTGCCGGTTGCCAAATTGCATTATCTCTTATAGTTTCCGAGATATGGACTATCGATAATTTACATCTTAGGCTCTGCTTCTAAATTGGGCCCAAATTGTAAAATGGTCTTATCTATTGGCGATTTCGTTCCAATTCACATTCCAAGTAATATTCGGCATGCTAATTACATTGCCGGTTGCGAAATTGCATTATCTCTTATAGTTTCCGAGATATGGACTATCAATAATTTACAACTTAGGCTCTGCTTCTAACTTGGGCCCAAATTGTAAAATGGTCTTATCTATTGGCGATTTCGTTCCAATTCACATTCCAAGTAATATTCGGCATGCTAATTACATTGCCGGTTGCCAAAGTGCATTATCTCTTATAGTTTCCGAGATATGGACTATCGATAATTTACACCTTAGGCTCTGCTTCTAACTTGGGCCCAAATTGTAAAATGGTCTTATCTATTGGCGATTTCGTTCCAATTCACATTCCAAGTAATATTCGGCATGCTAATTACATTGCCGGTTGCCAAATTGCATTATCTCTTATAGTTTCCGAGATATGGACTATCGATAATTTACACCTTAGGCTCTGCTTCTAACTTGGGCCCAAATTGTAAAATGGTCTTATCTATTGGCGATTTCGTTCCAATTCACATTCCAAGTAATATTCGGCATGCTAATTACATTGCCGGTTGCCAAAGTGCATTATCTCTTATAGTTTCCGAGATATGGACTATCGATAATTTACACCTTAGGCTCTGCTCCTAACTTGGGCCCAAATTGTAAAATGGTCTTATCTATTGGCGATTTCGTTCCAATTCACATTCCAAGTAATATTCGGCATGCTAATTACATTGCCGGTTGCCAAATTGCATTATCTCTTATAGTTTCCGAGATATGGACTATCGATAATTTACACCTTAGGCTCTGCTTCTAACTTGGGCCCAAATTGTAAAATGGTCTTATCTATTGGCGATTTCGTTCCAATTCACATTCCAAGTAATATTCGGCATGCTAATTACATTGCCGGTTGCCAAATTGCATTATCTCTTATAGTTTCCGAGATATGGACTATCGGTAATTTACACCTTAGGCTCTGCTTCTAACTTGGGCCCAAATTGTAAAATGGTCTTATCTATTGGCGATTTCGTTCCAATTCACATTCCAAGTAATATCCGGCATGCTAATTACATTGCCGGTTGCCAAATTGAATTATCTCTTACAGTTTCCGAGATATGGACTATCGATAATTTACACCTTAGGCTCTGCTTCTAACTTGGGCCCAAATTGTAAAATGGTCTTACCTATTGGCGATTTCGTTCCAATTCACATTTCAGGTAATATTCGGCATGCTAATTACATTGCCGGTTGCCAAATTGCAATATCTCTTATAGTTTCCGAGATATGGACTATCGATAATTTACACCTTAGGCTCTGCTTCTAACTAGGGCCCAAATTGTAAAATGGTCTTATCTATTGGCGATTTCGTTCCAATTCACATTCCAAGTAATATTCGGCATGCTAATTACATTGCCGGTTGCCAAATTGCATTATCTCTTATAGTTTCCGAGATATGGACTATCGATAATTTACATCTTAGGCTCTGCTTCTAACTTGGGCCCAAATTGTAAAATCGTCTTATCTATTGGCGATTTCGTTCCAATTCACATTCCAAGTAATATTCGGCATGCTAATTACATTGCCGGTTGCCAAATTGCATTATCTCTTATAGTTTCCGAGATATGGACTATCGATAATTTACACCTTAGGCTCTGCTTCTAACTTGGGCCCAAATTGTAAAATGGTCTTATCTATTGGCGATTTCGTTCCAATTCACATTCCAAGTAATATCCGGCATGCTAATTACATTGCCGGTTGCCAAATTGAATTATCTCTTATAGTTTCCGAGATATGGACTATCGATAATTTACACCTTAGGCTCTGCTTCTAACTTGGGCCCAAATTGTAAAATGGTCTTATCTATTGGCGATTTCGTTCCAATTCACATTCCAAGTAATATACGGCATGCTAATTACATTGCCGGTTGCCAAATTGCATTATCTCTTATAGTTTCCGAGATATGGACTATCGATAATTTACACCTTAGGCTCTGCTTCTAACTAGGGCCCAAATTGTAAAATGGTCTTATCTATTGGCGATTTCGTTCCAATTCACATTCCAAGTAATATTCGGCATGCTAATTACATTGCCGGTTGCCAAATTGCATTATCTCTTATAGTTTCCGAGATATGGACTATCGATAATTTACACTTTAGGCTCTGCTTCTAACTTGGGCCCAAATTGTAAAATGGTCTTATCTATTGGCGATTTCGTTCCAATTCACATTCCAAGTAATATTCGGCATGCTAATTACATTGCCGGTTCCCAAAGTGCATTATCTCTTATAGTTTCCGAGATATGGACTATCGATAATTTACACCTTAGGCTCTGCTCCTAACTTGGGCCCAAATTGTAAAATGGTCTTATCTATTGGCGATTTCGTTCCAATTCACATTCCAAGTAATATTCGGCATGCTAATTACATTGCCGGTTACCAAATTGCATTATCTCTTATAGTTTTCGAGATATGGACTATCGATAATTTACACCTTAGGCTCTGCTTCTAACTTGGGCCCAAATTGTAAAATGGTCTTATCTATTGGCGATTTCGTTCCAATTCACATTCCAAGTAATATTCGGCATGCTAATTACATTGCCGGTTGCCAAATTGCATTATCTCTTATAGTTTCCGAGATATGGACTATCGGTAATTTACACCTTAGGCTCTGCTTCTAACTTGGGCCCAAATTGTAAAATGGTCTTATCTATTGGCGATTTCGTTCCAATTCACATTCCAAGTAATATCCGGCATGCTAATTACATTGCCGGTTGCCAAATTGAATTATCTCTTACAGTTTCCGAGATATGGACTATCGATAATTTACACCTTAGGCTCTGCTTCTAACTTGGGCCCAAATTGTAAAATGGTCTTACCTATTGGCGATTTCGTTCCAATTCACATTTCAAGTAATATTCGGCATGCTAATTACATTGCCGGTTGCCAAATTGCAATATCTCTTATAGTTTCCGAGATATGGACTATCGATAATTTACACCTTAGGCTCTGCTTCTAACTAGGGCCCAAATTGTAAAATGGTCTTATCTATTGGCGATTTCGTTCCAATTCACATTCCAAGTAATATTCGGCATGCTAATTACATTGCCGGTTGCCAAATTGCATTATCTCTTATAGTTTCCGAGATATGGACTATCGATAATTTACATCTTAGGCTCTGCTTCTAACTTGGGCCCAAATTGTAAAATCGTCTTATCTATTGGCGATTTCGTTCCAATTCACATTCCAAGTAATATTCGGCATGCTAATTACATTGCCGGTTGCCAAATTGCATTATCTCTTATAGTTTCCGAGATATGGACTATCGATAATTTACACCTTAGGCTCTGCTTCTAACTTGGGCCCAAATTGTAAAATGGTCTTATCTATTGGCGATTTCGTTCCAATTCACATTCCAAGTAATATCCGGCATGCTAATTACATTGCCGGTTGCCAAATTGAATTATCTCTTATAGTTTCCGAGATATGGACTATCGATAATTTACACCTTAGGCTCTGCTTCTAACTTGGGCCCAAATTGTAAAATGGTCTTATCTATTGGCGATTTCGTTCCAATTCACATTCCAAGTAATATACGGCATGCTAATTACATTGCCGGTTGCCAAATTGCATTATCTCTTATAGTTTCCGAGATATGGACTATCGATAATTTACACCTTAGGCTCTGCTTCTAACTTGGGCCCAAATTGTAAAATGGTCTTATCTATTGGCGATTTCGTTCCAATTCACATTCCAAGTAATATTCGGCATGCTAATTACATTGCCGGTTGCCAAAGTGCATTATCTCTTATAGTTTCCGAGATATGGACTATCGATAATTTACACCTTAGGCTCTGCTCCTAACTTGGGCCCAAATTGTAAAATGGTCTTATCTATTGGCGATTTCGTTCCAATTCACATTCCAAGTAATATTCGGCATGCTAATTACATTGCCGGTTGCCAAATTGCATTATCTCTTATAGTTTCCGAGATATGGACTATCGATAATTTACACCTTAGGCTCTGCTTCTAACTTGGGCCCAAATTGTAAAATGGTCTTATCTATTGGCGATTTCGTTCCAATTCACATTCCAAGTAATATTCGGCATGCTAATTACATTGCCGGTTGCCAAATTGCATTATCTCTTATAGTTTCCGAGATATGGACTATCGGTAATTTACACCTTAGGCTCTGCTTCTAACTTGGGCCCAAATTGTAAAATGGTCTTATCTATTGGCGATTTCGTTCCAATTCACATTCCAAGTAATATCCGGCATGCTAATTACATTGCCGGTTGCCAAATTGAATTATCTCTTACAGTTTCCGAGATATGGACTATCGATAATTTACACCTTAGGCTCTGCTTCTAACTTGGGCCCAAATTGTAAAATGGTCTTACCTATTGGCGATTTCGTTCCAATTCACATTCCAAGTAATATTCGGCATGCTAATTACATTGCCGGTTGCCAAATTGCAATATCTCTTATAGTTTCCGAGATATGGACTATCGATAATTTACACCTTAGGCTCTGCTTCTAACTAGGGCCCAAATTGTAAAATGGTCTTATCTATTGGCGATTTCGTTCCAATTCACATTCCAAGTAATATTCGGCATGCTAATTACATTGCCGGTTGCCAAATTGCATTATCTCTTATAGTTTCCGAGATATGGACTATCGATAATTTACATCTTAGGCTCTGCTTCTAACTTGGGCCCAAATTGTAAAATCGTCTTATCTATTGGCGATTTCGTTCCAATTCACATTCCAAGTAATATTCGGCATGCTAATTACATTGCCGGTTGCCAAATTGCATTATCTCTTATAGTTTCCGAGATATGGACTATCGATAATTTACACCTTAGGCTCTGCTTCTAACTTGGGCCCAAATTGTAAAATGGTCTTATCTATTGGCGATTTCGTTCCAATTCACATTCCAAGTAATATCCGGCATGCTAATTACATTGCCGGTTGCCAAATTGAATTATCTCTTATAGTTTCCGAGATATGGACTATCGATAATTTACACCTTAGGCTCTGCTTCTAACTTGGGCCCAAATTGTAAAATGGTCTTATCTATTGGCGATTTCGTTCCAATTCACATTCCAAGTAATATTCGGCATGCTAATTACATTGCCGGTTGCCAAATTGCATTATCTCTTATAGTTTCCGAGATATGGACTATCGATAATTTACACCTTAGGCTCTGCTTCTAACTTGGGCCCAAATTGTAAAATGGTCTTATCTATTGGCGATTTCGTTCCAATTCACATTCCAAGTAATATTCGGTATGCTAATTACATTGCCGGTTGCCAAATTGCATTATCTCTTATAGTTTCCGAGATATGGACTATCGATAATTTACACCTTAGGCTCTGCTTCTAACTTGGGCCCAAATTGTAAAATGGTCTTATCTATTGGCGCTTTCGTTCCAATTCATATTCCAAGTAATATTCGGCATGCTAATTACATTGCCGGTTGCCAAATTGCATTATCTCTTATAGTTTCCGAGATATGGACTATCGATAATTTACACCTTAGCCTCTGCTTCTAACTTGGGCCCAATTTGTAAAATGGTCTTATCTATTGGCGTTTTCGTTCCAATTCGCATTCCAAGTAATATTCGGCATGCTAATTACATTGCCGGTTGCCAAATTGCATTATCTCTTATAGTTTCCGAGATATGGACTATCGATAATTTACACCTTAGGCTCTGCTTCTAACTTGGGCCCAAATTGTAAAATGGTCTTCTCTATTGGCGATTTCGTTCCAATTCACATTCCAAGTAATATTCGGCATGCTAATTACATTGCCGGTTGCCAAATTGCATTATCTCTTATAGTTTCCGAGATATGGACTATCGATAATTTACACCTTAGGCTCTGCTTCTAACTTGGGCCCAAATTGTAAAATGGTCTTATCTATTGGCGATTTCGTTCCAATTCACATTCCAAGTAATATTCGGCATGCTAATTACATTGCCGGTTGCCAAATTGCATTATCTCTTATAGTTTCCGAGATATGGACTATCGATAATTTACACCTTAGGCTCTACTTCTAACTTGGGCCCAAATTTTAAAATGGTCTTATCTATTGGCGATTTCGTTCCAATTCACATTCCAAGTAATATTCGGCATGTTAATTACATTGCCGGTTGCCAAATTGCATTAACTCTTATAGTTTCCGAGATATGGACTATCGATAATTTACACCTTAGGCTCTGCTTCTAACTTGGGCCCAAATTGTAAAATGGTCTTATCTATTGGCGATTTCGTTCCAATTCACATTCCAAGTAATATTCGGCATGCTAATTACATTGCCGGTTGCCAAATTGCATTATCTCTTATAGTTTCCGAGATATGGACTATCGATAATTTACACCATAGGCTCTGCTTATAACTTGGGCCCAAATTGTAAAATGGTCTTATCTATTGGCGATTTCGTTCCAATTCACATTCCAAGTAATATTCGGCATGCTAATTACATTGCCGGTTGCCAAATTGCATTATCTCTTATAGTTTCCGAGATATGGACTATCGATAATTTACACCTTAGGCTCTGCTTCTAACTTGGGCCCAAATTGTAAAATGGTCTTATCTATTGGCGATTCCGTTCCAATTCACATTCCAAGTAATATTCGGCATGCTAATTACATTGCCGGTTGCCAAATTGCATTATCTCCTATAGTTTCCGAGATATGGACTATCGATAATTTACACCTTAGGCTCTGTTTCTAACTTGAGCCCAAATTGTAAAATGGTCTTATCTATTGGCGATTTCGTTCCAATTCACATTCCAAGTAATATTCGGCATGCTAATTACATTGCGGGTTGCCAAATTGCATTATCTCTTATAGTTTCCGAGATATGGACTATCGATAATTTACACCTTAGGCTCTGCTTCTAACTTGGGCCCAAATTGTAAAATGGTCTTATCTATTGGCGATTTCGTTCCAATTCACACTCCAAGTAATATTCGGCATGCTAATTACATTTCCGGTTGCGAAATTGCATTATCTCTTATAGTTTCCGAGATATGGACTATCAATAATTTACACCTTAGGCTCTGCTTCTAAATTGGGCCCAAATTGTAAAATGGTCTTATCTATTGGCGATTTCGTTCAAATTTACATTCCAAGTAATATTCGGCATGCTAATTACATTGCCGGTTGCCAAATTGCATTATCTCTTATAGTTTCCGAGATATGGACTATCGATAATTTACACCTTAGGCTCTACTTCTAACTTGGGCCCAAATTTTAAAATGGTCTTATCTATTGGCGATTTCGTTCCAATTCACATTCCAAGTAATATTCGGCATGCTAATTACATTGCCGGTTGCCAAATTGCATTATCTCTTATAGTTTCCGAGATATGGACTATCGATAATTTACACCATAGGCTCTGCTTATAACTTGGGCCCAAATTGTAAAATGGTCTTATCTATTGGCGATTTCGTTGCAATTCACATTCCAAGTAATATTCGGCATGCTAATTACATTGCCGGTTGCCAAATTGCATTATCTCTTATAGTTTCCGAGATATGGACTATCGATAATTTACACCTTAGGCTCTGCTTCTAACTTGGGCCCAAATTGTAAAATGGTCTTATCTATTGGCGATTTCGTTCCAATTCACATTCCAAGTAATATTCGGCATGCTAATTACATTGCCGGTTGCCAAATTGCATTATCTCTTATAGTTTCCGAGATATGGACTATCGATAATTTACACCTTAGGCTCTGTTTCTAACTTGAGCCCAAATTGTAAAATGGTCTTATCTATTGGCGATTTCGTTCCAATTCACATTCCAAGTAATATTCGGCATGCTAATTACATTGCGGGTTGCCAAATTGCATTATCTCTTATAGTTTCCGAGATATGGACTATCGATAATTTACACCTTAGGCTCTGCTTCTAACTTGGGCCCAAATTGTAAAATGGTCTTATCTATTGGCGATTTCGTTCCAATTCACACTCCAAGTAATATTCGGCATGCTAATTACATTTCCGGTTGCGAAATTGCATTATCTCTTATAGTTTCCGAGATATGGACTATCAATAATTTACACCTTAGGCTCTGCTTCTAACTTGGGCCCAAATTGTAAAATGGTCTTATCTATTGGCGATTTCGTTCCAATTCACATTCCAAGTAATATTCGGCATGCTAATTACATTGCCGGTTGCCAAATTGCATTATCTCTTATAGTTTCCGAGATATGGACTATCAATAATTTACACCTTAGGCTCTGCTTCTAACTTGGGCCCAAATTGTAAAATGGTCTTATCTATTGGCGATTTCGTTCCAATTCACATTCCAAGTAATATTCGGCATGCTAATTACATTGCCGGTTGCCAAATTGCATTATCTCTTATAGTTTCCGAGATATGGACTATCGATAATTTACACCTTAGGCTCTGCTTCTAACTTGGGCCCAAATTGTAAAATGGTCTTATCTATTGGCGATTTCGTTCCAATTCACATTCCAAGTAATATTCGGCATGCTAATTACATTGCCGGTTGCCAAATTGCATTATCTCTTATAGTTTCCGAGATATGGACTATCGATAATTTACACCTTAGGCTCTACTTCTAACTTGGGCCCAAATTGTAAAATGGTCTTATCTATTGGCGATTTCGTTCCAATTCACATTCCAAGTAATATTCGGCATGCTAATTACATTGCCGGTTGCCAAATTGCATTAACTCTTATAGTTTCCGAGATATGGACTATCGATAATTTACACCTTAGGCTCTGCTTCTAACTTGGGCCCAAATTGTAAAATGGTCTTATCTATTGGCGATTTCGTTCCAATTCACATTCCAAGTAATATTCGGCATGCTAATTACATTGCCGGTTGCCAAATTGCATTATCTCTTATAGTTTCCGAGATATGGACTATCGATAATTTACACCATAGGCTCTGCTTATAACTTGGGCCCAAATTGTAAAATGGTCTTATCTATTGGCGATTTCGTTCCAATTCACATTCCAAGTAATATTCGGCATGCTAATTACATTGCCGGTTGCCAAATTGCATTATCTCTTATAGTTTCCGAGATATGGACTATCGATAATTTACATCTTAGGCTCTGCTTCTAACTTGGGCCCAAATTGTAAAATCGTCTTATCTATTGGCGATTTCGTTCCAATTCACATTCCAAGTAATATTCGGCATGCTAATTACATTGCCGGTTGCCAAATTGCATTATCTCTTATAGTTTCCGAGATATGGACTATCGATAATTTACACCTTAGGCTCTGCTTCTAACTTGGGCCCAAATTGTAAAATGGTCTTATCTATTGGCGATTTCGTTCCAATTCACATTCCAAGTAATATCCGGCATGCTAATTACATTGCCGGTTGCCAAATTGAATTATCTCTTATAGTTTCCGAGATATGGACTATCGATAATTTACACCTTAGGCTCTGCTTCTAACTTGGGCCCAAATTGTAAAATGGTCTTATCTATTGGCGATTTCGTTCCAATTCACATTCCAAGTAATATACGGCATGCTAATTACATTGCCGGTTGCCAAATTGCATTATCTCTTATAGTTTCCGAGATATGGACTATCGATAATTTACACCTTAGGCTCTGCTTCTAACTTGGGCCCAAATTGTAAAATGGTCTTATCTATTGGCGATTTCGTTCCAATTCACATTCCAAGTAATATTCGGCATGCTAATTACATTGCCGGTTGCCAAAGTGCATTATCTCTTATAGTTTCCGAGATATGGACTATCGATAATTTACACCTTAGGCTCTGCTCCTAAGTTGGGCCCAAATTGTAAAATGGTCTTATCTATTGGCGATTTCGTTCCAATTCACATTCCAAGTAATATTCGGCATGCTAATTACATTGCCGGTTGCCAAATTGCATTATCTCTTATAGTTTCCGAGATATGGACTATCGATAATTTACACCTTAGGCTCTGCTTCTAACTTGGACCCAAATTGTAAAATGGTCTTATCTATTGGCGATTTCGTTCCAATTCACATTCCAAGTAATATTCGGCATGCTAATTACATTGCCGGTTGCCAAATTGCATTATCTCTTATAGTTTCCGAGATATGGACTATCGGTAATTTACACCTTAGGCTCTGCTTCTAACTTGGGCCCAAATTGTAAAATGGTCTTATCTATTGGCGATTTCGTTCCAATTCACATTCCAAGTAATATCCGGCATGCTAATTACATTGCCGGTTGCCAAATTGAATTATCTCTTACAGTTTCCGAGATATGGACTATCGATAATTTACACCTTAGGCTCTGCTTCTAACTTGGGCCCAAATTGTAAAATGGTCTTACCTATTGGCGATTTCGTTCCAATTCACATTCCAAGTAATATTCGGCATGCTAATTACATTGCCGGTTGCCAAATTGCAATATCTCTTATAGTTTCCGAGATATGGACTATCGATAATTTACACCTTAGGCTCTGCTTCTAACTAGGGCCCAAATTGTAAAATGGTCTTATCTATTGGCGATTTCGTTCCAATTCACATTCCAAGTAATATTCGGCATGCTAATTACATTGCCGGTTGCCAAATTGCATTATCTCTTATAGTTTCCGAGATATGGACTATCGATAATTTACATCTTAGGCTCTGCTTCTAACTTGGGCCCAAATTGTAAAATCGTCTTATCTATTGGCGATTTCGTTCCAATTCACATTCCAAGTAATATTCGGCATGCTAATTACATTGCCGGTTGCCAAATTGAATTATCTCTTATAGTTTCCGAGATATGGACTATCGATAATTTACACCTTAGGCTCTGCTTCTAACTTGGGCCCAAATTGTAAAATGGTCTTATCTATTGGCGATTTCGTTCCAATTCACATTCCAAGTAATATTCGGTATGCTAATTACATTGCCGGTTGCCAAATTGCATTATCTCTTATAGTTCCCGAGATATGGGCTATCGATAATTTACACCTTAGGCTCTGCTTCTAACTTGGGCCCAAATTGTAAAATGGTCTTATCTATTGGCGATTTCGTTCCAATTCATATTCCAAGTAATATTCGGCATGCTAATTACATTGCCGGTTGCCAAATTGCATTATCTCTTATAGTTTCCGAGATATGGACTATCGATAATTTACACCTTAGCCTCTGCTTCTAACTTGGGCCCAAATTGTAAAATGGTCTTATCTATTGGCGTTTTCGTTCCAATTCACATTCCAAGTAATATTCGGCATGCTAATTACATTGCCGGTTGCCAAATTGCATTATCTCTTATAGTTTCCGCGATATGGACTATCGATAATTTACACCTTAGGCTCTGCTTCTAACTTGGGCCCAAATTGTAAAATGGTCTTCTCTATTGGCGATTTCGTTCCAATTCACATTCCAAGTAATATTCGGCATGCTAATTACATTGCCGGTTGCCAAATTGCATTATCTCTTATAGTTTCCGAGATATGGACTATCGATAATTTACACCTTAGGCTCTGCTTCTAACTTGGGCCCAAATTGTAAAATGGTCTTATCTATTGGCGATTTCGTTCCAATTCACATTCCAAGTAATATTCGGCATGCTAATTACATTGCCGGTTGCCAAATTGCATTATCTCTTATAGTTTCCGAGATATGGACTATCGATAATTTACACCTTAGGCTCTACTTCTAACTTGGGCCCAAATTTTAAAATGGTCTTATCTATTGGCGATTTCGTTCCAATTCACATTCCAAGTAATATTCGGCATGCTAATTACATTGCCGGTTGCCAAATTGCATTAACTCTTATAGTTTCCGAGATATGGACTATCGATAATTTACACCTTAGGCTCTGCTTCTAACTTGGGCCCAAATTGTAAAATGGTCTTATCTATTGGCGATTTCGTTCCAATTCACATTCCAAGTAATATTCGGCATGCTAATTACATTGCCGGTTGCCAAATTGCATTATCTCTTATAGTTTCCGAGATATGGACTATCGATAATTTACACCATAGGCTCTGCTTATAACTTGGGCCCAAATTGTAAAATGGTCTTATCTATTGGCGATTTCGTTCCAATTCACATTCCAAGTAATATTCGGCATGCTAATTACATTGCCGGTTGCCAAATTGCATTACCTCTTATAGTTTCCGAGATATGGACTATCGATAATTTACACCTTAGGCTCTGCTTCTAACTTGGGCCCAAATTGTAAAATGGTCTTATCTATTGGCGATTTCGTTCCAATTCACATTCCAAGTAATATTCGGCATGCTAATTACATTGCCGGTTGCCAAATTGCATTATCTCCTATAGTTTCCGAAATATGGACTATCGATAATTTACACCTTAGGCTCTGTTTCTAACTTGAGCCCAAATTGTAAAATGGTCTTATCTATTGGCGATTTCGTTCCAATTCACATTCCAAGTAATATTCGGCATGCTAATTACATTGCGGGTTGCCAAATTGCATTATCTCTTATAGTTTCCGAGATATGGACTATCGATAATTTACACCTTAGGCTCTGCTTCTAACTTGGGCCCAAATTGTAAAATGGTCTTATCTATTGGCGATTTCGTTCCAATTCACACTCCAAGTAATATTCGGCATGCTAATTACATTTCCGGTTGCGAAATTGCATTATCTCTTATAGTTTCCGAGATATGGACTATCAATAATTTACACCTTAGGCTCTGCTTCTAACTTGGGCCCAAATTGTAAAATGGTCTTATCTATTGGCGATTTCGTTCCAATTCACATTCCAAGTAATATTCGGCATGCTAATTACATTGCCGGTTGCCAAATTGCATTATCTCTTATAGTTTCCGAGATATGGACTATCGATAATTTACACCTTAGGCTCTACTTCTAACTTGGGCCCAAATTTTAAAATGGTCTTATCTATTGGCGATTTCGTTCCAATTCACATTCCAAGTAATATTCGGCATGCTAATTACATTGCCGGCTGCCAAATTGCATTAACTCTTATAGTTTCCGAGATATGGACTATCGATAATTTACACCTTAGGCTCTGCTTCTAACTTGGGCCCAAATTGTAAAATGGTCTTATCTATTGGCGATTTCGTTCCAATTCACATTCCAAGTAATATTCGGCATGCTAATTACATTGCCGGTTGCCAAATTGCATTATCTCTTAGAGTTTCCGAGATATGGACTATCGATTATTTACACCATAGGCTCTGCTTATAACTTGGGCCCAAATTGTAAAATTGTCTTATCTATTGGCGATTTCGTTCCAATTCACATTCCAAGTAATATTCGGCATGCTAATTACATTGCCGGTTGCCAAATTGCATTATCTCTTATAGTTTCCGAGATATGGACTATCGATAATTTACACCTTAGGCTCTGCTTCTAACTTGGGCCCAAATTGTAAAATGGTCTTATCTATTGGCGATTTCGTTCCAATTCACATTCCAAGTAATATTCGGCATGCTAATTACATTGCCGGTTGCCAAATTGCATTATCTCTTATAGTTTCCGAGATATGGACTATCGATAATTAACACCTTAGGCTCTGTTTCTAACTTGAGCCCAAATTGTAAAATGGTCTTATCTATTGGCGATTTCGTTCCAATTCACATTCCAAGTAATATTCGGCATGCTAATTACATTGCGGGTTGCCAAATTGCATTATCTCTTATAGTTTCCGAGATATGGACTATCGATAATTTACACCTTAGGCTCTGCTTCTAACTTGGGCCCAAATTGTAAAATGGTCTTATCTATTGGCGATTTCGTTCCAATTCACACTCCAAGTAATATTCGGCATGCTAATTACATTTCCGGTTGCGAAATTGCATTATCTCTTATAGTTTCCGAGATATGGACTATCAATAATTTACACCTTAGGCTCTGCTTCTAACTTGGGCCCAAATTGTAAAATGGTCTTATCTATTGGCGATTTCGTTCCAATTCACATTCCAAGTAATATTCGGCATACTAATTACATTGCTGGTTGCCAAATTGCATTATCTCTTATAGTTTCCGAGATATGGACTATCAATAATTTACACCTTAGGCTCTGCTTCTAACTTGGGCCCAAATTGTAAAATGGTCTTATCTATTGGCGATTTCGTTCCAATTCACATTCCAAGTAATATTCGGCATGCTAATTACATTGCCGGTTGCCAAATTGCATTATCTCTTATAGTTTCCGAGATATGGACTATCGATAATTTACACCTTAGGCTCTGCTTCTAACTTGGGCCCAAATTGTAAAATGGTCTTATCTATTGGCGATTTCGTTCCAATTCACATTCCAAGTAATATTCGGCATGCTAATTACATTGCCGGTTGCCAAATTGCATTATCTCTTATAGTTTCCGAGATATGGACTATCGATAATTTACACCTTAGGCTCTACTTCTAACTTGGGCCCAAATTGTAAAATGGTCTTACCTATTGGCGATTTCGTTCCAATTCACATTCCAAGTAATATTCGGCATGCTAATTACATTGCCGGTTGCCAAATTGCATTATCTCTTATAGTTTCTGAGATATGGACTATCGATAATTTACACCTTAGGCTCTGCTTCTAACTTGGGCCCAAATTGTAAAATGGTCTTATCTATTGGCGATTTCGTTCCAATTCACATTCCAAGTAATATTCGGCATGCTAATTACATTGCCGGTTGCCAAATTGCATTATCTCTTATAGTTTCCGAGATATGGACTATCGATAATTAACACCTTAGGCTCTGTTTCTAACTTGAGCCCAAATTGTAAAATGGTCTTATCTATTGGCGATTTCGTTCCAATTCACATTCCAAGTAATATTCGGCATGCTAATTACATTGCGGGTTGCCAAATTGCATTATCTCTTATAGTTTCCGAGATATGGACTATCGATAATTTACACCTTAGGCTCTGCTTCTAACTTGGGCCCAAATTGTAAAATGGTCTTATCTATTGGCGATTTCGTTCCAATTCACACTCCAAGTAATATTCGGCATGCTAATTACATTTCCGGTTGCGAAATTGCATTATCTCTTATAGTTTCCGAGATATGGACTATCAATAATTTACACCTTAGGCTCTGCTTCTAACTTGGGCCCAAATTGTAAAATGGTCTTATCTATTGGCGATTTCGTTCCAATTCACATTCCAAGTAATATTCGGCATACTAATTACATTGCTGGTTGCCAAATTGCATTATCTCTTATAGTTTCCGAGATATGGACTATCAATAATTTACACCTTAGGCTCTGCTTCTAACTTGGGCCCAAATTGTAAAATGGTCTTATCTATTGGCGATTTCGTTCCAATTCACATTCCAAGTAATATTCGGCATGCTAATTACATTGCCGGTTGCCAAATTGCATTATCTCTTATAGTTTCCGAGATATGGACTATCGATAATTTACACCTTAGGCTCTGCTTCTAACTTGGGCCCAAATTGTAAAATGGTCTTATCTATTGGCGATTTCGTTCCAATTCACATTCCAAGTAATATTCGGCATGCTAATTACATTGCCGGTTGCCAAATTGCATTATCTCTTATAGTTTCCGAGATATGGACTATCGATAATTTACACCTTAGGCTCTACTTCTAACTTGGGCCCAAATTGTAAAATGGTCTTATCTATTGGCGATTTCGTTCCAATTCACATTCCAAGTAATATTCGGCATGCTAATTACACTGACGGTTGCCAAATTGCATTAACTCTTATAGTTTCCGAGATATGGACTATCGATAATTTACACCTTAGGCTCTGCTTCTAACTTGGGCCCAAATTGTAAAATGGTCTTATCTATTGGCGATTTTTTCCAATTCACATTCCAAGTAATATTCGGCATGCTAATTACATTGCCGGTTGCCAAATTGCATTATCTCTTATAGTTTCCGAGATATGGACTATCGATAATTTACACCTTAGGCTCTGCTTCTAACTTGGGCCCAAATTGTAAAATGGTCTTATCTATTGGCGATTTCGTTCCAATTCAAACTCCAAGTATCATTCGGCATGCTAATTACATTTCCGGTTGCGAAATTGCATTATCTCTTATAGTTTCCGAGATATGGACTATCAATAATTTACACCTTAGGCTCTGCTTCTAACTTGGGCCCAAATTGTAAAATGGTCTTATCTATTGGCGATTTCGTTCCAATTCACATTCCAAGTAATATTCGGCATGCTAATTACATTGCCGGTTGCCAAATTGCATTATCTCTTAGAGTTTCCGAGATATGGACTATCAATAATTTACACCTTAGGCTCTGCTTCTAACTTGGGCCCAAATTGTAAAATGGTCTTATCTATTGGCGATTTCGTTCCAATTCACATTCCAAGTAATATTCGGCATGCTAATTACATTGCCGGTTGCCAAATTGCATTATCTCTTATAGTTTCCGAGATATGGACTATCGATAATTTACACCTTAGGCTCTGCTTCTAACTTGGGCCCAAATTGTAAAATGGTCTTATCTATTGGCGATTTCGTTCCAATTCACATTCCAAGTAATATTCGGCATGCTAATTACATTGCCGGTTGCCAAATTGCATTATCTCTTATAGTTTCCGAGATATGGACTATCGATAATTTACACCTTAGGCTCTACTTCTAACTTGGGCCCAAATTGTAAAATGGTCTTATCTATTGGCGATTTCGTTCCAATTCACATTCCAAGTAATATTCGGCATGGTAATTACATTGCCGGTTGCCAAATTGCATTATCTCTTATAGTTTCCGAGATATGGACTATCGATAATTTACACCTTAGGCTCTGCTTCTAACTTGGGCCCAAATTGTAAAATGGTCTTATCTATTGGCGATTTCGTTCCAATTCACATTCCAAGTAATATTCGGCATGCTAATTACATTGCCGGTTGCCAAATTGCATTATCTCTTATAGTTTCCGAGATATGGACTATCGATAATTTACACCTTAGGCTCTACTTCTAACTTGGGCCCAAATTTTAAAATGGTCTTATCTATTGGCGATTTCGTTCCAATTCACATTCCAAGTAATATACGGCATGCTAATTACATTGCCGGTTGCCAAATTGCATTAACTCTTATAGTTTCCGAGATATGGACTATCGATAATTTACACCTTAGGCTCTGCTTCTAACTTGGGCCCAAATTGTAAAATGGTCTTATCTATTGGCGATTTCGTTCCAATTCACATTCCAAGTAATATTCGGCATGCTAATTACATTGCCGGTTGCCAAATTGCATTATCTCTTATAGTTTCCGAGATATGGACTATCGATAATTTACACCATAGGCTCTGCTTATAACTTGGGCCCAAATTGTAAAATGGTCTTATCTATTGGCGATTTCGTTCCAATTCACATTCCAAGTAATATTCGGCATGCTAATTACATTGCCGGTTGCCAAATTGCATTATCTCTTATAGTTTCCGAGATATGGACTATCGATAATTTACACCTTAGGCTCTGCTTCTAACTTGGGCCCAAATTGTAAAATGGTCTTATCTATTGGCGATTTCGTTCCAATTCACATTCCAAGTAATATTCGGCATGCTAATTACATTGCCGGTTGCCAAATTGCATTATCTCCTATAGTTTCCGAGATATGGACTATCGATAATTTACACCTTAGGCTCTGTTTCTAACTTGAGCCCAAATTGTAAAATGGTCTTATCTATTGGCGATTTCGTTCCAATTCACATTCCAAGTAATATTCGGCATGCTAATTACATTGCGGGTTGCCAAATTGCATTATCTCTTATAGTTTCCGAGATATGGACTATCGATAATTTACATCTTAGGCTCTGCTTCTAACTTGGGCCCAAATTGTAAAATGGTCTTATCTATTGGCGATTTCGTTCCAATTCACACTCCAAGTAATATTCGGCATGCTAATTACATTTCCGGTTGCGAAATTGCATTATCTCTTATAGTTTCCGAGATATGGACTATCAATAATTTACACCTTAGGCTCTGCTTCTAACTTGGGCCCAAATTGTAAAATGGTCTTATCTATTGGCGATTTCGTTCCAATTCACATTCCAAGTAATATTCGGCATGCTAATTACATTGCCGGTTGCCAAATTGCATTATCTCTTATAGTTTCCGAGATATGGACTATCGATAATTTACACCTTAGGCTCTACTTCTAACTTGGGCCCAAATTGTAAAATGGTCTTATCTATTGGCGATTTCGTTCCAATTCACATTCCAAGTAATATTCGGCATGCTAATTACACTGCCGGTTGCCAAATTGCATTAACTCTTATAGTTTCCGAGATATGGACTATCGATAATTTACACCTTAGGCTCTGCTTCTAACTTGGGCCCAAATTGTAAAATGGTCTTATCTATTGGCGATTTCGTTCCAATTCACATTCCAAGTAATATTCGGCATGCTAATTACATTGCCGGTTGCCAAATTGCATTATCTCTTATAGTTTCCGAGATATGGACTATCGATAATTTACACCATAGGCTCTGCTTATAACTTGGGCCCAAATTGTAAAATGGTCTTATCTATTGGCGATTTCGTTCCAATTCACATTCCAAGTAATATTCGGCATGCTAATTACATTGCCGGTTGCCAAATTGCATTATCTCTTATAGTTTCCGAGATATGGACTATCGATAATTTACACCTTAGGCTCTGCTTCTAACTTGGGCCCAAATTGTAAAATGGTCTTATCTATTGGCGATTTCGTTCCAATTCACATTCCAAGTAATATTTGGCATGCTAATTACATTGCCGGTTGCCAAATTGCATTATCTCTTATAGTTTCCGAGATATGGACTATCGATAATTTACACCTTAGGCTCTGCTTCTAACTTGGGCCCAAATTGTAAAATGGTCTTATCTATTGGCGATTTCGTTCCAATTCACATTCCAAGTAATATTCGGCATGCTAATTACATTGCCGGTTGCCAAATTGCATTAACTCTTATAGTTTCCGAGATATGGACTATCGATAATTTACACCTTAGGCTCTGCTTCTAACTTGGGCCCAAATTGTAAAATGGTCTTATCTATTGGCGATTTTTTCCAATTCACATTCCAAGTAATATTCGGCATGCTAATTACATTGCCGGTTGCCAAATTGCATTATCTCTTATAGTTTCCGAGATATGGACTATCGATAATTTACACCATAGGCTCTGCTTATAACTTGGGCCCAAATTGTAAAATGGTCTTATCTATTGGCGATTTCGTTCCAATTCACATTCCAAGTAATATTCGGCATGCTAATTACATTGCCGGTTGCCAAATTGCATTATCTCTTATAGTTTCCGAGATATGGACTATCGATAATTTACACCTTAGGCTCTGCTTCTAACTTGGGCCCAAATTGTAAAATGGTCTTATCTATTGGCGATTTCGTTCCAATTCACATTCCAAGTAATATTTGGCATGCTAATTACATTGCCGGTTGCCAAATTGCATTATCTCTTATAGTTTCCGAGATATGGACTATCGATAATTTACACCTTAGGCTCTGCTTCTAACTTGGGCCCAAATTGTAAAATGGTCTTATCTATTGGCGATTTCGTTCCAATTCACATTCCAAGTAATATTCGGCATGCTAATTACATTGCCGGTTGCCAAATTGCATTAACTCTTATAGTTTCCGAGATATGGACTATCGATAATTTACACCTTAGGCTCTGCTTCTAACTTGGGCCCAAATTGTAAAATGGTCTTATCTATTGGCGATTTTTTCCAATTCACATTCCAAGTAATATTCGGCATGCTAATTACATTGCCGGTTGCCAAATTGCATTATCTCTTATAGTTTCCGAGATATGGACTATCGATAATTTACACCTTAGGCTCTGCTTCTAACTTGGGCCCAAATTGTAAAATGGTCTTATCTATTGGCGATTTCGTTCCAATTCAAACTCCAAGTATCATTCGGCATGCTAATTACATTTCCGGTTGCGAAATTGCATTATCTCTTATAGTTTCCGAGATATGGACTATCAATAATTTACACCTTAGGCTCTGCTTCTAACTTGGGCCCAAATTGTAAAATGGTCTTATCTATTGGCGATTTCGTTCCAATTCACATTCCAAGTAATATTCGGCATGCGAATTACATTGCCGGTTGCCAAATTGCATTATCTCTTATAGTTTCCGAGATATGGACTATCAATAATTTACACCTTAGGCTCTGCTTCTAACTTGGGCCCAAATTGTAAAATGGTCTTATCTATTGGCGATTTCGTTCCAATTCACATTCCAAGTAATATTCGGCATGCTAATTACATTGCCGGTTGCCAAATTGCATTATCTCTTATAGTTTCCGAGATATGGACTATCGATAATTTACACCTTAGGCTCTGCTTCTAACTTGGGCCCAAATTGTAAAATGGTCTTATCTATTGGCGATTTCGTTCCAATTCACATTCCAAGTAATATTCGGCATGCTAATTACATTGCCGGTTGCCAAATTGCATTATCTCTTATAGTTTCCGAGATATGGACTATCGATAATTTACACCTTAGGCTCTACTTCTAACTTGGGCCCAAATTGTAAAATGGTCTTATCTATTGGCGATTTCGTTCCAATTCACATTCCAAGTAATATTCGGCATGGTAATTACATTGCCGGTTGCCAAATTGCATTATCTCTTATAGTTTCCGAGATATGGACTATCGATAATTTACACCTTAGGCTCTGCTTCTAACTTGGGCCCAAATTGTAAAATGGTCTTATCTATTGGCGATTTCGTTCCAATTCACATTCCAAGTAATATTCGGCATGCTAATTACATTGCCGGTTGCCAAATTGCATTATCTCTTATAGTTTCCGAGATATGGACTATCGATAATTTACACCTTAGGCTCTACTTCTAACTTGGGCCCAAATTTTAAAATGGTCTTATCTATTGGCGATTTCGTTCCAATTCACATTCCAAGTAATATACGGCATGCTAATTACATTGCCGGTTGCCAAATTGCATTATCTCTTATAGTTTCCGAGATATGGACTATCAATAATTTACACCTTAGGCTCTGCTTCTAACTTGGGCCCAAATTGTAAAATGGTCTTATCTATTGGCGATTTCGTTCCAATTCACATTCCAAGTAATATTCGGCATGCTAATTACATTGCCGGTTGCCAAATTGCATTATCTCTTATAGTTTCCGAGATATGGACTATCGATAATTTACACCTTAGGCTCTGCTTCTAACTTGGGCCCAAATTGTAAAATGGTCTTATCTATTGGCGATTTCGTTCCAATTCACATTCCAAGTAATATTCGGCATGCTAATTACATTGCCGGTTGCCAAATTGCATTATCTCTTATAGTTTCCGAGATATGGACTATCGATAATTTACACCTTAGGCTCTACTTCTAACTTGGGCCCAAATTGTAAAATGGTCTTATCTATTGGCGATTTCGTTCCAATTCACATTCCAAGTAATATTCGGCATGGTAATTACATTGCCGGTTGCCAAATTGCATTATCTCTTATAGTTTCCGAGATATGGACTATCGATAATTTACACCTTAGGCTCTGCTTCTAACTTGGGCCCAAATTGTAAAATGGTCTTATCTATTGGCGATTTCGTTCCAATTCACATTCCAAGTAATATTCGGCATGCTAATTACATTGCCGGTTGCCAAATTGCATTATCTCTTATAGTTTCCGAGATATGGACTATCGATAATTTACACCTTAGGCTCTACTTCTAACTTGGGCCCAAATTTTAAAATGGTCTTATCTATTGGCGATTTCGTTCCAATTCACATTCCAAGTAATATACGGCATGCTAATTACATTGCCGGTTGCCAAATTGCATTAACTCTTATAGTTTCCGAGATATGGACTATCGATAATTTACACCTTAGGCTCTGCTTCTAACTTGGGCCCAAATTGTAAAATGGTCTTATCTATTGGCGATTTCGTTCCAATTCACATTCCAAGTAATATTCGGCATGCTAATTACATTGCCGGTTGCCAAATTGCATTATCTCTTATAGTTTCCGAGATATGGACTATCGATAATTTACACCATAGGCTCTGCTTATAACTTGGGCCCAAATTGTAAAATGGTCTTATCTATTGGCGATTTCGTTCCAATTCACATTCCAAGTAATATTCGGCATGCTAATTACATTGCCGGTTGCCAAATTGCATTATCTCTTATAGTTTCCGAGATATGGACTATCGATAATTTACACCTTAGGCTCTGCTTCTAACTTGGGCCCAAATTGTAAAATGGTCTTATCTATTGGCGATTTCGTTCCAATTCAAACTCCAAGTATCATTCGGCATGCTAATTACATTTCCGGTTGCGAAATTGCATTATCTCTTATAGTTTCCGAGATATGGACTATCAATAATTTACACCTTAGGCTCTGCTTCTAACTTGGGCCCAAATTGTAAAATGGTCTTATCTATTGGCGATTTCGTTCCAATTCACATTCCAAGTAATATTCGGCATGCTAATTACATTGCCGGTTGCCAAATTGCATTATCTCTTATAGTTTCCGAGATATGGACTATCAATAATTTACACCTTAGGCTCTGCTTCTAACTTGGGCCCAAATTGTAAAATGGTCTTATCTATTGGCGATTTCGTTCCAATTCACATTCCAAGTAATATTCGGCATGCTAATTACATTGCCGGTTGCCAAATTGCATTATCTCTTATAGTTTCCGAGATATGGACTATCGATAATTTACACCTTAGGCTCTGCTTCTAACTTGGGCCCAAATTGTAAAATGGTCTTATCTATTGGCGATTTCGTTCCAATTCACATTCCAAGTAATATTCGGCATGCTAATTACATTGCCGGTTGCCAAATTGCATTATCTCTTATAGTTTCCGAGATATGGACTATCGATAATTTACACCTTAGGCTCTACTTCTAACTTGGGCCCAAATTGTAAAATGGTCTTATCTATTGGCGATTTCGTTCCAATTCACATTCCAAGTAATATTCGGCATGGTAATTACATTGCCGGTTGCCAAATTGCATTATCTCTTATAGTTTCCGAGATATGGACTATCGATAATTTACACCTTAGGCTCTGCTTCTAACTTGGGCCCAAATTGTAAAATGGTCTTATCTATTGGCGATTTCGTTCCAATTCACATTCCAAGTAATATTCGGCATGCTAATTACATTGCCGGTTGCCAAATTGCATTATCTCTTATAGTTTCCGAGATATGGACTATCGATAATTTACACCTTAGGCTCTACTTCTAACTTGGGCCCAAATTTTAAAATGGTCTTATCTATTGGCGATTTCGTTCCAATTCACATTCCAAGTAATATACGGCATGCTAATTACATTGCCGGTTGCCAAATTGCATTAACTCTTATAGTTTCCGAGATATGGACTATCGATAATTTACACCTTAGGCTCTGCTTCTAACTTGGGCCCAAATTGTAAAATGGTCTTATCTATTGGCGATTTCGTTCCAATTCACATTCCAAGTAATATTCGGCATGCTAATTACATTGCCGGTTGCCAAATTGCATTATCTCTTATAGTTTCCGAGATATGGACTATCGATAATTTACACCATAGGCTCTGCTTATAACTTGGGCCCAAATTGTAAAATGGTCTTATCTATTGGCGATTTCGTTCCAATTCACATTTCAAGTAATATTCGGCATGCTAATTACATTGCCGGTTGCCAAATTGCATTATCTCTTATAGTTTCCGAGATATGGACTATCGATAATTTACACCTTAGGCTCTGCTTCTAACTTGGGCCCAAATTGTAAAATGGTCTTATCTATTGGCGATTTCGTTCCAATTCACATTCCAAGTAATATTCGGCATGCTAATTACATTGCCGGTTGCCAAATTGCATTATCTCCTATAGTTTCCGAGATATGGACTATCGATAATTTACACCTTAGGCTCTGTTTCTAACTTGAGCCCAAATTGTAAAATGGTCTTATCTATTGGCGATTTCGTTCCAATTCACATTCCAAGTAATATTCGGCATGCTAATTACATTGCGGGTTGCCAAATTGCATTATCTCTTATAGTTTCCGAGATATGGACTATCGATAATTTACACCTTAGGCTCTGCTTCTAACTTGGGCCCAAATTGTAAAATGGTCTTATCTATTGGCGATTTCGTTCCAATTCACACTCCAAGTAATATTCGGCATGCTAATTACATTTCCGGTTGCGAAATTGCATTATCTCTTATAGTTTCCGAGATATGGACTATCAATAATTTACACCTTAGGCTCTGCTTCTAACTTGGGCCCAAATTGTAAAATGGTCTTATCTATTGGCGATTTCGTTCCAATTCACATTCCAAGTAATATTCGGCATGCTAATTACATTGCCGGTTGCCAAATTGCATTATCTCTTATAGTTTCCGAGATATGGACTATCGATAATTTACACCTTAGGCTCTACTTCTAACTTGGGCCCAAATTTTAAAATGGTCTTATCTATTGGCGATTTCGTTCCAATTCACATTCCAAGTAATATTCGGCATGCTAATTACATTGCCGGTTGCCAAATTGCATTAACTCTTATAGTTTCCGAGATATGGACTATCGATAATTTACACCTTAGGCTCTGCTTCTAACTTGGGCCCAAATTGTAAAATGGTCTTATCTATTGGCGATTTCGTTCCAATTCACATTCCAAGTAATATTCGGCATGCTAATTACATTGCCGGTTGCCAAATTGCATTATCTCTTATAGTTTCCGAGATATGGACTATCGATAATTTACACTATAGGCTCTGCTTATAACTTGGGCCCAAATTGTAAAATGGTCTTATCTATTGGCGATTTCGTTCCAATTCACATTCCAAGTAATATTCGGCATGCTAATTACATTGCCGGTTGCCAAATTGCATTATCTCTTATAGTTTCCGAGATATGGACTATCGATAATTTACACCTTAGGCTCTGCTTCTAACTTGGGCCCAAATTGTAAAATGGTCTTATCTATTGGCGATTTCGTTCCAATTCACATTCCAAGTAATATTCGGCATGCTAATTACATTGCCGGTTGCCAAATTGCATTATCTCTTATAGTTTCCGAGATATGGACTATCGATAATTTACACCTTAGGCTCTGTTTCTAACTTGAGCCCAAATTGTAAAATGGTCTTATCTATTGGCGATTTCGTTCCAATTCACATTCCAAGTAATATTCGGCATGCTAATTACATTGCGGGTTGCCAAATTGCATTATCTCTTATAGTTTCCGAGATATGGACTATCGATAATTTACACCTTAGGCTCTGCTTCTAACTTGGGCCCAAATTGTAAAATGGTCTTATCTATTGGCGATTTCGTTCCAATTCACACTCCAAGTAATATTCGGCATGCTAATTACATTTCCGGTTGCGAAATTGCATTATCTCTTATAGTTTCCGAGATATGGACTATCAATAATTTACACCTTAGGCTCTGCTTCTAACTTGGGCCCAAATTGTAAAATGGTCTTATCTATTGGCGATTTCGTTCCAATTCACATTCCAAGTAATATTCGGCATGCTAATTACATTGCCGGTTGCCAAATTGCATTATCTCTTATAGTTTCCGAGATATGGACTATCAATAATTTACACCTTAGGCTCTGCTTCTAACTTGGGCCCAAATTGTAAAATGGTCTTATCTATTGGCGATTTCGTTCCAATTCACATTCCAAGTAATATTCGGCATGCTAATTACATTGCCGGTTGCCAAATTGCATTATCTCTTATAGTTTCCGAGATATGGACTATCGATAATTTACACCTTAGGCTCTGCTTCTAACTTGGGCCCAAATTGTAAAATGGTCTTATCTATTGGCGATTTCGTTCCAATTCACATTCCAAGTAATATTCGGCATGCTAATTACATTGCCGGTTGCCAAATTGCATTATCTCTTATAGTTTCCGAGATATGGACTATCGATAATTTACACCTTAGGCTCTGCTTCTAACTTGGGCCCAAATTGTAAAATGGTCTTATCTATTGGCGATTTCGTTCCAATTCACATTCCAAGTAATATTCGGCATGCTAATTACATTGCCGGTTGCCAAATTGCATTAACTCTTATAGTTTCCGAGATATGGACTATCGATAATTTACACCTTAGGCTCTGCTTCTAACTTGGGCCCAAATTGTAAAATGGTCTTATCTATTGGCGATTTTTTCCAATTCACATTCCAAGTAATATTCGGCATGCTAATTACATTGCCGGTTGCCAAATTGCATTATCTCTTATAGTTTCCGAGATATGGACTATCGATAATTTACACCTTAGGCTCTGCTTCTAACTTGGGCCCAAATTGTAAAATGGTCTTATCTATTGGCGATTTCGTTCCAATTCACACTCCAAGTAATATTCGGCATGCTAATTACATTTCCGGTTGCGAAATTGCATTATCTCTTATAGTTTCCGAGATATGGACTATCAATAATTTACACCTTAGGCTCTGCTTCTAACTTGGGCCCAAATTGTAAAATGGTCTTATCTATTGGCGATTTCGTTCCAATTCACATTCCAAGTAATATTCGGCATGCTAATTACATTGCCGGTTGCCAAATTGCATTTTCTCTTATAGTTTCCGAGATATGGACTATCAATAATTTACACCTTAGGCTCTGCTTCTAACTTGGGCCCAAATTGTAAAATGGTCTTATCTATTGGCGATTTCGTTCCAATTCACATTCCAAGTAATATTCGGCATGCTAATTACATTGCCGGTTGCCAAATTGCATTATCTCTTATAGTTTCCGAGATATGGACTATCGATAATTTACACCTTAGGCTCTGCTTCTAACTTGGGCCCAAATTGTAAAATGGTCTTATCTATTGGCGATTTCGTTCCAATTCACATTCCAAGTAATATTCGGCATGCTAATTACATTGCCGGTTGCCAAATTGCATTATCTCTTATAGTTTCCGAGATATGGACTATCGATAATTTACACCTTAGGCTCTACTTCTAACTTGGGCCCAAATTGTAAAATGGTCTTATCTATTGGCGATTTCGTTCCAATTCACATTCCAAGTAATATTCGGCATGGTAATTACATTGCCGGTTGCCAAATTGCATTAACTCTTATAGTTTCAGAGATATGGACTATCGATAATTTACACCTTAGGCTCTGCTTCTAACTTGGGCCCAAATTGTAAAATGGTCTTATCTATTGGCGATTTCGTTCCAATTCACATTCCAAGTAATATTCGGCATGCTAATTACATTGCCGGTTGCCAAATTGCATTATCTCTTATAGTTTCCGAGATATGGACTATCGATAATTTACACCATAGGCTCTGCTTATAACTTGGGCCCAAATTGTAAAATGGTCTTATCTATTGGCGATTTCGTTCCAATTCACATTCCAAGTAATATTCGGCATGCTAATTACATTGCCGGTTGCCAAATTGCATTATCTCTTATAGTTTCCGAGATATGGACTATCGATAATTTACACCTTAGGCTCTGCTTCTAACTTGGGCCCAAATTGTAAAATGGTCTTATCTATTGGCGATTTCGTTCCAATTCACATTCCAAGTAATATTCGGCATGCTAATTACATTGCCGGTTGCCAAATTGCATTATCTCTTATAGTTTCCGAGATATGGACTATCGATAATTTACACCTTAGGCTCTGCTTCTAACTTGGGCCCAAATTGTAAAATGGTCTTATCTATTGGCGATTTCGTTCCAATTCACATTCCAAGTAATATTCGGCATGCTAATTACATTGCCGGTTGCCAAATTGCATTAACTCTTATAGTTTCCGAGATATGGACTATCGATAATTTACACCTTAGGCTCTGCTTCTAACTTGGGCCCAAATTGTAAAATGGTCTTATCTATTGGCGATTTTTTCCAATTCACATTCCAAGTAATATTCGGCATGCTAATTACATTGCCGGTTGCCAAATTGCATTATCTCTTATAGTTTCCGAGATATGGACTATCGATAATTTACACCTTAGGCTCTGCTTCTAACTTGGGCCCAAATTGTAAAATGATCTTATCTATTGGCGATTTCGTTCCAATTCACATTCCAAGTAATATTCGGCATGCTAATTACATTGCCGGTTGCCAAATTGCATTATCTCTTATAGTTTCCGAGATATGGACTATCGATAATTTACACCTTAGGCTCTGCTTCTAACTTGGGCCCAAATTGTAAAATGGTCTTATCTATTGGCGATTTCGCCCCAATTCACATTCCAAGTGATATTCGGCATGCTAATTACATTGCCGATTGCGAAATTGCATTATCTCTTATAGTTTCCGAGATATGGACTATCAATAATTTACACCTTAGGCTCTGCTTCTAACTTGGGCCCAAAATGTAAAATGGTCTTATCTATTGGCGATTTCGTTCCAATTCACATTCCAAGTAATATTCGGCATGCTAATTACATTGCCGGTTGCCAAATTGCATTATCTCTTATAGTTTCCGAGATATGGACTATCGATAATTTACACCTTAGGCTCTGCTTCTAACTTGGGCCCAAATTGTAAAATGGTCTTATCTATTGGCGATTTCGTTCCAATTCACATTCCAAGTAATACTCGGCATGCTAATTACATTGCCGGTTGCCAAATTGCATTATCTCTTATAGTTTCCGAGATATGGACTATCGATAATTTACACCTTAGGCTCTGCTTCTAACTTGTGCCCAAATTGTAAAATGGTCTTATCTATTGGCGATTTCGTTCCAATTCACATTCCAAGTAATATTCGGCATGCTAATTACATTGCCGGTTGCCAAATTGCATTATCTCTTATAGTTTCCGAGATATGGACTATCGATAATTTACACCTTAGGCTCTGCTTCTAACTTGGGCCCAAATTGTAAAATGGTCTTATCTATTGGCGTTTTCGTTCCAATTCACATTCCAAGTAATATTCGGCATGCTAATTACATTGCCGGTTGCCAAATTGCATTATCTCTTATAGTTTCCGAGATATGGACTATCGATAATTTACACCTTAGGCTCTGCTTCTAACTTGGGCCCAAATTGTAAAATGGTCTTCTCTATTGACGATTTCGTTCCAATTCACATTCCAAGTAATATTCGGCATGCTAATTACATTGCCGGTTGCCAAATTGCATTATCTCTTATAGTTTCCGAGATATGGACTATCGATAATTTACACCTTAGGCTCTGCTTCTAACTTGGGCCCAAATTGTAAAATGGTCTTATCTATTGGCGATTTCGTTCCAATTCACATTCCAAGTAATATTCGGCATGCTAATTACATTGCCTGTTGCCAAATTGCATTATCTCTTATAGTTTCCGAGATATGGACTATCGATAATTTACACCTTAGGCTCTGCTTCTAACTTGGGCCCAAATTGTAAAATGGTCTTCTCTATTGGCGATTTCGTTCCAATTCACATTCCAAGTAATATTCGGCATGCTAATTACTTTGCCGGTTGCCAAATTGCATTATCTCTTATAGTTTCCGAGATATGGACTATCGATAACTTACACCTTAGGCTCTGCTTCTATCTTGGGCCCAAATTGTAAAATGGTCTTCTCTATTGGCGATTTTGTTCCAATTCACATTCCAAGTAATATTCGGCATGCTAATTACATTGCCGGTTGCCAAATTGCATTATCTCTTATAGTTTCCGAGATATGGACTATCGATAATTTACACCTTAGGCTCTGCTTCTAACTTGGGCCCAAATTGTAAAATCGTCTTATCTATTGGCGATTTCGTTCCAATTCACATTCCAAGTAATATTCGGGATGCTAAATACATTGCCGGTTGTCAAATTGCATTATCTCTTATAGTTTCCGAGATATGGACTATCGGTAATTTACACCTTAGGCTCTGCTTCTAACTTGGGCCCAAATTGTAAAATGGTCTTCTAAAATCTATTGGCGATTTCGTTCCAATTCACATTCCAAGTAATATCCGGCATGCTAATTACATTGCCGGTTGCCAAATTGAATTATCTCTTATAGTTTCCGAGATATGGACTATCGATAATTTACACCTTAGGCTCTGCTTCTAACTTGGGCCCAAATTGTAAAATGGTCTTACCTACTGGCGATTTCGTTCCAATTCACATTCCAAGTAATATTCGGCATGCTAATTACATTGCCGGTTGCCAAATTGCATTATCTCTTATAGTTTCCGAGATATGGACTATCGATAATTTACACCTTAGGCTCTGCTTCTAACTTGGGCCCAAATTGTAAAATGGTCTTATCTATTGGCGATTTCGTTCCAATTCACATTCCAAGTAATATTCGGCATGCTAATTACATTGCCGGTTGCCAAATTGCATTATCTCTTATAGTTTCCGAGATATGAACTATCGATAATTTACATCTTAGGCTCTGCTTCTAACTTGGGCCCAAATTGTAAAATCGTCTTATCTATTGGCGATTTCGTTCCAATTCACAATCCAAGTAATATTCAGCATGCTAATTACATTGCCGGTTGCCAAATTGCATTATCTCTTATAGTTTCCGGGATATGGACTATCGATAATTTACACCTTAGGCTCTGCTTCTAACTTGGGCCCAAATTGTAAAATGGTCTTATCTATTGGCGATTTCGTTCCAATTCACATTCCAAGTAATATCTGGCATGCTAATTACATTGCCGGTTGCCAAATTGAATTATCTCTTATAGTTTCCGAGATATGGACTATCGATAATTTACACCTTAGGCTCTGCTTCTAACTTGGGCCCAAATTGTAAAATGGTCTTATCTATTGGCGATTTCGTTCCAATTCACATTCCAAGTAATATTCGGCATGCTAATTACATTGCCGGTTGCCAAATTGCATTATCTCTTATAGTTTCCGAGATATGGACTATCGATAATTTACATCTTAGGCTCTGCTTCTAACTTGGGCCCAAATTGTAAAATGGTCTTATCTATTGGCGATTTCGTTCCAATTCACATTTCAAGTAATATTCGGCATGCTAATTACATTGCCGGTTGCCAAATTGCATTATCTCTTATAGTTTCCGAGATATGGACTATCGATAATTTACACCTTAGGCTCTACTTCTAACTTGGGCCCAAATTTTAAAATGGTCTTATCTATTGGCGATTTCGTTCCAATTCACATTCCAAGTAATATTCGGCATGCTAATTACATTGCCGGTTGCCAAATTGCATTAACTCTTATAGTTTCCGAGATATGGACTATCGATAATTTACACCTTAGGCTCTGCTTCTAACTTGGGCCCAAATTGTAAAATGGTCTTATCTATTGGCGATTTCGTTCCAATTCACATTCCAAGTAATATTCGGCATGCTAATTACATTGCCGGTTGCCAAATTGCATTATCTCTTATAGTTTCCGAGATATGGACTATCGATAATTTACACCATAGGCTCTGCTTATAACTTGGGCCCAAATTGTAAAATGGTCTTATCTATTGGCGATTTCGTTCCAATTCACATTCCAAGTAATATTCGGCATGCTAATTACATTGCCGGTTGCCAAATTGCATTATCTCTTATAGTTTCCGAGATATGGACTATCGATAATTTACACCTTAGGCTCTGCTTCTAACTTGGGCCCAAATTGTAAAATGGTCTTATCTATTGGCGATTTCGTTCCAATTCACATTCCAAGTAATATTCGGCATGCTAATTACATTGCCGGTTGCCAAATTGCATTATCTCTTATAGTTTCCGAGATATGGACTATCGATAATTTACACCATAGGCTCTGCTTATAACTTGGGCCCAAATTGTAAAATGGTCTTATCTATTGGCGATTTCGTTCCAATTCACATTCCAAGTAATATTCGGCATGCTAATTACATTGCCGGTTGCCAAATTGCATTATCTCTTATAGTTTCCGAGATATGGACTATCGATAATTTACACCTTAGGCTCTGCTTCTAACTTGGGCCCAAATTGTAAAATGGTCTTATCTATTGGCGATTTCGTTCCAATTCACATTCCAAGTAATATTCGGCATGCTAATTACATTGCCGGTTGCCAAATTGCATTATCTCTTATAGTTTCCGAGATATGGACTATCGATAATTTACACCTTAGGCTCTGTTTCTAACTTGAGCCCAAATTGTAAAATGGTCTTATCTATTGGCGATTTCGTTCCAATTCACATTCCAAGTAATATTCGGCATGCTAATTACATTGCGGGTTGCCAAATTGCATTATCTCTTATAGTTTCCGAGATATGGACTATCGATAATTTACACCTTAGGCTCTGCTTCTAACTTGGGCCCAAATTGTAAAATGGTCTTATCTATTGGCGATTTCGTTCCAATTCACACTCCAAGTAATATTCGGCATGCTAATTACATTTCCGGTTGCGAAATTGCATTATCTCTTATAGTTTCCGAGATATGGACTATCAATAATTTACACCTTAGGCTCTGCTTCTAACTTGGGCCCAAATTGTAAAATGGTCTTATCTATTGGCGATTTCGTTCCAATTCACATTCCAAGTAATATTCGGCATGCTAATTACATTGCCGGTTGCCAAATTGCATTATCTCTTATAGTTTCCGAGATATGGACTATCAATAATTTACACCTTAGGCTCTGCTTCTAACTTGGGCCCAAATTGTAAAATGGTCTTATCTATTGGCGATTTCGTTCCAATTCACATTCCAAGTAATATTCGGCATGCTAATTACATTGCCGGTTGCCAAATTGCATTATCTCTTATAGTTTCCGAGATATGGACTATCGATAATTTACACCTTAGGCTCTGCTTCTAACTTGGGCCCAAATTGTAAAATGGTCTTATCTATTGGCGATTTCGTTCCAATTCACATTCCAAGTAATATTCGGCATGCTAATTACATTGCCGGTTGCCAAATTGCATTATCTCTTATAGTTTCCGAGATATGGACTATCGATAATTTACACCTTAGGCTCTACTTCTAACTTGGGCCCAAATTGTAAAATGGTCTTATCTATTGGCGATTTCGTTCCAATTCACATTCCAAGTAATATTCGGCATGCTAATTACATTGCCGGTTGCCAAATTGCATTAACTCTTATAGTTTCCGAGATATGGACTATCGATAATTTACACCTTAGGCTCTGCTTCTAACTTGGGCCCAAATTGTAAAATGGTCTTATCTATTGGCGATTTCGTTCCAATTCACATTCCAAGTAATATTCGGCATGCTAATTACATTGCCGGTTGCCAAATTGCATTATCTCTTATAGTTTCCGAGATATGGACTATCGATAATTTACACCATAGGCTCTGCTTATAACTTGGGCCCAAATTGTAAAATGGTCTTATCTATTGGCGATTTCGTTCCAATTCACATTCCAAGTAATATTCGGCATGCTAATTACATTGCCGGTTGCCAAATTGCATTATCTCTTATAGTTTCCGAGATATGGACTATCGATAATTTACACCTTAGGCTCTGCTTCTAACTTGGGCCCAAATTGTAAAATGGTCTTATCTATTGGCGATTTCGTTCCAATTCACATTCCAAGTAATATTCGGCATGCTAATTACATTGCCGGTTGCCAAATTGCATTATCTCTTATAGTTTCCGAGATATGGACTATCGATAATTTACACCTTAAGCTCTGCTTCTAACTTGGGCCCAAATTGTAAAATGGTCTTATCTATTGGCGATTTCGTTCCAATTCACATTCCAAGTAATATTCGGCATGCTAATTACATTGCCGGTTGCCAAATTGCATTAACTCTTATAGTTTCCGAGATATGGACTATCGATAATTTACACCTTAGGCTCTGCTTCTAACTTGGGCCCAAATTGTAAAATGGTCTTATCTATTGGCGATTTTTTCCAATTCACATTCCAAGTAATATTCGGCATGCTAATTACATTGCCGGTTGCCAAATTGCATTATCTCTTATAGTTTCCGAGATATGGACTATCGATAATTTACACCTTAGGCTCTGCTTCTAACTTGGGCCCAAATTGTAAAATGGTCTTATCTATTGGCGATTTCGTTCCAATTCACATTCCAAGTAATATTCGGCATGCTAATTACATTGCCGGTTGCCAAATTGCATTATCTCTTATAGTTTCCGAGATATGGACTATCAATAATTTACACCTTAGGCTCTGCTTCTAACTTGGGCCCAAATTGTAAAATGGTCTTATCTATTGGCGATTTCGTTCCAATTCACATTCCAAGTAATATTCGGCATGCTAATTACATTGCCGGTTGCCAAATTGCATTATCTCTTATAGTTTCCGAGATATGGACTATCGATAATTTACACCTTAGGCTCTGCTTCTAACTTGGGCCCAAATTGTAAAATGGTCTTATCTATTGGCGATTTCGTTCCAATTCACATTCCAAGTAATATTCGGCATGCTAATTACATTGCCGGTTGCCAAATTGCATTATCTCTTATAGTTTCCGAGATATGGACTATCGATAATTTACACCTTAGGCTCTACTTCTAACTTGGGCCCAAATTGTAAAATGGTCTTATCTATTGGCGATTTCGTTCCAATTCACATTCCAAGTAATATTCGGCATGCTAATTACATTGCCGGTTGCCAAATTGCATTAACTCTTATAGTTTCCGAGATATGGACTATCGATAATTTACACCTTAGGCTCTGCTTCTAACTTGGGCCCAAATTGTAAAATGGTCTTATCTATTGGCGATTTCGTTCCAATTCACATTCCAAGTAATATTCGGCATGCTAATTACATTGCCGGTTGCCAAATTGCATTATCTCTTATAGTTTCCGAGATATGGACTATCGATAATTTACACCATAGGCTCTGCTTCTAACTTGGGCCCAAATTGTAAAATGGTCTTATCTATTGGCGATTTCGTTCCAATTCACATTCCAAGTAATATTCGGCATGCTAATTACATTGCCGGTTGCCAAATTGCATTATCTCTTATAGTTTCCGAGATATGGACTATCGATAATTTACACCTTAGGCTCTGCTTCTAACTTGGGCCCAAATTGTAAAATGGTCTTATCTATTGGCGATTTCGTTCCAATTCACATTCCAAGTAATATTCGGCATGCTAATTACATTGCCGGTTGCCAAATTGCATTAACTCTTATAGTTTCCGAGATATGGACTATCGATAATTTACACCTTAGGCTCTGCTTCTAACTTGGGCCCAAATTGTAAAATGGTCTTATCTATTGGCGATTTTTTCCAATTCACATTCCAAGTAATATTCGGCATGCTAATTACATTGCCGGTTGCCAAATTGCATTATCTCTTATAGTTTCCGAGATATGGACTATCGATAATTTACACCTTAGGCTCTGCTTCTAACTTGGGCCCAAATTGTAAAATGGTCTTATCTATTGGCGATTTCGTTCCAATTCACATTCCAAGTAATATTCGGCATGCTAATTACATTGCCGGTTGCCAAATTGCATTATCTCTTATAGTTTCCGAGATATGGACTATCGATAATTTACACCTTAGGCTCTGCTTCTAACTTGGGCCCAAATTGTAAAATGGTCTTATCTATTGGCGATTTCGCCCCAATTCACATTCCAAGTGATATTCGGCATGCTAATTACATTGCCGATTGCGAAATTGCATTATCTCTTATAGTTTCCGAGATATGGACTATCAATAATTTACACCTTAGGCTCTGCTTCTAACTTGGGCCCAAATTGTAAAATGGTCTTATCTATTGGCGATTTCGTTCCAATTCACATTCCAAGTAATATTCGGCATGCTAATTACATTGCCGGTTGCCAAATTGCATTATCTCTTATAGTTTCCGAAATATGGACTATCGATAATTTACACCTTAGGCTCTGCTTCTAACTTGGGCCCAAATTGTAAAATGGTCTTATCTATTGGCGATTTCGTTCCAATTCACATTCCAAGTAATACTCGGCATGCTAATTACATTGCCGGTTGCCAAATTGCATTATCTCTTATAGTTTCCGAGATATGGACTATCGATAATTTACACCTTAGGCTCTGCTTCTAACTTGGGCCCAAATTGTAAAATGGTCTTATCTATTGGCGATTTCGTTCCAATTCACATTCCAAGTAATATTCGGCATGCTAATTACATTGCCGGTTGCCAAATTGCATTATCTCTTATAGTTTCCGAGATATGGACTATCGATAATTTACACCTTAGGCTCTGCTTCTAACTTGGGCCCAAATTGTAAAATGGTCTTATCTATTGGCGTTTTCGTTCCAATTCACATTCCAAGTAATATTCGGCATGCTAATTACATTGCCGGTTGCCAAATTGCATTATCTCTTGTAGTTTCCGAGATATGGACTATCGATAATTTACACCTTAGGCTCTGCTACTAACTTGGGCCCAAATTGTAAAATGGTCTTCTCTATTGGCGATTTCGCTCCAATTCACATTCCAAGTAATATTCGGCATGCTAATTACATTGCCGGTTGCCAAATTGCATTATCTCTTATAGTTTCCGAGATATGGACTATCGATAATTTACACCTTAGGCTCTGCTTCTAACTTGGGCCCAAATTGTAAAATGGTCTTATCTATTGGCGATTTCGTTCCAATTCACATTCCAAGTAATATTCGGCATGCTAATTACATTGCCTGTTGCCAAATTGCATTATCTCTTATAGTTTCCGAGATATGGACTATCGATAATTTACACCTTAGGCTCTGCTTCTAACTTGGGCCCAAATTGTAAAATGGTCTTCTCTATTGGCGATTTCGTTCCAATTCACATTCCAAGTAATATTCGGCATGCTAATTACATTGCCGGTTGCCAAATTGCATTATCTCTTATAGTTTCCGAGATATGGACTATCGATAATTTACACCTTAGGCTCTGCTTCTATCTTGGGCCCAAATTGTAAAATGGTCTTCTCTATTGGCGATTTTGTTCCAATTCACAATCCAAGTTATATTCGGCATGCTAATTACATTGCCGGTTGCCAAATTGCATTATCTCTTATAGTTTCCGAGATATGGACTATCGATAATTTACACCTTAGGCTCTGCTTCTAACTTGGGCCCAAATTGTAAAATCGTCTTATCTATTGGCGATTTCGTTCCAATTCACATTCCAAGTAATATTCGGGATGCTAATTACATTGCCGGTTGTCAAATTGCATTATCTCTTATAGTTTCCGAGATATGGACTATCGGTAATTTACACCTTAGGCTCTGCTTCTAACTTGGGCCCAAATTGTAAAATGGTCTTATCTATTGGCGATTTCGTTCCAATTCACATTCCAAGTAATATCCGGCATGCTAATTACATTGCCGGTTGCCAAATTGAATTATCTCTTATAGTTTCCGAGATATGGACTATCGATAATTTACACCTTAGGCTCTGCTTCTAACTTGGGCCCAAATTGTAAAATGGTCTTATCTATTGGCTATTTCGTTCCAATTCACATTCCAAGTAATATTCGGCATGCTAATTACATTGCCGGTTGCCAAATTGCATTATCTCTTATAGTTTCCGAGATATGGACTATCGATAATTTACACCTTAGGCTCTGCTTCTAACTTGGGCCCAAATTGTAAAATGGTCTTATCTATTGGCGATTTCGTTCCAATTCACATTCCAAGTAATATTCGGCATGCTAATTACATTGCCGGTTGCCAAATTGCATTATCTCTTATAGTTTCCGAGATATGGACTATCGATAATTTACATCTTAGGCTCTGCTTCTAACTTGGGCCCAAATTGTAAAATCGTCTTATCTATTGGCGATTTCGTTCCAATTCACATTCCAAGTAATATTCAGCATGCTAATTACATTGCCGGTTGCCAAATTGCATTATCTCTTATAGTTTCCGGGATATGGACTATCGATAATTTACACCTTAGGCTCTGCTTCTAACTTGGGCCCAAATTGTAAAATGGTCTTATCTATTGGCGATTTCGTTCCAATTCACATTCCAAGTAATATCTGGCATGCTAATTACATTGCCGGTTGCCAAATTGAATTATCTCTTATAGTTTCCGAGATATGGACTATCGATAATTTACACCTTAGGCTCTGCTTCTAACTTGGGCCCAAATTGTAAAATGGTCTTATCTATTGGCGATTTCGTTCCAATTCACATTCCAAGTAATATTCGGCATGCTAATTACGTTGCCGGTTGCCAAATTGCATTATCTCTTATAGTTTCCGAGATATGGACTATCGATAATTTACATCTTAGGCTCTGCTTCTAACTTGGGCCCAAATTGTAAAATGGTCTTATCTATTGGCGATTTCGTTCCAATTCACATTCCAAGTAATATTCGGCATGCTAATTACATTGCCGGTTGCCAAATTGCTTATCTCTTATAGTTTCCGAGATATGGACTATCGATAATTTACACCTTAGGCTCTGCTTCTAACTTATGCCCAAATTGTAAAATGGTCTTATCTATTAGCGATTTCGTCCCAATTCACATTCCAAGTGATATTCGGCATGCTAATTACATTGCCGGTTGCGAAATTGCATTATCTCTTATAGCTTCCGAGATATGGACTATCAATAATTTACACCTTAGGCTCTGCTTCTAACTTGGGCCCAAATTGTAAAATGGTCTTATCTATTGGCGATTTCGTTCCAATTCACATTCCAAGTAATATTCGGCATGCTAATTACATTGCCGGTTGCCAAATTGCATTATCTATTATAGTTTCCGAGATATGGACTATCGATAATTTACACCTTAGGCTCTGCTTCTAACTTGGGCCCAAATTGTAAAATGGTCTTATCTATTGGCGTTTTCGTTCCAATTCACATTCCAAGTAATATTCGGCATGCTAATTACATTGCCGGTTGCCAAGTTGCATTATCTCTTATAGTTTCCGAGATATGGACTATCGATAATTTACACCTTAGGCTCTGCTTCTAACTTGGGCCCAAATTGTAAAATGGTCTTCTCTATTGGCGATTTCGTTCCAATTCACATTCCAAGTAATATTCGGCATGCTAATTACATTGCCGGTTGCCAAATTGCATTATCTCTTATAGTTTCCGTGATATGGACTATCGATAATTTACACCTTAGGCTCTGCTTCTAACTTGGGCCCAAATTGTAAAATGGTCTTATCTATTGGCGATTTCGTTCCAATTCACATTCCAAGTAATATTCGGCATGCTAATTACATTGCCGTTTGCCAAATGGCATTATCTCTTATAGTTTCCGAGATATGGACTATCGATAATTTACACCTTAGGCTCTGCTTCTAACTTGGGCCCAAATTGTAAAATGGTCTTCTCTATTGGCGATTTCGTTCCAATTCACATTCCAAGTAATATTCGGCATGCTAATTACATTGCCGGTTGCCAAATTGCATTATCTCTTATAGTTTCCGAGATATGGACTATCGATAATTTACACCTTAGGCTCTGCTTCTAACTTGAGCCCAAATTGTAAAATGGTCTTCTCTATTGGCGATTTCGTTCCAATTCACATTCCAAGTAATATTCGGCATGCTAATTACATTGCCGGTTGCCAAATTGCATTATCTCTTATAGTTTCCGAGATATGGACTATCGATAATTTACACCTTAGGCTCTGCTTCTAACTTATGCCCAAATTGTAAAATGGTCTTATCTATTAGCGATTTCGTCCCAATTCACATTCCAAGTGATATTCGGCATGCTAATTACATTGCCGGTTGCGAAATTGCATTATCTCTTATAGTTTCCGAGATATGGACTATCAATAATTTACACCTTAGGCTCTGCTTCTAACTTGGGCCCAAATTGTAAAATGGTCTTATCTATTGGCGATTTCGTTCCAATTCACATTCCAAGTAATATTCGGCATGCTAATTACATTGCCGGTTGCCAAATTGCATTATCTATTATAGTTTCCGAGATATGGACTATCGATAATTTACACCTTAGGCTCTGCTTCTAACTTGGGCCCAAATTGTAAAATGGTCTTATCTATTGGCGTTTTCGTTCCAATTCACATTCCAAGTAATATTCGGCATGCTAATTACATTGCCGGTTGCCAAATTGCATTATCTCTTATAGTTTCCGAGATATGGACTATCGATAATTTACACCTTAGGCTCTGCTTCTAACTTGGGCCCAAATTGTAAAATGGTCTTCTCTATTGGCGATTTCGTTCCAATTCACATTCCAAGTAATATTCGGCATGCTAATTACATTGCCGTTTGCCAAATTGCATTATCTCTTATAGTTTCCGTGATATGGACTATCGATAATTTACACCTTAGGCTCTGCTTCTAACTTGAGCCCAAATTGTAAAATGGTCTTATCTATTGGCGATTTCGTTCCAATTCACATTCCAAGTAATATTCGGCATGCTAATTACATTGCCGTTTGCCAAATTGCATTATCTCTTATAGTTTCCGAGATATGGACTATCGATAATTTACACCTTAGGCTCTGCTTCTAACTTGGGCCCAAATTGTAAAATGGTCTTCTCTATTGGCGATTTCGTTCCAATTCACATTCCAAGTAATATTCGGCATGCTAATTACATTGCCGGTTGCCAAATTGCATTATCTCTTATAGTTTCCGAGATATGGACTATCGATAATTTACACCTTAGGCTCTGCTTCTAACTTGAGCCCAAATTGTAAAATGGTCTTCTCTATTGGCGATTTCATTCCAATTCACATTCCAAGTAATATTCGGCATGCTAATTACATTGCCGGTTGCCAAATTGCATTATCTCTTATAGTTTCCGAGATATGGACTATCGATAATTTACACCTTAGGCTCTGCTTCTAACTTGGGCCCAAATTGTAAAATGGCCTTATCTATTGGCGATTTCGTTCCAATTCACATTCCAAGTAATATTCGGCATGCTAATTACATTGCCGGTTGCGAAATTGCATTATCTCTTATAGTTTCCGAGATATGGACTATCAATAATTTACACCTTAGGCTCTGCTTCTAACTTGAGCCCAAATTGTAAAATGGTCTTCTCTATTGGCGATTTCGTTCCAATTCACATTCCAAGTAATATTCGGCATGCTAATTACATTGCCGGTTGCCAAATTGCATTATCTCTTATAGTTTCCGAGATATGGACTATCGATAATTTACACCTTAGGCTCTGCTTCTAACTTGGGCCCAAATTGTAAAATGGTCTTACCTATTGGCGATTTCGTTCCAATTCACACTCCAAGTAATATTCGGCATGCTAATTACATTGCCGGTTGCCAAATTGCATTATCTCTTATAGTTTCCGAGATATGGACTATCGATAATTTACATCTTAGGCTCTGCTTCTAACTTGGGCCCAAATTGTAAAATCGTCTTATCTATTGGCGATTTCGTTCCAATTCACATTCCAAGTAATATTCAGCATGCTAATTACATTGCCGGTTGCCAAATTGCATTATCTCTTATAGTTTCCGGGATATGGACTATCGATAATTTACACCTTAGGCTCTGCTTCTAACTTGGGCCCAAATTGTAAAATGGTCTTATCTATTGGCGATTTCGTTCCAATTCACATTCCAAGTAATATTCGGCATGCTAATTACATTGCCGGTTGCCAAATTGCATTATCTCTTATAGTTTCCGAGATATGGACTATCGATAATTTACATCTTATTCTCTGCTTCTAACTTGGGCCCAAATTGTAAAATGGTCTTATCTATTGGCGATTTCGTTCCAATTCACATTCCAAGTAATATTCGGCATGCTAATTACATTGCCGGTTGCCAAATTGCATTATCTCTTATAGTTTCCGAGATATGGACTATCGATAATTTACATCTTAGGCTCTGCTTCTAACTTGGGCCCAAATTGTAAAATGGTCTTATCTATTGGCGATTTCGTTACAATTCACATTCCAACTAATATTCGGCATGCTAATTACATTGCCGGTTGCCAAATTGCTTATCTCTTATAGTTTCCGAGATATGGACTATCGATAATTTACACCTTAGGCTCTGCTTCTAACTTATGCCCAAATTGTAAAATGGTCTTATCTATTAGCGATTTCGTCGCAATTCACATTCCAAGTGATATTCGGCATGCTAATTACATTGCCGTTTGCCAAATTGCATTATCTCTTATAGTTTCCGAGATATGGACTATCGATAATTTACACCTTAGGCTCTGCTTCTAACTTGGGCCCAAATTGTAAAATGGTCTTCTCTATTGGCGATTTCGTTCCAATTCACATTCCAAGTAATATTCGGCATGCTAATTACATTGCCGGTTGCCAAATTGCATTATCTCTTATAGTTTCCGTGATATGGACTATCGATAATTTACACCTTAGGCTCTGCTTCTAACTTGAGCCCAAATTGTAAAATGGTCTTATCTATTGGCGATTTCGTTCCAATTCACATTCCAAGTAATATTCGGCATGCTAATTACATTGCCGTTTGCCAAATTGCATTATCTCTTATAGTTTCCGAGATATGGACTATCGATAATTTACACCTTAGGCTCTGCTTCTAACTTGGGCCCAAATTGTAAAATGGTCTTCTCTATTGGCGATTTCGTTCCAATTCACATTCCAAGTAATATTCGGCATGCTAATTACATTGCCGGTTGCCAAATTGCATTATCTCTTATAGTTTCCGAGATATGGACTATCGATAATTTACACCTTAGGCTCTGCTTCTAACTTGAGCCCAAATTGTAAAATGGTCTTCTCTATTGGCGATTTCGTTCCAATTCACATTCCAAGTAATATTCGGCATGCTAATTACATTGCCGGTTGCCAAATTGCATTATCTCTTATAGTTTCCGAGATATGGACTATCGATAATTTACACCTTAGGCTCTGCTTCTAACTTGGGCCCAAATTGTAAAATGGCCTTATCTATTGGCGATTTCGTTCCAATTCACATTCCAAGTAATATTCGGCATGCTAATTACATTGCCGGTTGCGAAATTGCATTATCTCTTATAGTTTCCGAGATATGGACTATCAATAATTTACACCTTAGGCTCTGCTTCTAACTTGAGCCCAAATTGTAAAATGGTCTTCTCTATTGGCGATTTCGTTCCAATTCACACTCCAAGTAATATTCGGCATGCTAATTACATTGCCGGTTGCGAAATTGCATTATCTCTTATAGTTTCCGAGATATGGACTATCGATAATTTACACCTTAGGCTCTGCTTCTAACTTGGGCCCAAATTGTAAAATGGTCTTATCTATTGGCGATTTCGTTCCAATTCACATTCCAAGTAATATTCGACATGCTAATTACATTGCCGGTTGCCAAATTGCATTATCTCTTATAGTTTCCGAGATATGGACTATCGATAATTTACACATTAGGCTCTGCTTCTAACTTCGGCCCAAATTGTAAAATGGTCTTATCTATTGGCAATTTCGTCCCAATTCACATTCCAAGTGATATTCGGCATGCTAATTACATTGCCGATTGCGAAATTTCATTATCTCATATAGTTTCCGAGATATGGACTATCAATAATTTACACCTTAGGCTCTGCTTCTAACTTGGGCCCAAATTGTAAAATGGTCTTATCTATTGGCGATTTCGTTCCAATTCACATTCCAAGTAATATTCGGCATGCTAATTACATTGCCGGTTGCCAAATTGCATTATCTCTTATAGTTTCCGAGATATGGACTATCGATAATTTACACCTTAGGCTCTGCTTCTAACTTGGGCCCAAATTGTAAAATGGTCTTATCTATTGGCGATTTCGTTCCAATTCACATTCCAAGTAATACTCGGCATGCTAATTACATTGCCGGTTGCCAAATTGCATTATCTCTTATAGTTTCCGAGATATGGACTATCGATTATTTACACCTTAGGCTCTGCTTCTAACTTGGTCCCAAATTGTAAAATGGTCTTATCTATTGGCGATTTCGTTCCAATTCACATTCCAAGTAATATTCGGCATGCTAATTACATTGCCGGTTGCCAAATTGCATTATCTCTTATAGTTTCCGAGATATGGACTATCGATAATTTACACCTAAGGCTCTGCTTCTAACTTGGGCCCAAATTGTAAAATGGTCTTATCTATTGGCGATTTCGTTCCAATTCACATTCCAAGTAATATTCGGCATGCTAATTACATTGCCGGTTGCCAAAATGCATTATCTCTTATAGTTTCCGAGATATGGACTATCGATAATTTACACCTTAGGCTCTGCTTCTAACTTGGGCCCAAATTGTAAAATGGTCTTATCTATTGGCGATTTCGTTCCAATTCACATTCCAAGTAATATTCGGCATGCTAATTACATTGCCGGTTGCCAAATTGCATTATCTCTTATAGTTTCCGAGATATGGACTATCGATAATTTACACCTTAGGCTCTGCTTCTAACTTGGGCCCAAATTGTAAAATGGTCTTATCTATTGGCGATTTCGTTCCAATTCACATTCCAAGTAATACTCGGCATGCTAATTACATTGCCGGTTGCCAAATTGCATTATCTCTTATAGTTTCCGAGATATGGACTATCGATAATTTACACCTTAGGCTCTGCTTCTAACTTGGGCCCAAATTGTAAAATGGTCTTATCTATTGGCGATTTCGTTCCAATTCACATTCCAAGTAATATTCGGCATGCTAATTACATTGCCGGTTGCCAAATTGCATTATCTCTTATAGTTTCCGAGATATGGACTATCGATAATTTACACCTTAGGCTCTGCTTCTAACTTGGGCCCAAATTGTAAAATGGTCTTATCTATTGGCGATTTCGTTCCAATTCACATTCCAAGTAATATTCGGCATGCTAATTACATTGCCGGTTGCCAAAATGCATTATCTCTTATAGTTTCCGAGATATGGACTATCGATAATTTACACCTTAGGCTCTGCTTCTAACTTGGACCCAAATTGTAAAATGGTCTTATCTATTGGCGATTTCGTTCCAATTCATATTCCAAGTAATATTCGGCATGCTAATTACATTGCCGGTTGCCAAATTGCATTATCTCTTATAGTTTCCGAGATATGGACTATCGATAATTTACACCTTAGGCTCTGCTTCTAACTTGGGCCCAAATTGTAAAATGGTCTTCTCTATTGGCGATTTCGTTCCAATTCACATTCCAAGTAATATTCGGCATGCTAATTACATTGCCGGTTGCCAAATTGCATTATCTCTTATAGTTTCCGAGATATGGATTATCGATAATTTACACCTTAGGCTCTGCTTCTAACTTGGGCCCAAATTGTAAAATGGTCTTCTCTATTGGCGATTTTGTTCCAATTCACATTCCAAGTAATATTCGGCATGCTAATTACATTGCCGGTTGCCAAATTGCATTATCTCTTATAGTTTCCGAGATATGGACTATCGATAATTTACACCTTAGGCTCTGCTTCTAACTTGGTCCCAAATTGTAAAATCGTCTTATCTATTGGCGATTTCGTTCCAATTCACATTTCAAGTAATATTCGGCATGCTAATTACATTGCCGGTTGCCAAATTGCATTATCTCTTATAGTTTCCGAGATATGGACTATCGGTAATTTACACCTTAGGCTCTGCTTCTAACTTGGGCCCAAATTGTAAAATGGTCTTATCTATTGGCGATTTCGTTCCAATTCACATTCCAAGTAATATCCGGCATGCTAATTACATTGCCTGTTGCCAAATTGAATTATCTCTTATAGTTTCCGAGATATGGACTATCGATAATTTACACCTTAGGCTCTGCTTCTAACTTGGGCCCAAATTGTAAAATGGTCTTACCTATTGGCGATTTCGTTCCAAATCACATTCCAAGTAATATTCGGCATGCTAATTACATTGCCGGTTGCCAAATTGCATTATCTCTTATAGTTTCCGAGATATGGACTATCGATAATTTACACCTTAGGCTCTGCTTCTAACTTGGGCCCAAATTGTAAAATGGTCTTATCTATTGGCGATTTCGTTCCAATTCACATTCCAAGTAATATCCGGCATGCTAATTACATTGCCCATTGCCAAATTGCATTATCTCTTATAGTTTCCGAGATATGGACTATCGATAATTTACACCTTAGACTCTGCTTCTAACTTGGGCCCAAATTGTAAAATGGTCTTATCTATTGGCGATTTCGTTCCAATTCACATTCCAAGTAATATTCGGCATGCTAATTACATTGCCGGTTGCCAAATTGCATTATCTCTTATAGTTTCCGAGATATGGACTATCGATAATTTACATCTTAGGCTCTGCTTCTAACTTGGGCCCAAATTGTAAAATCGTCTTATCTATTGGCGATTTCGTTCCAATTCACATTCCAAGTAATATTCGGCATGCTAATTACATTGCCGGTTGCCAAATTGCATTATCTCTTATAGTTTCCAAGATATGGACTATCGATAATTTACACCTTAGGCTCTGCTTCTAACTTGGGCCCAAATCGTAAAATGGTCTTATCTATTGGCGATTTCGTTCCAATTCACATTCCAAGTAATATACGGCATGCTAATTACATTGCCGGTTGCCACATTGAATTATCTCTTATAGTTTCCGAGATATGGACTATCGATAATTTACACCTTAGGCTCTGCTTCTAACTTGGGAGCAAATTGTAAAATGGTCTTATCTATTGGCGATTTCGTTCCAATTCACATTCCAAGTAATATTCGGCATGCTAATTACATTGCCGGTTGCCAAATTGCATTATCTCTTATAGTTTCCGAGATATGGACTATCGATAATTTACATCTTAGGCTCTGCTTCTAACTTGGGAGCAAATTGTAAAATGGTCTTATCTATTGGCGATTTCGTTCCAATTCACATTCCAAGTAATATTCGGCATGCTAATTACATTGCCGGTTGCCAAATTGCATTATCTCTTATAGTTTCCGAGATATGGACTATCGATAATTTACACCTTAGGCTCTGCTTCTAACTTGGGCCCAAATTGTAAAATGGTCTTATCTATTGGCGATTTCGTCCCAATTCACATTCCAAGTGATATTCGGCATGCTAATTACATTGCCGGTTGCGAAATAGCATTATCTCTTATAGTTTCCGAGATATGGACTATCAATAATTTACACCTTAGGCTCTGCTTCTAACTTGGGCCCAAATTGTAAAATGGTCTTATCTATTGGCGATTTCGTTCCAATTCACATTCCAAGTAATATTCGGCATGCTAATTACATTGCCGGTTGCCAAATTGCATTATCTCTTATAGTTTCCGATATATGGACTATCGATAATTTACACCTTGGGCTCTGCTTCTAACTTGGGCCCAAATTGTAAAATGGTCTTATCTATTGGCGATTTCGTTCCAATTCACATTCCAAGTAATATTCGGCATGCTAATTACATTGCCGGTTGCCAAATTGCATTATCTCTTATAGTTTCCGAGATATGGACTATCGATAATTTACACCTTAGGCTCTGCTTCTAACTTGGGCCCAAATTGTAAAATGGTCTTATCTATTGGCGATTTCGTTCCAATTCACATTCCAAGTAATATTCGGCATGCTAATTTCATTGCCGGTTGCCAAATTGCATTATCTATTATAGTTTCCGAGATATGGACTATCGATAATTTACACCTTAGGCTCTGCTTCTAACTTGGGCCCAAATTGTAAAATGGTCTTATCTATTGGCGTTTTCGTTCCAATTCACATTCCAAGTAATATTCGGCATGCTAATTACATTGCCGGTTGCCAAATTGCATTATCTCTTATAGTTTCCGAGATATGGAATATCGATAATTTACACCTTAGGCTCTGCTTCTAACTTGGGCCCAAATTGTAAAATGGTCTTCTCTATTGGCGATTTCGTTCCAATTCACATTCCAAGTAATATTCGGCATGCTAATTACATTGCCGGTTGCCAAATTGCATTATCTCTTATAGTTTCCGAGATATGGACTATCGATAATTTACACCTTAGGCTCTGCTTCTAACTTGGGCCCAAATTGTAAAATGGTCTTATCTATTGGCGATTTCGTTCCAATTCACATTCCAAGTAATATTCGGCATGCTAATTACATTGCCGGTTGCCAAATTGCATTATCTCTTATAGTTTCCGAGATATGGACTATCGATAATTTACACCTTAGGCTCTGCTTCTAACTTGGGCCCAAATTGTAAAATGGTCTTCTCTATTGGCGATTTCGTTCCAATTCACATTCCAAGTAATATTCGGCATGCTAATTACATTGCCGGTTGCCAAATTGCATTATCTCTTATTGTTTCCGAGATATGGACTATCGATAATTTACACCTTAGGCTCTGCTACTAACTTGGGCCCAAATTGTAAAATGGCCTTCTCTATTGGCGATTTCGTTCCAATTCACATTCCAAGTAATATTCGGCATGCTAATTACATTGCCGGTTGCCAAATTGCATTATCTCTTATAGTTTCCGAGATATGGACTATCGATAATTTACACCTTAGGCTCTGCTTCTAACTTGGGCCCAAATTGTAAAATCGTCTTATCTATTGGCGATTTCGTTCCAATTCACATTCCAAGTAATATTCGGCATGCTAATTACATTGCCGGTTGCCAAATTGCATTATCTCTTATAGTTTCCGAGATATGGACTATCGGTAATTTACACCTTAGGCTCTGCTTCTAACTTGGGCCCAAATTGTAAAATGGTCTTATCTATTGGCGATTTCGTTCCAATTCACATTCCAAGTAATATCCGGCATGCTAATTACATTGCCGGTTGCCAAATTGAATTATCTCTTATAGTTTCCGAGATATGGACTATCGATAATTTACACCTTAGGCTCTGCTTCTAACTTGGGCCCAAATTGTAAAATGGTCTTACCTATTGGCGATTTCGTTCCAATTCACATTCCAAGTAATATTCGGCTTGCTAATTACATTGCCGGTTGCCAAATTGCATTATCTCTTATAGTTTCCGAGATATGGACTATCGATAATTTACACCTTAGGCTCTGCTTCTAACTTGGGCCCAAATTGTAAAATGGTCTTATCTATTGGCGATTTCGTTCCAATTCACATTCCAAGTAATATTCGGCATGCTAATTACATTGCCGGTTGCCAAATTGCATTATCTCTTATAGTTTCCGAGATATGGACTATCGATAATTTACATCTTAGGCTCTGCTTCTAACTTGGGCCCAAATTGTAAAATCGTCTTATCTATTGGCGATTTCGTTCCAATTCACATTCCAAGTAATATTCGGCATGCTAATTACATTGCCGGTTGCCAAATTGCATTATCTCTTATAGTTTCCGAGATATGGACTATCGATAATTTACACCTTAGGCTCTGCTTCTAACTTGGGCCCAAATTATAAAATGGTCTTATCTATTGGCGATTTCGTCCCAATTCACATTCCAAGTGATATTCGGCATGCTAATTACATTGCCGGTTGCGAAATTGCATTATCTCTTATAGTTTCCGAGATATGGACTATCAATAATTTACACCTTAGGCTCTGCTTCTAACTTGGGCCCAAATTGTAAAATGGTCTTATCTATTGGCGATTTCGTTCCAATTCACATTCCAAGTAATATTCGGCATGCTAATTACATTGCCGGTTGCCAAATTGCATTATCTCTTATAGTTTCCGAGATATGGACTATCGATAATTTACACCTTGGGCTCTGCTTCTAACTTGGGCCCAAATTGTAAAATGGTCTTATCTATTGGCGATTTCGTTCCAATTCACATTCCAAGTAATATTCGGCATGCTAATTACATTGCCGGTTGCCAAATTGCATTATCTCTTATAGTTTCCGAGATATGGACTATCGATAATTTACACCTTAGGCTCTGCTTCTAACTTGGGCCCAAATTGTAAAATGGTCTTATCTATTGGCGATTTCGTTCCAATTCACATTCCAAGTAATATTCGGCATGCTAATTACATTGCCGGTTGCCAAATTGCATTATCTATTATAGTTTCCGAGATATGGACTATCGATAATTTACACCTTAGGCTCTGCTTCTAACTTGGGCCCAAATTGTAAAATGGTCTTATCTATTGGCGTTTTCGTTCCAATTCACATTCCAAGTAATATTCGGCATGCTAATTACATTGCCGGTTGCCAAATTGCATTATCTCTTATAGTTTCCGAGATATGGACTATCGATAATTTACACCTTAGGCTCTGCTTCTAACTTGGGCCCAAATTGTAAAATGGTCTTCTCTATTGGCGATTTCGTTCCAATTCACATTCCAAGTAATATTCGGCATGCTAATTACATTGCCGGTTGCCAAATTGCATTATCTCTTATAGTTTCCGAGATATGGACTATCGATAATTTACACCTTAGGCTCTGCTTCTAACTTGGGCCCAAATTGTAAAATGGTCTTATCTATTGGCGATTTCGTTCCAATTCACATTCCAAGTAATATTCGGCATGCTAATTACATTGCCGGTTGCCAAATTGCATTATCTCTTATAGTTTCCGAGATATGGACTATCGATAATTTACACCTTAGGCTCTGCTTCTAACTTGGGCCCAAATTGTAAAATGGTCTTCTCTATTGGCGATTTCGTTCCAATTCACATTCCAAGTAATATTCGGCATGCTAATTACATTGCAGGTTGCCAAATTGCATTATCTCTTATAGTTTCCGAGATATGGACTATCGATAATTTACACCTTAGGCTCTGCTTCTAAATTGGGCCCAAATTGTAAAATGGCCTTCTCTATTGGCGATTTCGTTCCAATTCACATTCCAAGTAATATTCGGCATGCTAATTACATTGCCGGTTGCCAAATTGCATTATCTCTTATAGTTTCCGAGATATGGACTATCGATAATTTACACCTTAGGCTCTGCTTCTAACTTGGGCCCAAATTGTAAAATCGTCTTATCTATTGGCGATTTCGTTCCAATTCACATTCCAAGTAATATTCGGCATGCTAATTACATTGCCGGTTGCCAAATTGCATTATCTCTTATAGTTTCCGAGATATGGACTATCGGTAATTTACACCTTAGGCTCTGCTTCTAACTTGGGCCCAAATTGTAAAATGGTCTTATCTATTGGCGATTTCGTTCCAATTCACATTCCAAGTAATATCCGGCATGCTAATTACATTGCCGGTTGCCAAATTGAATTATCTCTTATAGTTTCCGAGATATGGACTATCGATAATTTACACCTTAGGCTCTGCTTCTAACTTGGGCCCAAATTGTAAAATGGTCTTACCTATTGGCGATTTCGTTCCAATTCACATTCCAAGTAATATTCGGCTTGCTAATTACATTGCCGGTTGCCAAATTGCATTATCTCTTATAGTTTCCGAGATATGGACTATCGATAATTTACACCTTAGGCTCTGCTTCTAACTTGGGCCCAAATTGTAAAATGGCCTTATCTATTGGCGATTTCGTTCCAATTCACATTCCAAGTAATATTCGGCATGCTAATTACATTGCCGGTTGCCAAATTGCATTATCTGTTATAGTTTCCGAGATATGGACTATCGATAATTTCCATCTTAGGCTCTGCTTCTAACTTGGGCCCAAATTGTAAAATCGTCTTATCTATTGGCGATTTCGTTCCAATTCACATTCCAAGTAATATTCGGCATTCTAATTACATTGCCGGTTGCCAAATTGCATTATCTCTTATAGTTTCCGAGATATGGACTATCGATAATTTACACCTTAGGCTCTGCTTCTAACTTGGGCCCAAATTGTAAAATGGTCTTATCTATTGGCGATTTCGTTCCAATTCACATTCCAAGTAATATCCGGCATGCTAATTACATTGCCGGTTGCCAAATTGAATTATCTCTTATAGTTTCCGAGATATGGACTATCGATAATTTACACTTTAGGCTCTGCTTCTAACTTGGGCCCAAATTGTAAAATGGTCTTATCTATTGGCGATTTCGTTCCAATTCACATTCCAAGTAATATTCGGCATGCTAATTACATTGCCGGTTGCCAAATTGCATTATCTCTTATAGTTTCCGAGATATGGACTATCGATAATTTACACCTTAGGCTCTGCTTCTAACTTGGGCCCAAATTGTAAAATGGTCTTATCTATTGGCGATTTCGTTCCAATTCACATTCCAAGTAATATTCGGCATGCTAATTACATTGCCGGTTGCCAAATTGCATTATCTATTACAGTTTCCGAGATATGGACTATCGATAATTTACACCTTAGGCTCTGCTTCTAACTTGGGCCCAAATTGTAAAATGGTCTTATCTATTGGCGTTTTCGTTCCAATTCACATTCCAAGTAATATTCGGCATGCTAATTACATTGCCGGTTGCCAAATTGCATTATCTCTTATAGTTTCCGAGATATGGACTATCGATAATTTACACCTTAGGCTCTGCTTCTAACTTGGGCCCAAATTGTAAAATGGTCTTCTCTATTGGCGATTTCGTTCCAATTCACATTCCAAGTAATATTCGGCATGCTAATTACATTGCCGGTTGCCAAATTGCATTATCTCTTATAGTTTCCGAGATATGGACTATCGATAATTTACACCTTAGGCTCTGCTTCTGACTTGGGCCCAAATTGTAAAATGGTCTTATCTATTGGCGATTTCGTTCCAATTCACATTCCAAGTAATATACGGCATGCTAATTACATTGCCGGTTGCCAAATTGCATTATCTCTTATAGTTTCCGAGATATGGACTATCGATAATTTACACCTTAGGCTCTGCTTCTAACTTGGGCCCAAATTGTAAAATGGTCTTCTCTATTGGCGATTTCGTTCCAATTCACATTCCAAGTAATATTCTGCATGCTAATTACATTGCCGGTTGCCAAATTGCATTATCTCTTATAGTTTCCGAGATATGGACTATCGATAATTTACACCTTAGGCTCTGCTTCTAACTTGGGCCCAAATTGTAAAATGGTCTTCTCTATTGGCGATTTCGTTACAATTCACATTCCAAGTAATATTCGGCATGCTAATTACATTGCCGGTTGCCAAATTGCATTATCTCTTATAGTTTCCGAGATATGGACTATCGATAATTTACACCTTAGGCTCTGCTTCTAACTTGGGCCCAAATTGTAAAATCGTCTTATCTATTGGCGATTTCGTTCCAATTCACATTCCAAGTAATATTCGGCATGCTAATTACATTGCCGGTTGCCAAATTGCATTATCTCTTATAGTTTCCGAGATATGGACTATCGGTAATTTACACCTTAGGCTCTGCTTCTAACTTGGGCCCAAATTGTAAAATGGTCTTATCTATTGGCGATTTCGTTCCAATTCACATTCCAAGTAATATTCGGCATGCTAATTACATTGCCGGTTGCCAAATTGCATTATCTCTTATAGTTTCCGAGATATGGACTATCGATAATTTACATCTTAGGCTCTGCTTCTAACTTGGGAGCAAATTGTAAAATGGTCTTATCTATTGGCGATTTCGTTCCAATTCACATTCCAAGTAATATTCGGCATGCTAATTACATTGCCGGTTGCCAAATTGCATTATCTCTTATAGTTTCCGAGATATGGACTATCGATAATTTACACCTCAGGCTCTGCTTCTAACTTGGGCCCAAATTGTAAAATGGTCTTATCTATTGGCGATTTCGTCCCAATTCACATTCCAAGTGATATTCGGCATGCTAATTACATTGCCGGTTGCGAAATTGCATTATCTCTTATAGTTTCCGAGATATGGACTATCAATAATTTACACCTTAGGCTCTGCTTCTAACTTGGGCCCAAATTGTAAAATGGTCTTATCTATTGGCGATTTCGTTCCAATTCACATTCCAAGTAATATTCGGCATGCTAATTACATTGCCGGTTGCCAAATTGCATTATCTCTTATAGTTTCCGAGATATGGACTATCGATAATTTACACCTTAGGCTCTGCTTCTAACTTGGGCCCAAATTGTAAAATGGTCTTATCTATTGGCGATTTCGTTCCAATTCACATTCCAAGTAATATTCGGCATGCTAATTACATTGCCGGTTGCCAAATTGTATTATCTCTTATAGTTTCCGAGATATGGACTATCGATAATTTACACCTTAGGCTCTGCTTCTAACTTGGGCCCAAATTGTAAAATGGTCTTATCTATTGGCGATTTCGTTCCAATTCACATTCCAAGTAATATTCGGCATGCTAATTACATTGCCGGTTGCCAAATTGTATTATCTCTTATAGTTTCCGAGATATGGACTATCGATAATTTACACCTTAGGCTCTGCTTCTAACTTGGGCCCAAATTGTAAAATGGTCTTATCTATTGGCGTTTTCGTTCCAATTCACATTCCAAGTAATATTCGGCATGCTAATTACATTGCCGGTTGCCAAATTGCATTATCTCTTATAGTTTCCGAGATATGGACTATCGATAATTTACACCTTAGGCTCTGCTTCTAACTTGGGCCCAAATTGTAAAATGGTCTTATCTATTGGCGATTTCGTCCCAATTCACATTCCAAGTGATATTCGGCATGCTAATTACATTGCCGGTTGCGAAATTGCATTATCTCTTATAGTTTCCGAGATATGGACTATCAATAATTTACACCTTAGGCTCTGCTTCTAACTTGGGCCCAAATTGTAAAATGGTCTTATCTATTGGCGATTTCGTTCCAATTCACATTCCAAGTAATATTCGGCATGCTAATTACATTGCCGGTTGCCAAATTGCATTATCTCTTATAGTTTCCGAGATATGGACTATCGATAATTTACACCTTAGGCTCTGCTTCTAACTTGGGCCCAAATTGTAAAATGGTCTTATCTATTGGCGATTTCGTTCCAATTCACATTCCAAGTAATATTCGGCATGCTAATTACATTGCCGGTTGCCAAATTGCATTATCTATTATAGTTTCCGAGATATGGACTATCGATAATTTACACCTTAGGCTCTGCTTCTAACTTGGGCCCAAATTGTAAAATGGTCTTATCTATTGGCGTTTTCGTTCCAATTCACATTCCAAGTAATATTCGGCATGCTAATTACATTGCCGGTTGCCAAATTGCATTATCTCTTATAGTTTCCGAAATATGGACTCTCGATAATTTACACCTTAGGCTCTGCTTCTAACTTGGGCCCAAATTGTAAAATGGTCTTCTCTATTGGCGATTTCGTTCCAATTCACATTCCAAGTAATATTCGGCATGCTAATTACATTGCCGGTTGCCAAATTGCATTATCTCTTATAGTTTCCGAGATATGGACTATCGATAATTTACACCTTAGGCTCTGCTTCTAACTTGGGCCCAAATTGTAAAATGGTCTTATCTATTGGCGATTTCGTTCCAATTCACATTCCAAGTAATATTCGGCATGCTAATTACATTGCCGGTTGCCAAATTGCATTATCTCTTATAGTTTCCGAGATATGGACTATCGATAATTTACACCTTAGGCTCTGCTTCTAACTTGGGCCCAAATTGTATAATGGTCTTCTCTATTGGCGATTTCGTTCCAATTCACATTCCAAGTAATATTCGGCGTGCTAATTACATTGCCGGTTGCCAAATTGCATTATCTCTTAGAGTTTCCGAGATATGGACTATCGATAATTTACACCTTAGGCTCTGCTTCTAACTTGGGCCCAAATTGTAAAATGGCCTTCTCTATTGGCGACTTCGTTCCAATTCACATTCCAAGTAATATTCGGCATGCTAATTACATTGCCGGTTGCCAAATTGCATTATCTCTTATAGTTTCCGAGATATGGACTATCGATAATTTACACCTTAGGCTCTGCTTCTAACTTGGGCCCTAATTGTAAAATCGTCTTATCTATTGGCGATTTCGTTCCAATTCACATTCCAAGTAATATTCGGCATGCTAATTACATTGCCGGTTGCCAAATTGCATTATCTCTTATAGTTTCCGAGATATGGACTATCGATAATTTACACCTTAGGCTCTGCTTCTAACTTGGGCCCAAATTGTATAATGGTCTTCTCTATTGGCGATTTCGTTCCAATTCACATTCCAAGTAATATTCGGCGTGCTAATTACATTGCCGGTTGCCAAATTGCATTATCTCTTAGAGTTTCCGAGATATGGACTATCGATAATTTACACCTTAGGCTCTGCTTCTAACTTGGGCCCAAATTGTAAAATGGCCTTCTCTATTGGCGACTTCGTTCCAATTCACATTCCAAGTAATATTCGGCATGCTAATTACATTGCCGGTTGCCAAATTGCATTATCTCTTATAGTTTCCGAGATATGGACTATCGATAATTTACACCTTAGGCTCTGCTTCTAACTTGGGCCCTAATTGTAAAATCGTCTTATCTATTGGCGATTTCGTTCCAATTCACATTCCAAGTAATATCCGGCATGCTAATTACATTGCCGGTTGCCAAATTGAATTATCTCTTATAGTTTCCGAGATATGGACTATCGATAATTTACACCTTAGGCTCTGCTTCTAACTTGGGCCCAAATTGTTAAATGGTCTTACCTATTGGCGATTTCGTTCCAATTCACATTCCAAGTAATATTCGGCATGCTAATTACAATGCCGGTTGCCAAATTGCATTATCTCTTATAGTTTCCGAGATATGGACTATCGATAATTTACACCTTAGGCTCTGCTTCTAACTTGGGCCCAAATTGTAAAATGGTCTTATCTATTGGCGATTTCGTTCCAATTCACATTCCAAGTAATATTCGGCATGCTAATTACATTGCCGGTTGCCAAATTGCATTATCTCTTATAGTTTCCGAGATATGGACTATCGATAATTTACATCTTAGGCTCTGCTTCTAACTTGGGCCCAAATTGTAAAATCGTCTTATCTATTGGCGATTTCGTTCCAATTCACATTCCAAGTAATATTCGGCATGCTAATTACATTGCCGGTTGCCAAATTGCATTATCTCTTATAGTTTCCGAGATATGGACTATCGATAATTTACACCTTAGGCTCTGCTTCTAACTTGGGCCCAAATTGTAAAATGGTCTTATCTATTGGCGATTTCGTTCCAATTCACATTCCAAGTAATATCCGGCATGCTAATTACATTGCCGGTTGCCAAATTGCATTATCTCTTATAGTTTCCGAGATATGGACTATCGATAATTTACACCTTAGGCTCTGCTTCTAACTTGGGCCCAAATTGTAAAATGGTCTTATCTATTGGCGATTTTGTTCCAATTCACATTCCAAGTAATATTCGGCATGCTAATTACATTGCCGGTTGCCAAATTGCATTATCTATTATAGTTTCCGAGATATGGACTATCGATAATTTACACCTTAGGCTCTGCTTCTAACTTGGGCCCAAATTGTAAAATGGTCTTATCTATTGGCGTTTTCGTTCCAATTCACATTCCAAGTAATATTCGGCATGCTAATTACATTGCCGGTTGCCAAATTGCATTATCTCTTATAGTTTCCGAGATATGGACTATCGATAATTTACACCTTAGGCTCTGCTTCTAACTTGGGCCCAAATTGTAAAATCGTCTTATCTATTGGCGATTTCGTTCCAATTCACATTCCAAGTAATATTCGGCATGCTAATTACATTGCCGGTTGCCAAATTGCATTATCCCTTATAGTTTCCGAGATATGGACTATCGGTAATTTACACCTTAGGCTCTGCTTCTAACTTGGGCCCAAATTGTAAAATGATCTTATCTATTGGCGATTTCGTTCCAATTCACATTCCAAGTAATATCCGGCATGCTAATTACATTGCCGGTTGCCAAATTGAATTATCACTTATAGTTTCCGAGATATGGACTATCGATAATTTACACCTTAGGCTCTGCTTCTAACTTGGGCCCAAATTGTAAAATGGTCTTACCTATTGGCGATTTCGTTCCAATTCACATTCCAAGTAATATTCGGCTTGCTAATTACATTGCCGGTTGCCAAATTGCATTATCTCTTATAGTTTCCGAGATATGGACTATCGATAATTTACACCTTAGGCTCTGCTTCTAACTTGGGCCCAAATTGTAAAATGGTCTTATCTATTGGCGATTTCGTTCCAATTCACATTCCAAGTAATATTCGGCATGCTAATTACATTGCCGGTTGCCAAATTGCATTATCTCTTATAGTTTCCGAGATATGGACTATCGATAATTTACATCTTAGGCTCTGCTTCTAACTTGGGCCCAAATTGTAAAATCGTCTTATCTATTGGCGATTTCGTTCCAATTCACATTCCAAGTAATATTCGGCATGCTAATTACATTGCCGGTTGTCAAATTGCATTATCTCTTATAGTTTCCGAGATATGGACTATCGATAATTTACACCTTAGGCTCTGCTTCTAACTTGGGCCCAAATTGTAAAATGGTCTTATCTATTGGCGATTTCGTTCCAATTCACATTCCAAGTAATATTCGGCATGCTAATTACATTGCCGGTTGCCAAATTGCATTATCTCTTATAGTTTCCGAGATATGGACTATCAATAATTTACACCTTAGGCTCTGCTTCTAACTTGGGCCCAAATTGTAAAATGGTCTTATCTATTGGCGATTTCGTTCCAATTCACATTCCAAGTAATATTCGGCATGCTAATTACATTGCCGGTTGCCAAATTGCATTATCTATTATAGTTTCCGAGATATGGACTATCGATAATTTACACCTTAGGCTCTGCTTCTAACTTGGGCCCAAATTGTAAAATGGTCTTATCTATTGGCGATTTCGTCCCAATTCACATTCCAAGTAATATTCGGCATGCTAATTACATTGCCGGTTGCCAAATTGCATTATCTCTTATAGTTTCCGAGATATGGACTATCGATAATTTACACCTTAGGCTCTGCTTCTAACTTGGGCCCAAATTGTAAAATGGTCTTATCTATTGGCGATTTCGTTCCAATTCACATTCCAAGTAATATTCGGCATGCTAATTTCATTGCCGGTTGCCAAATTGCATTATCTATTATAGTTTCCGAGATATGGACTATCGATAATTTACACCTTAGGCTCTGCTTCTAACTTGGGCCCAAATTGTAAAATGGTCTTATCTATTGGCGTTTTCGTTCCAATTCACATTCCAAGTAATATTCGGCATGCTAATTACATTGCCGGTTGCCAAATTGCATTATCTCTTATAGTTTCCGAGATATGGACTATCGATAATTTACACCTTAGGCTCTGCTTCTAACTTGGGCCCAAATTGTAAAATGGTCTTCTCTATTGGCGATTTCGTTCCAATTCACATTCCAAGTAATATTCGGCATGCTAATTACATTGCCGGTTGCCAAATTGCATTATCTCTTATAGTTTCCGAGATATGGACTATCGATAATTTACCCCTTAGGCTCTGCTTCTAACTTGGGCCCAAATTGTAAAATGGTCTTATCTATTGGCAATTTCGTTCCAATTCACATTCCAATTAATATTCGGCATGCTAATTACATTGCCGGTTGCCAAATTGCATTATCTCTTATAGATTCCGAGATATGGACTATCGATAATTTACACCTTAGGCTCTGCTTCTAACTTGGGCCCAAATTGTAAAATGGTCTTCTCTATTGGCGATTTCGTTCCAATTCACATTCCAAGTAATATTCGGCATGCTAATTACATTGCCGGTTGCCAAATTGCATTATCTCTTATAGTTTCCGAGATATGGACTATCGATAATTTACACCTTAGGCTCTGCTTCTAACTTGGGCCCAAATTGTAAAATCGTCTTATCTATTGGCGATTTCGTTCCAATTCACATTCCAAGTAATATTCGGCATGCTAATTACATTGCCGGTTGCCAAATTGCATTATCTCTTATAGTTTCCGAGATATGGACTATCGATAATTTACACCTTAGGCTCTGCTTCTAACTTGGGCCCAAATTGTAAAATCGTCTTATCTATTGGCGATTTCGTTCCAATTCACATTCCAAGTAATATTCGGCATGCTAATTACATTGCCGGTTGCCAAATTGCATTATCTCTTATAGTTTCCGAGATATGGACTATCGGTAATTTACACCTTAGGCTCTGCTTCTAACTTGGGCCCAAATTGTAAAATGGTCTTATCTATTGGCGATTTCGTTCCAATTCACATTCCAAGTAATATCCGGCATGCTAATTACATTGCCGGTTGCCAAATTGAATTATCTCTTATAGTTTCCGAGATATGGACTATCGATAATTTACACCTTAGGCTCTGCTTCTAACTTGGGCCCAAATTGTAAAATGGTCTTACCTATTGACGATTTCGTTCCAATTCACATTCCAAGTAATATTCGGCTTGCTAATTACATTGCCGGTTGCCAAATTGCATTATCTCTTATAGTTTCCGAGATATGGTCTATCGATAATTTACACCTTAGGCTCTGCTTCTAACTTGGGCCCAAATTGTAAAATCGTCTTATCTATTGGCGATTTCGTTCCAATTCACATTCCAAGTAATATTCGGCATGCTAATTACATTGCCGGTTGCCAAATTGCATTATCTCTTATAGTTTCCGAGATATGGACTATCGATAATTTACACCTTACGCTCTGCTTCTAACTTGGGCCCAAATTGTAAAATGGTCTTCTCTATTGGCGATTTCGTTCCAATTCACATTCCAAGTAATATTCGGCATGCTAATTACATTGCCGGTTGCCAAATTGCATTATCTCTTATAGTTTCCGAGATATGGACTATCGATAATTTACACCTTAGGCTCTGCTTCTAACTTGGGCCCAAATTGTAAAATGGCCTTATCTATTGGCGATTTCGTTCCAATTCATATTCCAAGTAATATTCGGCATGCTAATTACATTGCCGGTTGCCAAATTGCATTATCTCTTATAGTTTCCGAGATATGGACTATCGATAATTTACACCTTAGGCTCTGCTTCTAACTTGGGCCCAAATTGTAAAATGGTCTTCTCTATTGGCGATTTCGTTCCAATTCACATTCCAAGTAATATTCGGCATGCTAATTACATTGCCGTTTGCCAAATTGCATTATCTCTTATAGTTTCCGAGATATGGACTATCGATAATTTACACCTTAGGCTCTGCTTCTAACTTGGGCCCAAATTGTAAAATGGTCTTCTCTATTGGCGATTTCGTTCCAATTCACATTCCAAGTAATATTCGGCATGCTAATTACATTGCCGGTTGCCAAATTGCATTATCTCTTATAGTTTCCGAGATATGGACTATCGATAATTTACACCTTAGGCTCTGCTTCTAACTTGGGCCCAAATTGTAAAATCGTCTTATCTATTGGCGATTTCGTTCCAATTCACATTCCAAGTAATATTCGGCATGTTAATTACATTGCCGGTTGCCAAATTGCATTATCTCTTATAGTTTCCGAGATATGGACTATCGATAATTTACACCTTAGGCTCTGCTTCTAACTTGGGCCCAAATTGTAAAATGGTCTTATCTATTGGCGATTTCGTTCCAATTCACATTCCAAGTAATATCCGGCATGCTAATTACATTGCCGGTTGCCAAATTGAATTATCTCTTATAGTTTCCGAGATATGGACTATCGATAATTTACACCTTAGGCTCTGCTTCTAACTTGGGCCCAAATTGTAAAATGGTCTTACCTATTGGCGATTTCGTTCCAATTCACATTCCAAGTAATATTCGGCTTGCTAATTACATTGCCGGTTGCCAAATTGCATTATCTCTTATAGTTTCCGAGATATGGACTATCGATAATTTACACCTTAGGCTCTGCTTCTAACTTGGGCCCAAATTGTAAAATGGTCTTATCTATTGGCGATTTCGTTCCAATTCACATTCCAAGTAATATTCGGCATGCTAATTACATTGCCGGTTGCCAAATTGCATTATCTCTTATAGTTTCCGAGATATGGACTATCGATAATTTACATTTTAGGCTCTGCTTCTAACTTGGGCCCAAATTGTAAAATCGTCTTATCTATTGGCGATTTGGTTCCAATTCACATTCCAAGTAATATTCGGCATGCTAATTACGTTGCCGGTTGCCAAATTGCATTATCTCTTATAGTTTCCGAGATATGGACTATCGATAATTTACACCTTAGGCTCTGCTTCTAACTTGGGCCCAAATTGTAAAATGGTCTTATCTATTGGCGATTTCGTTCCAATTCACATTCCAAGTAATATCCGGCATGCTAATTACATTGCCGGTTGCCAAATTGAATTATCTCTTATAGTTTCCGAGATATGGACTATCGATAATTTACACCTTAGGCTCTGCTTCTAACTTGGGCCCAAATTGTAAAATGGTCTTATCTATTGGCGATTTCGTTCCAATTCACATTCCAAGTAATATTCGGCATGCTAATTACATTGCCGGTTGCCAAATTGCATTATCTCTTATAGTTTCCGAGATATGGACTATCGATAATTTACACCTTAGGCTCTGCTTCTAACTTGGGCCCAAATTGTAAAATGGTCTTATCTATTGGCGATTTCGTTCCAATTCACATTCCAAGTAATATTCGGCATGCTAATTACATTGCCGGTTGCCAAATTGCATTATCTCTTATAGTTTCCGAGATATGGACTATCGATAATTTACACCTTAGGCTCTGCTTCTAACTTGGGCCCAAATTGTAAAATGGTCTTATCTATTGGCGATTTCGTTCCAATTCACATTCCAAGTAATATTCGGCATGCTAATTACATTGCCGGTTGCCAAATTGCATTATCTCTTATAGTTTCCGAGATATGGACTATCGATAATTTACACCTTAGGCTCTGCTTCTAACTTGGGCCCAAATTGTAAAATGGTCTTATCTATTGGCGATTTCGTTCCAATTCACATTCCGAGTAATATTCGGCATGCTAATTACATTGCCGGTTGCCAAATTGCATTATCTCTTATAGTTTCCGAGATATGGACTATCGATAATTTACACCTTAGGCTCTGCTTCTAACTTGGGCCCAAATTGTAAAATGGTCTTATCTATTGGCGATTTCGTTCCAATTCACATTCCAAGTAATATTCGGCATGCTAATTACATTGCCGGTTGCCAAATTGCATTATCTCTTATAGTTTCCGAGATATGGACTATCGATAATTTACACCTTAGGCTCTGCTTCTAACTTGGGCCCAAATTGTAAAATGGTCTTCTCTATTGGCGATTTCGTTCCAATTCACATTCCAAGTAATATTCGGCATGCTAATTACATTGCCGTTTGCCAAATTGCATTATCTCTTATAGTTTCCGAGATATGGACTATCGATAATTTACACCTTAGGCTCTGCTTCTAACTTGGGCCCAAATTGTAAAATGGTCTTCTCTATTGGCGATTTCGTTCCAATTCACATTCCAAGTAATATTCGGCATGCTAATTACATTGCCGGTTGCCAAATTGCATTATCTCTTATAGTTTCCGAGATATGGACTATCGATAATTTACACCTTAGGCTCTGCTTCTAACTTGGGCCCAAATTGTAAAATCGTCTTATCTATTGGCGATTTCGTTCCAATTCACATTCCAAGTAATATTCGGCATGCTAATTACATTGCCGGTTGCCAAATTGCATTATCTCTTATAGTTTCCGAGATATGGACTATCGATAATTTACACCTTAGGCTCTGCTTCTAACTTGGGCCCAAATTGTAAAATGGTCTTATCTATTGGCGATTTCGTTCCAATTCACATTCCAAGTAATATTCGGCATGCTAATTACATTGCCGGTTGCCAAATTGCATTATCTCTTATAGTTTCCGAGATATGGACTATCGATAATTTACACCTTAGGCTCTGCTTCTAACTTGGGCCCAAATTGTAAAATGGTCTTATCTATTGGTGATTTCGTTCCAATTCACATTCCGAGTAATATTCGGCATGCTAATTACATTGCCGGTTGCCAAATTGCATTATCTCTTATAGTTTCCGAGATATGGACTATCGATAATTTACACCTTAGGCTCTGCTTCTAACTTGGGCCCAAATTGTAAAATGGTCTTATCTATTGGCGATTTCGTTCCAATTCACATTCCAAGTAATATTCGGCATGCTAATTACATTGCCGGTTGCCAAATTGCATTATCTCTTATAGTTTCCGAGATATGGACTATCGATAATTTACACCTTAGGCTCTGCTTCTAACTTGGGCCCAAATTGTAAAATGGTCTTCTCTATTGGCGATTTCGTTCCAATTCACATTCCAAGTAATATTCGGCATGCTAATTACATTGCCGTTTGCCAAATTGCATTATCTCTTATAGTTTCCGAGATATGGACTATCGATAATTTACACCTTAGGCTCTGCTTCTAACTTGGGCCCAAATTGTAAAATGGTCTTCTCTATTGGCGATTTCGTTCCAATTCACATTCCAAGTAATATTCGGCATGCTAATTACATTGCCGGTTGCCAAATTGCATTATCTCTTATAGTTTCCGAGATATGGACTATCGATAATTTACACCTTAGGCTCTGCTTCTAACTTGGGCCCAAATTGTAAAATCGTCTTATCTATTGGCGATTTCGTTCCAATTCACATTCCAAGTAATATTCGGCATGCTAATTACATTGCCGGTTGCCAAATTGCATTATCTCTTATAGTTTCCGAGATATGGACTATCGGTAATTTACACCTTAGGCTCTGCTTCTAACTTGGGCCCAAATTGTAAAATGGTCTTATCTATTGGCGATTTCGTTCCAATTCACATTCCAAGTTCTATCCGGCATGCTAATTACATTGCCGGTTGCCAAATTGAATTATCTCTTATAGTTTCCGAGATATGGACTATCGATAATTTACACCTTAGGCTCTGCTTCTAACTTGGGCCCAAATTGTAAAATGGTCTTACCTATTGGCGATTTCGTTCCAATTCACATTCCAAGTAATATTCGGCTTGCTAATTACATTGCCGGTTGCCAAATTGCATTATCTCTTATAGTTTCCGAGATATGGACTATCGATAATTTACACCTTAGGCTCTGCTTCTAACTTGGGCCCAAATTGTAAAATGGTCTTATCTATTGGCGATTTCGTTCCAATTCACATTCCAAGTAATATTCGGCATGCTAATTACATTGCCGGTTGCCAAATTGCATTATCTCTTATAGTTTCCGAGATATGGACTATCGATAATTTACATTTTAGGCTCTGCTTCTAACTTGGGCCCAAATTGTAAAATCGTCTTATCTATTGGCGATTTGGTTCCAATTCACATTCCAAGTAATATTCGGCATGCTAATTACGTTGCCGGTTGCCAAATTGCATTATCTCTTATAGTTTCCGAGATATGGACTATCGATAATTTACACCTTAGGCTCTGCTTCTAACTTGGGCCCAAATTGTAAAATGGTCTTATCTATTGGCGATTTCGTTCCAATTCACATTCCAAGTAATATCCGGCATGCTAATTACATTGCCGGTTGCCAAATTGAATTATCTCTTATAGTTTCCGAGATATGGACTATCGATAATTTACACCTTAGGCTCTGCTTCTAACTTGGGCCCAAATTGTAAAATGGTCTTATCTATTGGCGATTTCGTTCCAATTCACACTCCAAGTAATATTAGGCATTCTAATTACATTGCCGGTTGCGAAATTGCATTATCTCTTATAGTTTCCGAGATATGGACTATCAATAATTTACACCTTAGGCTCTGCTTCTAACTTGGGCCCAAATTGTAAAATGGTCTTATCTATTGGCGATTTCGTTCCAATTCACATTCCAAGTAATATTCGGCATGCTAATTACATTGCCGGTTGCCAAATTGCATTATCTCTTATAGTTTCCGAGATATGGACTATCGATAATGTACACCTTAGGCTCTGCTTCTAACTTGGGCCCAAATTGTAAAATGGTCTTATCTATTGGCGATTTCGTTCCAATTCACATTCCAAGTAATATTCGGCATGCTAATTACATTGCCGGTTGCCAAATTGCATTATCTCTTATAGTTTCCGAGATATGGACTATCGATAATTTACACCTTAGGCTCTGCTTCTAACTTGGGCCCAAATTGTAAAATGGTCTTATCTATTGGCGATTTCGTTCCAATTCACATTCCAAGTAATATCCGGCATGCTAATTACATTGCCGGTTGCCAAATTGCATTATCTCTTATAGTTTCCGAGATATGGACTATCGATAAATTACACCTTAGGCTCTGCTTCTAACTTGGGCCCAAATTGTAAAATCGTCTTATCTATTGGCGATTTCGTTCCAATTCACATTCCAAGTAATATTCGGCATGCTAATTACATTGCCGGTTGCCAAATTGCATTATCTCTTATAGTTTCCGAGATATGGACTATCGGTAATTTACACCTTAGGCTCTGCTTCTAACTTGGGCCCAAATTGTAAAATGGTCTTATCTATTGGCGATTTCGTTCCAATTCACATTCCAAGTAATATCCGGCATGCTAATTACATTGCCGGTTGCCAAATTGAATTATCTCTTATAGTTTCCGAGATATGGACTATCGATAATTTACACCTTAGGCTCTGCTTCTAACTTGGGCCCAAATTGTAAAATGGTCTTACCTATTGGCGATTTCGTTCCAATTCACATTCCAAGTAATATTCGGCTTGCTAATTACATTGCCGGTTGCCAAATTGCATTATCTCTTATAGTTTCCGAGATATGGACTATCGATAATTTACACCTTAGGCTCTGCTTCTAACTTGGGCCCAAATTGTAAAATGGTCTTACCTATTGGCGATTTCGTTCCAATTCACATTCCAAGTAATATTCGGCATGCTAATTACATTGCCGGTTGCCAAATTGCATTATCTCTTATAGTTTCCGAGATATGGACTATCGATAATTTACACCTTAGGCTCTGCTTCTAACTTGGGCCCAAATTGTAAAATGGTCTTATCTATTGGCGATTTCGTTCCAATTCACATTCCAAGTAATATTCGGCATGCTAATTACATTGCCGGTTGCCAAATTGCATTATCTCTTATAGTTTCCGAGATATGGACTATCGATAATTTACACCTTAGGCTCTGCTTCTAACTTGGGCCCAAATTGTAAAATGGTCTTACCTATTGGCGATTTCGTTCCAATTCACATTCCAAGTAATATTCGGCTTGCTAATTACATTGCCGGTTGCCAAATTGCATTATCTCTTATAGTTTCCGAGATATGGTCTATCGATAATTTACACCTTAGGCTCTGCTTCTAACTTGGGCCCAAATTGTAAAATCGTCTTATCTATTGGCGATTTCGTTCCAATTCACATTCCAAGTAATATTCGGCATGCTAATTACATTGCCGGTTGCCAAATTGCATTATCTCTTATAGTTTCCGAGATATGGACTATCGATAATTTACACCTTAGGCTCTGCTTCTAACTTGGGCCCAAATTGTAAAATGGTCTTCTCTATTGGTGATTTCGTTCCAATTCACATTCCAAGTAATATTCGGCATGCTAATTACATTGCCGGTTTCCAAATTGCATTATCTCTTATAGTTTCCGAGATATGGACTATCGATAATTTACACCTTAGGCTCTGCTTCTAACTTGGGCCCAAATTGTAAAATGGTCTTATCTATTGGCGATTTCGTTCCAATTCACATTCCAAGTAATATTCGGCATGCTAATTACATTGCCGGTTGCCAAATTGCATTATCTCTTATAGTTTCCGAGATATGGACTATCGATAATTTACACCTTAGGCTCTGCTTCTAACTTGGACCCAAATTGTAAAATGGTCTTCTCTATTGGCGATTTCGTTCCAATTCACATTCCAAGTAATATTGGGCATGCTAATTACATTGCCGTTTGCCAAATTGCATTATCTCTTATAGTTTCCGAGATATGGACTATCGATAATTTACACCTTAGGCTCTGCTTCTAACTTGGGCCCAAATTGTAAAATGGTCTTATCTATTGGCGATTTCGTTCCAATTCACATTCCAAGTAATATTCGGCATGCTAATTACATTGCCGGTTGCCAAATTGCATTATCTCTTATAGTTTCCGAGATATGGACTATCGATAATTTACACCTTAGGCTCTGCTTCTAACTTGGGCCCAAATTGTAAAATGGTCTTCTCTATTGGCGATTTCGTTCCAATTCACATTCCAAGTAATATTCGGCATGCTAATTACATTGCCGTTTGCCAAATTGCATTATCTCTTATAGTTTCCGAGATATGGACTACCGATAATTTACACCTTAGGCTCTGCTTCTAACTTGGGCCCAAATTGTAAAATGGTCTTCTCTATTGGCGATTTCGTTCCAATTCACATTCCAAGTAATATTCGGCATGCTAATTACATTGCCGGTTGCCAAATTGCATTATCTCTTATAGTTTCCGAGATATGGACTATCGATAATTTACACCTTAGGCTCTGCTTCTAACTTGGGCCCAAATTGTAAAATCGTCTTATCTATTGGCGATTTCGTTCCAATTCACATTCCAAGTAATATTCGGCATGCTAATTACATTGCCGGTTGCCAAATTGCATTATCTCTTATAGTTTCCGAGATATGGACTATCGATAATTTACACCTTAGGCTCTGCTTCTAACTTGGGCCCAAATTGTAAAATGGTCTTATCTATTGGCGATTTCGTTCCAATTCACATTCCAAGTAATATTCGGCATGCTAATTACATTGCCGGTTGCCAAATTGCATTATCTCTTATAGTTTCCGAGATATGGACTATCGATAATTTACACCTTAGGCTCTGCTTCTAACTTGGGCCCAAATTGTAAAATGGTCTTCTCTATTGGCGATTTCGTTCCAATTCACATTCCAAGTAATATTCGGCATGCTAATTACATTGCCGTTTGCCAAATTGCATTATCTCTTATAGTTTCCGAGATATGGACTACCGATAATTTACACCTTAGGCTCTGCTTCTAACTTGGGCCCAAATTGTAAAATGGTCTTCTCTATTGGCGATTTCGTTCCAATTCACATTCCAAGTAATATTCGGCATGCTAATTACATTGCCGGTTGCCAAATTGCATTATCTCTTATAGTTTCCGAGATATGGACTATCGATAATTTACACCTTAGGCTCTGCTTCTAACTTGGGCCCAAATTGTAAAATCGTCTTATCTATTGGCGATTTCGTTCCAATTCACATTCCAAGTAATATTCGGCATGCTAATTACATTGCCGGTTGCCAAATTGCATTATCTCTTATAGTTTCCGAGATATGGACTATCGGTAATTTACACCTTAGGCTCTGCTTCTAACTTGGGCCCAAATTGTAAAATGGTCTTATCTATTGGCGATTTCGTTCCAATTCACATTCCAAGTTCTATCCGGCATGCTAATTACATTGCCGGTTGCCAAATTGAATTATCTCTTATAGTTTCCGAGATATGGACTATCGATAATTTACACCTTAGGCTCTGCTTCTAACTTGGGCCCAAATTGTAAAATGGTCTTACCTATTGGCGATTTCGTTCCAATTCACATTCCAAGTAATATTCGGCTTGCTAATTACATTGCCGGTTGCCAAATTGCATTATCTCTTATAGTTTCCGAGATATGGACTATCGATAATTTACATCTTAGGCTCTGCTTCTAACTTGGGCCCAAATCGTAAAATGGTCTTATCTATTGGCGATTTCGTTCCAATTCACATTCCAAGTAATATTCGGCATGCTAATTACATTGCCGGTTGCCAAATTGCATTATCTCTTATAGTTTCCGAGATATGGACTATCGATAATTTACATTTTAGGCTCTGCTTCTAACTTGGGCCCAAATTGTAAAATCGTCTTATCTATTGGCGATTTGGTTCCAATTCACATTCCAAGTAATATTCGGCATGCTAATTACGTTGCCGGTTGCCAAATTGCATTATCTCTTATAGTTTCCGAGATATGGACTATCGATAATTTACACCTTAGGCTCTGCTTCTAACTTGGGCCCAAATTGTAAAATCGTCTTATCTATTGGCGATTTCGTTCCAATTCACATTCCAAGTAATATTCGGCATGCTAATTACATTGCCGGTTGCCAAATTGCATTATCTCTTATAGTTTTCGATTTATGGTCTATCGATAATTTACACCTTAGGCTCTGCTTCTAACTTGGGCCCAAATTGTAAAATCGTCTTATCTATTGGCGATTTCGTTCCAATTCACATTCCAAGTAATATTCGGCATGCTAATTACATTGCCGGTTGCCAAATTGCATTATCTCTTATAGTTTCCGAGATATGGACTATCGATAATTTACACCTTAGGCTCTGCTTCTAACTTGGGCCCAAATTGTAAAATGGTCTTCTCTATTGGCGATTTCGTTCCAATTCACACTCCAAGTAATATTGGGCATGCTAATTACATTGCCGGTTGCGAAATTGCATTATCTCTTATAGTTTCCGAGATATGGACTATCGATAATTTACACCTTAGGCTCTGCTTCTAACTTGGGCCCAAATTGTAAAATGGTCTTATCTATTGGCGATTTCGTTCCAATTCACATTCCAAGTAATATTCGGCATGCTAATTACATTGCCGGTTGCCAAATTGCATTATCTCTTATAGTTTCCGAGATATGGACTATCGATAATTTACACCTTAGGCTCTGCTTCTAACTTGGGCCCAAATTGTAAAATGGTCTTCTCTATTGGCGATTTCGTTCCAATTCACATTCCAAGTAATATTCGGCATGCTAATTACATTGCCGTTTGCCAAATTGCATTATCTCTTATAGTTTCCGAGATATGGACTATCGATAATTTACACCTTAGGCTCTGCTTCTAACTTGGGCCCAAATTGTAAAATGGTCTTATCTATTGGCGATTTCGTTCCAATTCACATTCCAAGAAATATTCGGCATGCTAATTACATTGCCGGTTGCCAAATTGCATTATCTCTTATAGTTTAAGAGATATGGACTATCGATAATTTACACCTTAGGCTCTGCTTCTAACTTGGGCCCAAATTGTAAAATGGTCTTATCTATTGGCGATTTCGTTCCAATTCACATTCCAAGTAATATCCGGCATGCTAATTACATTGCCGGTTGCCAAATTGCATTATCTCTTATAGTTTCCGAGATATGGACTATCGATAATTTACACCTTAGGCTCTGCTTCTAACTTGGGCCCAAATTGTAAAATCGTCTTATCTATTGGCGATTTCGTTCCAATTCACATTCCAAGTAATATTAGGCATGCTAATTACATTGCCGGTTGCCAAATTGCATTATCTCTTATAGTTTCCGAGATATGGACTATCGGTAATTTACACCTTAGGCTCTGCTTCTAACTTGGGCCCAAATTGTAAAATGGTCTTATCTATTGGCGATTTCGTTCCAATTCACATTCCAAGTAATATCCGGCATGCTAATTACATTGCCGGTTGCCAAATTGAATTATCTCTTATAGTTTCCGAGATATGGACTATCGATAATTTACACCTTAGGCTCTGCTTCTAACTTGGGCCCAAATTGTAAAATGGTCTTACCTATTGGCGATTTCGTTCCAATTCACATTCCAAGTAATATTCGGCATGCTAATTACATTGCCGGTTGCCAAATTGCATTATCTCTTATAGTTTCCGAGATATGGACTATCGATAATTTACACCTTAGGCTCTGCTTCTAACTTGGGCCCAAATTGTAAAATGGTCTTATCTATTGGCGATTTCGTTCCAATTCACATTCCAAGTAATATTCGGCATGCTAATTACATTGCCGGTTGCCAAATTGCATTATCTCTTATAGTTTCCGAGATATGGACTATCGATAATTTACACCTTAGGCTCTGCTTCTAACTTGGGCCCAAATTGTAAAATGGTCTTCTCTATTGGCGATTTCGTTCCAATTCACATTCCAAGTAATATTCGGCATGCTAATTACATTGCCGTTTGCCAAATTGCATTATCTCTTATAGTTTCCGAGATATGGACTACCGATAATTTACACCTTAGGCTCTGCTTCTAACTTGGGCCCAAATTGTAAAATGGTCTTCTCTATTGGCGATTTCGTTCCAATTCACATTCCAAGTAATATTCGGCATGCTAATTACATTGCCGGTTGCCAAATTGCATTATCTCTTATAGTTTCCGAGATATGGACTATCGATAATTTACACCTTAGGCTCTGCTTCTAACTTGGGCCCAAATTGTAAAATCGTCTTATCTATTGGCGATTTCGTTCCAATTCACATTCCAAGTAATATTCGGCATGCTAATTACATTGCCGGTTGCCAAATTGCATTATCTCTTATAGTTTCCGAGATATGGACTATCGGTAATTTACACCTTAGGCTCTGCTTCTAACTTGGGCCCAAATTGTAAAATGGTCTTATCTATTGGCGATTTCGTTCCAATTCACATTCCAAGTTCTATCCGGCATGCTAATTACATTGCCGGTTGCCAAATTGAATTATCTCTTATAGTTTCCGAGATATGGACTATCGATAATTTACACCTTAGGCTCTGCTTCTAACTTGGGCCCAAATTGTAAAATGGTCTTACCTATTGGCGATTTCGTTCCAATTCACATTCCAAGTAATATTCGGCTTGCTAATTACATTGCCGGTTGCCAAATTGCATTATCTCTTATAGTTTCCGAGATATGGACTATCGATAATTTACACCTTAGGCTCTGCTTCTAACTTGGGCCCAAATTGTAAAATGGTCTTATCTATTGGCGATTTCGTTCCAATTCACATTCCAAGTAATATTCGGCATGCTAATTACATTGCCGGTTGCCAAATTGCATTATCTCTTATAGTTTCCGAGATATGGACTATCGATAATTTACATTTTAGGCTCTGCTTCTAACTTGGGCCCAAATTGTAAAATCGTCTTATCTATTGGCGATTTGGTTCCAATTCACATTCCAAGTAATATTCGGCATGCTAATTACGTTGCCGGTTGCCAAATTGCATTATCTCTTATAGTTTCCGAGATATGGACTATCGATAATTTACACCTTAGGCTCTGCTTCTAACTTGGGCCCAAATTGTAAAATGGTCTTATCTATTGGCGATTTCGTTCCAATTCACATTCCAAGTAATATCCGGCATGCTAATTACATTGCCGGTTGCCAAATTGAATTATCTCTTATAGTTTCCGAGATATGGACTATCGATAATTTACACCTTAGGCTCTGCTTCTAACTTGGGCCCAAATTGTAAAATGGTCTTATCTATTGCCGATTTCGTTCCAATTCACACTCCAAGTAATATTGGGCATGCTAATTACATTGCCGGTTGCGAAATTGCATTATCTCTTATAGTTTCCGAGATATGGACTATCAATAATTTACACCTTAGGCTCTGCTTCTAACTTGGGCCCAAATTGTAAAATGGTCTTATCTATTGGCGATTTCGTTCCAATTCACATTCCAAGTAATATTCGGCATGCTAATTACATTGCCGGTTGCCAAATTGCATTATCTCTTATAGTTTCCGAGATATGGACTATCGATAATTTACACCTTAGGCTCTGCTTCTAACTTGGGCCCAAATTGTAAAATGGTCTTATCTATTGGCGATTTCGTTCCAATTCACATTCCAAGTAATATTCGGCATGCTAATTACATTGCCGGTTGCCAAATTGCATTATCTCTTATAGTTTCCGAGATATGGACTATCGATAATTTACACCTTAGGCTCTGCTTCTAACTTGGGCCCAAATTGTAAAATGGTCTGATCTATTGGCGATTTCGTTCCAATTCACATTCCAAGTAATATCCGGCATGCTAATTACATTGCCGGTTGCCAAATTTCATTATCTCTTATAGTTTCCGAGATATGGACTATCGATAATTTACACCTTAGGCTCTGCTTCTAACTTGGGCCCAAATTGTAAAATCGTCTTATCTATTGGCGATTTCGTTCCAATTCACATTCCAAGTAATATTCGGCATGCTAATTACATTGCCGGTTGCCAAATTGCATTATCTCTTATAGTTTCCGAGATATGGACTATCGGTAATTTACACCTTAGGCTCTGCTTCTAACTTGGGCCCAAATTGTAAAATGGTCTTATCTATTGGCGATTTCGTTCCAATTCACATTCCAAGTAATATCCGGCATGCTAATTACATTGCCGGTTGCCAAATTGAATTATCTCTTATAGTTTCCGAGATATGGACTATCGATAATTTACACCTTAGGCTCTGCTTCTAACTTGGGCCCAAATTGTAAAATGGTCTTACCTATTGGCGATTTCGTTCCAATTCACATTCCAAGTAATATTCGGCATGCTAATTACATTGCCGGTTGCCAAATTGCATTATCTCTTATAGTTTCCGAGATATGGACTATCGATAATTTACACCTTAGGCTCTGCTTCTAACTTGGGCCCAAATTGTAAAATGGTCTTATCTATTGGCGATTTCGTTCCAATTCACATTCCAAGTAATATTCGGCATGCTAATTACATTGCCGGTTGCCAAATTGCATTATCTCTTATAGTTTCCGAGATATGGACTATCGATAATTTACACCTTAGGCTCTGCTTCTAACTTGGGCCCAAATTGTAAAATGGTCTTATCTATTGGCGATTTCGTTCCAATTCACATTCCAAGTAATATTCGGCATGCTAATTACATTGCCGGTTGCCAAATTGCATTATCTCTTATAGTTTCCGAGATATGGACTATCGATAATTTACACCTTAGGCTCTGCTTCTAACTTGGGCCCAAATTGTAAAATGGTCTTCTCTATTGGCGATTTCGTTCCAATTCTCATTCCAAGTAATATTCGGCATGCTAATTACATTGCCGTTTGCCAAATTGCATTATCTCTTATAGTTTCCGAGATATGGACTATCGATAATTTACACCTTAGGCTCTGCTTCTAACTTGGGCCCAAATTGTAAAATGGTCTTATCTATTGGCGATTTCGTTCCAATTCACATTCCAAGAAATATTCGGCATGCTAATTACATTGCCGGTTGCCAAATTGCATTATCTCTTATAGTTTAAGAGATATGGACTATCGATAATTTACACCTTAGGCTCTGCTTCTAACTTGGGCCCAAATTGTAAAATGGTCTTATCTATTGGCGATTTCGTTCCAATTCACATTCCAAGTAATATCCGGCATGCTCATTACATTGCCGGTTGCCAAATTGCATTATCTCATATAGTTTCCGAGATATGGACTATCGATAATTTACACCTTAGGCTCTGCTTCTAACTTGGGCCCAAATTGTAAAATCGTCTTATCTATTGGCGATTTCGTTCCAATTCACATTCCAAGTAATATTCGGCATGCTAATTACATTGCCGGTTGCCAAATTGCATTATCTCTTATAGTTTCCGAGATATGGACTATCGGTAATTTACACCTTAGGCTCTGCTTCTAACTTGGGCCCAAATTGTAAAATGGTCTTATCTATTGGCGATTTCGTTCCAATTCACATTCCAAGTAATATCCGGCATGCTAATTACATTGCCGGTTGCCAAATTGAATTATCTCTTATAGTTTCCGAGATATGGACTATCGATAATTTACACCTTAGGCTCTGCTTCTAACTTGGGCCCAAATTGTGAAATGGTCTTACCTATTGGCGATTTCGTTCCAATTCACATTCCAAGTAATATTCGGCATGCTAATTACATTGCCGGTTGCCAAATTGCATTATCTCTTATAGTTTCCGAGATATGGACTATCGATAATTTACACCTTAGGCTCTGCTTCTAACTTGGGCCCAAATTGTAAAATGGTCTTATCTATTGGCGATTTCGTTCCAATTCACATTCCAAGTAATATTCGGCATGCTAATTACATTGCCGGTTGCCAAATTGCATTATCTCTTATAGTTTCCGAGATATGGACTATCGATAATTTACACCTTAGGCTCTGCTTCTAACTTGGGCCCAAATTGTAAAATGGTCTTACCTATTGGCGATTTCGTTCCTATTCACATTCCAAGTAATATTCGGCTTGCTAATTACATTGCCGGTTGCCAAATTGCATTATCTCTTATAGTTTCCGAGATATGGTCTATCGATTATTTACACCTTAGGCTCTGCTTCTAACTTGGGCCCAAATTGTAAAATCGTCTTATCTATTGGCGATTTCGTTCCAATTCACATTCCAAGTAATATTCGGCATGCTAATTACATTGCCGGTTGCCAAATTGCATTATCTCTTATAGTTTCCGAGATATGGACTATCGTTAATTTACACCTTAGGCTCTGCTTCTAACTTGGGCCCAAATTGTAAAATGGTCTTCTCTATTGGCGATTTCGTTCCAATTCACATTCCAAGTAATATTCGGCATGCTAATTACATTGCCGGTTGCCAAATTGCATTATCTCTTATAGTTTCCGAGATATGGACTATCGATAATTTACACCTTAGGCTCTGCTTCTAACTTGGGCCCAAATTGTAAAATGGTCTTATCTATTGGCGATTTCGTTCCAATTCACATTCCAAGTAATATTCAGCATGCTAATTACATTGCCGGTTGCCAAATTGCATTATCTCTTATAGTTTCCGAGATATGGACTATCGATAATTTACACCTTAGGCTCTGCTTCTAACTTGGGCCCAAATTGTAAAATGGTCTTCTCTATTGGCGATTTCGTTCCAATTCACATTCCAAGTAATATTCGGCATGCTAATTACATTGCCGTTTGCCAAATTGCATTATCTCTTATAGTTTCCGAGATATGGACTATCGGTAATTTACACCTTAGGCTCTGCTTCTAACTTGGGCCCAAATTGTAAAATGGTCTTCTCTATTGGCGATTTCGTTCCAATTCACATTCCAAGTAATATTCGGCATGCTAATTACATTGCCGGTTGCCAAATTGAATTACCTCTTATAGTTTCCGAGATATGGACTATCGATAATTTACACCTTAGGCTCTGCTTCTAACTTGGGCCCAAATTGTAAAATGGTCTTATCTATTGGCGATTTCGTTCCAATTCACATTCCAAGTAATATTCGGCATACTAATTACATTGCCGGTTGCCAAATTGCATTATCTCTTATAGTTTCCGAGATATGGACTATCGATAATTTACACCTTAGGCTCTGCTTCTAACTTGGGCCCAAATTGTAAAATGGTCTTACCTATTGGCGATTTCGTTCCAATTCACATTCCAAGTAATATTCGGCATGCTAATTACATTGCCGGTTGCCAAATTGCATTATCTCTTATAGTTTCCGAGATATGGACTATCGATAATTTACACCTTAGGCTCTACTTCTAACTTGGGCCCAAATTGTAAAATGGTCTTATCTATTGGCGATTTCGTTCCAATTCACATTCCAATTAATATTCGGCATGCTAATTACATTGCCGGTTGCCAAATTGCATTATCTCTTATAGTTTCCGAGATATGGACTATCGATAATTTACACCTTAGGCTCTGCTTCTAACTTGGGCCCAAATTGTAAAATGGTCTTATCTATTGGCGAATTCGTTCCAATTCACACTCCAAGTAATATTCGGCATGCTAATTACATTGCCGGTTGCGAAATTGCATTATCTCTTATAGTTTCCGAGATATGGACTATCAATAATTTACACCTTAGGCTCTGCTTCTAACTTGGGCCCAAATTGTAAAATGGTCTTATCTATTGGCGATTTCGTTCCAATTCACATTCCAAGTAATATTCGGCATGCTAATTACATTGCCGGTTGCCAAATTGCATTATCTCTTATAGTTTCCGAGATATGGACTATCGATAATTTACACCTTAGGCTCTGCTTCTAACTTGGGCCCAAATTGTAAAATGGTCTTATCTATTGGCGATTTCGTTCCAATTCACATTCCAAGTAATATCCGGCATGCTAATTACATTGCCGGTTGCCAAATTGCATTATCTCTTATAGTTTCCGAGATATGGACTATCGATAATTTACACCTTAGGCTCTGCTTCTAACTTGGGCCCAAATTGTAAAATCGTCTTATCTATTGGCGATTTCGTTCCAATTCACATTCCAAGTAATATTCGGCATGCTAATTACATTGCCGGTTGCCAAATTGCATTATCTCTTATAGTTTCCGAGATATGGACTATCGGTAATTTACACCTTAGGCTCTGCTTCTAACTTGGGCCCAAATTGTAAAATGGTCTTATCTATTGGCGATTTCGTTCCAATTCACATTCCAAGTAATATCCGGCATGCTAATTACATTGCCGGTTGCCAAATTGAATTATCTCTTATAGTTTCCGAGATATGGACTATCGATTATTTACACCTTAGGCTCTGCTTCTCACTTGGGCCCAAATTGTAAAATGGTCTTACCTATTGGCGATTTCGTTCCAATTCACATTCCAAGTAATATTCGGCATGCTAATTACATTGCCGGTTGCCAAATTGCATTATCTCTTATAGTTTCCGAGATATGGACTATCGATAATTTACACCTTAGGCTCTGCTTCTAACTTGGGCCCAAATTGTAAAATGGTCTTATCTATTGGCGATTTCGTTCCAATTCACATTCCAAGTAATATTCGGCATGCTAATTACATTGCCGGTTGCCAAATTGCATTATCTCTTATAGTTTCCGAGATATGGACTATCGATAATTTACACCTTAGGCTCTGCTTCTAACTTGGGCCCAAATTGTAAAATGGTCTTATCTATTGGCGATTTCGTTCCAATTCACATTCCAAGTAATATTCGGCATGCTAATTACATTGCCGGTTGCCAAATTGCATTATCTCTTATAGTTTCCGAGATATGGACTATCGATAATTTACACCTTAGGCTCTGCTTCTAACTTGGGCCCAAATTGTAAAATGGTCTTATCTATTGGCGATTTCGTTCCAATTCACATTCCGAGTAATATTCGGCATGCTAATTACATTGCCGGTTGCCAAATTGCATTATCTCTTATAGTTTCCGAGATATGGACTATCGATAATTTACACCTTAGGCTCTGCTTCTAACTTGGGCCCAAATTGTAAAATGGTCTTATCTATTGGCGATTTCGTTCCAATTCACATTCCAAGTAATATTCGGCATGCTAATTACATTGCCGGTTGCCAAATTGCATTATCTCTTATAGTTTCCGAGATATGGACTATCGATAATTTACACCTTAGGCTCTGCTTCTAACTTGGGCCCAAATTGTAAAATGGTCTTCTCTATTGGCGATTTCGTTCCAATTCACATTCCAAGTAATATTCGGCATGCTAATTACATTGCCGTTTGCCAAATTGCATTATCTCTTATAGTTTCCGAGATATGGACTATCGATAATTTACACCTTAGGCTCTGCTTCTAACTTGGGCCCAAATTGTAAAATGGTCTTCTCTATTGGCGATTTCGTTCCAATTCACATTCCAAGTAATATTCGGCATGCTAATTACATTGCCGGTTGCCAAATTGCATTATCTCTTATAGTTTCCGAGATATGGACTATCGATAATTTACACCTTAGGCTCTGCTTCTAACTTGGGCCCAAATTGTAAAATCGTCTTATCTATTGGCGATTTCGTTCCAATTCACATTCCAAGTAATATTCGGCATGCTAATTACATTGCCGGTTGCCAAATTGCATTATCTCTTATAGTTTCCGAGATATGGACTATCGATAATTTACACCTTAGGCTCTGCTTCTAACTTGGGCCCAAATTGTAAAATGGTCTTATCTATTGGCGATTTCGTTCCAATTCACATTCCAAGTAATATTCGGCATGCTAATTACATTGCCGGTTGCCAAATTGCATTATCTCTTATAGTTTCCGAGATATGGACTATCGATAATTTACACCTTAGGCTCTGCTTCTAACTTGGGCCCAAATTGTAAAATGGTCTTATCTATTGGTGATTTCGTTCCAATTCACATTCCGAGTAATATTCGGCATGCTAATTACATTGCCGGTTGCCAAATTGCATTATCTCTTATAGTTTCCGAGATATGGACTATCGATAATTTACACCTTAGGCTCTGCTTCTAACTTGGGCCCAAATTGTAAAATGGTCTTATCTATTGGCGATTTCGTTCCAATTCACATTCCAAGTAATATTCGGCATGCTAATTACATTGCCGGTTGCCAAATTGCATTATCTCTTATAGTTTCCGAGATATGGACTATCGATAATTTACACCTTAGGCTCTGCTTCTAACTTGGGCCCAAATTGTAAAATGGTCTTCTCTATTGGCGATTTCGTTCCAATTCACATTCCAAGTAATATTCGGCATGCTAATTACATTGCCGTTTGCCAAATTGCATTATCTCTTATAGTTTCCGAGATATGGACTATCGATAATTTACACCTTAGGCTCTGCTTCTAACTTGGGCCCAAATTGTAAAATGGTCTTCTCTATTGGCGATTTCGTTCCAATTCACATTCCAAGTAATATTCGGCATGCTAATTACATTGCCGGTTGCCAAATTGCATTATCTCTTATAGTTTCCGAGATATGGACTATCGATAATTTACACCTTAGGCTCTGCTTCTAACTTGGGCCCAAATTGTAAAATCGTCTTATCTATTGGCGATTTCGTTCCAATTCACATTCCAAGTAATATTCGGCATGCTAATTACATTGCCGGTTGCCAAATTGCATTATCTCTTATAGTTTCCGAGATATGGACTATCGGTAATTTACACCTTAGGCTCTGCTTCTAACTTGGGCCCAAATTGTAAAATGGTCTTATCTATTGGCGATTTCGTTCCAATTCACATTCCAAGTTCTATTCGGCATGCTAATTACATTGCCGGTTGCCAAATTGCATTATCTCTTATAGTTTCCGAGATATGGACTATCGATAATTTACACCTTAGGCTCTGCTTCTAACTTGGGCCCAAATTGTAAAATGGTCTTATCTATTGGCGATTTCGTTCCAATTCACATTCCAAGTAATATCCGGCATGCTAATTACATTGCCGGTTGCCAAATTGCATTATCTCTTATAGTTTCCGAGATATGGACTATCGATAATTTACACCTTAGGCTCTGCTTCTAACTTGGGCCCAAATTGTAAAATGGTCTTATCTATTGGCGATTTCGTTCCAATTCACATTCCAAGTAATATCCGGCATGCTAATTACATTGCCGGTTGCCAAATTGAATTATCTCTTATAGTTTCCGAGATATGGACTATCGATAATTTACACCTTAGGCTCTGCTTCTAACTTGGGCCCAAATTGTAAAATGGTCTTATCTATTGGCGATTTCGTTCCAATTCACACTCCAAGTAATATTAGGCATTCTAATTACATTGCCGGTTGCGAAATTGCATTATCTCTTATAGTTTCCGAGATATGGACTATCAATAATTTACACCTTAGGCTCTGCTTCTAACTTGGGCCCAAATTGTAAAATGGTCTTATCTATTGGCGATTTCGTTCCAATTCACATTCCAAGTAATATTCGGCATGCTAATTACATTGCCGGTTGCCAAATTGCATTATCTCTTATAGTTTCCGAGATATGGACTATCGATAATGTACACCTTAGGCTCTGCTTCTAACTTGGGCCCAAATTGTAAAATGGTCTTATCTATTGGCGATTTCGTTCCAATTCACATTCCAAGTAATATTCGGCATGCTAATTACATTGCCGGTTGCCAAATTGCATTATCTCTTATAGTTTCCGAGATATGGACTATCGATAATTTACACCTTAGGCTCTGCTTCTAACTTGGGCCCAAATTGTAAAATGGTCTTATCTATTGGCGATTTCGTTCCAATTCACATTCCAAGTAATATCCGGCATGCTAATTACATTGCCGGTTGCCAAATTGCATTATCTCTTATAGTTTCCGAGATATGGACTATCGATAATTTACACCTTAGGCTCTGCTTCTAACTTGGGCCCAAATTGTAAAATCGTCTTATCTATTGGCGATTTCGTTCCAATTCACATTCCAAGTAATATTCGGCATGCTAATTACATTGCCGGTTGCCAAATTGCATTATCTCTTATAGTTTCCGAGATATGGACTATCGGTAATTTACACCTTAGGCTCTGCTTCTAACTTGGGCCCAAATTGTAAAATGGTCTTATCTATTGGCGATTTCGTTCCAATTCACATTCCAAGTAATATCCGGCATGCTAATTACATTGCCGGTTGCCAAATTGAATTATCTCTTATAGTTTCCGAGATATGGACTATCGATAATTTACACCTTAGGCTCTGCTTCTAACTTGGGCCCAAATTGTAAAATGGTCTTACCTATTGGCGATTTCGTTCCAATTCACATTCCAAGTAATATTCGGCTTGCTAATTACATTGCCGGTTGCCAAATTGCATTATCTCTTATAGTTTCCGAGATATGGACTATCGATAATTTACACCTTAGGCTCTGCTTCTAACTTGGGCCCAAATTGTAAAATGGTCTTACCTATTGGCGATTTCGTTCCAATTCACATTCCAAGTAATATTCGGCATGCTAATTACATTGCCGGTTGCCAAATTGCATTATCTCTTATAGTTTCCGAGATATGGACTATCGATAATTTACACCTTAGGCTCTGCTTCTAACTTGGGCCCAAATTGTAAAATGGTCTTATCTATTGGCGATTTCGTTCCAATTCACATTCCAAGTAATATTCGGCATGCTAATTACATTGCCGGTTGCCAAATTGCATTATCTCTTATAGTTTCCGAGATATGGACTATCGATAATTTACACCTTAGGCTCTGCTTCTAACTTGGGCCCAAATTGTAAAATGGTCTTACCTATTGGCGATTTCGTTCCAATTCACATTCCAAGTAATATTCGGCTTGCTAATTACATTGCCGGTTGCCAAATTGCATTATCTCTTATAGTTTCCGAGATATGGTCTATCGATAATTTACACCTTAGGCTCTGCTTCTAACTTGGGCCCAAATTGTAAAATCGTCTTATCAATTGGCGATTTCGTTCCAATTCACATTCCAAGTAATATTCGGCATGCTAATTACATTGCCGGTTGCCAAATTGCATTATCTCTTATAGTTTCCGAGATATGGACTATCGATAATTTACACCTTAGGCTCTGCTTCTAACTTGGGCCCAAATTGTAAAATGGTCTTCTCTATTGGTGATTTCGTTCCAATTCACATTCCAAGTAATATTCGGCATGCTAATTACATTGCCGGTTGCCAAATTGCATTATCTCTTATAGTTTCCGAGATATGGACTATCGATAATTTACACCTTAGGCTCTGCTTCTAACTTGGGCCCAAATTGTAAAATGGTCTTATCTATTGGCGATTTCGTTCCAATTCACATTCCAAGTAATATTCGGCATGCTAATTACATTGCCGGTTGCCAAATTGCATTATCTCTTATAGTTTCCGAGATATGGACTATCGATAATTTACACCTTAGGCTCTGCTTCTAACTTGGACCCAAATTGTAAAATGGTCTTCTCTATTGGCGATTTCGTTCCAATTCACATTCCAAGTAATATTGGGCATGCTAATTACATTGCCGTTTGCCAAATTGCATTATCTCTTATAGTTTCCGAGATATGGACTATCGATAATTTACACCTTAGGCTCTGCTTCTAACTTGGGCCCAAATTGTAAAATGGTCTTATCTATTGGCGATTTCGTTCCAATTCACATTCCAAGTAATATTCGGCATGCTAATTACATTGCCGGTTGCCAAATTGCATTATCTCTTATAGTTTCCGAGATATGGACTATCGATAATTTACACCTTAGGCTCTGCTTCTAACTTGGGCCCAAATTGTAAAATGGTCTTCTCTATTGGCGATTTCGTTCCAATTCACATTCCAAGTAATATTCGGCATGCTAATTACATTGCCGTTTGCCAAATTGCATTATCTCTTATAGTTTCCGAGATATGGACTACCGATAATTTACACCTTAGGCTCTGCTTCTAACTTGGGCCCAAATTGTAAAATGGTCTTCTCTATTGGCGATTTCGTTCCAATTCACATTCCAAGTAATATTCGGCATGCTAATTACATTGCCGGTTGCCAAATTGCATTATCTCTTATAGTTTCCGAGATATGGACTATCGATAATTTACACCTTAGGCTCTGCTTCTAACTTGGGCCCAAATTGTAAAATCGTCTTATCTATTGGCGATTTCGTTCCAATTCACATTCCAAGTAATATTCGGCATGCTAATTACATTGCCGGTTGCCAAATTGCATTATCTCTTATAGTTTCCGAGATATGGACTATCGATAATTTACACCTTAGGCTCTGCTTCTAACTTGGGCCCAAATTGTAAAATGGTCTTATCTATTGGCGATTTCGTTCCAATTCACATTCCAAGTAATATTCGGCATGCTAATTACATTGCCGGTTGCCAAATTGCATTATCTCTTATAGTTTCCGAGATATGGACTATCGATAATTTACACCTTAGGCTCTGCTTCTAACTTGGGCCCAAATTGTAAAATGGTCTTCTCTATTGGCGATTTCGTTCCAATTCACATTCCAAGTAATATTCGGCATGCTAATTACATTGCCGTTTGCCAAATTGCATTATCTCTTATAGTTTCCGAGATATGGACTACCGATAATTTACACCTTAGGCTCTGCTTCTAACTTGGGCCCAAATTGTAAAATGGTCTTCTCTATTGGCGATTTCGTTCCAATTCACATTCCAAGTAATATTCGGCATGCTAATTACATTGCCGGTTGCCAAATTGCATTATCTCTTATAGTTTCCGAGATATGGACTATCGATAATTTACACCTTAGGCTCTGCTTCTAACTTGGGCCCAAATTGTAAAATCGTCTTATCTATTGGCGATTTCGTTCCAATTCACATTCCAAGTAATATTCGGCATGCTAATTACATTGCCGGTTGCCAAATTGCATTATCTCTTATAGTTTCCGAGATATGGACTATCGGTAATTTACACCTTAGGCTCTGCTTCTAACTTGGGCCCAAATTGTAAAATGGTCTTATCTATTGGCGATTTCGTTCCAATTCACATTCCAAGTTCTATCCGGCATGCTAATTACATTGCCGGTTGCCAAATTGAATTATCTCTTATAGTTTCCGAGATATGGACTATCGATAATTTACACCTTAGGCTCTGCTTCTAACTTGGGCCCAAATTGTAAAATGGTCTTACCTATTGGCGATTTCGTTCCAATTCACATTCCAAGTAATATTCGGCTTGCTAATTACATTGCCGGTTGCCAAATTGCATTATCTCTTATAGTTTCCGAGATATGGACTATCGATAATTTACATTTTAGGCTCTGCTTCTAACTTGGGCCCAAATTGTAAAATCGTCTTATCTATTGGCGATTTGGTTCCAATTCACATTCCAAGTAATATTCGGCATGCTAATTACGTTGCCGGTTGCCAAATTGCATTATCTCTTATAGTTTCCGAGATATGGACTATCGATAATTTACACCTTAGGCTCTGCTTCTAACTTGGGCCCAAATTGTAAAATCGTCTTATCTATTGGCGATTTCGTTCCAATTCACATTCCAAGTAATATTCGGCATGCTAATTACATTGCCGGTTGCCAAATTGCATTATCTCTTATAGTTTTCGATTTATGGTCTATCGATAATTTACACCTTAGGCTCTGCTTCTAACTTGGGCCCAAATTGTAAAATCGTCTTATCTATTGGCGATTTCGTTCCAATTCACATTCCAAGTAATATTCGGCATGCTAATTACATTGCCGGTTGCCAAATTGCATTATCTCTTATAGTTTCCGAGATATGGACTATCGATAATTTACACCTTAGGCTCTGCTTCTAACTTGGGCCCAAATTGTAAAATGGTCTTCTCTATTGGCGATTTCGTTCCAATTCACACTCCAAGTAATATTGGGCATGCTAATTACATTGCCGGTTGCGAAATTGCATTATCTCTTATAGTTTCCGAGATATGGACTATCGATAATTTACACCTTAGGCTCTGCTTCTAACTTGGGCCCAAATTGTAAAATGGTCTTATCTATTGGCGATTTCGTTCCAATTCACATTCCAAGTAATATTCGGCATGCTAATTACATTGCCGGTTGCCAAATTGCATTATCTCTTATAGTTTCCGAGATATGGACTATCGATAATTTACACCTTAGGCTCTGCTTCTAACTTGGGCCCAAATTGTAAAATGGTCTTCTCTATTGGCGATTTCGTTCCAATTCACATTCCAAGTAATATTCGGCATGCTAATTACATTGCCGTTTGCCAAATTGCATTATCTCTTATAGTTTCCGAGATATGGACTATCGATAATTTACACCTTAGGCTCTGCTTCTAACTTGGGCCCAAATTGTAAAATGGTCTTATCTATTGGCGATTTCGTTCCAATTCACATTCCAAGAAATATTCGGCATGCTAATTACATTGCCGGTTGCCAAATTGCATTATCTCTTATAGTTTAAGAGATATGGACTATCGATAATTTACACCTTAGGCTCTGCTTCTAACTTGGGCCCAAATTGTAAAATGGTCTTATCTATTGGCGATTTCGTTCCAATTCACATTCCAAGTAATATCCGGCATGCTAATTACATTGCCGGTTGCCAAATTGCATTATCTCTTATAGTTTCCGAGATATGGACTATCGATAATTTACACCTTAGGCTCTGCTTCTAACTTGGGCCCAAATTGTAAAATCGTCTTATCTATTGGCGATTTCGTTCCAATTCACATTCCAAGTAATATTAGGCATGCTAATTACATTGCCGGTTGCCAAATTGCATTATCTCTTATAGTTTCCGAGATATGGACTATCGGTAATTTACACCTTAGGCTCTGCTTCTAACTTGGGCCCAAATTGTAAAATGGTCTTATCTATTGGCGATTTCGTTCCAATTCACATTCCAAGTAATATCCGGCATGCTAATTACATTGCCGGTTGCCAAATTGAATTATCTCTTATAGTTTCCGAGATATGGACTATCGATAATTTACACCTTAGGCTCTGCTTCTAACTTGGGCCCAAATTGTAAAATGGTCTTACCTATTGGCGATTTCGTTCCAATTCACATTCCAAGTAATATTCGGCATGCTAATTACATTGCCGGTTGCCAAATTGCATTATCTCTTATAGTTTCCGAGATATGGACTATCGATAATTTACACCTTAGGCTCTGCTTCTAACTTGGGCCCAAATTGTAAAATGGTCTTATCTATTGGCGATTTCGTTCCAATTCACATTCCAAGTAATATTCGGCATGCTAATTACATTGCCGGTTGCCAAATTGCATTATCTCTTATAGTTTCCGAGATATGGACTATCGATAATTTACACCTTAGGCTCTGCTTCTAACTTGGGCCCAAATTGTAAAATGGTCTTCTCTATTGGCGATTTCGTTCCAATTCACATTCCAAGTAATATTCGGCATGCTAATTACATTGCCGTTTGCCAAATTGCATTATCTCTTATAGTTTCCGAGATATGGACTACCGATAATTTACACCTTAGGCTCTGCTTCTAACTTGGGCCCAAATTGTAAAATGGTCTTCTCTATTGGCGATTTCGTTCCAATTCACATTCCAAGTAATATTCGGCATGCTAATTACATTGCCGGTTGCCAAATTGCATTATCTCTTATAGTTTCCGAGATATGGACTATCGATAATTTACACCTTAGGCTCTGCTTCTAACTTGGGCCCAAATTGTAAAATCGTCTTATCTATTGGCGATTTCGTTCCAATTCACATTCCAAGTAATATTCGGCATGCTAATTACATTGCCGGTTGCCAAATTGCATTATCTCTTATAGTTTCCGAGATATGGACTATCGGTAATTTACACCTTAGGCTCTGCTTCTAACTTGGGCCCAAATTGTAAAATGGTCTTATCTATTGGCGATTTCGTTCCAATTCACATTCCAAGTTCTATCCGGCATGCTAATTACATTGCCGGTTGCCAAATTGAATTATCTCTTATAGTTTCCGAGATATGGACTATCGATAATTTACACCTTAGGCTCTGCTTCTAACTTGGGCCCAAATTGTAAAATGGTCTTACCTATTGGCGATTTCGTTCCAATTCACATTCCAAGTAATATTCGGCTTGCTAATTACATTGCCGGTTGCCAAATTGCATTATCTCTTATAGTTTCCGAGATATGGACTATCGATAATTTACACCTTAGGCTCTGCTTCTAACTTGGGCCCAAATTGTAAAATGGTCTTATCTATTGGCGATTTCGTTCCAATTCACATTCCAAGTAATATTCGGCATGCTAATTACATTGCCGGTTGCCAAATTGCATTATCTCTTATAGTTTCCGAGATATGGACTATCGATAATTTACATTTTAGGCTCTGCTTCTAACTTGGGCCCAAATTGTAAAATCGTCTTATCTATTGGCGATTTGGTTCCAATTCACATTCCAAGTAATATTCGGCATGCTAATTACGTTGCCGGTTGCCAAATTGCATTATCTCTTATAGTTTCCGAGATATGGACTATCGATAATTTACACCTTAGGCTCTGCTTCTAACTTGGGCCCAAATTGTAAAATGGTCTTATCTATTGGCGATTTCGTTCCAATTCACATTCCAAGTAATATCCGGCATGCTAATTACATTGCCGGTTGCCAAATTGAATTATCTCTTATAGTTTCCGAGATATGGACTATCGATAATTTACACCTTAGGCTCTGCTTCTAACTTGGGCCCAAATTGTAAAATGGTCTTATCTATTGCCGATTTCGTTCCAATTCACACTCCAAGTAATATTGGGCATGCTAATTACATTGCCGGTTGCGAAATTGCATTATCTCTTATAGTTTCCGAGATATGGACTATCAATAATTTACACCTTAGGCTCTGCTTCTAACTTGGGCCCAAATTGTAAAATGGTCTTATCTATTGGCGATTTCGTTCCAATTCACATTCCAAGTAATATCCGGCATGCTAATTACATTGCCGGTTGCCAAATTGCATTATCTCTTATAGTTTCCGAGATATGGACTATCGATAATTTACACCTTAGGCTCTGCTTCTAACTTGGGCCCAAATTGTAAAATCGTCTTATCTATTGGCGATTTCGTTCCAATTCACATTCCAAGTAATATTAGGCATGCTAATTACATTGCCGGTTGCCAAATTGCATTATCTCTTATAGTTTCCGAGATATGGACTATCGGTAATTTACACCTTAGGCTCTGCTTCTAACTTGGGCCCAAATTGTAAAATGGTCTTATCTATTGGCGATTTCGTTCCAATTCACATTCCAAGTAATATCCGGCATGCTAATTACATTGCCGGTTGCCAAATTGAATTATCTCTTATAGTTTCCGAGATATGGACTATCGATAATTTACACCTTAGGCTCTGCTTCTAACTTGGGCCCAAATTGTAAAATGGTCTTACCTATTGGCGATTTCGTTCCAATTCACATTCCAAGTAATATTCGGCATGCTAATTACATTGCCGGTTGCCAAATTGCATTATCTCTTATAGTTTCCGAGATATGGACTATCGATAATTTACACCTTAGGCTCTGCTTCTAACTTGGGCCCAAATTGTAAAATGGTCTTATCTATTGGCGATTTCGTTCCAATTCACATTCCAAGTAATATTCGGCATGCTAATTACATTGCCGGTTGCCAAATTGCATTATCTCTTATAGTTTCCGAGATATGGACTATCGATAATTTACACCTTAGGCTCTGCTTCTAACTTGGGCCCAAATTGTAAAATGGTCTTCTCTATTGGCGATTTCGTTCCAATTCACATTCCAAGTAATATTCGGCATGCTAATTACATTGCCGTTTGCCAAATTGCATTATCTCTTATAGTTTCCGAGATATGGACTACCGATAATTTACACCTTAGGCTCTGCTTCTAACTTGGGCCCAAATTGTAAAATGGTCTTCTCTATTGGCGATTTCGTTCCAATTCACATTCCAAGTAATATTCGGCATGCTAATTACATTGCCGGTTGCCAAATTGCATTATCTCTTATAGTTTCCGAGATATGGACTATCGATAATTTACACCTTAGGCTCTGCTTCTAACTTGGGCCCAAATTGTAAAATCGTCTTATCTATTGGCGATTTCGTTCCAATTCACATTCCAAGTAATATTCGGCATGCTAATTACATTGCCGGTTGCCAAATTGCATTATCTCTTATAGTTTCCGAGATATGGACTATCGGTAATTTACACCTTAGGCTCTGCTTCTAACTTGGGCCCAAATTGTAAAATGGTCTTATCTATTGGCGATTTCGTTCCAATTCACATTCCAAGTTCTATCCGGCATGCTAATTACATTGCCGGTTGCCAAATTGAATTATCTCTTATAGTTTCCGAGATATGGACTATCGATAATTTACACCTTAGGCTCTGCTTCTAACTTGGGCCCAAATTGTAAAATGGTCTTACCTATTGGCGATTTCGTTCCAATTCACATTCCAAGTAATATTCGGCTTGCTAATTACATTGCCGGTTGCCAAATTGCATTATCTCTTATAGTTTCCGAGATATGGACTATCGATAATTTACACCTTAGGCTCTGCTTCTAACTTGGGCCCAAATTGTAAAATGGTCTTATCTATTGGCGATTTCGTTCCAATTCACATTCCAAGTAATATTCGGCATGCTAATTACATTGCCGGTTGCCAAATTGCATTATCTCTTATAGTTTCCGAGATATGGACTATCGATAATTTACATTTTAGGCTCTGCTTCTAACTTGGGCCCAAATTGTAAAATCGTCTTATCTATTGGCGATTTGGTTCCAATTCACATTCCAAGTAATATTCGGCATGCTAATTACGTTGCCGGTTGCCAAATTGCATTATCTCTTATAGTTTCCGAGATATGGACTATCGATAATTTACACCTTAGGCTCTGCTTCTAACTTGGGCCCAAATTGTAAAATGGTCTTATCTATTGGCGATTTCGTTCCAATTCACATTCCAAGTAATATCCGGCATGCTAATTACATTGCCGGTTGCCAAATTGAATTATCTCTTATAGTTTCCGAGATATGGACTATCGATAATTTACACCTTAGGCTCTGCTTCTAACTTGGGCCCAAATTGTAAAATGGTCTTATCTATTGCCGATTTCGTTCCAATTCACACTCCAAGTAATATTGGGCATGCTAATTACATTGCCGGTTGCGAAATTGCATTATCTCTTATAGTTTCCGAGATATGGACTATCAATAATTTACACCTTAGGCTCTGCTTCTAACTTGGGCCCAAATTGTAAAATGGTCTTATCTATTGGCGATTTCGTTCCAATTCACATTCCAAGTAATATTCGGCATGCTAATTACATTGCCGGTTGCCAAATTGCATTATCTCTTATAGTTTCCGAGATATGGACTATCGATAATTTACACCTTATGCTCTGCTTCTAACTTGGGCCCAAATTGTAAAATGGTCTTATCTATTGGCGATTTCGTTCCAATTCACATTCCAAGTAATATTCGGCATGCTAATTACATTGCCGGTTGCCAAATTGCATTATCTCTTATAGTTTCCGAGATATGGACTATCGATAATTTACACCTTAGGCTCTGCTTCTAACTTGGGCCCAAATTGTAAAATGGTCTGATCTATTGGCGATTTCGTTCCAATTCACATTCCAAGTAATATCCGGCATGCTAATTACATTGCCGGTTGCCAAATTTCATTATCTCTTATAGTTTCCGAGATATGGACTATCGATAATTTACACCTTAGGCTCTGCTTCTAACTTGGGCCCAAATTGTAAAATCGTCTTATCTATTGGCGATTTCGTTCCAATTCACATTCCAAGTAATATTCGGCATGCTAATTACATTGCCGGTTGCCAAATTGCATTATCTCTTATAGTTTCCGAGATATGGACTATCGGTAATTTACACCTTAGGCTCTGCTTCTAACTTGGGCCCAAATTGTAAAATGGTCTTATCTATTGGCGATTTCGTTCCAATTCACATTCCAAGTAATATCCGGCATGCTAATTACATTGCCGGTTGCCAAATTGAATTATCTCTTATAGTTTCCGAGATATGGACTATCGATAATTTACACCTTAGGCTCTGCTTCTAACTTGGGCCCAAATTGTAAAATGGTCTTACCTATTGGCGATTTCGTTCCAATTCACATTCCAAGTAATATTCGGCATGCTAATTACATTGCCGGTTGCCAAATTGCATTATCTCTTATAGTTTCCGAGATATGGACTATCGATAATTTACACCTTAGGCTCTGCTTCTAACTTGGGCCCAAATTGTAAAATGGTCTTATCTATTGGCGATTTCGTTCCAATTCACATTCCAAGTAATATTCGGCATGCTAATTACATTGCCGGTTGCCAAATTGCATTATCTCTTATAGTTTCCGAGATATGGACTATCGATAATTTACACCTTAGGCTCTGCTTCTAACTTGGGCCCAAATTGTAAAATGGTCTTATCTATTGGCGATTTCGTTCCAATTCACATTCCAAGTAATATTCGGCATGCTAATTACATTGCCGGTTGCCAAATTGCATTATCTCTTATAGTTTCCGAGATATGGACTATCGATAATTTACACCTTAGGCTCTGCTTCTAACTTGGGCCCAAATTGTAAAATGGTCTTCTCTATTGGCGATTTCGTTCCAATTCTCATTCCAAGTAATATTCGGCATGCTAATTACATTGCCGTTTGCCAAATTGCATTATCTCTTATAGTTTCCGAGATATGGACTATCGATAATTTACACCTTAGGCTCTGCTTCTAACTTGGGCCCAAATTGTAAAATGGTCTTATCTATTGGCGATTTCGTTCCAATTCACATTCCAAGAAATATTCGGCATGCTAATTACATTGCCGGTTGCCAAATTGCATTATCTCTTATAGTTTAAGAGATATGGACTATCGATAATTTACACCTTAGGCTCTGCTTCTAACTTGGGCCCAAATTGTAAAATGGTCTTATCTATTGGCGATTTCGTTCCAATTCACATTCCAAGTAATATCCGGCATGCTAATTACATTGCCGGTTGCCAAATTGCATTATCTCTTATAGTTTCCGAGATATGGACTATCGATAATTTACACCTTAGGCTCTGCTTCTAACTTGGGCCCAAATTGTAAAATCGTCTTATCTATTGGCGATTTCGTTCCAATTCACATTCCAAGTAATATTCGGCATGCTAATTACATTGCCGGTTGCCAAATTGCATTATCTCTTATAGTTTCCGAGATATGGACTATCGGTAATTTACACCTTAGGCTCTGCTTCTAACTTGGGCCCAAATTGTAAAATGGTCTTATCTATTGGCGATTTCGTTCCAATTCACATTCCAAGTAATATCCGGCATGCTAATTACATTGCCGGTTGCCAAATTGAATTATCTCTTATAGTTTCCGAGATATGGACTATCGATAATTTACACCTTAGGCTCTGCTTCTAACTTGGGCCCAAATTGTGAAATGGTCTTACCTATTGGCGATTTCGTTCCAATTCACATTCCAAGTAATATTCGGCATGCTAATTACATTGCCGGTTGCCAAATTGCATTATCTCTTATAGTTTCCGAGATATGGACTATCGATAATTTACACCTTAGGCTCTGCTTCTAACTTGGGCCCAAATTGTAAAATGGTCTTATCTATTGGCGATTTCGTTCCAATTCACATTCCAAGTAATATTCGGCATGCTAATTACATTGCCGGTTGCCAAATTGCATTATCTCTTATAGTTTCCGAGATATGGACTATCGATAATTTACACCTTAGGCTCTGCTTCTAACTTGGGCCCAAATTGTAAAATGGTCTTACCTATTGGCGATTTCGTTCCTATTCACATTCCAAGTAATATTCGGCTTGCTAATTACATTGCCGGTTGCCAAATTGCATTATCTCTTATAGTTTCCGAGATATGGTCTATCGATTATTTACACCTTAGGCTCTGCTTCTAACTTGGGCCCAAATTGTAAAATCGTCTTATCTATTGGCGATTTCGTTCCAATTCACATTCCAAGTAATATTCGGCATGCTAATTACATTGCCGGTTGCCAAATTGCATTATCTCTTATAGTTTCCGAGATATGGACTATCGTTAATTTACACCTTAGGCTCTGCTTCTAACTTGGGCCCAAATTGTAAAATGGTCTTCTCTATTGGCGATTTCGTTCCAATTCACATTCCAAGTAATATTCGGCATGCTAATTACATTGCCGGTTGCCAAATTGCATTATCTCTTATAGTTTCCGAGATATGGACTATCGATAATTTACACCTTAGGCTCTGCTTCTAACTTGGGCCCAAATTGTAAAATGGTCTTATCTATTGGCGATTTCGTTCCAATTCACATTCCAAGTAATATTCAGCATGCTAATTACATTGCCGGTTGCCAAATTGCATTATCTCTTATAGTTTCCGAGATATGGACTATCGATAATTTACACCTTAGGCTCTGCTTCTAACTTGGGCCCAAATTGTAAAATGGTCTTCTCTATTGGCGATTTCGTTCCAATTCACATTCCAAGTAATATTCGGCATGCTAATTACATTGCCGTTTGCCAAATTGCATTATCTCTTATAGTTTCCGAGATATGGACTATCGGTAATTTACACCTTAGGCTCTGCTTCTAACTTGGGCCCAAATTGTAAAATGGTCTTCTCTATTGGCGATTTCGTTCCAATTCACATTCCAAGTAATATTCGGCATGCTAATTACATTGCCGGTTGCCAAATTGAATTACCTCTTATAGTTTCCGAGATATGGACTATCGATAATTTACACCTTAGGCTCTGCTTCTAACTTGGGCCCAAATTGTAAAATGGTCTTATCTATTGGCGATTTCGTTCCAATTCACATTCCAAGTAATATTCGGCATACTAATTACATTGCCGGTTGCCAAATTGCATTATCTCTTATAGTTTCCGAGATATGGACTATCGATAATTTACACCTTAGGCTCTGCTTCTAACTTGGGCCCAAATTGTAAAATGGTCTTACCTATTGGCGATTTCGTTCCAATTCACATTCCAAGTAATATTCGGCATGCTAATTACATTGCCGGTTGCCAAATTGCATTATCTCTTATAGTTTCCGAGATATGGACTATCGATAATTTACACCTTAGGCTCTACTTCTAACTTGGGCCCAAATTGTAAAATGGTCTTATCTATTGGCGATTTCGTTCCAATTCACATTCCAATTAATATTCGGCATGCTAATTACATTGCCGGTTGCCAAATTGCATTATCTCTTATAGTTTCCGAGATATGGACTATCGATAATTTACACCTTAGGCTCTGCTTCTAACTTGGGCCCAAATTGTAAAATGGTCTTATCTATTGGCGAATTCGTTCCAATTCACACTCCAAGTAATATTCGGCATGCTAATTACATTGCCGGTTGCGAAATTGCATTATCTCTTATAGTTTCCGAGATATGGACTATCAATAATTTACACCTTAGGCTCTGCTTCTAACTTGGGCCCAAATTGTAAAATGGTCTTATCTATTGGCGATTTCGTTCCAATTCACATTCCAAGTAATATTCGGCATGCTAATTACATTGCCGGTTGCCAAATTGCATTATCTCTTATAGTTTCCGAGATATGGACTATCGATAATTTACACCTTAGGCTCTGCTTCTAACTTGGGCCCAAATTGTAAAATGGTCTTATCTATTGGCGATTTCGTTCCAATTCACATTCCAAGTAATATCCGGCATGCTAATTACATTGCCGGTTGCCAAATTGCATTATCTCTTATAGTTTCCGAGATATGGACTATCGATAATTTACACCTTAGGCTCTGCTTCTAACTTGGGCCCAAATTGTAAAATCGTCTTATCTATTGGCGATTTCGTTCCAATTCACATTCCAAGTAATATTCGGCATGCTAATTACATTGCCGGTTGCCAAATTGCATTATCTCTTATAGTTTCCGAGATATGGACTATCGGTAATTTACACCTTAGGCTCTGCTTCTAACTTGGGCCCAAATTGTAAAATGGTCTTATCTATTGGCGATTTCGTTCCAATTCACATTCCAAGTAATATCCGGCATGCTAATTACATTGCCGGTTGCCAAATTGAATTATCTCTTATAGTTTCCGAGATATGGACTATCGATTATTTACACCTTAGGCTCTGCTTCTCACTTGGGCCCAAATTGTAAAATGGTCTTACCTATTGGCGATTTCGTTCCAATTCACATTCCAAGTAATATTCGGCATGCTAATTACATTGCCGGTTGCCAAATTGCATTATCTCTTATAGTTTCCGAGATATGGACTATCGATAATTTACACCTTAGGCTCTGCTTCTAACTTGGGCCCAAATTGTAAAATGGTCTTACCTATTGGCGATTTCGTTCCAATTCACATTCCAAGTAATATTCGGCATGCTAATTACATTGCCGGTTGCCAAATTGCATTATCTCTTATAGTTTCCGAGATATGGACTATCGATAATTTACACCTTAGGCTCTGCTTCTAACTTGGGCCCAAATTGTAAAATGGTCTTATCTATTGGCGATTTCGTTCCAATTCACATTCCAAGTAATATTCGGCATGCTAATTACATTGCCGGTTGCCAAATTGCATTATCTCTTATAGTTTAAGAGATATGGACTATCGATAATTTACACCTTAGGCTCTGCTTCTAACTTGGGCCCAAATTGTAAAATGGTCTTATCTATTGGCGATTTCGTTCCAATTCACATTCCAAGTAATATCCGGCATGCTAATTACATTGCCGGTTGCCAAATTGCATTATCTCTTATAGTTTCCGAGATATGGACTATCGATAATTTACACCTTAGGCTCTGCTTCTAACTTGGGCCCAAATTGTAAAATCGTCTTATCTATTGGCGATTTCGTTCCAATTCACATTCCAAGTAATATTCGGCATGCTAATTACATTGCCGGTTGCCAAATTGCATTATCTCTTATAGTTTCCGAGATATGGACTATCGGTAATTTACACCTTAGGCTCTGCTTCTAACTTGGGCCCAAATTGTAAAATGGTCTTATCTATTGGCAATTTCGTTCCAATTCACATTCCAAGTAATATCCGGCATGCTAATTACATTGCCGGTTGCCAAATTGAATTATCTCTTATAGTTTCCGAGATATGGACTATCGATAATTTACACCTTAGGCTCTGCTTCTAACTTGGGCCCAAATTGTAAAATGGTCTTACCTATTGGCGATTTCGTTCCAATTCACATTCCAAGTAATATTCGGCATGCTAATTACATTGCCGGTTGCCAAATTGCATTATCTCTTATAGTTTCCGAGATATGGACTATCGATAATTTACACCTTAGGCTCTGCTTCTAACTTGGGCCCAAATTGTAAAATGGTCTTATCTATTGGCGATTTCGTTCCAATTCACATTCCAAGTAATATTCGGCATGCTAATTACATTGCCGGTTGCCAAATTGCATTATCTCTTATAGTTTCCGAGATATGGACTATCGATAATTTACACCTTAGGCTCTGCTTCTAACTTGGGCCCAAATTGTAAAATGGTCTTACCTATTGGCGATTTCGTTCCTATTCACATTCCAAGTAATATTCGGCTTGCTAATTACATTGCCGGTTGCCAAATTGCATTATCTCTTATAGTTTCCGAGATATGGTCTATCGATTATTTACACCTTAGGCTCTGCTTCTAACTTGGGCCCAAATTGTAAAATCGTCTTATCTATTGGCGATTTCGTTCCAATTCACATTCCAAGTAATATTCGGCATGCTAATTACATTGCCGGTTGCCAAATTGCATTATCTCTTATAGTTTCCGAGATATGGACTATCGATAATTTACACCTTAGGCTCTGCTTCTAACTTGGGCCCAAATTGTAAAATGGTCTTCTCTATTGGCGATTTCGTTCCAATTCACATTCCAAGTAATATTCGGCATGCTAATTACATTGCCGGTTGCCAAATTGCATTATCTCTTATAGTTTCCGAGATATGGACTATCGATAATTTACACCTTAGGCTCTGCTTCTAACTTGGGCCCAAATTGTAAAATGGTCTTATCTATTGGCGATTTCGTTCCAATTCACATTCCAAGTAATACTCAGCATGCTAATTACATTGCCGGTTGCCAAATTGCATTATCTCTTATAGTTTCCGAGATATGGACTATCGATAATTTACACCTTAGGCTCTGCTTCTAACTTGGGCCCAAATTGTAAAATGGTCCTCTCTATTGGCGATTTCGTTCCAATTCACATTCCAAGTAATATTCGGCATGCTAATTACATTGCCGTTTGCCAAATTGCATTATCTCTTATAGTTTCCGAGATATGGACTATCGGTAATTTACACCTTAGGCTCTGCTTCTAACTTGGGCCCAAATTGTAAAATGGTCTTCTCTATTGGTGATTTCGTTCCAATTCACATTCCAAGTAATATTCGGCATGCTAATTACATTGCCGGTTGCCAAATTGAATTACCTCTTATAGTTTCCGAGATATGGACTATCGATAATTTACACCTTAGGCTCTGCTTCTAACTTGGGCCCAAATTGTAAAATGGTCTTATCTATTGGCGATTTCGTTCCAATTCACATTCCAAGTAATATTCGGCATACTAATTACATTGCCGGTTGCCAAATTGCATTAGCTCTTATAGTTTCCGAGATATGGACTATCGATAATTTACACCTTAGGCTCTGCTTCTAACTTGGGCCCAAATTGTAAAATGGTCTTACCTATTGGCGATTTCGTTCCAATTCACATTCCAAGTAATATTCGGCATGCTAATTACATTGCCGGTTGCCAAATTGCATTATCTCTTATAGTTTCCGAGATATGGACTATCGATAATTTACACCTTAGGCTCTACTTCTAACTTGGGCCCAAATTGTAAAATGGTCTTATCTATTGGCGATTTCGTTCCAATTCACATTCCAATTAATATTCGGCATGCTAATTACATTGCCGGTTGCCAAATTGCATTATCTCTTATAGTTTCCGAGATATGGACTATCGATAATTTACACCTTAGGCTCTGCTTCTAACTTGGGCCCAAATTGTAAAATGGTCTTATCTATTGGCGAATTCGTTCCAATTCACACTCCAAGTAATATTCGGCATGCTAATTACATTGCCGGTTGCGAAATTGCATTATCTCTTATAGTTTCCGAGATATGGACTATCAATAATTTACACCTTAGGCTCTGCTTCTAACTTGGGCCCAAATTGTAAAATGGTCTTATCTATTGGCGATTTCGTTCCAATTCACATTCCAAGTAATATTCGGCATGCTAATTACATTGCCGGTTGCCAAATTGCATTATCTCTTATAGTTTCCGAGATATGGACTATCGATAATTTACACCTTAGGCTCTGCTTCTAACTTGGGCCCAAATTGTAAAATGGTCTTATCTATTGGCGATTTCGTTCCAATTCACATTCCAAGTAATATCCGGCATGCTAATTACATTGCCGGTTGCCAAATTGCATTATCTCTTATAGTTTCCGAGATATGGACTATCGATAATTTACACCTTAGGCTCTGCTTCTAACTTGGGCCCAAATTGTAAAATCGTCTTATCTATTGGCGATTTCGTTCCAATTCACATTCCAAGTAATATTCGGCATGCTAATTACATTGCCGGTTGCCAAATTGCATTATCTCTTATAGTTTCCGAGATATGGACTATCGATAATTTACACCTTAGGCTCTGCTTCTAACTTGGGCCCAAATTGTAAAATGGTCTTACCTATTGGCGATTTCGTTCCAATTCACATTCCAAGTAATATTCGGTATGCTAATTACATTGCCGGTTGCTAAATTGCATTATCTCTTATAGTTTCCGAGATATGGACTATCGATAATTTACACCTTAGGCTCTGCTTCTAACTTGGGCCCAAATTGTAAAATGGTCTTACCTATTGGCGATTTCGTTCCAATTCACATTCCAAGTAATATTCGGCATGCTAATTACATTGCCGGTTGCCAAATTGCATTATCTCTTATAGTTTCCGAGATATGGACTATCGATAATTTACACCTTAGGCTCTGCTTCTAACTTGGGCCCAAATTGTAAAATGGTCTTATCTATTGGCGATTTCGTTCCAATTCACATTCCAAGTAATATTCGGCATGCTAATTACATTGCCGGTTGCCAAATTGCATTATCTCTTATAGTTTCCGAGATATGGACTATCGATAATTTACACCTTAGGCTCTGCTTCTAACTTGGGCCCAAATTGTATAATGGTCTTCTCTATTGGCGATTTCGTTCCAATTCACATTCCAAGTAATATTAGGCATGCTAATTACATTGCCGTTTGCCAAATTGCATTATCTCTTATAGTTTCCGAGATATGGACTATCGATAATTTACACCTTAGGCTCTGCTTCTAACTTGGGCCCAAATTGTAAAATGGTCTTCTCTATTGGCGATTTCGTTCCAATTCACATTCCAAGTAATATTCGGCATGCTAATTACATTGCCGGTTGCCAAATTGCATTATCTCTTATAGTTTCCGAGATATGGACTATCGATAATTTACACCTTAGGCTCTGCTTCTAACTTGGGCCCAAATTGTAAAATCGTCTTATCTATTGGCGATTTCGTTCCAATTCACATTCCAAGTAATATTCGGCATGCTAATTACATTGCCGGTTGCCAAATTGCATTATCTCTTATAGTTTCCGAGATATGGACTATCGGTAATTTACACCTTAGGCTCTGCTTCTAACTTGGGCCCAAATTGTAAAATGGTCTTATCTATTGGCGATTTCGTTCCAATTCACATTCCAAGTAATATCCGGCATGCTAATTACATTGCCGGTTGCCAAATTGAATTATCTCTTATAGTTTCCGAGATATGGACTATCGATAATTTACACCTTAGGCTCTGCTTCTAACTTGGGCCCAAATTGTAAAATGGTCTTACCTATTGGCGATTTCGTTCCAATTCACATTCCAAGTAATATTCGGCATGCTAATTACATTGCCGGTTGCGAAATTGCATTATCTCTTATAGTTTCCGAGATATGGACTATCAATAATTTACACCTTAGGCTCTGCTTCTAACTTGGGCCCAAATTGTAAAATGGTCTTATCTATTGGCGATTTCGTTCCAATTCACATTCCAAGTAATATTCGGCATGCTAATTACATTGCCGGTTGCCAAATTGCATTATCTCTTATAGTTTCCGAGATATGGACTATCGATAATTTACACTTTAGGCTCTGCTTCTAACTTGGGCCCAAATTGTAAAATGGTCTTATCTATTGGCGATTTCGTTCCAATTCACATTCCAAGTAATATTCGGCATGCTAATTACATTGCCGGTTGCCAAATTGCATTATCTCTTATAGTTTCCGAGATATGGACTATCGATAATTTACACCTTAGGCTCTGCTTCTAACTTGGGCCCAAATTGTAAAATGGTCTTATCTATTGGCGATTTCGTTCCAATTCACATTCCAAGTAATATCCGGCATGCTAATTACATTGCCGGTTGCCAAATTGCATTATCTCTTATAGTTTCCGAGATATGGACTATCGATAATTTACACCTTAGGCTCTGCTTCTAACTTGGGCCCAAATTGTAAAATCGTCTTATCTATTGGCGATTTCGTTCCAATTCACATTCCAAGTAATATTCGGCATGCTAATTACATTGCCGGTTGCCAAATTGCATTATCTCTTATAGTTTCCGAGATATGGACTATCGGTAATTTACACCTTAGGCTCTGCTTCTAACTTGGGCCCAAATTGTAAAATGGTCTTATCTATTGGCGATTTCGTTCCAATTCACATTCCAAGTAATATCCGGCATGCTAATTACATTGCCGGTTGCCAAATTGAATTATCTCTTATAGTTTCCGAGATATGGACTATCGATAATTTACACCTTAGGCTCTGCTTCTAACTTGGGCCCAAATTGTAAAATGGTCTTACCTATTGGCGATTTCGTTCCAATTCACATTCCAAGTAATATTCGGCATGCTAATTACATTGCCGGTTGATAAATTGCATTATCTCTTATAGTTTCCGAGATATGGACTATCGATAATTTACACCTTAGGCTCTGCTTCTAACTTGGGCCCAAATTGTAAAATGGTCTTATCTATTGGCGATTTCGTTCCAATTCACATTCCAAGTAATATTCGGCATGCTAATTACATTGCCAGTTGCCAAATTGCATTATCTCTTATAGTTTCCGAGATATGGACTATCGATAATTTACACCTTAGGCTCTGCTTCTAACTTGGGCCCAAATTGTAAAATGGTCTTATCTATTGGCGATTTCGTTCCAATTCACATTCCAAGTAATATTCGGCATGCTAATTACATTGCCGTTTGCCAAATTGCATTATCTCTTATAGTTTCCGAGATATGGACTATCGATAATTTACACCTTAGGCTCTGCTTCTAACTTGGGCCCAAATTGTAAAATCGTCTTATCTATTGGCGATTTCGTTCCAATTCACATTCCAAGTAATATCCGGCATGCTAATTACATTGCCGGTTGCCAAATTGAATTATCTCTTATAGTTTCCGAGATATGGACTATCGATAATTTACACCTTAGGCTCTGCTTCTAACTTGGGCCCAAATTGTAAAATGGTCTTACCTATTGGCGATTTCGTTCCAATTCACATTCCAAGTAATATTCGGCATGCTAATTACATTGCCGGTTGATAAATTGCATTATCTCTTATAGTTTCCGAGATATGGACTATCGATAATTTACACCTTAGGCTCTGCTTCTAACTTGGGCCCAAATTGTAAAATGGTCTTATCTATTGGCGATTTCGTTCCAATTCACATTCCAAGTAATATTCGGCATGCTAATTACATTGCCAGTTGCCAAATTGCATTATCTCTTATAGTTTCCGAGATATGGACTATCGATAATTTACACCTTAGGCTCTGCTTCTAACTTGGGCCCAAATTGTAAAATGGTCTTATCTATTGGCGATTTCGTTCCAATTCACATTCCAAGTAATATTCGGCATGCTAATTACATTGCCGTTTGCCAAATTGCATTATCTCTTATAGTTTCCGAGATATGGACTATCGATAATTTACACCTTAGGCTCTGCTTCTAACTTGGGCCCAAATTGTAAAATGGTCTTACCTATTGGCGATTTCGTTCCAATTCACATTCCAAGTAATATTCGGCATGCTAATTACATTGCCGGTTGCCAAATTGCATTATCTCTTATAGTTTCCGAGATATGGACTATCGATAATTTACACCTTAGGCTCTGCTTCTAACTTGGGCCCAAATTGTAAAATGGTCTTATCTATTGGCGATTTCGTTCCAATTCACATTCCAAGTAATAGTCGGCATGCTAATTACATTGCCGGTTGCCAAATTGCATTATCTCTTATAGTTTCCGAGATATGGACTATCGATAATTTACACCTTAGGCTCTGCTTCTAACTTGGGCCCAAATTGTAAAATTGTCTTACCTATTGGCGATTTCGTTCCAATTCACATTCCAAGTTATATTCGGCTTGCTAATTACATTGGCGGTTGCCAAATTGCATTATCTCTTATAGTTTTCGAGATATGGTCTATCGATTATTTACACCTTAGGCTCTGCTTCTAACTTGGACCCAAATTGTAAAATCGTCTTATCTATTGGCGATTTCGTTCCAATTCACATTCCAAGTAATATTCGGCATGCTAATTACATTGCCGGTTGCCAAATTGCATTATCTCTTATAGTTTCCGAGATATGGACTATCGATAATTTACACCTTAGGCTCTGCTTCTAACTTGGGCCCAAATTGTAAAATGGTCTTATCTATTGGCGATTTCGTTCCAATTCACATTCCAAGTAATATTCGGCATGCTAATTACATTGCCAGTTGCCAAATTGCATTATCTCTTATAGTTTCCGAGATATGGTCTATCGATAATTTACACCTTAGGCTCTGCTTCTAACTTGGGCCCAAATTGTAAAATGGTCTTATCTATTGGCGATTTCGTTCCAATTCACATTCCAAGTAATATCCGGCATGCTAATTACATTGCCGGTTGCCAAATTGCATTATCTCTTATAGTTTCCGAGATATGGACTATCGATAATTTACACCTTAGGCTCTGCTTCTAACTTGGGCCCAAATTGTAAAATCGTCTTATCTATTGGCGATTTCGTTCCAATTCACATTCCAAGTAATATTCGGCATGCTAATTACATTGCCGGTTGCCAAATTGCATTATCTCTTATAGTTTCCGAGATATGGACTATCGGTAATTTACACCTTAGGCTCTGCTTCTAACTTGGGCCCAAATTGTAAAATGGTCTTATCTATTGGCGATTTCGTTCCAATTCACATTCCAAGTAATATCCGGCATGCTAATTACATTGCCGGTTGCCAAATTGAATTATCTCTTATAGTTTCCGAGATATGGACTATCGATAATTTACACCTTAGGCTCTGCTTCTAACTTGGGCCCAAATTGTAAAATGGTCTTACCTATTGGCGATTTCGTTCCAATTCACATTCCAAGTAATATTCGGCATGCTAATTACATTGCCGGTTGCCAAATTGCATTATCTCTTATAGTTTCCGAGATATGGACTATCGATAATTTACACCTTAGGCTCTGTTTCTAACTTGGGCCCAAATTGTAAAATGGTCTTATCTATTGGCGATTTCGTTCCAATTCACATTCCAAGTAATATTCGGCATGCTAATTACATTGCCGGTTGCCAAATTGCATTATCTCTTATAGTTTCCGAGATATGGACTATCGATAATTTACACCTTAGGCTCTGCTTTTAACTTGGGCCCAAATTGTAAAATGGTCTTATCTATTGGCGATTTCGTTCCAATTCACATTCCAAGTAATATTCGGCATGCTAATTACATTGCCGTTTGCCAAATTGCATTATCTCTTATAGTTTCCGAGATATGGACTATCGATAATTTACACCTTAGGCTCTGCTTCTAACTTGGGCCCAAATTGTAAAATCGTCTTATCTATTGGCGATTTCGTTCCAATTCACATTCCAAGTAATATTCGGCATGCTAATTACATTGCCGGTTGCCAAATTGCATTATCTCTTATAGTTTCCGAGATATGGACTATCGGTAATTTACACCTTAGGCTCTGCTTCTAACTTGGGCCCAAATTGTAAAATGGTCTTATCTATTGGCGATTTCGTTCCAATTCACATTCCAAGTAATATCCGGCATGCTAATTACATTGCCGGTTGCCAAATTGAATTATCTCTTATAGTTTCCGAGATATGGACTATCGATAATTTACACCTTAGGCTCTGCTTCTAACTTGGGCCCAAATTGTAAAATGGTCTTATCTATTGGCGATTTCGTTCCAATTCACATTCCAAGTAATATTCGGCATGCTAATTACATTGCCGGTTGCCAAATTGCATTATCTCTTATAGTTTCCGAGATATGGACTATCGATAATTTACACCTTAGGCTCTGCTTCTAACTTGGGCCCAAATTGTAAAATGGTCTTACCTATTGGCGATTTCGTTCCAATTCACATTCCAAGTTATATTCGGCTTGTTAATTACATTGCCGGTTGCCAAATTGCATTATCTCTTATAGTTTCCGAGATATGGTCTATCGATTATTTACACCTTAGGCTCTGCTTCTAACTTGGACCCAAATTGTAAAATCGTCTTATCTATTGGCGATTTCGTTCCAATTCACATTCCAAGTAATATTCGGCATGCTAATTACATTGCCGGTTGCCAAATTGCATTATCTCTTATAGTTTCCGAGATATGGACTATCGATAATTTACACCTTAGGCTCTGCTTCTAACTTGGGCCCAAATTGTAAAATGGTCTTCTCTATTGGCGATTTCGTTCCAATTCACATTCCAAGTAATATTCGGCATGCTAATTACATTGCCGGTTGCCAAATTGCATTATCTCTTATAGTTTCCGAGATATGGACTATCGATAATTTACACCTTAGGCTCTGCTTCTAACTTGGGCCCAAATTGTAAAATGGTCTTATCTATTGGCGATTTCGTTCCAATTCACATTCCAAGTAATATTCAGCATGCTAATTACATTGCCGGTTGCCAAATTGCATTATCTCTTATAGTTTCCGAGATATGGACTATCGATAATTTACACCTTAGGCTCTGCTTCTAACTTGGGCCCAAATTGTAAAATGGCCTTATCTATTGGCGATTTCGTTCCAATTCACATTCCAAGTAATATTCGGCATGCTAATTACATTGCCGTTTGCCAAATTGCATTATCTCTTATAGTTTCCGAGATATGGACTATCGGTAATTTACACCTTAGGCTCTGCTTCTAACTTGGGCCTAAATTGTAAAATGGTCTTCTCTATTGGCGATTTCGTTCCAATTCACATTCCAAGTAATATTCGGCATGCTAATTACATTGCCGGTTGCCAAATTGAATTACCTCTTATAGTTTCCGAGATATGGACTATCGATAATTTACACCTTAGGCTCTGCTTCTAACTTGGGCCCAAATTGTAAAATGGTCTTATCTATTGGCGATTTCGTTCCAATTCACATTCCAAGTAATATTCGGCATACTAATTACATTGCCGGTTGCCAAATTGCATTATCTCTTATAGTTTCCGAGATATGGACTATCGATAATTTACACCTTAGGCTCTGCTTCTAACTTGGGCCCAAATTGTAAAATGGTCTTACCTATTGGCGATTTCGTTCCAATTCACATTCCAAGTAATATTCGGCATGCTAATTACATTGCCGGTTGCCAAATTGCATTATCTCTTATAGTTTCCGAGATATGGACTATCGATAATTTACACCTTAGGCTCTACTTCTAACTTGGGCCCAAATTGTAAAATGGTCTTATCTATTGGCGATTTCGTTCCAATTCACATTCCAATTAATATTCGGCATGCTAATTACATTGCCGGTTGCCAAATTGCATTATCTCTTATAGTTTCCGAGATATGGACTATCGATAATTTACACCTTAGGCTCTGCTTCTAACTTGGGCCCAAATTGTAAAATGGTCTTATCTATTGGCGAATTCGTTCCAATTCACACTCCAAGTAATATTCGGCATGCTAATTACATTGCCGGTTGCGAAATTGCATTATCTCTTATAGTTTCCGAGATATGGACTATCAATAATTTACACCTTAGGCTCTGCTTCTAACTTGGGCCCAAATTGTAAAATGGTCTTATCTATTGGCGATTTCGTTCCAATTCACATTCCAAGTAATATTCGGCATGCTAATTACATTGCCGGTTGCCAAATTGCATTATCTCTTATAGTTTCCGAGATATGGACTATCGATAATTTACACCTTAGGCTCTGCTTCTAACTTGGGCCCAAATTGTAAAATGGTCTTATCTATTGGCGATTTCGTTCCAATTCACATTCCAAGTAATATTCGGCATGCTAATTACATTGCCGGTTGCCAAATTGCATTATCTCTTATAGTTTCCGAGATATGGACTATCGATAATTTACACCTTAGGCTCTGCTTCTCACTTGGGCCCAAATTGTAAAATGGTCTTATCTATTGGCGATTTCGTTCCAATTCACATTCCAAGTAATATCCGGCATGCTAATTACATTGCCGGTTGCCAAATTGCATTATCTCTTATAGTTTCCGAGATATGGACTATCGATAATTTACACCTTAGGCTCTGCTTCTAACTTGGGCCCAAATTGTAAAATCGTCTTATCTATTGGCGATTTCGTTCCAATTCACATTCCAAGTAATATTCGGCATGCTAATTACATTGCCGGTTGCCAAATTGCATTATCTCTTATAGTTTCCGAGATATGGACTATCGGTAATTTACACCTTAGGCTCTGCTTCTAACTTGGGCCCAAATTGTAAAATGGTCTTATCTATTGGCGATTTCGTTCCAATTCACATTCCAAGTAATATCCGGCATGCTAATTACATTGCCGGTTGCCAAATTGAATTATCTCTTATAGTTTCCGAGATATGGACTATCGATAATTTACACCTTAGGCTCTGCTTCTAGCTTGGGCCCAAATTGTAAAATGGTCTTACCTATTGGCGACTTCGTTCCAATTCACATTCCAAGTAATATTCGGCATGCTAATTACATTGCCGGTTGCCAAATTGCATTATCTTTTATAGTTTCCGAGATACGGACTATCGATAATTTACACCTTAGGCTCTGCTTCTAACTTGGGCCCAAATTGTAAAATGGTCTTATCTATTGGCAATTTCGTTCCAATTCACATTCCAAGTAATATTCGGCATGCTAATTACATTTCCGGTTGCCAAATTGCATTATCTCTTATAGTTTCCGAGATATGGACTATCGATAATTTACACCTTAGGCTCTGCTTCTAACTTGGGCCCAAATTGTAAAATGGTCTTACCTATTGGCGATTTCGTTCCAATTCACATTCCAAGTAATATTCGGCTTGCTAATTACATTGCCGGTTGCCAAATTGCATTATCTCTTATAGTTTCCGAGATATGGTCTATCGATAATTTACACCTTAGGCTCTGCTTCTAACTTGGGCCCAAATTGTAAAATCGTCTTATCTATTGGCGATTTCGTTCCAATTCACATTCCAAGTAATATTCGGCATGCTAATTACATTGCCGGTTGCCAAATTGCATTATCTCTTATAGTTTCCGAGATATGGACTATCGATAATTTACACCTTAGGCTCTGCTTCTAACTTGGGCCCAAATTGTAAAATGGTCTTCTCTATTGGCGATTTCGTTCCAATTCACATTCCAAGTAATATTCGGCATGCTAATTACATTGCCGGTTGCCAAATTGCATTATCTCTTATAGTTTCCGAGATATGGACTATCGATAATTTACACCTTAGGCTCTGCTTCTAACTTGGGCCCAAATTGTAAAATGGTCTTATCTATTGGCGATTTCGTTCCAATTCACATTCCAAGTAATATTCGGCATGCTAATTACATTGCCGGTTGCCAAATTGCATTATCTCTTATAGTTTCCGAGATATGGACTATCGATAATTTACACCTTAGGCTCTGCTTCTAACTTGGGCCCAAATTGTAAAATGGTCTTCTCTATTGGCGATTTCGTTCCAATTCACATTCCAAGTAATATTCGGCATGCTAATTACATTGCCGGTTGCCAAATTGCATTATCTCTTATAGTTTCCGAGATATGGACTATCGATAATTTACACCTTAGGCTCTGCTTCTAACTTGGGCCCAAATTGTAAAATGGTCTTCTCTATTGGCGATTTCGTTCCAATTCACATTCCAAGTAATATTCGGCATGCTAATTACATTGCCGGTTGCCAAATTGCATTATCTCTTATAGTTTCCGAGATATGGACTATCGATAATTTACACCTTAGGCTCTGCTTCTAACTTGGGCCCAAATTGTAAAATGGTCTTCTCTATTGGCGATTTCGTTCCAATTCACATTCCAAGTAATATTCGGCATGCTAATTACATTGCCGGTTGCCAAATTGCATTATCTCTTATAGTTTCCGAGATATGGACTATCGATAATTTACACCTTAGGCTCTGCTTCTAACTTGGGCCCAAATTGTAAAATGGTCTTATCTATTGGCGATTTCGTTCCAATTCACATTCCAAGTAATATTCGGCATGCTAATTACATTGCCGGTTGCCAAATTGCATTATCTCTTATAGTTTCCGAGATATGGACTATCGATAATTTACACCTTAGGCTCTGCTTCTAACTTGGGCCCAAATTGTAAAATGGTCTTCTCTATTGGCGATTTCGTTCCAATTCACATTCCAAGTAATATTCGGCATGCTAATTACATTGCCGGTTGCCAAATTGCATTATCTCTTATAGTTTCCGAGATATGGACTATCGATAATTTACACCTTAGGCTCTGCTTCTAACTTGGGCCCAAATTGTAAAATGGTCTTATCTATTGGCGATTTCGTTCCAATTCACATTCCAAGTAATATTCGGCATGCTAATTACATTGCCGGTTGCCAAATTGCATTATCTCTTATAGTTTCCGAGATATGGACTATCGATAATTTACACCTTAGGCTCTGCTTCTAACTTGGGCCCAAATTGTAAAATGGTCTTCTCTATTGGCGATTTCGTTCCAATTCACATTCCAAGTAATATTAGGCATGCTAATTGCATTGCCGTTTGCCAAATTGCATTATCTCTTATAGTTTCCGAGATATGGACTATCGATAATTTACACCTTAGGCTCTGCTTCTAACTTGGGCCCAAATTGTAAAATGGTCTTATCTATTGGCGATTTCGTTCCAATTCACATTCCAAGTAATATTCGGCATGCTAATTACATTGCCGGTTGCCAAATTGCATTATCTCTTATAGTTTCCGAGATATGGACTATCGATAATTTACACCTTAGGCTCTGCTTCTAACTTGGGCCCAAATTGTAAAATGGTCTTCTCTATTGGCGATTTCGTTCCAATTCACATTCCAAGTAATATTCGGCATGCTAATTACATTGCCGTTTGCCAAATTGCATTATCTCTTATAGTTTCCGAGATATGGACTATCGATAATTTACACCTTAGGCTCTGCTTCTAACTTGGGCCCAAATTGTAAAATGGTCTTCTCTATTGGCGATTTCGTTCCAATTCACATTCCAAGTAATATTCGGCATGCTAATTACATTGCCGGTTGCCAAATTGCATTATCTCTTATAGTTTCCGAGATATGGACTATCGATAATTTACACCTTAGGCTCTGCTTCTAACTTGGGCCCAAATTGTAAAATCGTCTTATCTATTGGCGATTTCGTTCCAATTCACATTCCAAGTAATATTCGGCATGCTAATTACATTGCCGGTTGCCAAATTGCATTATCTCTTATAGTTTCCGAGATATGGACTATCGGTAATTTACACCTTAGGCTCTGCTTCTAACTTGGGCCCAAATTGTAAAATGGTCTTATCTATTGGCGATTTCGTTCCAATTCACATTCCAAGTAATATCCGGCATGCTAATTACATTGCCGGTTGCCAAATTGAATTATCTCTTATAGTTTCCGAGATATGGACTATCGATAATTTACACCTTAGGCTCTGCTTCTAACTTGGGCCCAAATTGTAAAATGGTCTTACCTATTGGCGATTTCGTTCCAATTCACATTCCAAGTAATATTCGGCTTGCTAATTACATTGCCGGTTGCCAAATTGCATTATCTCTTATAGTTTCCGAGATATGGACTATCGATAATTTACACCTTAGGCTCTGCTTCTAACTTGGGCCCAAATTGTAAAATGGTCTTATCTATTGGCGATTTCGTTCCAATTCACATTCCAAGTAATATTCGGCATGCTAATTACATTGCCGTTTGCCAAATTGCATTATCTCTTATAGTTTCCGAGATATGGACTATCGATAATTTACATTTTAGGCTCTGCTTCTAACTTGGGCCCAAATTGTAAAATCGTCTTATCTATTGGCGATTTGGTTCCAATTCACATTCCAAGTAATATTCGGCATGCTAATTACGTTGCCGGTTGCCAAATTGCATTATCTCTTATAGTTTCCGAGATATGGACTATCGATAATTTACACCTTAGGCTCTGCTTCTAACTTGGGCCCAAATTGTAAAATGGTCTTCTCTATTGGCGATTTCGTTCCAATTCACATTCCAAGTAATATTCGACATGCTAATTACATTGCCGGTTGCCAAATTGCATTATCTCTTATAGTTTCCGAGATATGGACTATCGATAATTTACACCTTAGGCTCTGCTTCTAACTTGGGCCCAAATTGTAAAATGGTCTTATCTATTGGCGATTTCGTTCCAATTCACATTCCAAGTAATATTCGGCATGCTAATTACATTGCCGGTTGCCAAATTGCATTATCTCTTATAGTTTCCGAGATATGGACTATCGATAATTTACACCTTAGGCTCTGCTTCTAACTTGGGCCCAAATTGTAAAATGGTCTTCTCTATTGGCGATTTCGTTCCAATTCACATTCCAAGTAATATTCGGCATGCTAATTACATTGCCGGTTGCCAAATTGCATTATATCTTATAGTTTCCGAGATATGGACTATCGATAATTTACACCTTAGGCTCTGCTTCTAACTTGGGCCCAAATTGTAAAATGGCCTTCTCTATTGGCGATTTCGTTCCAATTCACATTCCAAGTAATATTCGGCATGCTAATTACATTGCCGGTTGCCAAATTGCATTATCTCTTATAGTTTCCGAGATATGGACTATCGATAATTTACACCTTAGGCTCTGCTTCTATCTTGGGCCCAAATTTTAAAATCGTCTTATCTATTTTCGATTTCGTTCCAATTCACATTCCAAGTAATATTCGGCATGCTAATTACATTGCCGGTTGCCAAATTGCATTATCTCTTATAGTTTCCGAGATATGGACTATCGGTAATTTACACCTTAGGCTCTGCTTCTAACTTGGGCCCAAATTGTAAAATGGTCTTATCTATTGGCGATTTCGTTCCAATTCACATTCCAAGTAATATCCGGCATGCTAATTACATTGCCGGTTGCCAAATTGAATTATCTCTTATAGTTTCCGAGATATGGACTATCGATAATTTACACCTTAGGCTCTGCTTCTAACTTGGGCCCAAATTGTAAAATGGTCTTACCTATTGGCGATTTCGTTCCAATTCACATTCCAAGTAATATTCGGCTTGCTAATTACATTGCCGGTTGCCAAATTGCATTATCTCTTATAGTTTCCGAGATATGGACTATCGATAATTTATACCTTAGGCTCTGCTTCTAACTTGGGCCCAAATTGTAAAATGGCCTTATCTATTGGCGATTTCGTTCCATTCACATTCCAAGTAATATTCGGCATGCTAATTACATTGCCGGTTGCCAAATTGCATTATCTCTTATAGTTTCCGAGATATGGACTATCGATAATTTACATCTTAGGCTCTGCTTCTAACTTGGGCCCAAATTGTAAAATCGTCTTATCTATTGGCGATTTCGTTCCAATTCACATTCCAAGTAATATTCGGCATGCTAATTACATTGCCGGTTGCCAAATTGCATTATCTCTTATAGTTTCCGAGATATGGACTATCGATAATTTACACCTTAGGCTCTGCTTCTAACTTGGGCCCAAATTGTAAAATGGTCTTATCTATTGGCGATTTCGTCCCAATTCACATTCCAAGTGATATTCGGCATGCTAATTACATTGCCGGTTGCCAAATTGCATTATCTCTTATAGTTTCCGAGATATGGACTATCGATAATTTACACCTTAGGCTCTGCTTCTAACTTGGGCCCAAATTGTAAAATGGTCTTCTCTATTGGCGATTTCGTTCCAATTCACATTCCAAGTAATATTCGGCATGCTAATTACATTGCCGGTTGCCAAATTGCATTATATCTTATAGTTTCCGAGATATGGACTATCGATAATTTACACCTTAGGCTCTGCTTCTAACTTGGGCCCAAATTGTAAAATGGCCTTCTCTATTGGCGATTTCGTTCCAATTCACATTCCAAGTAATATTCGGCATGCTAATTACATTGCCGGTTGCCAAATTGCATTATCTCTTATAGTTTCCGAGATATGGACTATCGATAATTTACACCTTAGGCTCTGCTTCTATCTTGGGCCCAAATTTTAAAATCGTCTTATCTATTTTCGATTTCGTTCCAATTCACATTCCAAGTAATATTCGGCATGCTAATTACATTGCCGGTTGCCAAATTGCATTATCTCTTATAGTTTCCGAGATATGGACTATCGGTAATTTACACCTTAGGCTCTGCTTCTAACTTGGGCCCAAATTGTAAAATGGTCTTATCTATTGGCGATTTCGTTCCAATTCACATTCCAAGTAATATCCGGCATGCTAATTACATTGCCGGTTGCCAAATTGAATTATCTCTTATAGTTTCCGAGATATGGACTATCGATAATTTACACCTTAGGCTCTGCTTCTAACTTGGGCCCAAATTGTAAAATGGTCTTACCTATTGGCGATTTCGTTCCAATTCACATTCCAAGTAATATTCGGCTTGCTAATTACATTGCCGGTTGCCAAATTGCATTATCTCTTATAGTTTCCGAGATATGGACTATCGATAATTTATACCTTAGGCTCTGCTTCTAACTTGGGCCCAAATTGTAAAATGGCCTTATCTATTGGCGATTTCGTTCCATTCACATTCCAAGTAATATTCGGCATGCTAATTACATTGCCGGTTGCCAAATTGCATTATCTCTTATAGTTTCCGAGATATGGACTATCGATAATTTACATCTTAGGCTCTGCTTCTAACTTGGGCCCAAATTGTAAAATCGTCTTATCTATTGGCGATTTCGTTCCAATTCACATTCCAAGTAATATTCGGCATGCTAATTACATTGCCGGTTGCCAAATTGCATTATCTCTTATAGTTTCCGAGATATGGACTATCGATAATTTACACCTTAGGCTCTGCTTCTAACTTGGGCCCAAATTGTAAAATGGTCTTATCTATTGGCGATTTCGTCCCAATTCACATTCCAAGTGTTATTCGGCATGCTAATTACATTGCCGGTTGCGAAATTGCATTATCTCTTATAGTTTCCGAGATATGGACTATCAATAATTTACACCTTAGGCTCTGCTTCTAACTTGGGCCCAAATTGTAAAATGGTCTTATCTATTGGCGATTTCGTTCCAATTCACATTCCAAGTAATATTCGGCATGCTAATTACATTGCCGGTTGCCAAATTGCATTATCTCTTATAGTTTCCGAGATATGGACTATCGATAATTTACACCTTGGGCTCTGCTTCTAACTTGGGCCCAAATTGTAAAATGGTCTTACCTATTGGCGATTTCGTTCCAAGTAATATTCGGCATGCTAATTACATTGCCGGTTGCCAAATTGCATTATCTCTTATAGTTTCCGAGATATGGACTATCGATAATTTACATCTTAGGCTCTGCTTCTAACTTGGGCCCAAATTGTAAAATCGTCTTATCTATTGGCGATTTCGTTCCAATTCACATTCCAAGTAATATTCGGCATGCTAATTACATTGCCGGTTGCGAAATTGCATTATCTCTTATAGTTTCCGAGATATGGACTATCAATAATTTACACCTTAGGCTCTGCTTCTAACTTGGGCCCAAATTGTAAAATGGTCTTATCTATTGGCGATTTCGTTCCAATTCACATTCCAAGTAATATCCGGCATGCTAATTACATTGCCGGTTGCCAAATTGAATTATCTCTTATAGTTTCCGAGATATGGACTATCGATAATTTACATCTTAGGCTCTGCTTCTAACTTGGGCCCAAATTGTAAAATGGTCTTACCTATTGGCGATTTCGTTCCAATTCACATTCCAAGTAATATTCGGCATGCTAATTACATTGCCGGTTGCCAAATTGCATTATCTCTTATAGTTTCCGAGATATGGACTATCGATAATTTACACCTTAGGCTCTGCTTCTAACTTGGGCCCAAATTGTAAAATGGTCTTACCTATTGGCGATTTCGTTCCTATTCACATTCCAAGTAATATTCGGCTTGCTAATTACATTGCCGGTTGCCAAATTGCATTATCTCTTATAGTTTCCGAGATATGGTCTATCGATTATTTACACCTTAGGCTCTGCTTCTAACTTGGGCCCAAATTGTAAAATCGTCTTATCTATTGGCGATTTCGTTCCAATTCACATTCCAAGTAATATTCGGCATGCTAATTACATTGCCGGTTGCCAAATTGCATTATCTCTTATAGTTTCCGAGATATGGACTATCGATAATTTACACCTTAGGCTCTGCTTCTAACTTGGGCCCAAATTGTAAAATGGTCTTCTCTATTGGCGATTTCGTTCCAATTCACATTCCAAGTAATATTCGGCATGCTAATTACATTGCTGGTTGCCAAATTGCATTATCTCTTATAGTTTCCGAGATATGGACTATCGATAATTTACACCTTAGGCTCTGCTTCTAACTTGGGCCCAAATTGTAAAATGGTCTTATCTATTGGCGATTTCGTTCCAATTCACATTCCAAGTAATATTCAGCATGCTAATTACATTGCCGGTTGCCAAATTGCATTATCTCTTATAGTTTCCGAGATATGGACTATCGATAATTTACACCTTAGGCTCTGCTTCTAACTTGGGCCCAAATTGTAAAATGGTCTTCTCTATTGGCGATTTCGTTCCAATTCACATTCCAAGTAATATTCGGCATGCTAATTACATTGCCGTTTGCCAAATTGCATTATCTCTTATAGTTTCCGAGATATGGACTATCGGTAATTTACACCTTAGGCTCTGCTTCTAACTTGGGCCCAAATTGTAAAATGGTCTTCTCTATTGGCGATTTCGTTCCAATTCACATTCCAAGTAATATTCGGCATGCTAATTACATTGCCGGTTGCCAAATTGAATTACCTCTTATAGTTTCCGAGATATGGACTATCGATAATTTACACCTTAGGCTCTGCTTCTAACTTGGGCCCAAATTGTAAAATGGTCTTATCTATTGGCGATTTCGTTCCAATTCACATTCCAAGTAATATTCGGCATACTAATTACATTGCCGGTTGCCAAATTGCATTATCTCTTATAGTTTCCGAGATATGGACTATCGATAATTTACACCTTAGGCTCTGCTTCTAACTTGGGCCCAAATTGTAAAATGGTCTTACCTATTGGCGATTTCGTTCCAATTCACATTCCAAGTAATATTCGGCATGCTAATTACATTGCCGGTTGCCAAATTGCATTATCTCTTATAGTTTCCGAGATATGGACTATCGATAATTTACACCTTAGGCTCTACTTCTAACTTGGGCCCAAATTGTAAAATGGTCTTATCTATTGGCGATTTCGTTCCAATTCACATTCCAATTAATATTCGGCATGCTAATTACATTGCCGGTTGCCAAATTGCATTATCTCTTATAGTTTCCGAGATATGGACTATCGATAATTTACACCTTAGGCTCTGCTTCTAACTTGGGCCCAAATTGTAAAATGGTCTTATCTATTGGCGAATTCGTTCCAATTCACACTTCAAGTAATATTCGGCATGCTAATTACATTGCCGGTTGCGAAATTGCATTATCTCTTATAGTTTCCGAGATATGGACTATCAATAATTTACACCTTAGGCTCTGCTTCTAACTTGGGCCCAAATTGTAAAATGGTCTTATCTATTGGCGATTTCGTTCCAATTCACATTCCAAGTAATATTCGGCATGCTAATTACATTGCCGGTTGCCAAATTGCATTATCTCTTATAGTTTCCGAGATATGGACTATCGATAATTTACACCTTAGGCTCTGCTTCTAACTTGGGCCCAAATTGTAAAATGGTCTTATCTATTGGCGATTTCGATCCAATTCACATTCCAAGTAATATCCGGCATGCTAATTACATTGCCGGTTGCCAAATTGCATTATCTCTTATAGTTTCCGAGATATGGACTATCGATAATTTACACCTTAGGCTCTGCTTCTAACTTGGGCCCAAATTGTAAAATCGTCTTATCTATTGGCGATTTCGTCCCAATTCACATTCCAAGTAATATTCGGCATGCTAATTACATTGCCGGTTGCCAAATTGCATTATCTCTTATAGTTTCCGAGATATGGACTATCGGTAATTTACACCTTAGGCTCTGCTTCTAACTTGGGCCCAAATTGTAAAATGGTCTTATCTATTGGCGATTTCGTTCCAATTCACATTCCAAGTAATATCCGGCATGCTAATTACATTGCCGGTTGCCAAATTGAATTATCTCTTATAGTTTCCGAGATATGGACTATCGATAATTTACACCTTAGGCTCTGCTTCTAACTTGGGCCCAAATTGTAAAATGGTCTTACCTATTGGCGATTTCGTTCCAATTCACATTCCAAGTAATATTCGGCATGCTAATTACATTGCCGGTTGCCAAATTGCATTATCTCTTATAGTTTCCGAGATATGGACTATCGATAATTTACACCTTAGGCTCTGCTTCTAACTTGGGCCCAAATTGTAAAATGGTCTTACCTATTGGCGATTTCGTTCCAATTCACATTCCAAGTAATATTCGGCATGCTAATTACATTGCCGGTTGCCAAATTGCATTATCTCTTATAGTTTCCGAGATATGGACTATCGATAATTTACACCTTAGGCTCTGCTTCTAACTTGGGCCCAAATTGTAAAATGGTCTTATCTATTGGCGATTTCGTTCCAATTCACATTCCAAGTAATATTCGGCATGCTAATTACATTGCCAGTTGCCAAATTGCATTATCTCTTATAGTTTAAGAGATATGGACTATCGTAATTTACACCTTAGGCTCTGCTTCTAACTTGGGCCCAAATTGTAAAATGGTCTTATCTATTGGCGATTTCGTTCCAATTCACATTCCAAGTAATATCCGGCATGCTAATTACATTGCCGGTTGCCAAATTGCATTATCTCTTATAGTTTCCGAGATATGGACTATCGATAATTTACACCTTAGGCTCTGCTTCTAACTTGGGCCCAAATTGTAAAATCGTCTTATCTATTGGCGATTTCGTTCCAATTCACATTCCAAGTAATATTCGGCATGCTAATTACATTGCCGGTTGCCAAATTGCATTATCTCTTATAGTTTCCGAGATATGGACTATCGATAATTTACACCTTAGGCTCTGCTTCTAACTTGGGCCCAAATTGTAAAATGGTCTTCTCTATTGGCGATTTCGTTCCAATTCACATTCCAAGTAATATTCGGCATGCTAATTACATTGCCGGTTGCCAAATTGCATTATCTCTTATAGTTTCCGAGATATGGACTATCGATAATTTACACCTTAGGCTCTGCTTCTAACTTGGGCCCAAATTGTAAAATGGTCTTATCTATTGGCGATTTCGTTCCAATTCACATTCCAAGTAATATTCAGCATGCTAATTACATTGCCGGTTGCCAAATTGCATTATCTCTTATAGTTTCCGAGATATGGACTATCGATAATTTACACCTTAGGCTCTGCTTCTAACTTGGGCCCAAATTGTAAAATGGTCTTCTCTATTGGCGATTTCGTTCCAATTCACATTCCAAGTAATATTCGGCATGCTAATTACATTGCCGTTTGCCAAATTGCATTATCTCTTATAGTTTCCGAGATATGGACTATCGGTAATTTACACCTTAGGCTCTGCTTCTAACTTGGGCCCAAATTGTAAAATGGTCTTCTCTATTGGCGATTTCGTTCCAATTCACATTCCAAGTAATATTCGGCATGCTAATTACATTGCCGGTTGCCAAATTGAATTACCTCTTATAGTTTCCGAGATATGGACTATCGATAATTTACACCTTAGGCTCTGCTTCTAACTTGGGCCCAAATTGTAAAATGGTCTTATCTATTGGCGATTTCGTTCCAATTCACATTCCAAGTAATATTCGGCATACTAATTACATTGCCGGTTGCCAAATTGCATTATCTCTTATAGTTTCCGAGATATGGACTATCGATAATTTACACCTTAGGCTCTGCTTCTAACTTGGGCCCAAATTGTAAAATGGTCTTATCTATTGGCGATTTCGTTCCAATTCACATTCCAAGTAATATTCGGCATGCTAATTACATTGCCGGTTGCCAAATTGCATTATCTCTTATAGTTTAAGAGATATGGACTATCGTAATTTACACCTTAGGCTCTGCTTCTAACTTGGGCCCAAATTGTAAAATGGTCTTATCTATTGGCGATTTCGTTCCAATTCACATTCCAAGTAATATCCGGCATGCTAATTACATTGCCGGTTGCCAAATTGCATTATCTCTTATAGTTTCCGAGATATGGACTATCGATAATTTACACCTTAGGCTCTGCTTCTAACTTGGGCCCAAATTGTAAAATCGTCTTATCTATTGGCGATTTCGTTCCAATTCACATTCCAAGTAATATTCGGCATGCTAATTACATTGCCGGTTGCCAAATTGCATTATCTCTTATAGTTTCCGAGATATGGACTATCGGTAATTTACACCTTAGGCTCTGCTTCTAACTTGGGCCCAAATTGTAAAATGGTCTTATCTATTGGCAATTTCGTTCCAATTCACATTCCAAGTAATATCCGGCATGCTAATTACATTGCCGGTTGCCAAATTGAATTATCTCTTATAGTTTCCGAGATATGGACTATCGATAATTTACACCTTAGGCTCTGCTTCTAACTTGGGCCCAAATTGTAAAATGGTCTTACCTATTGGCGATTTCGTTCCAATTCACATTCCAAGTAATATTCGGCATGCTAATTACATTGCCGGTTGCCAAATTGCATTATCTCTTATAGTTTCCGAGATATGGACTATCGATAATTTACACCTTAGGCTCTGCTTCTAACTTGGGCCCAAATTGTAAAATGGTCTTATCTATTGGCGATTTCGTTCCAATTCACATTCCAAGTAATATTCGGCATGCTAATTACATTGCCGGTTGCCAAATTGCATTATCTCTTATAGTTTCCGAGATATGGACTATCGATAATTTACACCTTAGGCTCTGCTTCTAACTTGGGCCCAAATTGTAAAATGGTCTTACCTATTGGCGATTTCGTTCCTATTCACATTCCAAGTAATATTCGGCTTGCTAATTACATTGCCGGTTGCCAAATTGCATTATCTCTTATAGTTTCCGAGATATGGTCTATCGATTATTTACACCTTAGGCTCTGCTTCTAACTTGGGCCCAAATTGTAAAATCGTCTTATCTATTGGCGATTTCGTTCCAATTCACATTCCAAGTAATATTCGGCATGCTAATTACATTGCCGGTTGCCAAATTGCATTATCTCTTATAGTTTCCGAGATATGGACTATCGATAATTTACACCTTAGGCTCTGCTTCTAACTTGGGCCCAAATTGTAAAATGGTCTTCTCTATTGGCGATTTCGTTCCAATTCACATTCCAAGTAATATTCGGCATGCTAATTACATTGCCGGTTGCCAAATTGCATTATCTCTTATAGTTTCCGAGATATGGACTATCGATAATTTACACCTTAGGCTCTGCTTCTAACTTGGGCCCAAATTGTAAAATGGTCTTATCTATTGGCGATTTCGTTCCAATTCACATTCCAAGTAATATTCAGCATGCTAATTACATTGCCGGTTGCCAAATTGCATTATCTCTTATAGTTTCCGAGATATGGACTATCGATAATTTACACCTTAGGCTCTGCTTCTAACTTGGGCCCAAATTGTAAAATGGTCTTCTCTATTGGCGATTTCGTTCCAATTCACATTCCAAGTAATATTCGGCATGCTAATTACATTGCCGTTTGCCAAATTGCATTATCTCTTATAGTTTCCGAGATATGGACTATCGGTAATTTACACCTTAGGCTCTGCTTCTAACTTGGGCCCAAATTGTAAAATGGTCTTCTCTATTGGCGATTTCGTTCCAATTCACATTCCAAGTAATATTCGGCATGCTAATTACATTGCCGGTTGCCAAATTGAATTACCTCTTATAGTTTCCGAGATATGGACTATCGATAATTTACACCTTAGGCTCTGCTTCTAACTTGGGCCCAAATTGTAAAATGGTCTTATCTATTGGCGATTTCGTTCCAATTCACATTCCAAGTAATATTCGGCATACTAATTACATTGCCGGTTGCCAAATTGCATTATCTCTTATAGTTTCCGAGATATGGACTATCGATAATTTACACCTTAGGCTCTGCTTCTAACTTGGGCCCAAATTGTAAAATGGTCTTACCTATTGGCGATTTCGTTCCAATTCACATTCCAAGTAATATTCGGCATGCTAATTACATTGCCGGTTGCCAAATTGCATTATCTCTTATAGTTTCCGAGATATGGACTATCGATAATTTACACCTTAGGCTCTACTTCTAACTTGGGCCCAAATTGTAAAATGGTCTTATCTATTGGCGATTTCGTTCCAATTCACATTCCAATTAATATTCGGCATGCTAATTACATTGCCGGTTGCCAAATTGCATTATCTCTTATAGTTTCCGAGATATGGACTATCGATAATTTACACCTTAGGCTCTGCTTCTAACTTGGGCCCAAATTGTAAAATGGTCTTATCTATTGGCGAATTCGTTCCAATTCACACTCCAAGTAATATTCGGCATGCTAATTACATTGCCGGTTGCGAAATTGCATTATCTCTTATAGTTTCCGAGATATGGACTATCAATAATTTACACCTTAGGCTCTGCTTCTAACTTGGGCCCAAATTGTAAAATGGTCTTATCAATTGGCGATTTCGTTCCAATTCACATTCCAAGTAATATTCGGCATGCTAATTACATTACCGGTTGCCAAATTGCATTATCTCTTATAGTTTCCGAGATATGGACTATCGATAATTTACACCTTAGGCTCTGCTTCTAACTTGGGCCCAAATTGTAAAATGGTCTTATCTATTGGCGATTTCGTTCCAATTCACATTCCAAGTAATATCCGGCATGCTAATTACATTGCCGGTTGCCAAATTGCATTATCTCTTATAGTTTCCGAGATATGGACTATCGATAATTTACACCTTAGGCTCTGCTTCTAACTTGGGCCCAAATTGTAAAATCGTCTTATCTATTGGCGATTTCGTTCCAATTCACATTCCAAGTAATATTCGGCATGCTAATTACATTGCCGGTTGCCAAATTGCATTATCTCTTATAGTTTCCGAGATATGGACTATCGATAATTTACACCTTAGGCTCTGCTTCTAACTTGGGCCCAAATTGTAAAATGGTCTTACCTATTGGCGATTTCGTTCCAATTCACATTCCAAGTAATATTCGGCATGCTAATTACATTGCCGGTTGCCAAATTGCATTATCTCTTATAGTTTCCGAGATATGGACTATCGATAATTTACACCTTAGGCTCTGCTTCTAACTTGGGCCCAAATTGTAAAATGGTCTTATCTATTGGCGATTTCGTTCCAATTCACATTCCAAGTAATATTCGGCATGCTAATTACATTGCCGGTTGCTAAATTGCATTATCTCTTATAGTTTCCGAGATATGGACTATCGATAATTTACACCTTAGGCTCTGCTTCTAACTTGGGCCCAAATTGTAAAATGGTCTTACCTATTGGCGATTTCGTTCCAATTCACATTCCAAGTAATATTCGGCTTGCTAATTACATTGCCGGTTGCCAAATTGCATTATCTCTTATAGTTTCCGAGATATGGTCTATCGATAATTTACACCTTAGGCTCTGCTTCTAACTTGGGCCCAAATTGTAAAATCGTCTTATCTATTGGCGATTTCGTTCCAATTCACATTCCAAGTAATATTCGGCATGCTAATTACATTGCCGGTTGCCAAATTGCATTATCTCTTATAGTTTCCGAGATATGGACTATCGATAATTTACACCTTAGGCTCTGCTTCTAACTTGGGCCCAAATTGTAAAATGGTCTTCTCTATTGGCGATTTCGTTCCAATTCACATTCCAAGTAATATTCGGCATGCTAATTACATTGCCGGTTGCCAAATTGCATTATCTCTTATAGTTTCCGAGATATGGACTATCGATAATTTACACCTTAGGCTCTGCTTCTAACTTGGGCCCAAATTGTAAAATGGTCTTATCTATTGGCGATTTCGTTCCAATTCACATTCCAAGTAATATTCGGCATGCTAATTACATTGCCGGTTGCCAAATTGCATTATCTCTTATAGTTTCCGAGATATGGACTATCGATAATTTACACCTTAGGCTCTGCTTCTAACTTGGGCCCAAATTGTATAATGGTCTTCTCTATTGGCGATTTCGTTCCAATTCACATTCCAAGTAATATTAGGCATGCTAATTACATTGCCGTTTGCCAAATTGCATTATCTCTTATAGTTTCCGAGATATGGACTATCGATAATTTACACCTTAGGCTCTGCTTCTAACTTGGGCCCAAATTGTAAAATGGTCTTCTCTATTGGCGATTTCGTTCCAATTCACATTCCAAGTAATATTCGGCATGCTAATTACATTGCCGGTTGCCAAATTGCATTATCTCTTATAGTTTCCGAGATATGGACTATCGATAATTTACACCTTAGGCTCTGCTTCTAACTTGGGCCCAAATTGTAAAATCGTCTTATCTATTGGCGATTTCGTTCCAATTCACATTCCAAGTAATATTCGGCATGCTAATTACATTGCCGGTTGCCAAATTGCATTATCTCTTATAGTTTCCGAGATATGGACTATCGGTAATTTACACCTTAGGCTCTGCTTCTAACTTGGGCCCAAATTGTAAAATGGTCTTATCTATTGGCGATTTCGTTCCAATTCACATTCCAAGTAATATCCGGCATGCTAATTACATTGCCGGTTGCCAAATTGAATTATCTCTTATAGTTTCCGAGATATGGACTATCGATAATTTACACCTTAGGCTCTGCTTCTAACTTGGGCCCAAATTGTAAAATGGTCTTACCTATTGGCGATTTCGTTCCAATTCACATTCCAAGTAATATTCGGCATGCTAATTACATTGCCGGTTGCGAAATTGCATTATCTCTTATAGTTTCCGAGATATGGACTATCAATAATTTACACCTTAGGCTCTGCTTCTAACTTGGGCCCAAATTGTAAAATGGTCTTATCTATTGGCGATTTCGTTCCAATTCACATTCCAAGTAATATTCGGCATGCTAATTACATTGCCGGTTGCCAAATTGCATTATCTCTTATAGTTTCCGAGATATGGACTATCGATAATTTACACTTTAGGCTCTGCTTCTAACTTGGGCCCAAATTGTAAAATGGTCTTATCTATTGGCGATTTCGTTCCAATTCACATTCCAAGTAATATTCGGCATGCTAATTACATTGCCGGTTGCCAAATTGCATTATCTGTTATAGTTTCCGAGATATGGACTATCGATAATTTACACCTTAGGCTCTGCTTCTAACTTGGGCCCAAATTGTAAAATGGTCTTATCTATTGGCGATTTCGTTCCAATTCACATTCCAAGTAATATCCGGCATGCTAATTACATTGCCGGTTGCCAAATTGCATTATCTCTTATAGTTTCCGAGATATGGACTATCGATAATTTACACCTTAGGCTCTGCTTCTAACTTGGGCCCAAATTGTAAAATCGTCTTATCTATTGGCGATTTCGTTCCAATTCACATTCCAAGTAATATTCGGCATGCTAATTACATTGCCGGTTGCCAAATTGCATTATCTCTTATAGTTTCCGAGATATGGACTATCGGTAATTTACACCTTAGGCTCTGCTTCTAACTTGGGCCCAAATTGTAAAATGGTCTTATCTATTGGCGATTTCGTTCCAATTCACATTCCAAGTAATATCCGGCATGCTAATTACATTGCCGGTTGCCAAATTGAATTATCTCTTATAGTTTCCGAGATATGGACTATCGATAATTTACACCTTAGGCTCTGCTTCTAACTTGGGCCCAAATTGTAAAATGGTCTTACCTATTGGCGATTTCGTTCCAATTCACATTCCAAGTAATATTCGGCATGCTAATTACATTGCCGGTTGCCAAATTGCATTATCTCTTATAGTTTCCGAGATATGGACTATCGATAATTTACACCTTAGGCTCTGCTTCTAACTTGGGCCCAAATTGTAAAATGGTCTTATCTATTGGCGATTTCGTTCCAATTCACATTCCAAGTAATATTCGGCATGCTAATTACATTGCCGTTTGCCAAATTGCATTATCTCTTATAGTTTCCGAGATATGGACTATCGATAATTTACACCTTAGGCTCTGCTTCTAACTTGGGCCCAAATTGTAAAATCGTCTTATCTATTGGCGATTTCCTTCCAATTCACATTCCAAGTAATATTCGGCATGCTAATTACATTGCCGGTTGCCAAATTGCATTATCTCTTATAGTTTCCGAGATATGGACTATCGGTAATTTACACCTTAGGCTCTGCTTCTAACTTGGGCCCAAATTGTAAAATGGTCTTATCTATTGGCGATTTCGTTCCAATTCACATTCCAAGTAATATCCGGCATGCTAATTACATTGCCGGTTGCCAAATTGAATTATCTCTTATAGTTTCCGAGATATGGACTATCGATAATTTACACCTTAGGCTCTGCTTCTAACTTGGGCCCAAATTGTAAAATGGTCTTACCTATTGGCGATTTCGTTCCAATTCACATTCCAAGTAATATTCGGCATGCTAATTACATTGCCGGTTGCCAAATTGCATTATCTCTTATAGTTTCCGAGATATGGACTATCGATAATTTACACCTTAGGCTCTGCTTCTAACTTGGGCCCAAATTGTAAAATGGTCTTATCTATTGGCGATTTCGTTCCAATTCACATTCCAAGTAATATTCGGCATGCTAATTACATTGCCGGTTGCCAAATTGCATTATCTCTTATAGTTTCCGAGATATGGACTATCGATAATTTACACCTTAGGCTCTGCTTCTAACTTGGGCCCAAATTGTAAAATGGTCTTACCTATTGGCGATTTCGTTCCAATTCACATTCCAAGTTATATTCGGCTTGCTAATTACATTGCCGGTTGCCAAATTGCATTATCTCTTATAGTTTCCGAGATATGGTCTATCGATTATTTACACCTTAGGCTCTGCTTCTAACTTGGACCCAAATTGTAAAATCGTCTTATCTATTGGCGATTTCATTCCAATTCACATTCCAAGTAATATTCGGCATGCTAATTACATTGCCGGTTGCCAAATTGCATTATCTCTTATAGTTTCCGAGATATGGACTATCGATAATTTACACCTTAGGCTCTGCTTCTAACTTGGGCCCAAATTGTAAAATGGTCTTATCTATTGGCGATTTCGTTCCAATTCACATTCCAAGTAATATTCGGCATGCTAATTACATTGCCAGTTGCCAAATTGCATTATCTCTTATAGTTTCCGAGATATGGTCTATCGATAATTTACACCTTAGGCTCTGCTTCTAACTTGGGCCCAAATTGTAAAATGGTCTTATCTATTGGCGATTTCGTTCCAATTCACATTCCAAGTAATATCCGGCATGCTAATTACATTGCCGGTTGCCAAATTGCATTATCTCTTATAGTTTCCGAGATATGGACTATCGATAATTTACACCTTAGGCTCTGCTTCTAACTTGGGCCCAAATTGTAAAATCGTCTTATCTATTGGCGATTTCGTTCCAATTCACATTCCAAGTAATATTCGGCATGCTAATTACATTGCCGGTTGCCAAATTGCATTATCTCTTATAGTTTCCGAGATATGGACTATCGGTAATTTACACCTTAGGCTCTGCTTCTAACTTGGGCCCAAATTGTAAAATGGTCTTATCTATTGGCGATTTCGTTCCAATTCACATTCCAAGTAATATCCGGCATGCTAATTACATTGCCGGTTGCCAAATTGAATTATCTCTTATAGTTTCCGAGATATGGACTATCGATAATTTACACCTTAGGCTCTGCTTCTAACTTGGGCCCAAATTGTAAAATGGTCTTACCTATTGGCGATTTCGTTCCAATTCACATTCCAAGTAATATTCGGCATGCTAATTACATTGCCGGTTGCCAAATTGCATTATCTCTTATAGTTTCCGAGATATGGACTATCGATAATTTACACCTTAGGCTCTGTTTCTAACTTGGGCCCAAATTGTAAAATGGTCTTATCTATTGGCGATTTCGTTCCAATTCACATTCCAAGTAATATTCGGCATGCTAATTACATTGCCGGTTGCCAAATTGCATTATCTCTTATAGTTTCCGAGATATGGACTATCGATAATTTACACCTTAGGCTCTGCTTCTAACTTGGGCCCAAATTGTAAAATGGTCTTATCTATTGGCGATTTCGTTCCAATTCACATTCCAAGTAATATTCGGCATGCTAATTACATTGCCGTTTGCCAAATTGCATTATCTCTTATAGTTTCCGAGATATGGACTATCGATAATTTACACCTTAGGCTCTGCTTCTAACTTGGGCCCAAATTGTAAAATCGTCTTATCTATTGGCGATTTCGTTCCAATTCACATTCCAAGTAATATTCGGCATGCTAATTACATTGCCGGTTGCCAAATTGCATTATCTCTTATAGTTTCCGAGATATGGACTATCGGTAATTTACACCTTAGGCTCTGCTTCTAACTTGGGCCCAAATTGTAAAATGGTCTTATCTATTGGCGATTTCGTTCCAATTCACATTCCAAGTAATATCCGGCATGCTAATTACATTGCCGGTTGCCAAATTGAATTATCTCTTATAGTTTCCGAGATATGGACTATCGATAATTTACACCTTAGGCTCTGCTTCTAACTTGGGCCCAAATTGTAAAATGGTCTTACCTATTGGCGATTTCGTTCCAATTCACATTCCAAGTTATATTCGGCTTGCTAATTACATTGCCGGTTGCCAAATTGCATTATCTCTTATAGTTTCCGAGATATGGTCTATCGATTATTTACACCTTAGGCTCTGCTTCTAACTTGGACCCAAATTGTAAAATCGTCTTATCTATTGGCGATTTCGTTCCAATTCACATTCCAAGTAATATTCGGCATGCTAATTACATTGCCGGTTGCCAAATTGCATTATCTCTTATAGTTTCCGAGATATGGACTATCGATAATTTACACCTTAGGCTCTGCTTCTAACTTGGGCCCAAATTGTAAAATGGTCTTCTCTATTGGCGATTTCGTTCCAATTCACATTCCAAGTAATATTCGGCATGCTAATTACATTGCCGGTTGCCAAATTGCATTATCTCTTATAGTTTCCGAGATATGGACTATCGATAATTTACACCTTAGGCTCTGCTTCTAACTTGGGCCCAAATTGTAAAATGGTCTTATCTATTGGCGATTTCGTTCCAATTCACATTCCAAGTAATATTCAGCATGCTAATTACATTGCCGGTTGCCAAATTGCATTATCTCTTATAGTTTCCGAGATATGGACTATCGATAATTTACACCTTAGGCTCTGCTTCTAACTTGGGCCCAAATTGTAAAATGGCCTTATCTATTGGCGATTTCGTTCCAATTCACATTCCAAGTAATATTCGGCATGCTAATTACATTGCCGTTTGCCAAATTGCATTATCTCTTATAGTTTCCGAGATATGGACTATCGGTAATTTACACCTTAGGCTCTGCTTCTAACTTGGGCCCAAATTGTAAAATGGTCTTCTCTATTGGCGATTTCGTTCCAATTCACATTCCAAGTAATATTCGGCATGCTAATTACATTGCCGGTTGCCAAATTGAATTACCTCTTATAGTTTCCGAGATATGGACTATCGATAATTTACACCTTAGGCTCTGCTTCTAACTTGGGCCCAAATTGTAAAATGGTCTTATCTATTGGCGATTTCGTTCCAATTCACATTCCAAGTAATATTCGGCATACTAATTACATTGCCGGTTGCCAAATTGCATTATCTCTTATAGTTTCCGAGATATGGACTATCGATAATTTACACCTTAGGCTCTGCTTCTAACTTGGGCCCAAATTGTAAAATGGTCTTACCTATTGGCGATTTCGTTCCAATTCACATTCCAAGTAATATTCGGCATGCTAATTACATTGCCGGTTGCCAAATTGCATTATCTCTTATAGTTTCCGAGATATGGACTATCGATAATTTACACCTTAGGCTCTGCTTCTAACTTGGGCCCAAATTGTAAAATGGTCTTATCTATTGGCGAATTCGTTCCAATTCACACTCCAAGTAATATTCGGCATGCTAATTACATTGCCGGTTGCGAAATTGCATTATCTCTTATAGTTTCCGAGATATGGACTATCGATAATTTACACCTTAGGCTCTACTTCTAACTTGGGCCCAAATTTTAAAATGGTCTTATCTATTGGCGATTTCGTTCCAATTCACATTCCAATTAATATTCGGCATGCTAATTACATTGCCGGTTGCCAAATTGCATTATCTCTTATAGTTTCCGAGATATGGACTATCGATAATTTACACCTTAGGCTCTGCTTCTAACTTGGGCCCAAATTGTAAAATGGTCTTATCTATTGGCGAATTCGTTCCAATTCACACTCCAAGTAATATTCGGCATGCTAATTACATTGCCGGTTGCGAAATTGCATTATCTCTTATAGTTTCCGAGATATGGACTATCAATAATTTACACCTTAGGCTCTGCTTCTAACTTGGGCCCAAATTGTAAAATGGTCTTATCTATTGGCGATTTCGTTCCAATTCACATTCCAAGTAATATTCGGCATGCTAATTACATTGCCGGTTGCCAAATTGCATTATCTCTTATAGTTTCCGAGATATGGACTATCGATAATTTACACCTTAGGCTCTGCTTCTAACTTGGGCCCAAATTGTAAAATGGTCTTATCTATTGGCGATTTCGTTCCAATTCACATTCCAAGTAATATTCGGCATGCTAATTACATTGCCGGTTGCCAAATTGCATTATCTCTTATAGTTTCCGAGATATGGACTATCGATAATTTACACCTTAGGCTCTGCTTCTCACTTGGGCCCAAATTGTAAAATGGTCTTATCTATTGGCGATTTCGTTCCAATTCACATTCCAAGTAATATCCGGCATGCTAATTACATTGCCGGTTGCCAAATTGCATTATCTCTTATAGTTTCCGAGATATGGACTATCGATAATTTACACCTTAGGCTCTGCTTCTAACTTGGGCCCAAATTGTAAAATCGTCTTATCTATTGGCGATTTCGTTCCAATTCACATTCCAAGTAATATTCGGCATGCTAATTACATTGCCGGTTGCCAAATTGCATTATCTCTTATAGTTTCCGAGATATGGACTATCGGTAATTTACACCTTAGGCTCTGCTTCTAACTTGGGCCCAAATTGTAAAATGGTCTTATCTATTGGCGATTTCGTTCCAATTCACATTCCAAGTAATATCCGGCATGCTAATTACATTGCCGGTTGCCAAATTGAATTATCTCTTATAGTTTCCGAGATATGGACTATCGATAATTTACACCTTAGGCTCTGCTTCTAGCTTGGGCCCAAATTGTAAAATGGTCTTACCTATTGGCGATTTCGTTCCAATTCACATTCCAAGTAATATTCGGCATGCTAATTACATTGCCGGTTGCCAAATTGCATTATCTCTTATAGTTTCCGAGATATGGACTATCGATAATTTACACCTTAGGCTCTGCTTCTAACTTGGGCCCAAATTGTAAAATGGTCTTATCTATTGGCAATTTCGTTCCAATTCACATTCCAAGTAATATTCGGCATGCTAATTACATTTCCGGTTGCCAAATTGCATTATCTCTTATAGTTTCCGAGATATGGACTATCGATAATTTACACCTTAGGCTCTGCTTCTAACTTGGGCCCAAATTGTAAAATGGTCTTACCTATTGACGATTTCGTTCCAATTCACATTCCAAGTAATATTCGGCTTGCTAATTACATTGCCGGTTGCCAAATTGCATTATCTCTTATAGTTTCCGAGATATGGTCTATCGATAATTTACACCTTAGGCTCTGCTTCTAACTTGGGCCCAAATTGTAAAATCGTCTTATCTATTGGCGATTTCGTTCCAATTCACATTCCAAGTAATATTCGGCATGCTAATTACATTGCCGGTTGCCAAATTGCATTATCTCTTATAGTTTCCGAGATATGGACTATCGATAATTTACACCTTAGGCTCTGCTTCTAACTTGGGCCCAAATTGTAAAATGGTCTTCTCTATTGGCGATTTCGTTCCAATTCACATTCCAAGTAATATTCGGCATGCTAATTACATTGCCGGTTGCCAAATTGCATTATCTCTTATAGTTTCCGAGATATGGACTATCGATAATTTACACCTTAGGCTCTGCTTCTAACTTGGGCCCAAATTGTAAAATGGTCTTATCTATTGGCGATTTCGTTCCAATTCACATTCCAAGTAATATTCGGCATGCTAATTACATTGCCGGTTGCCAAATTGCATTATCTCTTATAGTTTCCGAGATATGGACTATCGATAATTTACACCTTAGGCTCTGCTTCTAACTTGGGCCCAAATTGTAAAATGGTCTTCTCTATTGGCGATTTCGTTCCAATTCACATTCCAAGTAATATTCGGCATGCTAATTACATTGCCGGTTGCCAAATTGCATTATCTCTTATAGTTTCCGAGATATGGACTATCGATAATTTACACCTTAGGCTCTGCTTCTAACTTGGGCCCAAATTGTAAAATGGTCTTATCTATTGGCGATTTCGTTCCAATTCACATTCCAAGTAATATTCGGCATGCTAATTACATTGCCGGTTGCCAAATTGCATTATCTCTTATAGTTTCCGAGATATGGACTATCGATAATTTACACCTTAGGCTCTGCTTCTAACTTGGGCCCAAATTGTAAAATGGTCTTCTCTATTGGCGATTTCGTTCCAATTCACATTCCAAGTAATATTAGGCATGCTAATTGCATTGCCGTTTGCCAAATTGCATTATCTCTTATAGTTTCCGAGATATGGACTATCGATAATTTACACCTTAGGCTCTGCTTCTAACTTGGGCCCAAATTGTAAAATGGTCTTATCTATTGGCGATTTCGTTCCAATTCACATTCCAAGTAATATTCGGCATGCTAATTACATTGCCGGTTGCCAAATTGCATTATCTCTTATAGTTTCCGAGATATGGACTATCGATAATTTACACCTTAGGCTCTGCTTCTAACTTGGGCCCAAATTGTAAAATGGTCTTCTCTATTGGCGATTTCGTTCCAATTCACATTCCAAGTAATATTCGGCATGCTAATTACATTACCGTTTGCCAAATTGCATTATCTCTTATAGTTTCCGAGATATGGACTATCGATAATTTACACCTTAGGCTCTGCTTCTAACTTGGGCCCAAATTGTAAAATGGTCTTCTCTATTGGCGATTTCGTTCCAATTCACATTCCAAGTAATATTCGGCATGCTAATTACATTGCCGGTTGCCAAATTGCATTATCTCTTATAGTTTCCGAGATATGGACTATCGATAATTTACACCTTAGGCTCTGCTTCTAACTTGGGCCCAAATTGTAAAATCGTCTTATCTATTGGCGATTTCGTTCCAATTCACATTCCAAGTAATATTCGGCATGCTAATTACATTGCCGGTTGCCAAATTGCATTATCTCTTATAGTTTCCGAGATATGGACTATCGGTAATTTACACCTTAGGCTCTGCTTCTAACTTGGGCCGAAATTGTAAAATGGTCTTATCTATTGGCGATTTCGTTCCAATTCACATTCCAAGTAATATCCGGCATGCTAATTACATTGCCGGTTGCCAAATTGAATTATCTCTTATAGTTTCCGAGATATGGACTATCGATAATTTACACCTTAGGCTCTGCTTCTAACTTGGGCCCAAATTGTAAAATGGTCTTACCTATTGGCGATTTCGTTCCAATTCACATTCCAAGTAATATTCGGCTTGCTAATTACATTGCCGGTTGCCAAATTGCATTATCTCTTATAGTTTCCGAGATATGGACTATCGATAATTTACACCTTAGGCTCTGCTTCTAACTTGGGCCCAAATTGTAAAATGGTCTTATCTATTGGCGATTTCGTTCCAATTCACATTCCAAGTAATATTCGGCATGCTAATTACATTGCCGTTTGCCAAATTGCATTATCTCTTATAGTTTCCGAGATATGGACTATCGATAATTTACATTTTAGGCTCTGCTTCTAACTTGGGCCCAAATTGTAAAATCGTCTTATCTATTGGCGATTTGGTTCCAATTCACATTCCAAGTAATATTCGGCATGCTAATTACGTTGCCGGTTGCCAAATTGCATTATCTCTTATAGTTTCCGAGATATGGACTATCGATAATTTACACCTTAGGCTCTGCTTCTAACTTGGGCCCAAATTGTAAAATGGTCTTCTCTATTGGCGATTTCGTTCCAATTCACATTCCAAGTAATATTCGACATGCTAATTACATTGCCGGTTGCCAAATTGCATTATCTCTTATAGTTTCCGAGATATGGACTATCGATAATTTACACCTTAGGCTCTGCTTCTAACTTGGGCCCAAATTGTAAAATGGTCTTATCTATTGGCGATTTCGTTCCAATTCACATTCCAAGTAATATTCGGCATGCTAATTACATTGCCGGTTGCCAAATTGCATTATCTCTTATAGTTTCCGAGATATGGACTATCGATAATTTACACCTTAGGCTCTGCTTCTAACTTGGGCCCAAATTGTAAAATGGTCTTCTCTATTGGCGATTTCGTTCCAATTCACATTCCAAGTAATATTCGGCATGCTAATTACATTGCCGGTTGCCAAATTGCATTATATCTTATAGTTTCCGAGATATGGACTATCGATAATTTACACCTTAGGCTCTGCTTCTAACTTGGGCCCAAATTGTAAAATGGCCTTCTCTATTGGCGATTTCGTTCCAATTCACATTCCAAGTAATATTCGGCATGCTAATTACATTGCCGGTTGCCAAATTGCATTATCTCTTATAGTTTCCGAGATATGGACTATCGATAATTTACACCTTAGGCTCTGCTTCTATCTTGGGCCCAAATTTTAAAATCGTCTTATCTATTTTCGATTTCGTTCCAATTCACATTCCAAGTAATATTCGGCATGCTAATTACATTGCCGGTTGCCAAATTGCATTATCTCTTATAGTTTCCGAGATATGGACTATCGGTAATTTACACCTTAGGCTCTGCTTCTAACTTGGGCCCAAATTGTAAAATGGTCTTATCTATTGGCGATTTCGTTCCAATTCACATTCCAAGTAATATCCGGCATGCTAATTACATTGCCGGTTGCCAAATTGAATTATCTCTTATAGTTTCCGAGATATGGACTATCGATAATTTACACCTTAGGCTCTGCTTCTAACTTGGGCCCAAATTGTAAAATGGTCTTACCTATTGGCGATTTCGTTCCAATTCACATTCCAAGTAATATTCGGCTTGCTAATTACATTGCCGGTTGCCAAATTGCATTATCTCTTATAGTTTCCGAGATATGGACTATCGATAATTTATACCTTAGGCTCTGCTTCTAACTTGGGCCCAAATTGTAAAATGGCCTTATCTATTGGCGATTTCGTTCCAATTCACATTCCAAGTAATATTCGGCATGCTAATTACATTGCCGGTTGCCAAATTGCATTATCTCTTATAGTTTCCGAGATATGGACTATCGATAATTTACATCTTAGGCTCTGCTTCTAACTTGGGCCCAAATTGTAAAATCGTCTTATCTATTGGCGATTTCGTTCCAATTCACATTCCAAGTAATATTCGGCATGCTAATTACATTGCCGGTTGCCAAATTGCATTATCTCTTATAGTTTCCGAGATATGGACTATCGATAATTTACACCTTAGGCTCTGCTTCTAACCTGGGCCCAAATTGTAAAATGGTCTTATCTATTGGCGATTTCGTCCCAATTCACATTCCAAGTGATATTCGGCATGCTAATTACATTGCCGGTTGCGAAATTGCATTATCTCTTATAGTTTCCGAGATATGGACTATCAATAATTTACACCTTAGGCTCTGCTTCTAACTTGGGCCCAAATTGTAAAATGGTCTTATCTATTGGCGATTTCGTTCCAATTCACATTCCAAGTAATATTCGGCATGCTAATTACATTGCCGGTTGCCAAATTGCATTATCTCTTATAGTTTCCGAGATATGGACTATCGATAATTTACACCTTGGGCTCTGCTTCTAACTTGGGCCCAAATTGTAAAATGGTCTTATCTATTGGCGATTTCGTTCCAATTCACATTCCAAGTAATATTCGGCATGCTAATTACATTGCCGGTTGCCAAATTGCATTATCTCTTATAGTTTCCGAGATATGGACTATCGATAATTTACACCTTAGGGTCTGCTTCTAACTTGGGCCCAAATTGTAAAATGGTCTTATCTATTGGCGATTTCGTCCCAATTCACATTCCAAGTGATATTCGGCATGCTAATTACATTGCCGGTTGCGAAATTGCATTATCTCTTATAGTTTCCGAGATAAGGACTATCAATAATTTACACCTTAGGCTCTGCTTCTAACTTGGGCCCAAATTGTAAAATGGTCTTATCTATTGGCGATTTCGTTCCAATTCACATTCCAAGTAATATTCGGCATGCTAATTACATTGCCGGTTGCCAAATTGCATTATCTCTTATAGTTTCCGAGATATGGACTATCGATAATTTACACCTTGGGCTCTGCTTCTAACTTGGGCCCAAATTGTAAAATGGTCTTATCTATTGGCGATTTCGTTCCAATTCACATTCCAAGTAATATTCGGCATGCTAATTACATTGCCGGTTGCCAAATTGCATTATCTCTTATAGTTTCCGAGATATGGACTATCGATAATTTACACCTTAGGCTCTGCTTCTAACTTGGGCCCAAATTGTAAAATGGTCTTATCTATTGGCGATTTCGTTCCAATTCACATTCCAAGTAATATTCGGCATGCTAATTACATTGCCGGTTGCCAAATTGCATTATCTCTTATAGTTTCCGAGATATGGACTATCGATAATTTACACCTTAGGCTCTGCTTCTAACTTGGGCCCAAATTGTAAAATGGTCTTATCTATTGGCGATTTCGTTCCAATTCACATTCCAAGTAATATTCGGCATGCTAATTACATTGCCGGTTGCCAAATTGCATTATCTCTTATAGTTTCCGAGATATGGACTATCGATAATTTACACCTTAGGCTCTGCTTCTAACTTGGGCCCAAATTGTAAAATGGTCTTATCTATTGGCGATTTCGTTCCAATTCACATTCCGAGTAATATTCGGCATGCTAATTACATTGCCGGTTGCCAAATTGCATTATCTCTTATAGTTTCCGAGATATGGACTATCGATAATTTACACCTTAGGCTCTGCTTCTAACTTGGGCCCAAATTGTAAAATGGTCTTCTCTATTGGCGATTTCGTTCCAATTCACATTCCAAGTAATATTCGGCATGCTAATTACATTGCCGGTTGCCAAATTGCATTATCTCTTATAGTTTCCGAGATATGGACTATCGATAATTTACACCTTAGGCTCTGCTTCTAACTTGGGCCCAAATTGTAAAATGGTCTTCTCTATTGGTGATTTCGTTCCAATTCACATTCCAAGTAATATTCGGCATGCTAATTACATTGCCGGTTGCCAAATTGCATTATCTCTTATAGTTTCCGAGATATGGACTATCGATAATTTACACCTTAGGCTCTGCTTCTAACTTGGGCCCAAATTGTAAAATGGTCTTATCTATTGGCGATTTCGTTCCAATTCACATTCCAAGTAATATTCGGCATGCTAATTACATTGCCGGTTGCCAAATTGCATTATCTCTTATAGTTTCCGAGATATGGACTATCGATAATTTACACCTTAGGCTCTGCTTCTAACTTGGGCCCAAATTGTAAAATGGTCTTCTCTATTGGCGATTTCGTTCCAATTCACATTCCAAGTAATATTCGGCATGCTAATTACATTGCCGTTTGCCAAATTGCATTATCTCTTATAGTTTCCGAGATATGGACTATCGATAATTTACACCTTAGGCTCTGCTTCTAACTTGGGCCCAAATTGTAAAATGGTCTTATCTATTGGCGATTTCGTTCCAATTCACATTCCAAGAAATATTCGGCATGCTAATTACATTGCCGGTTGCCAAATTGCATTATCTCTTATAGTTTAAGAGATATGGACTATCGATAATTTACACCTTAGGCTCTGCTTCTAACTTGGGCCCAAATTGTAAAATGGTCTTATCTATTGGCGATTTCGTTCCAATTCACATTCCAAGTAATATCCGGCATGCTAATTACATTGCCGGTTGCCAAATTGCATTATCTCTTATAGTTTCCGAGATATGGACTATCGATAATTTACACCTTAGGCTCTGCTTCTAACTTGGGCCCAAATTGTAAAATCGTCTTATCTATTGGCGATTTCGTTCCAATTCACATTCCAAGTAATATTCGGCATGCTAATTACATTGCCGGTTGCCAAATTGCATTATCTCTTATAGTTTCCGAGATATGGACTATCGGTAATTTACACCTTAGGCTCTGCTTCTAACTTGGGCCCAAATTGTAAAATGGTCTTATCTATTGGCGATTTCGTTCCAATTCACATTCCAAGTAATATCCGGCATGCTAATTACATTGCCGGTTGCCAAATTGAATTATCTCTTATAGTTTCCGAGATATGGACTATCGATAATTTACACCTTAGGCTCTGCTTCTAACTTGGGCCCAAATTGTAAAATGGTCTTACCTATTGGCGATTTCGTTCCAATTCACATTCCAAGTAATATTCGGCATGCTAATTACATTGCCGGTTGCCAAATTGCATTATCTCTTATAGTTTCCGAGATATGGACTATCGATAATTTACACCTTAGGCTCTGCTTCTAACTTGGGCCCAAATTGTAAAATGGTCTTATCTATTGGCGATTTCGTTCCAATTCACATTCCAAGTAATATTCGGCATGCTAATTACATTGCCGGTTGCCAAATTACATTATCTCTTATAGCTTCCGAGATATGGACTATCGATAATTTACACCTTAGGCTCTGCTTCTAACTTGGGCCCAAATTGTAAAATGGTCTTACCTATTGGCGATTTCGTTCCAATTCACATTCCAAGTAATATTCGGCTTGCTAATTACATTGCCGGTTGCCAAATTGCATTATCTCTTATAGTTTCCGAGATATGGTCTATCGATTATTTACACCTTAGGCTCTGCTTCTAACTTGGGCCCAAATTGTAAAATCGTCTTATCTATTGGCGATTTCGTTCCAATTCACATTCCAAGTAATATTCGGCATGCTAATTACATTGCCGGTTGCCAAATTGCATTATCTCTTATAGTTTCCGAGATATGGACTATCGATAATTTACACCTTAGGCTCTGCTTCTAACTTGGGCCCAAATTGTAAAATGGTCTTTTCTATTGGCGATTTCGTTCCAATTCACATTCCAAGTAATATTCGGCATGCTAATTACATTGCCGGTTGCCAAATTGCATTATCTCTTATAGTTTCCGAGATATGGACTATCGATAATTTACACCTTAGGCTCTGCTTCTAACTTGGGCCCAAATTGTAAAATGGTCTTATCTATTGGCGATTTCGTTCCAATTCACATTCCAAGTAATATTCAGCATGCTAATTACATTGCCGGTTGCCAAATTGCATTATCTCTTATAGTTTCCGAGATATGGACTATCGATAATTTACACCTTAGGCTCTGCTTCTAACTTGGGCCCAAATTGTAAAATGGTCTTCTCTATTGGCGATTTCGTTCCAATTCACATTCCAAGTAATATTCGGCATGCTAATTACATTGCCGTTTGCCAAATTGAATTACCTCTTATAGTTTCCGAGATATGGACTATCGATAATTTACACCTTAGGCTCTGCTTCTAACTTGGGCCCAAATTGTAAAATGGTCTTATCTATTGGCGATTTCGTTCCAATTCACATTCCAAGTAATATTCGGCATACTAATTACATTGCCGGTTGCCAAATTGCATTATCTCTTATAGTTTCCGAGATATGGACTATCGATAATTTACACCTTAGGCTCTGCTTCTAACTTGGGCCCAAATTGTAAAATGGTCTTACCTATTGGCGATTTCGTTCCAATTCACATTCCAAGTAATATTCGGCATGCTAATTACATTGCCGGTTGCCAAATTGCATTATCTCTTATAGTTTCCGAGATATGGACTATCGATAATTTACACCTTAGGCTCTACTTCTAACTTGGGCCCAAATTGTAAAATGGTCTTATCTATTGGCGATTTCGTTCCAATTCACATTCCAATTAATATTCGGCATGCTAATTACATTGCCGGTTGCCAAATTGCATTATCTCTTATAGTTTCCGAGATATGGACTATCGATAATTTACACCTTAGGCTCTGCTTCTAACTTGGGCCCAAATTGTAAAATGGTCTTATCTATTGGCGAATTCGTTCCAATTCACACTCCAAGTAATATTCGGCATGCTAATTACATTGCCGGTTGCGAAATTGCATTATCTCTTATAGTTTCCGAGATATGGACTATCAATAATTTACACCTTAGGCTCAGCTTCTAACTTGGGCCCAAATTGTAAAATGGTCTTACCTATTGGCGATTTCGTTCCAATTCACATTCCAAGTAATATTCGGCATGCTAATTACATTGCCGGTTGCCAAATTGCATTATCTCTTATAGTTTCCGAGATATGGACTATCGGTAATTTACACCTTAGGCTCTGCTTCTAACTTGGGCCCAAATTGTAAAATGGTCTTATCTATTGGCGATTTCGTTCCAATTCACATTCCAAGTAATATCCGGCATGCTAATTACATTGCCGGTTGCCAAATTGAATTATCTCTTATAGTTTCCGAGATATGGACTATCGATAATTTACACCTTAGGCTCTGCTTCTAACTTGGGCCCAAATTGTAAAATGGTCTTACCTATTGGTGATTTCGTTCCAATTCACATTCCAAGTAATATTCGGCATGCTAATTACATTGCCGGTTGCCAAATTGCATTATCTCTTATAGTTTCCGAGATATGGACTATCGATAATTTACACCTTAGGCTCTGCTTCTAACTTGGGCCCAAATTGTAAAATGGTCTTATCTATTGGCGATTTCGTTCCAATTCACATTCCAAGTAATATTCGGCATGCTAATTACATTGCCGGTTGCCAAATTGCATTATCTCTTATAGTTTCCGAGATATGGACTATCGATAATTTACACCTTAGGCTCTGCTTCTAACTTGGGCCCAAATTGTAAAATGGTCTTACCTATTGGCGATTTCGTTCCAATTCACATTCCAAGTAATATTCGGCTTGCTAATTACATTGCCGGTTGCCAAATTGCATTATCTCTTATAGTTTCCGAGATATGGTCTATCGATAATTTACACCTTAGGCTCTGCTTCTAACTTGGGCCCAAATTGTAAAATCGTCTTATCTATTGGCGATTTCGTTCCAATTCACATTCCAAGTAATATTCGGCATGCTAATTACATTGCCGGTTGCCAAATTGCATTATCTCTTATAGTTTCCGAGATATGGACTATCGATAATTTACACCTTAGGCTCTGCTTCTAACTTGGGCCGAAATTGTAAAATGGTCTTCTCTATTGGCGATTACGTTCCAATTCACATTCCAAGTAATATTCGGCATGCTAATTACATTGCCGGTTGCCAAATTGCATTATCTCTTATAGTTTCCGAGATAAGGACTATCGATAATTTACACCTTAGGCTCTGCTTCTAACTTGGGCCCAAATTGTAAAATGGTCTTATCTATTGGCGATTTCGTTCCAATTCACATTCCAAGTAATATTCGGCATGCTAATTACATTGCCGGTTGCCAAATTGCATTATCTCTTATAGTTTCCGAGATATGGACTATCGATAATTTACACCTTAGGCTCTGCTTCTAATTTGGGCCCAAATTGTAAAATGGTCTTCTCTATTGGCGATTTCGTTCCAATTCACATTCCAAGTAATATTCGGCATGCTAATTACATTGCCGGTTGCCAAATTGCATTATCTCTTATAGTTTCCGAGATATGGACTATCGATAATTTACACCTTAGGCTCTGCTTCTAACTTGGGCCCAAATTGTAAAATGGTCTTATCTATTGGCGATTTCGTTCCAATTCACATTCCAAGTAATATTCGGCATGCTAATTACATTGCCGGTTGCCAAATTGCATTATCTCTTATAGTTTCCGAGATATGGACTATCGATAATTTACACCTTAGGCTCTGCTTCTAACTTGGGCCCAAATTGTAAAATGGTCTTCTCTATTGGCGATTTCGTTCCAATTCACATTCCAAGTAATATTAGGCATGCTAATTACATTGCCGTTTGCCAAATTGCATTATCTCTTATAGTTTCCGAGATATGGACTATCGATAATTTACACCTTAGGCTCTGCTTCTAACTTGGGCCCAAATTGTAAAATGGTCTTATCTATTGGCGATTTCGTTCCAATTCACATTCCAAGTAATATTCGGCATGCTAATTACATTGCCGGTTGCCAAATTGCATTATCTCTTATAGTTTCCGAGATATGGACTATCGATAATTTACACCTTAGGCTCTGCTTCTAACTTGGGCCCAAATTGTAAAATCGTCTTATCTATTGGCGATTTCGTTCCAATTCACATTCCAAGTAATATTCGGCATGCTAATTACATTGCCGGTTGCCAAATTGCATTATCTCTTATAGTTTCCGAGATATGGACTATCGGTAATTTACACCTTAGGCTCTGCTTCTAACTTGGGCCCAAATTGTAAAATGGTCTTATCTATTGGCGATTTCGTTCCAATTCACATTCCAAGTAATATCCGGCATGCTAATTACATTGCCGGTTGCCAAATTGAATTATCTCTTATAGTTTCCGAGATATGGACTATCGGTAATTTACACCTTAGGCTCTGCTTCTAACTTGGGCCCAAATTGTAAAATGGTCTTCTCTATTGGCGATTTCGTTCCAATTCACATTCCAAGTAATATTCGGCATGCTAATTACATTGCCGTTTGCCAAATTGCATTATCTCTTATAGTTTCCGAGATATGGACTATCGGTAATTTACACCTTAGGCTCTGCTTCTAACTTGGGCCCAAATTGTAAAATGGTCTTCTCTATTGGCGATTTCGTTCCAATTCACATTCCAAGTAATATTCGGCATGCTAATTACATTGCCGGTTGCCAAATTGAATTACCTCTTATAGTTTCCGAGATATGGACTATCGATAATTTACACCTTAGGCTCTGCTTCTAACTTGGGCCCAAATTGTAAAATGGTCTTATCTATTGGCGATTTCGTTCCAATTCACATTCCAAGTAATATTCGGCATACTAATTACATTGCCGGTTGCCAAATTGCATTATCTCTTATAGTTTCCGAGATATGGACTATCGATAATTTACACCTTAGGCTCTGCTTCTAACTTGGGCCCAAATTGTAAAATGGTCTTACCTATTGGCGATTTCGTTCCAATTCACATTCCAAGTAATATTCGGCATGCTAATTACATTGCCGGTTGCCAAATTGCATTATCTCTTATAGTTTCCGAGATATGGACTATCGATAATTTACACCTTAGGCTCTACTTCTAACTTGGGCCCAAATTGTAAAATGGTCTTATCTATTGGCGATTTCGTTCCAATTCACATTCCAATTAATATTCGGCATGCTAATTACATTGCCGGTTGCCAAATTGCATTATCTCTTATAGTTTCCGAGATATGGACTATCGATAATTTACACCTTAGGCTCTGCTTCTAACTTGGGCCCAAATTGTAAAATGGTCTTATCTATTGGCGAATTCGTTCCAATTCACACTCCAAGTAATATTCGGCATGCTAATTACATTGCCGGTTGCGAAATTGCATTATCTCTTATAGTTTCCGAGATATGGACTATCAATAATTTACACCTTAGGCTCTGCTTCTAACTTGGGCCCAAATTGTAAAATGGTCTTACCTATTGGCGATTTCGTTCCAATTCACATTCCAAGTAATATTCGGCATGCTAATTACATTGCCGGTTGCCAAATTGCATTATCTCTTATAGTTTCCGAGATATGGACTATCGGTAATTTACACCTTAGGCTCTGCTTCTAACTTGGGCCCAAATTGTAAAATGGTCTTATCTATTGGCGATTTCGTTCCAATTCACATTCCAAGTAATATCCGGCATGCTAATTACATTGCCGGTTGCCAAATTGAATTATCTCTTATAGTTTCCGAGATATGGACTATCGATAATTTACACCTTAGGCTCTGCTTCTAACTTGGGCCCAAATTGTAAAATGGTCTTACCTATTGGTGATTTCGTTCCAATTCACATTCCAAGTAATATTCGGCATGCTAATTACATTGCCGGTTGCCAAATTGCATTATCTCTTATAGTTTCCGAGATATGGACTATCGATAATTTACACCTTAGGCTCTGCTTCTAACTTGGGCCCAAATTGTAAAATGGTCTTATCTATTGGCGATTTCGTTCCAATTCACATTCCAAGTAATATTCGGCATGCTAATTACATTGCCGGTTGCCAAATTGCATTATCTCTTATAGTTTCCGAGATATGGACTATCGATAATTTACACCTTAGGCTCTGCTTCTAACTTGGGCCCAAATTGTAAAATGGTCTTACCTATTGGCGATTTCGTTCCAATTCACATTCCAAGTAATATTCGGCTTGCTAATTACATTGCCGGTTGCCAAATTGCATTATCTCTTATAGTTTCCGAGATATGGTCTATCGATAATTTACACCTTAGGCTCTGCTTCTAACTTGGGCCCAAATTGTAAAATCGTCTTATCTATTGGCGATTTCGTTCCAATTCACATTCCAAGTAATATTCGGCATGCTAATTACATTGCCGGTTGCCAAATTGCATTATCTCTTATAGTTTCCGAGATATGGACTATCGATAATTTACACCTTAGGCTCTGCTTCTAACTTGGGCCGAAATTGTAAAATGGTCTTCTCTATTGGCGATTACGTTCCAATTCACATTCCAAGTAATATTCGGCATGCTAATTACATTGCCGGTTGCCAAATTGCATTATCTCTTATAGTTTCCGAGATAAGGACTATCGATAATTTACACCTTAGGCTCTGCTTCTAACTTGGGCCCAAATTGTAAAATGGTCTTATCTATTGGCGATTTCGTTCCAATTCACATTCCAAGTAATATTCGGCATGCTAATTACATTGCCGGTTGCCAAATTGCATTATCTCTTATAGTTTCCGAGATATGGACTATCGATAATTTACACCTTAGGCTCTGCTTCTAACTTGGGCCCAAATTGTAAAATGGTCTTCTCTATTGGCGATTTCGTTCCAATTCACATTCCAAGTAATATTCGGCATGCTAATTACATTGCCGGTTGCCAAATTGCATTATCTCTTATAGTTTCCGAGATATGGACTATCGATAATTTTCACCTTAGGCTCTGCTTCTAACTTGGGCCCAAATTGTAAAATGGTCTTATCTATTGGCGATTTCGTTCCAATTCACATTCCAAGTAATATTCGGCATGCTAATTACATTGCCGGTTGCCAAATTGCATTATCTCTTATAGTTTCCGAGATATGGACTATCGATAATTTACACCTTAGGCTCTGCTTCTAACTTGGGCCCAAATTGTAAAATGGTCTTCTCTATTGGCGATTTCGTTCCAATTCACATTCCAAGTAATATTAGGCATGCTAATTACATTGCCGTTTGCCAAATTGCATTATCTCTTATAGTTTCCGAGATATGGACTATCGATAATTTACACCTTAGGCTCTGCTTCTAACTTGGGCCCAAATTGTAAAATGGTCTTATCTATTGGCGATTTCGTTCCAATTCACATTCCAAGTAATATTCGGCATGCTAATTACATTGCCGGTTGCCAAATTGCATTATCTCTTATAGTTTCCGAGATATGGACTATCGATAATTTACACCTTAGGCTCTGCTTCTAACTTGGGCCCAAATTGTAAAATGGTCTTCTCTATTGGCGATTTCGTTCCAATTCACATTCCAAGTAATATTCGGCATGCTAATTACATTGCCGTTTGCCAAATTGCATTATCTCTTATAGTTTCCGAGACATGAACTATCGATAATTTACACCTTAGGCTCTGCTTTTAACTTGGGCCCAAATTGTAAAATGGTCTTCTCTATTGGCGATTTCGTTCCAATTCACATTCCAAGTAATATTCGGCATGCTAATTACATTGCCGGTTGCCAAATTTCATTATCTCTTATAGTTTCCGAGATATGGACTATCGATAATTTACACCTTAGGCTCTGCTTCTAACTTGGGCCCAAATTGTAAAATCGTCTTATCTATTGGCGATTTCGTTCCAATTCACATTCCAAGTAATATTCGGCATGCTAATTACATTGCCGGTTGCCAAATTGCATTATCTCTTATAGTTTCCGAGATATGGACTATCGGTAATTTACACCTTAGGCTCTGCTTCTAACTTGGGCCCAAATTGTAAAATGGTCTTATCTATTGGCGATTTCGTTCCAATTCACATTCCAAGTAATATCCGGCATGCTAATTACATTGCCGGTTGCCAAATTGAATTATCTCTTATAGTTTCCGAGATATGGACTATCGATAATTTACACCTTAGGCTCTGCTTCTAACTTGGGCCCAAATTGTAAAATGGTCTTACCTATTGGCGATTTCGTTCCAATTCACATTCCAAGTAATATTCGGCTTGCTAATTACATTGCCGGTTGCCAAATTGCATTATCTCTTATAGTTTCCGAGATATGGACTATCGATAATTTACACCTTAGGCTCTGCTTCTAACTTGGGCCCAAATTGTAAAATGGTCTTATCTATTGGCGATTTCGTTCCAATTCACATTCCAAGTAATATTCGGCATGCTAATTACATTGCCGTTTGCCAAATTGCATTATCTCTTATAGTTTCCGAGATATGGACTATCGATAATTTACATTTTAGGCTCTGCTTCTAACTTGGGCCCAAATTGTAAAATCGTCTTATCTATTGGCGATTTGGTTCCAATTCACATTCCAAGTAATATTCGGCATGCTAATTACGTTGCCGGTTGCCAAATTGCATTATCTCTTATAGTTTCCGAGATATGGACTATCGATAATTTACACCTTAGGCTCTGCTTCTAACTTGGGCCCAAATTGTAAAATGGTCTTCTCTATTGGCGATTTCGTTCCAATTCACATTCCAAGTAATATTCGACATGCTAATTACATTGCCGGTTGCCAAATTGCATTATCTCTTATAGTTTCCGAGATATGGACTATCGATAATTTACACCTTAGGCTCTGCTTCTAACTTGGGCCCAAATTGTAAAATGGTCTTATCTATTGGCGATTTCGTTCCAATTCACATTCCAAGTAATATTCGGCATGCTAATTACATTGCCGGTTGCCAAATTGCATTATCTCTTATAGTTTCCGAGATATGGACTATCGATAATTTACACCTTAGGCTCTGCTTCTAACTTGGGCCCAAATTGTAAAATGGTCTTCTCTATTGGCGATTTCGTTCCAATTCACATTCCAAGTAATATTCGGCATGCTAATTACATTGCCGGTTGCCAAATTGCATTATATCTTATAGTTTCCGAGATATGGACTATCGATAATTTACACCTTAGGCTCTGCTTCTAACTTGGGCCCAAATTGTAAAATGGCCTTCTCTATTGGCGATTTCGTTCCAATTCACATTCCAAGTAATATTCGGCATGCTAATTACATTGCCGGTTGCCAAATTGCATTATCTCTTATAGTTTCCGAGATATGGACTATCGATAATTTACACCTTAGGCTCTGCTTCTATCTTGGGCCCAAATTTTAAAATCGTCTTATCTATTGGCGATTTCGTTCCAATTCACATTCCAAGTAATATTCGGCATGCTAATTACATTGCCGGTTGCCAAATTGCATTATCTCTTATAGTTTCCGAGATATGGACTATCGGTAATTTACACCTTAGGCTCTGCTTCTAACTTGGGCCCAAATTGTAAAATGGTCTTATCTATTGGCGATTTCGTTCCAATTCACATTCCAAGTAATATCCGGCATGCTAATTACATTGCCGGTTGCCAAATTGAATTATCTCTTATAGTTTCCGAGATATGGACTATCGATAATTTACACCTTAGGCTCTGCTTCTAACTTGGGCCCAAATTGTAAAATGGTCTTACCTATTGGCGATTTCGTTCCAATTCACATTCCAAGTAATATTCGGCTTGCTAATTACATTGCCGGTTGCCAAATTGCATTATCTCTTATAGTTTCCGAGATATGGACTATCGATAATTTATACCTTAGGCTCTGCTTCTAACTTGGGCCCAAATTGTAAAATGGTCTTATCTATTGGCGATTTCGTTCCAATTCACATTCCAAGTAATATTCGGCATGCTAATTAAATTGCCGGTTGCCAAATTGCATTATCTCTTATAGTTTCCGAGATATGGACTATCGATAATTTACATCTTAGGCTCTGCTTCTAACTTGGGCCCAAATTGTAAAATCGTCTTATCTATTGGCGATTTCGTTCCAATTCACATTCCAAGTAATATTCGGCATGCTAATTACATTGCCGGTTGCCAAATTGCATTATCTCTTATAGTTTCCGAGATATGGACTATCGATAATTTACACCTTAGGCTCTGCTTCTAACTTGGGCCCAAATTGTAAAATGGTCTTATCTATTGGCGATTTCGTCCCAATTCACATTCCAAGTGATATTCGGCATGCTAATTACATTGCCGGTTGCGAAATTGCATTATCTCTTATAGTTTCCGAGATATGGACTATCAATAATTTACACCTTAGGCTCTGCTTCTAACTTGGGCCCAAATTGTAAAATGGTCTTATCTATTGGCGATTTCGTTCCAATTCACATTCCAAGTAATACTCGGCATGCTAATTACATTGCCGGTTGCCAAATTGCATTATCTCTTATAGTTTCCGAGATATGGACTATCGATAATTTACACCTTGGGCTCTGCTTCTAACTTGGGCCGAAATTGTAAAATGGTCTTATCTATTGGCGATTTCGTTCCAATTCACATTCCAAGTAATATTCGGCATGCTAATTACATTGCCGGTTGCCAAATTGCATTATCTCTTATAGTTTCCGAGATATGGACTATCGATAATTTACACCTTAGGGTCTGCTTCTAACTTGGGCCCAAATTGTAAAATGGTCTTATCTATTGGCGATTTCGTCCCAATTCACATTCCAAGTGATATTCGGCATGCTTATTACATTGCCGGTTGCGAAATTGCATTATCTCTTATAGTTTCCGAGATATGGACTATCAATAATTTACACCTTAGGCTCTGCTTCTAACTTGGGCCCAAATTGTAAAATGGTCTTATCTATTGGCGATTTCGTTCCAATTCACATTCCAAGTAATATTCGGCATGCTAATTACATTGCCGGTTGCCAAATTGCATTATCTCTTATAGTTTCCGAGATATAGACTATCGATAATTTACACCTTGGGCTCTGCTTCTAACTTGGGCCCAAATTGTAAAATGGTCTTATCTATTGGCGATTTCGTTCCAATTCACATTCCAAGTAATATTCGGCATGCTAATTACATTGCCGGTTGCCAAATTGCATTATCTCTTATAGTTTCCGAGATATGGACTATCGATAATTTACACCTTAGGCTCTGCTTCTAACTTGGGCCCAAATTGTAAAATGGTCTTATCTATTGGCGATTTCGTTCCAATTCACATTCCAAGTAATATTCGGCATGCTAATTACATTGCCGGTTGCCAAATTGCATTATCTCTTATAGTTTCCGAGATATGGACTATCGATAATTTACACCTTAGGCTCTGCTTCTAACTTGGGCCCAAATTGTAAAATGGTCTTATCTATTGGCGATTTCGTTCCAATTCACATTCCAAGTAATATTCGGCATGCTAATTACATTGCCGGTTGCCAAATTGCATTATCTCTTATAGTTTCCGAGATATGGACTATCGATAATTTACACCTTAGGCTCTGCTTCTAACTTGGGCCCAAATTGTAAAATGGTCTTATCTATTGGCGATTTCGTTCCAATTCACATTCCGAGTAATATTCGGCATGCTAATTACATTGCCGGTTGCCAAATTGCATTATCTCTTATAGTTTCCGAGATATGGACTATCGATAATTTACACCTTAGGCTCTGCTTCTAACTTGGGCCCAAATTGTAAAATTGTCTTCTCTATTGGCGATTTCGTTCCAATTCACATTCCAAGTAATATTCGGCATGCTAATTACATTGCCGGTTGCCAAATTGCATTATCTCTTATAGTTTCCGAGATATGGACTATCGATAATTTACACCTTAGGCTCTGCTTCTAACTTGGGCCCAAATTGTAAAATGGTCTTATCTATTGGCGATTTCGTTCCAATTCACATTCCAAGTAATATTCGGCATGCTAATTACATTGCCGGTTGCCAAATTGCATTATCTCTTATAGTTTCCGAGATATGGACTATCGATAATTTACACCTTAGGCTCTGCTTCTAACTTGGGCCCAAATTGTAAAATGGTCTTATCTATTGGCGATTTCGTTCCAATTCACATTCCAAGTAATATTCGGCATGCTAATTACATTGCCGGTTGCCAAATTGCATTATCTCTTATAGTTTCCGAGATATGGACTATCGATAATTTACACCTTAGGCTCTGCTTCTAACTTGGGCCCAAATTGTAAAATGGTCTTATCTATTGGCGATTTCGTTCCAATTCACATTCCGAGTAATATTCGGCATGCTAATTACATTGCCGGTTGCCAAATTGCATTATCTCTTATAGTTTCCGAGATATGGACTATCGATAATTTACACCTTAGGCTCTGCTTCTAACTTGGGCCCAAATTGTAAAATGGTCTTCTCTATTGGCGATTTCGTTCCAATTCACATTCCAAGTAATATTCGGCTTGCTAATTACATTGCCGGTTGCCAAATTGCATTATCTCTTATAGTTTCCGAGATATGGTCTATCGATAATTTACACCTTAGGCTCTGCTTCTAACTTGGGCCCAAATTGTAAAATCGTCTTATCTATTGGCGATTTCGTTCCAATTCACATTCCAAGTAATATTCGGCATGCTAATTACATTGCCGGTTGCCAAATTGCATTATCTCTTATAGTTTCCGAGATATGGACTATCGATAATTTACACCTTAGGCTCTGCTTCTAACTTGGGCCCAAATTGTAAAATGGTCTTCTCTATTGGTGATTTCGTTCCAATTCACATTCCAAGTAATATTCGGCATGCTAATTACATTGCCGGTTGCCAAATTGCATTATCTCTTATAGTTTCCGAGATATGGACTATCAATAATTTACACCTTAGGCTCTGCTTCTAACTTGGGCCCAAATTGTAAAATGGTCTTATCTATTGGCGATTTCGTTCCAATTCACATTCCAAGTAATACTCGGCATGCTAATTACATTGCCGGTTGCCAAATTGCATTATCTCTTATAGTTTCCGAGATATGGACTATCGATAATTTACACCTTGGGCTCTGCTTCTAACTTGGGCCGAAATTGTAAAATGGTCTTATCTATTGGCGATTTCGTTCCAATTCACATTCCAAGTAATATTCGGCATGCTAATTACATTGCCGGTTGCCAAATTGCATTATCTCTTATAGTTTCCGAGATATGGACTATCGATAATTTACACCTTAGGGTCTGCTTCTAACTTGGGCCCAAATTGTAAAATGGTCTTATCTATTGGCGATTTCGTCCCAATTCACATTCCAAGTGATATTCGGCATGCTTATTACATTGCCGGTTGCGAAATTGCATTATCTCTTATAGTTTCCGAGATATGGACTATCAATAATTTACACCTTAGGCTCTGCTTCTAACTTGGGCCCAAATTGTAAAATGGTCTTATCTATTGGCGATTTCGTTCCAATTCACATTCCAAGTAATATTCGGCATGCTAATTACATTGCCGGTTGCCAAATTGCATTATCTCTTATAGTTTCCGAGATATAGACTATCGATAATTTACACCTTGGGCTCTGCTTCTAACTTGGGCCCAAATTGTAAAATGGTCTTATCTATTGGCGATTTCGTTCCAATTCACATTCCAAGTAATATTCGGCATGCTAATTACATTGCCGGTTGCCAAATTGCATTATCTCTTATAGTTTCCGAGATATGGACTATCGATAATTTACACCTTAGGCTCTGCTTCTAACTTGGGCCCAAATTGTAAAATGGTCTTATCTATTGGCGATTTCGTTCCAATTCACATTCCAAGTAATATTCGGCATGCTAATTACATTGCCGGTTGCCAAATTGCATTATCTCTTATAGTTTCCGAGATATGGACTATCGATAATTTACACCTTAGGCTCTGCTTCTAACTTGGGCCCAAATTGTAAAATGGTCTTATCTATTGGCGATTTCGTTCCAATTCACATTCCAAGTAATATTCGGCATGCTAATTACATTGCCGGTTGCCAAATTGCATTATCTCTTATAGTTTCCGAGATATGGACTATCGATAATTTACACCTTAGGCTCTGCTTCTAACTTGGGCCCAAATTGTAAAATGGTCTTATCTATTGGCGATTTCGTTCCAATTCACATTCCGAGTAATATTCGGCATGCTAATTACATTGCCGGTTGCCAAATTGCATTATCTCTTATAGTTTCCGAGATATGGACTATCGATAATTTACACCTTAGGCTCTGCTTCTAACTTGGGCCCAAATTGTAAAATTGTCTTCTCTATTGGCGATTTCGTTCCAATTCACATTCCAAGTAATATTCGGCATGCTAATTACATTGCCGGTTGCCAAATTGCATTATCTCTTATAGTTTCCGCGATATGGACTATCGATAATTTACACCTTAGGCTCTGCTTCTAACTTGGGCCCAAATTGTAAAATGGTCTTATCTATTGGCGATTTCGTTCCAATTCACATTCCAAGTAATATTCGGCATGCTAATTACATTGCCGGTTGCCAAATTGCATTATCTCTTATAGTTTCCGAGATATGGACTATCGATAATTTACACCTTAGGCTCTGCTTCTAACTTGGGCCCAAATTGTAAAATGGTCTTATCTATTGGCGATTTCGTTCCAATTCACATTCCAAGTAATATTCGGCATGCTAATTACATTGCCGGTTGCCAAATTGCATTATCTCTTATAGTTTCCGAGATATGGACTATCGATAATTTACACCTTAGGCTCTGCTTCTAACTTGGGCCCAAATTGTAAAATGGTCTTATCTATTGGCGATTTCGTTCCAATTCACATTCCAAGTAATATTCGGCATGCTAATTACATTGCCGGTTGCCAAATTGCATTATCTCTTATAGTTTCCGAGATATGGACTATCGATAATTTACACCTTAGGCTCTGCTTCTAACTTGGGCCCAAATTGTAAAATGGTCTTATCTATTGGCGATTTCGTTCCAATTCACATTCCGAGTAATATTCGGCATGCTAATTACATTGCCGGTTGCCAAATTGCATTATCTCTTATAGTTTCCGAGATATGGACTATCGATAATTTACACCTTAGGCTCTGCTTCTAACTTGGGCCCAAATTGTAAAATGGTCTTCTCTATTGGCGATTTCGTTCCAATTCACATTCCAAGTAATATTCGGCTTGCTAATTACATTGCCGGTTGCCAAATTGCATTATTTCTTATAGTTTCCGAGATATGGTCTATCGATAATTTACACCTTAGGCTCTGCTTCTAACTTGGGCCCAAATTGTAAAATCGTCTTATCTATTGGCGATTTCGTTCCAATTCACATTCCAAGTAATATTCGGCATGCTAATTACATTGCCGGTTGCCAAATTGCATTATCTCTTATAGTTTCCGAGATATGGACTATCGATAATTTACACCTTAGGCTCTGCTTCTAACTTGGGCCCAAATTGTAAAATGGTCTTCTCTATTGGTGATTTCGTTCCAATTCACATTCCAAGTAATATTCGGCATGCTAATTACATTGCCGGTTGCCAAATTGCATTATCTCTTATAGTTTCCGAGATATGGACTATCGATAATTTACACCTTAGGCTCTGCTTCTAACTTGGGCCCAAATTGTAAAATGGTCTTATCTATTGGCGATTTCGTTCCAATTCACATTCCAAGTAATATTCGGCATGCTAATTACATTGCCGGTTGCCAAATTGCATTATCTCTTATAGTTTCCGAGATATGGACTATCGATAATTTACACCTTAGGCTCTGCTTCTAACTTGGGCCCAAATTGTAAAATGGTCTTCTCTATTGGCGATTTCGTTCCAATTCACATTCCAAGTAATATTCGGCATGCTAATTACATTGCCGTTTGCCAAATTGCATTATCTCTTATAGTTTCCGAGATATGGACTATCGATAATTTACACCTTAGGCTCTGCTTCTAACTTGGGCCCAAATTGTAAAATGGTCTTATCTATTGGCGATTTCGTTCCAATTCACATTCCAAGAAATATTCGGCATGCTAATTACATTGCCGGTTGCCAAATTGCATTATCTCTTATAGTTTAAGAGATATGGACTATCGATAATTTACACCTTAGGCTCTGCTTCTAACTTGGGCCCAAATTGTAAAATGGTCTTATCTATTGGCGATTTCGTTCCAATTCACATTCCAAGTAATATCCGGCATGCTAATTACATTGCCGGTTGCCAAATTGCATTATCTCTTATAGTTTCCGAGATATGGACTATCTATAATTTACACCTTAGGCTCTGCTTCTAACTTGGGCCCAAATTGTAAAATCGTCTTATCTATTGGCGATTTCGTTCCAATTCACATTCCAAGTAATATTCGGCATGCTAATTACATTGCCGGTTGCCAAATTGCATTATCTCTTATAGTTTCCGAGATATGGACTATCGGTAATTTACACCTTAGGCTCTGCTTCTATCTTGGGCCCAAATTGTAAAATGGTCTTATCTATTGGCGATTTCGTTCCAATTCACATTCCAAGTAATATCCGGCATGCTAATTACATTGCCGGTTGCCAAATTGAATTATCTCTTATAGTTTCCGAGATATGGACTATCGATAATTTACACCTTAGGCTCTGCTTCTAACTTGGGCCCAAATTGTAAAATGGTCTTACCTATTGGCGATTTCGTTCCAATTCACATTCCAAGTAATATTCGGCATGCTAATTACATTGCCGGTTGCCAAATTGCATTATCTCTTATAGTTTCCGAGATATGGACTATCGATAATTTACACCTTAGGCTCTGCTTCTAACTTGGGCCCAAATTGTAAAATGGTCTTATCTATTGGCGATTTCGTTCCAATTCACATTCCAAGTAATATTCGGCATGCTAATTACATTGCCGGTTGCCAAATTGCATTATCTCTTATAGTTTCCGAGATATGGACTATCGATAATTTACACCTTAGGCTCTGCTTCTAACTTGGGCCCAAATTGTAAAATGGTCTTACCTATTGGCGATTTCGTTCCAATTCACATTCCAAGTAATATTCGGCTTGCTAATTACATTGCCGGTTGCCAAATTGCATTATCTCTTATAGTTTCCGAGATATGGTCTATCGATTATTTACACCTTAGGCTCTGCTTCTAACTTGGGCCCAAATTGTAAAATCGTCTTATCTATTGGCGATTTCGTTCCAATTCACATTCCAAGTAATATTCGGCATGCTAATTACATTGCCGGTTGCCAAATTGCATTATCTCTTATAGTTTCCGAGATATGGACTATCGATAATTTACACCTTAGGCTCTGCTTCTAACTTGGGCCCAAATTGTAAAATGGTCTTCTCTATTGGCGATTTCGTTCCAATTCACATTCCAAGTAATATTCGGCATGCTAATTACATTGCCGGTTGCCAAATTGCATTATCTCTTATAGTTTCCGAGATATGGACTATCGATAATTTACACCTTAGGCTCTGCTTCTAACTTGGGCCCAAATTGTAAAATGGTCTTATCTATTGGCGATTTCGTTCCAATTCACATTCCAAGTAATATTCAGCATGCTAATTACATTGCCGGTTGCCAAATTGCATTATCTCTTATAGTTTCCGAGATATGGACTATCGATAATTTACACCTTAGGCTCTGCTTCTAACTTGGGCCCAAATTGTAAAATGGTCTTCTCTATTGGCGATTTCGTTCCAATTCACATTCCAAGTAATATTCGGCATGCTAATTACATTGCCGTTTGCCAAATTGCATTATCTCTTATAGTTTCCGAGATATGGACTATCGGTAATTTACACCTTAGGCTCTGCTTCTAACTTGGGCCCAAATTGTAAAATGGTCTTCTCTATTGGCGATTTCGTTCCAATTCACATTCCAAGTAATATTCGGCATGCTAATTACATTGCCGGTTGCCAAATTGAATTACCTCTTATAGTTTCCGAGATATGGACTATCGATAATTTACACCTTAGGCTCTGCTTCTAACTTGGGCCCAAATTGTAAAATGGTCTTATCTATTGGCGATTTCGTTCCAATTCACATTCCAAGTAATATTCGGCATACTAATTACATTGCCGGTTGCCAAATTGCATTATCTCTTATAGTTTCCGAGATATGGACTATCGATAATTTACACCTTAGGCTCTGCTTCTAACTTGGGCCCAAATTGTAAAATGGTCTTACCTATTGGCGATTTCGTTCCAATTCACATTCCAAGTAATATTCGGCATGCTAATTACATTGCCGGTTGCCAAATTGCATTATCTCTTATAGTTTCCGAGATATGGACTATCGATAATTTACACCTTAGGCTCTACTTCTAACTTGGGCCCAAATTGTAAAATGGTCTTATCTATTGGCGATTTCGTTCCAATTCACATTCCAAATAATATTCGGCATGCTAATTACATTGCCGGTTGCCAAATTGCATTATCTCTTATAGTTTCCGAGATATGGACTATCGATAATTTACACCTTAGGCTCTGCTTCTAACTTGGGCCCAAATTGTAAAATGGTCTTATCTATTGGCGAATTCGTTCCAATTCACACTCCAAGTAATATTCGGCATGCTAATTACATTGCCGGTTGCGAAATTGCATTATCTCTTATAGTTTCCGAGATATGGACTATCAATAATTTACACCTTAGGCTCTGCTTCTAACTTGGGCCCAAATTGTAAAATGGTCTTACCTATTGGCGATTTCGTTCCAATTCACATTCCAAGTAATATTCGGCATGCTAATTACATTGCCGGTTGCCAAATTGCATTATCTCTTATAGTTTCCGAGATATGGACTATCGGTAATTTACACCTTAGGCTCTGCTTCTAACTTGGGCCCAAATTGTAAAATGGTCTTATCTATTGGCGATTTCGATCCAATTCACATTCCAAGTAATATCCGGCATGCTAATTACATTGCCGGTTGCCAAATTGAATTATCTCTTATAGTTTCCGAGATATGGACTATCGATAATTTACACCTTAGGCTCTGCTTCTAACTTGGGCCCAAATTGTAAAATGGTCTTACCTATTGGTGATTTCGTTCCAATTCACATTCCAAGTAATATTCGGCATGCTAATTACATTGCCGGTTGCCAAATTGCATTATCTCTTATAGTTTCCGAGATATGGACTATCGATAATTTACACCTTAGGCTCTGCTTCTAACTTGGGCCCAAATTGTAAAATGGTCTTATCTATTGGCGATTTCGTTCCAATTCACATTCCAAGTAATATTCGGCTTGCTAATTACATTGCCGGTTGCCAAATTGCATTATCTCTTATAGTTTCCGAGATATGGTCTATCGATAATTTACACCTTAGGCTCTGCTTCTAACTTGGGCCCAAATTGTAAAATCGTCTTATCTATTGGCGATTTCGTTCCAATTCACATTCCAAGTAATATTCGGCATGCTAATTACATTGCCGGTTGCCAAATTGCATTATCTCTTATAGTTTCCGAGATAAGGACTATCGATAATTTACACCTTAGGCTCTGCTTCTAACTTGGGCCCAAATTGTAAAATGGTCTTATCTATTGGCGATTTCGTTCCAATTCACATTCCAAGTAATATTCGGCATGCTAATTACATTGCCGGTTGCCAAATTGCATTATCTCTTATAGTTTCCGAGATATGGACTATCGATAATTTACACCTTAGGCTCTGCTTCTAACTTGGGCCCAAATTGTAAAATGGTCTTCTCTATTGGCGATTTCGTTCCAATTCACATTCCAAGTAATATTCGGCATGCTAATTACATTGCCGGTTGCCAAATTGCATTATCTCTTATAGTTTCCGAGATATGGACTATCGATAATTTACACCTTAGGCTCTGCTTCTAACTTGGGCCCAAATTGTAAAATGGTCTTATCTATTGGCGATTTCGTTCCAATTCACATTCCAAGTAATATTCGGCATGCTAATTACATTGCCGGTTGCCAAATTGCATTATCTCTTATAGTTTCCGAGATATGGACTATCGATAATTTACACCTTAGGCTCTGCTTCTAACTTGGGCCCAAATTGTAAAATGGTCTTCTCTATTGGCGATTTCGTTCCAATTCACATTCCAAGTAATATTAGGCATGCTAATTACATTGCCGTTTGCCAAATTGCATTATCTCTTATAGTTTCCGAGATATGGACTATCGATAATTTACACCTTAGGCTCTGCTTCTAACTTGGGCCCAAATTGTAAAATGGTCTTATCTATTGGCGATTTCGTTCCAATTCACATTCCAAGTAATATTCGGCATGCTAATTACATTGCCGGTTGCCAAATTGCATTATCTCTTATAGTTTCCGAGATATGGACTATCGATAATTTACACCTTAGGCTCTGCTTCTAACTTGGGCCCAAATTGTAAAATGGTCTTCTCTATTGGCGATTTCGTTCCAATTCACATTCCAAGTAATATTCGGCATGCTAATTACATTGCCGTTTGCCAAATTGCATTATCTCTTATAGTTTCCGAGACATGGACTATCGATAATTTACACCTTAGGCTCTGCTTCTAACTTGGGCCCAAATTGTAAAATGGTCTTCTCTATTGGCGATTTCGTTCCAATTCACATTCCAAGTAATATTCGGCATGCTAATTACATTGCCGGTTGCCAAATTTCATTATCTCTTATAGTTTCCGAGATATGGACTATCGATAATTTACACCTTAGGCTCTGCTTCTAACTTGGGCCCAAATTGTAAAATCGTCTTATCTATTGGCGATTTCGTTCCAATTCACATTCCAAGTAATATTCGGCATGCTAATTACATTGCCGGTTGCCAAATTGCATTATCTCTTATAGTTTCCGAGATATGGACTATCGGTAATTTACACCTTAGGCTCTGCTTCTAACTTGGGCCCAAATTGTAAAATGGTCTTATCTATTGGCGATTTCGTTCCAATTCACATTCCAAGTAATATCCGGCATGCTAATTACATTGCCGGTTGCCAAATTGAATTATCTCTTATAGTTTCCGAGATATGGACTATCGATAATTTACACCTTAGGCTCTGCTTCTAACTTGGGCCCAAATTGTAAAATGGTCTTACCTATTGGCGATTTCGTTCCAATTCACATTCCAAGTAATATTCGGCTTGCTAATTACATTGCCGGTTGCCAAATTGCATTATCTCTTATAGTTTCCGAGATATGGACTATCGATAATTTACACCTTAGGCTCTGCTTCTAACTTGGGCCCAAATTGTAAAATGGTCTTATCTATTGGCGATTTCGTTCCAATTCACATTCCAAGTAATATTCGGCATGCTAATTACATTGCCGTTTGCCAAATTGCATTATCTCTTATAGTTTCCGAGATATGGACTATCGATAATTTACATTTTAGGCTCTGCTTCTAACTTGGGCCCAAATTGTAAAATCGTCTTATCTATTGGCGATTTGGTTCCAATTCACATTCCAAGTAATATTCGGCATGCTAATTACGTTGCCGGTTGCCAAATTGCATTATCTCTTATAGTTTCCGAGATATGGACTATCGATAATTTACACCTTAGGCTCTGCTTCTAACTTGGGCCCAAATTGTAAAATGGTCTTCTCTATTGGCGATTTCGTTCCAATTCACATTCCAAGTAATATTCGACATGCTAATTACATTGCCGGTTGCCAAATTGCATTATCTCTTATAGTTTCCGAGATATGGACTATCGATAATTTACACCTTAGGCTCTGCTTCTAACTTGGGCCCAAATTGTAAAATGGTCTTATCTATTGGCGATTTCGTTCCAATTCACATTCCAAGTAATATTCGGCATGCTAATTACATTGCCGGTTGCCAAATTGCATTATCTCTTATAGTTTCCGAGATATGGACTATCGATAATTTACACCTTAGGCTCTGCTTCTAACTTGGGCCCAAATTGTAAAATGGTCTTCTCTATTGGCGATTTCGTTCCAATTCACATTCCAAGTAATATTCGGCATGCTAATTACATTGCCGGTTGCCAAATTGCATTATATCTTATAGTTTCCGAGATATGGACTATCGATAATTTACACCTTAGGCTCTGCTTCTAACTTGGGCCCAAATTGTAAAATGGCCTTCTCTATTGGCGATTTCGTTCCAATTCACATTCCAAGTAATATTCGGCATGCTAATTACATTGCCGGTTGCCAAATTGCATTATCTCTTATAGTTTCCGAGATATGGACTATCGATAATTTACACCTTAGGCTCTGCTTCTATCTTGGGCCCAAATTTTAAAATCGTCTTATCTATTGGCGATTTCGTTCCAATTCACATTCCAAGTAATATTCGGCATGCTAATTACATTGCCGGTTGCCAAATTGCATTATCTCTTATAGTTTCCGAGATATGGACTATCGGTAATTTACACCTTAGGCTCTGCTTCTAACTTGGGCCCAAATTGTAAAATGGTCTTATCTATTGGCGATTTCGTTCCAATTCACATTCCAAGTAATATCCGGCATGCTAATTACATTGCCGGTGGCCAAATTGAATTATCTCTTATAGTTTCCGAGATATGGACTATCGATAATTTACACCTTAGGCTCTGCTTCTAACTTGGGCCCAAATTGTAAAATGGTCTTACCTATTGGCGATTTCGTTCCAATTCACATTCCAAGTAATATTCGGCTTGCTAATTACATTGCCGGTTGCCAAATTGCATTATCTCTTATAGTTTCCGAGATATGGACTATCGATAATTTATACCTTAGGCTCTGCTTCTAACTTGGGCCCAAATTGTAAAATGGTCTTATCTATTGGCGATTTCGTTCCAATTCACATTCCAAGTAATATTCGGCATGCTAATTACATTGCCGGTTGCCAAATTGCATTATCTCTTATAGTTTCCGAGATATGGACTATCGATAATTTACATCTTAGGCTCTGCTTCTAACTTGGGCCCAAATTGTAAAATCGTCTTATCTATTGGCGATTTCGTTCTAATTCACATTCCAAGTAATATTCGGCATGCTAATTACATTGCCGGTTGCCAAATTGCATTATCTCTTATAGTTTCCGAGATATGGACTATCGATAATTTACACCTTAGGCTCTGCTTCTAACTTGGGCCCAAATTGTAAAATGGTCTTATCTATTGGCGATTTCGTCCCAATTCACATTCCAAGTGATATTCGGCATGCTAATTACATTGCCGGTTGCGAAATTGCATTATCTCTTATAGTTTCCGAGATATGGACTATCAATAATTTACACCTTAGGCTCTGCTTCTAACTTGGGCCCAAATTGTAAAATGGTCTTATCTATTGGCGATTTCGTTCCAATTCACATTCCAAGTAATATTCGGCATGCTAATTACATTGCCGGTTGCCAAATTGCATTATCTCTTATAGTTTCCGAGATATGGACTATCGATAATTTACACCTTGGGCTCTGCTTCTAACTTGGGCCGAAATTGTAAAATGGTCTTATCTATTGGCGATTTCGTTCCAATTCACATTCCAAGTAATATTCGGCATGCTAATTACATTGCCGGTTGCCAAATTGCATTATCTCTTATAGTTTCCGAGATATGGACTATCGATAATTTACACCTTAGGGTCTGCTTCTAACTTGGGCCCAAATTGTAAAATGGTCTTATCTATTGGCGATTTCGTTCCAATTCACATTCCAAGTAATATTCGGCATGCTAATTACATTGCCGGTTGCCAAATTGCATTATCTCTTATAGTTTCCGAGATATGGACTATCGATAATTTACACCTTAGGCTCTGCTTCTAACTTGGGCCCAAATTGTAAAATGGTCTTATCTATTGGCGATTTCGTTCCAATTCACATTCCAAGTAATATTCGGCATGCTAATTACATTGCCGGTTGCCAAATTGCATTATCTCTTATAGTTTCCGAGATATGGACTATCGATAATTTACACCTTAGGCTCTGCTTCTAACTTGGGCCCAAATTGTAAAATGGTCTTATCTATTGGCGATTTCGTTCCAATTCACATTCCAAGTAATATTCGGCATGCTAATTACATTGCCGGTTGCCAAATTGCATTATCTCTTATAGTTTCCGAGATATGGACTATCGATAATTTACACCTTAGGCTCTGCTTCTAACTTGGGCCCAAATTGTAAAATGGTCTTATCTATTGGCGATTTCGTTCCAATTCACATTCCGAGTAATATTCGGCATGCTAATTACATTGCCGGTTGCCAAATTGCATTATCTCTTATAGTTTCCGAGATATGGACTATCGATAATTTACACCTTAGGCTCTGCTTCTAACTTGGGCCCAAATTGTAAAATTGTCTTCTCTATTGGCGATTTCGTTCCAATTCACATTCCAAGTAATATTCGGCATGCTAATTACATTGCCGGTTGCCAAATTGCATTATCTCTTATAGTTTCCGAGATATGGACTATCGATAATTTACACCTTAGGCTCTGCTTCTAACTTGGGCCCAAATTGTAAAATGGTCTTCTCTATTGGCGATTTCGTTCCAATTCACATTCCAAGTAATATTCGGCATGCTAATTACATTGCCGTTTGCCAAATTGCATTATCTCTTATAGTTTCCGAGATATGGACTATCGATAATTTACACCTTAGGCTCTGCTTCTAACTTGGGCCCAAATTGTAAAATGGTCTTCTCTATTGGCGATTTCGTTCCAATTCACATTCCAAGTAATATTCGGCATGCTAATTACATTGCCGGTTGCCAAATTGCATTATCTCTTATAGTTTCCGAGATATGGACTATCGATAATTTACACCTTAGGCTCTGCTTCTAACTTGGGCCCAAATTGTAAAATCGTCTTATCTATTGGCGATTTCGTTCCAATTCACATTCCAAGTAATATTCGGCATGCTAATTACATTGCCGGTTGCCAAATTGCATTATCTCTTATAGTTTCCGAGATATGGACTATCGGTAATTTACACCTTAGGCTCTGCTTCTAACTTGGGCCCAAATTGTAAAATGGTCTTATCTATTGGCGATTTCGTTCCAATTCACATTCCAAGTAATATCCGGCATGCTAATTACATTGCCGGTTGCCAAATTGAATTATCTCTTATAGTTTCCGAGATATGGACTATCGATAATTTACACCTTAGGCTCTGCTTCTAACTTGGGCCCAAATTGTAAAATGGTCTTACCTATTGGCGATTTCGTTCCAATTCACATTCCAAGTAATATTCGGCTTGCTAATTACATTGCCGGTTGCCAAATTGCATTATCTCTTATAGTTTCCGAGATATGGACTATCGATAATTTACACCTTAGGCTCTGCTTCTAACTTGGGCCCAAATTGTAAAATGGTCTTATCTATTGGCGATTTCGTTCCAATTCACACTCCAAGTAATATTCGGCATGCTAATTACATTGCCGTTTGCCAAATTGCATTATCTCTTATAGTTTCCGAGATATGGACTATCGATAATTTACATTTTAGGCTCTGCTTCTAACTTGGGCCCAAATTGTAAAATCGTCTTATCTATTGGCGATTTGGTTCCAATTCACATTCCAAGTAATATTCGGCATGCTAATTACGTTGCCGGTTGCCAAATTGCATTATCTCTTATAGTTTCCGAGATATGGACTATCGATAATTTACACCTTAGGCTCTGCTTCTAACTTGGGCCCAAATTGTAAAATAGTCTTCTCTATTGGCGATTTCGTTCCAATTCACATTCCAAGTAATATTCGGCATGCTAATTACATTGCCGGTTGCCAAATTGCATTATCTCTTATAGTTTCCGAGATATGGACTATCGATAATTTACACCTTAGGCTCTGCTTCTAACTTGGGCCCAAATTGTAAAATGGTCTTATCTATTGGCGATTTCGTTCCAATTCACATTCCAAGTAATATTCGGCATGCTAATTACATTGCCGGTTGCCAAATTGCATTATCTCTTATAGTTTCCGAGATATGGACTATCGATAATTTACACCTTAGGCTCTGCTTCTAACTTGGGCCCAAATTGTAAAATGGTCTTCTCTATTGGCGATTTCGTTCCAATTCACATTCCAAGTAATATTCGGCATGCTAATTACATTGCCGGTTGCCAAATTGCATTATCTCTTATAGTTTCCGAGATATGGACTATCGATAATTTACACCTTAGGCTCTGCTTCTAACTTGGGCCCAAATTGTAAAATGGCCTTCTCTATTGGCGATTTCGTTCCAATTCACATTCCAAGTAATATTCGGCATGCTAATTACATTGCCGGTTGCCAAATTGCATTATCTCTTATAGTTTCCGAGATATGGACTATCGATAATTTACACCTTAGGCTCTGCTTCTATCTTGGGCCCAAATTTTAAAATCGTCTTATCTATTGGCGATTTCGTTCCAATTCACATTCCAAGTAATATTCGGCATGCTAATTACATTGCCGGTTGCCAAATTGCATTATCTCTTATAGTTTCCGAGATATGGACTATCGGTAATTTACACCTTAGGCTCTGCTTCTAACTTGGGCCCAAATTGTAAAATGGTCTTATCTATTGGCGATTTCGTTCCAATTCACATTCCAAGTAATATCCGGCATGCTAATTACATTGCCGGTTGCCAAATTGAATTATCTCTTATAGTTTCCGAGATATGGACTATCGATAATTTACACCTTAGGCTCTGCTTCTAACTTGGGCCCAAATTGTAAAATGGTCTTACCTATTGGCGATTTCGTTCCAATTCACATTCCAAGTAATATTCGGCTTGCTAATTACATTGCCGGTTGCCAAATTGCATTATCTCTTATAGTTTCCGAGATATGGACTATCGATAATTTACACCTTAGGCTCTGCTTCTAACTTGGGCCCAAATTGTAAAATGGTCTTATCTATTGGCGATTTCGTTCCAATTCACATTCCAAGTAATATTCGGCATGCTAATTACATTGCCGGTTGCCAAATTGCATTATCTCTTATAGTTTCCGAGATATGGACTATCGATAATTTACACCTTAGGCTCTGCTTCTAACTTGGGCCCAAATTGTAAAATGGTCTTATCTATTGGCGATTTCGTCCCAATTCACATTCCAAGTGATATTCGGCATGCTAATTACATTGCCGGTTGCGAAATTGCATTATCTCTTATAGTTTCCGAGATATGGACTATCAATAATTTACACCTTAGGCTCTGCTTCTAACTTGGGCCCAAATTGTAAAATGGTCTTATCTATTGGCGATTTCGTTCCAATTCACATTCCAAGTAATATTCGGCATGCTAATTACACTGCCGGTTGCCAAATTGCATTATCTCTTATAGTTTCCGAGATATGGACTATCGATAATTTACCCCTTGGGCTCTGCTTCTAACTTGGGCCCAAATTGTAAAATGGTCTTATCTATTGGCGATTTCGTTCCAATTCACATTCCAAGTAATATTCGGCATGCTAATTACATTGCCGGTTGCCAAATTGCATTATCTCTTATAGTTTCCGAGATATGGACTATCGATAATTTACACCTTAGGGTCTGCTTCTAACTTGGGCCCAAATTGTAAAATGGTCTTATCTATTGGCGATTTCGTTCCAATTCACATTCCAAGTAATATTCGGCATGCTAATTACATTGCCGGTTGCCAAATTGCATTATCTATTATAGTTTCCGAGATATGGACTATCGATAATTTACACCTTAGGCTCTGCTTCTAACTTGGGCCCAAATTATAAAATGGTCTTATCTATTGGCGTTTTCGTTCCAATTCACATTCCAAGTAATATTCGGCATGCTAATTAAATTGCCGGTTGCCAAATTGCATTATCTCTTATAGTTTCCGAGATATGGACTATCGATAATTTACACCTTAGGCTCTGCTTCTAACTTGGGCCCAAATTGTAAAATGGTCTTCTCTATTGGCGATTTCGTTCCAATTCACATTCCAAGTAATATTCGGCATGCTAATTACATTGCCGGTTGCCAAATTGCATTATCTCTTATAGTTTCCGAGATATGGACTATCGATAATTTACACCTTAGGCTCTGCTTCTAACTTGGGCCCAAATTGTAAAATGGTCTTATCTATTGGCGATTTCGTTCCAATTCACATTCCAAGTAATATTCGGCATGCTAATTACATTGCCGGTTGCCAAATTGCATTATCTCTTATAGTTTCCGAGATATGGACTATCGATAATTTACACCTTAGGCTCTGCTTCTAACTTGGGCCCAAATTGTAAAATGGTCTTCTCTATTGGCGATTTCGTTCCAATTCACATTCCAAGTAATATTCGGCATGCTAATTACATTGCCGGTTGCCAAATTGCATTATCTCTTATAGTTTCCGAGATATGGACTATCGATAATTTACACCTTAGGCTCTGCTTCTAACTTGGGCCCAAATTGTAAAATGGCCTTCTCTATTGGCGATTTCGTTCCAATTCACATTCCAAGTAATATTCGGCATGCTAATTACATTGCCGGTTGCCAAATTGCATTATCTCTTATAGTTTCCGAGATATGGACTATCGATAATTTACACCTTAGGCTCTGCTTCTAACTTGGGCCCAAATTGTAAAATCGTCTTATCTATTGGCGATTTCGTTCCAATTCACATTCCAAGTAATATTCGGCATGCTAATTACATTGCCGGTTGCCAAATTGCATTATCTCTTATAGTTTCCGAGATATGGACTATCGGTAATTTACACCTTAGGCTCTGCTTCTAACTTGGGCCCAAATTGTAAAATGGTCTTATCTATTGGCGATTTCGTTCCAATTCACATTCCAAGTAATATCCGGCATGCTAATTACATTGCCGGTTGCCAAATTGAATTATCTCTTATAGTTTCCGAGATATGGACTATCGATAATTTACACCTTAGGCTCTGCTTCTAACTTGGGCCCAAATTGTAAAATGGTCTTACCTATTGGCGATTTCGTTCCAATTCACATTCCAAGTAATATTCGGCTTGCTAATTACATTCCCGGTTGCCAAATTGCATTATCTCTTATAGTTTTCGAGATATGGACTATCGATAATTTACACTTTAGGCTCTGCTTCTAACTTGGGCCCAAATTGTAAAATGGTCTTACCTATTGGCGATTTCGTTCCAATTCACATTCCAAGTAATATTCGGCTTGCTAATTACATTCCCGGTTGCCAAATTGAATTATCTCTTATAGTTTCCGAGATATGGACTATCGATAATTTACACCTTAGGCTCTGCTTCTAACTTGGGCCCAAATTGTAAAATGGTCTTCTCTATTGGCGATTTCGTTCCAATTCACATTCCAAGTAATATTCGGCATGCTAATTACATTGCCGGTTGCCAAATTGCATTATCTCTTAGAGTTTCCGAGATATGGACTATCGATAATTTACACCTTAGGCTCTGCTTCTAACTTGGGCCCAAATTGTAAAATGGCCTTCTCTATTGGCGACTTCGTTCCAATTCACATTCCAATTAATATTCGGCATGCTAATTACATTGCCGGTTGCCAAATTGCAGTATCTCTTATAGTTTCCGAGATATGGACTATCGATAATTTACACCTTAGGCTCTGCTTCTAACTTGGGCACAAATTGTAAAATCGTCTTATCTATTGGCGATTTCGTTCCAATTCACATTCCAAGTAATATTCGGCATGCTAATTACATTGCCGGTTGCCAAATTGCATTATCTCTTATAGTTTCCGAGATATGGACTATCGATAATTTACACCTTAGGCTCTGCTTCTAACTTGGGCCCAAATTGTAAAATGGCCTTCTCTATTGGCGACTTCGTTCCAATTCACATTCCAATTAATATTCGGCATGCTAATTACATTGCCGGTTGCCAAATTGCAGTATCTCTTATAGTTTCCGAGATATGGACTATCGATAATTTACACCTTAGGCTCTGCTTCTAACTTGGGCACAAATTGTAAAATCGTCTTATCTATTGGCGATTTCGTTCCAATTCACATTCCAAGTAATATTCGGCATGCTAATTACATTGCCGGTTGCCAAATTGAATTATCTCTTATAGTTTCCGAGATATGGACTATCGATAATTTACACCTTAGGCTCTGCTTCTAACTTGGGCCCAAATTGTAAAATGGTCTTATCTATTGGCGATTTCGTTCCAATTCACATTCCAAGTAATATCCGGCATGCTAATTACATTGCCGGTTGCCAAATTGAATTATCTCTTATAGTTTCCGAGATATGGACTATCGATAATTTACACCTTAGGCTCTGCTTCTAACTTGGGCCCAAATTGTTAAATGGTCTTACCTATTGGCGATTTCGTTCCAATTCACATTCCAAGTAATATTCGGCATGCTAATTACATTGCCGGTTGCCAAATTGCATTATCTCTTATAGTTTCCGAGATATGGACTATCGATAATTTACACCTTAGGCTCTGCTTCTAACTTGGGCCCAAATTGTAAAATGGTCTTATCTATTGGCGATTTCGTTCCAATTCACATTCCAAGTAATATTCGGCATGCTAATTACATTGCCGGTTGCCAAATTGCATTATCTCTTATAGTTTCCGAGATATGGACTATCGATAATTTACATCTTAGGCTCTGCTTCTAACTTGGGCCCAAATTGTAAAATCGTCTTATCTATTGGCGATTTCGTTCCAATTCACATTCCAAGTAATATTCGGCATGCTAATTACATTGCCGGTAGCCAAATTGCATTATCTCTTATAGTTTCCGAGATATGGACTATCGATAATTTACACCTTAGGCTCTGCTTCTAACTTTTGCCCAAATTGTAAAATGGTCTTATCAATTGGCGATTTCGTTCCAATTCACATTCCAAGTAATATCCGGCATGCTAATTACATTGCCGGTTGCCAAATTGCATTATCTCTTATAGTTTCCGAGATATGGACTATCGATAATTTACACCTTAGGCTCTGCTTCTAACTTGGGCCCAAATTGTAAAATGGTCTTATCTATTGGCGATTTCGTTCCAATTCACATTCCAAGTAATATTCGGCATGCTAATTACATTGCCGGTTGCCAAATTGCATTATCTATTATAGTTTCCGAGATATGGACTATCGATAATTTACACCTTAGGCTCTGCTTCCAACTTGGTCCCAAATTGTAAAATGGTCTTATCTATTGGCGTTTTCGTTCCAATTCACATTCCAAGTAATATTCGGCATGCTAATTACATTGCCGGTTGCCAAATTGCATTATCTCTTATAGTTTCCGAGATATGGACTATCGGTAATTTACACCTTAGGCTCTGCTTCTAACTTGGGCCCTAATTGTAAAATGGTCTTACCTATTGGCGATTTCGTTCCAATTCACATTCCAAGTAATATTCGGCTTGCTAATTACATTGCCGGTTGCCAAATTGCATTATCTCTTATAGTTTCCGAGATATGGACTATCGATAATTTACACCTTAGGCTCTGCTTCTAACTTGGGCCCAAATTGTAAAATGGTCTTATCTATTGGCGATTTCGTTCCAATTCACATTCCAAGTAATATTCGGCATGCTAATTACATTGCCGGTTGCCAAATTGCATTATCTCTTATAGTTTCCGAGATATGGACTATCGATAATTTACATCTTAGGCTCTGCTTCTAACTTGGGCCCAAATTGTAAAATCGTCTTATCTATTGGCGATTTCGTTCCAATTCACATTCCAAGTAATATTCGGCATGCTAATTACATTGCCGGTTGCCAAATTGCATTATCTCTTAGTTTCCGAGATATGGACTATCGATAATTTACACCTTAGGCTCTGCTACTAAAAATGGTCATATCTATTGGCGATTACGTTCCAATTCACATTCCAAGTAATATTCGGCATGCTAATTACATTGCCGGTTGCCAAATTGCATTATCTCTTATAGTTTCCGAGATATGGACTATCGATAATTTACACCTTAGGCTCTGCTTCTAACTTGGGCCCAAATTGTAAAATGGTCTTATCTATTGGCGATTTCGTTCCAATTCACATTCCAAGTAATATTCGGCATGCTAATTACATTGCCGGTTGCCAAATTGCATTATCTCTTATAGTTTCCGAGATATGGACTATCGATAATTTACACCTTAGGCTCTGCTTCTAACTTGGGCCCAAATTGTAAAATGGTCTTATCTATTGGCGATTTCGTTCCAATTCACATTCCAAGTAATATCCGGCATGCTAATTACATTGCCGGTTGCCAAATTGAATTATCTCTTATAGTTTCCGAGATATGGACTATCGATAATTTTCACCTTAGGCTCTGCTTCTAACTTGGGCCCAAATTGTAAAATGGTCTTATCTATTGGCGATTTCGTTCCAATTCACATTCCAAGTAATATTCGGCATGCTAATTACATTGCCGGTTGCCAAATTGCATTATCTCTTATAGTTTCCGAAATATGGACTCTCGATAATTTACACCTTAGGCTCTTCTTCTAACTTGGGCCCAAATTGTAAAATGGTCTTCTCTATTGGCGATTTCGTTCCAATTCACATTCCAAGTAATATTCGGCATGCTAATTACATTGCCGGTTGCCAAATTGCATTATCTCTTATAGTTTCCGAGATATGGACTATCGATAATTTACACCTTAGGCTCTGCTTCTAACTTGGGCCCAAATTGTAAAATGGTCTTATCTATTGGCGATTTCGTTCCAATTCACATTCCAAGTAATATTCGGCATGCTAATTACATTGCCGGTTGCCAAATTGCATTATCTCTTATAGTTTCCGAGATATGGACTATCGATAATTTACACCTTAGGCTCTGCTTCTAACTTGGGCCCAAATTGTAAAATGGTCTTCTCTATTGGCGATTTCGTTCCAATTCACATTCCAAGTAATATTCGGCATGCTAATTACATTGCCGGTTGCCAAATTGCATTATCTCTTAGAGTTTCCGAGATATGGACTATCGATAATTTACACCTTAGGCTCTGCTTCTAACTTGGGCCCAAATTGTAAAATGGCCTTCTCTATTGGCGACTTCGTTCCAATTCACATTCCAAGTAATATTCGGCATGCTAATTACATTGCCGGTTGCCAAATTGCAGTATCTCTTATAGTTTCCGAGATATGGACTATCGATAATTTACACCTTAGGCTCTGCTTCTAACTTGGGCCCAAATTGTAAAATCGTCTTATCTATTGGCGATTTCGTTCCAATTCACATTCCAAGTAATATTCGGCATGCTAATTACATTGCCGGTTGCCAAATTGCATTATCTCTTATAGTTTCCGAGATATGGACTATCGGTAATTTACACCTTAGGCTCTGCTTCTAACTTGGGCCCAAATTGTAAAATTGTCTTATCTATTGGCGATTTCGTTCCAATTCACATTCCAAGTAATATCCGGCATGCTAATTACATTGCCGGTTGCCAAATTGAATTATCTCTTATAGTTTCCGAGATATGGACTATCGATAATTTACACCTTAGGCTCTGCTTCTAACTTGGGCCCAAATTGTAAAATGGTCTTACCTATTGGCGATTTCGTTCCAATTCACATTCCAAGTAATATTCGGCTTGCTAATTACATTGCCGGTTGCCAAATTGCATTATCTCTTATAGTTTCCGAGATATGGACTATCGATAATTTACACCTTAGGCTCTGCTTCTAACTTGGGCCCAAATTGTAAAATGGCCTTATCTATTGGCGATTTCGTTCCAATTCACATTCCAAGTAATATCCGGCATGCTAATTACATTGCCGGTTGCCAAATTGAATTATCTCTTATAGTTTCCGAGATATGGACTATCGATAATTTACACCTTAGGCTCTGCTTCTAACTTGGGCCCAAATTGTTAAATGGTCTTACCTATTGGCGATTTCGTTCCAATTCACATTCCAAGTAATATTCGGCATGCTAATTACATTGCCGGTTGCCAAATTGCATTATCTCTTATAGTTTCCGAGATATGGACTATCGATAATTTACACCTTAGGCTCTGCTTCTAACTTGGGCCCAAATTGTAAAATGGTCTTATCTATTGGCGATTTCGTTCCAATTCACATTCCAAGTAATATTCGGCATGCTAATTACATTGCCGGTTGCCAAATTGCATTATCTCTTATAGTTTCCGAGATATGGACTATCGATAATTTACATCTTAGGCTCTGCTTCTAACTTGGGCCCAAATTGTAAAATCGTCTTATCTATTGGCGATTTCGTTCCAATTCACATTCCAAGTAATATTCGGCATGCTAATTACATTGCCGGTAGCCAAATTGCATTATCTCTTATGGTTTCCGAGATATGGACTATCGATAATTTACACCTTAGGCTCTGCTTCTAACTTTTGCCCAAATTGTAAAATGGTCTTATCAATTGGCGATTTCGTTCCAATTCACATTCCAAGTAATATCCGGCATGCTAATTACATTGCCGGTTGCCAAATTGCATTATCTCTTATAGTTTCCGAGATATGGACTATCGATAATTTACACCTTAGGCTCTGCTTCTAACTTGGGCCCAAATTGTAAAATGGTCTTACCTATTGGCGATTTCGTTCCAATTCACATTCCAAGTAATATTCGGCTTGCTAATTACATTGCCGGTTGCCAAATTGCATTATCTCTTATAGTTTCCGAGATATGGACTATCGATAATTTACACCTTAGGCTCTGCTTCTAACTTGGGCCCAAATTGTAAAATGGTCTTACCTATTGGCGATTTCGTTCCAATTCACATTCCAAGTAATATTCGGCTTGCTAATTACATTGCCGGTTGCCAAATTGCATTATCTCTTATAGTTTCCGAGATATGGACTATCGATAATTTATACCTTAGGCTCTGCTTCTAACTTGGGCCCAAATTGTAAAATGGTCTTATCTATTGGCGATTTCGTTCCAATTCACATTCCAAGTAATATTCGGCATGCTAATTAAATTGCCGGTTGCCAAATTGCATTATCTCTTATAGTTTCCGAGATATGGACTATCGATAATTTACATCTTAGGCTCTGCTTCTAACTTGGGCCCAAATTGTAAAATCGTCTTATCTATTGGCGATTTCGTTCCAATTCACATTCCAAGTAATATTCGGCATGCTAATTACATTGCCGGTTGCCAAATTGCATTATCTCTTATAGTTTCCGAGATATGGACTATCGATAATTTACACCTTAGGCTCTGCTTCTAACTTGGGCCCAAATTGTAAAATGGTCTTATCTATTGGCGATTTCGTCCCAATTCACATTCCAAGTGATATTCGGCATGCTAATTACATTGCCGGTTGCGAAATTGCATTATCTCTTATAGTTTCCGAGATATGGACTATCAATAATTTACACCTTAGGCTCTGCTTCTAACTTGGGCCCAAATTGTAAAATGGTCTTATCTATTGGCGATTTCGTTCCAATTCACATTCCAAGTAATACTCGGCATGCTAATTACATTGCCGGTTGCCAAATTGCATTATCTCTTATAGTTTCCGAGATATGGACTATCGATAATTTACACCTTGGGCTCTGCTTCTAACTTGGGCCGAAATTGTAAAATGGTCTTATCTATTGGCGATTTCGTTCCAATTCACATTCCAAGTAATATTCGGCATGCTAATTACATTGCCGGTTGCCAAATTGCATTATCTCTTATAGTTTCCGAGATATGGACTATCGATAATTTACACCTTAGGGTCTGCTTCTAACTTGGGCCCAAATTGTAAAATGGTCTTATCTATTGGCGATTTCGTCCCAATTCACATTCCAAGTGATATTCGGCATGCTTATTACATTGCCGGTTGCGAAATTGCATTATCTCTTATAGTTTCCGAGATATGGACTATCAATAATTTACACCTTAGGCTCTGCTTCTAACTTGGGCCCAAATTGTAAAATGGTCTTATCTATTGGCGATTTCGTTCCAATTCACATTCCAAGTAATATTCGGCATGCTAATTACATTGCCGGTTGCCAAATTGCATTATCTCTTATAGTTTTCGAGATATAGACTATCGATAATTTACACCTTGGGCTCTGCTTCTAACTTGGGCCCAAATTGTAAAATGGTCTTATCTATTGGCGATTTCGTTCCAATTCACATTCCAAGTAATATTCGGCATGCTAATTACATTGCCGGTTGCCAAATTGCATTATCTCTTATAGTTTCCGAGATATGGACTATCGATAATTTACACCTTAGGCTCTGCTTCTAACTTGGGCCCAAATTGTAAAATGGTCTTATCTATTGGCGATTTCGTTCCAATTCACATTCCAAGTAATATTCGGCATGCTAATTACATTGCCGGTTGCCAAATTGCATTATCTCTTATAGTTTCCGAGATATGGACTATCGATAAATTACACCTTAGGCTCTGCTTCTAACTTGGGCCCAAATTGTAAAATGGTCTTATCTATTGGCGATTTCGTTCCAATTCACATTCCAAGTAATATTCGGCATGCTAATTACATTGCCGGTTGCCAAATTGCATTATCTCTTATAGTTTCCGAGATATGGACTATCGATAATTTACACCTTAGGCTCTGCTTCTAACTTGGGCCCAAATTGTAAAATGGTCTTATCTATTGGCGATTTCGTTCCAATTCACATTCCGAGTAATATTCGGCATGCTAATTACATTGCCGGTTGCCAAATTGCATTATCTCTTATAGTTTCCGAGATATGGACTATCGATAATTTACACCTTAGGCTCTGCTTCTAACTTGGGCCCAAATTGTAAAATTGTCTTCTCTATTGGCGATTTCGTTCCAATTCACATTCCAAGTAATATTCGGCATGCTAATTACATTGCCGGTTGCCAAATTGCATTATCTCTTATAGTTTCCGAGATATGGACTATCGATAATTTACACCTTAGGCTCTGCTTCTAACTTGGGCCCAAATTGTAAAATGGTCTTATCTATTGGCGATTTCGTTCCAATTCACATTCCAAGTAATATTCGGCATGCTAATTACATTGCCGGTTGCCAAATTGCATTATCTCTTATAGTTTCCGAGATATGGACTATCGATAATTTACACCTTAGGCTCTGCTTCTAACTTGGGCCCAAATTGTAAAATGGTCTTATCTATTGGCGATTTCGTTCCAATTCACATTCCAAGTAATATTCGGCATGCTAATTACATTGCCGGTTGCCAAATTGCATTATCTCTTATAGTTTCCGAGATATGGACTATCGATAATTTACACCTTAGGCTCTGCTTCTAACTTGGGCCCAAATTGTAAAATGGTCTTATCTATTGGCGATTTCGTTCCAATTCACATTCCAAGTAATATTCGGCATGCTAATTACATTGCCGGTTGCCAAATTGCATTATCTCTTATAGTTTCCGAGATATGGACTATCGATAATTTACACCTTAGGCTCTGCTTCTAACTTGGGCCCAAATTGTAAAATGGTCTTATCTATTGGCGATTTCGTTCCAATTCACATTCCGAGTAATATTCGGCATGCTAATTACATTGCCGGTTGCCAAATTGCATTATCTCTTATAGTTTCCGAGATATGGACTATCGATAATTTACACCTTAGGCTCTGCTTCTAACTTGGGCCCAAATTGTAAAATGGTCTTCTCTATTGGCGATTTCGTTCCAATTCACATTCCAAGTAATATTCGGCTTGCTAATTACATTGCCGGTTGCCAAATTGCATTATCTCTTATAGTTTCCGAGATATGGTCTATCGATAATTTACACCTTAGGCTCTGCTTCTAACTTGGGCCCAAATTGTAAAATCGTCTTATCTATTGGCGATTTCGTTCCAATTCACATTCCAAGTAATATTCGGCATGCTAATTACATTGCCGGTTGCCAAATTGCATTATCTCTTATAGTTTCCGAGATATGGACTATCGATAATTTACACCTTAGGCTCTGCTTCTAACTTGGGCCCAAATTGTAAAATGGTCTTCTCTATTGGTGATTTCGTTCCAATTCACATTCCAAGTAATATTCGGCATGCTAATTACATTGCCGGTTGCCAAATTGCATTATCTCTTATAGTTTCCGAGATATGGACTATCAATAATTTACACCTTAGGCTCTGCTTCTAACTTGGGCCCAAATTGTAAAATGGTCTTATCTATTGGCGATTTCGTTCCAATTCACATTCCAAGTAATACTCGGCATGCTAATTACATTGCCGGTTGCCAAATTGCATTATCTCTTATAGTTTCCGAGATATGGACTATCGATAATTTACACCTTGGGCTCTGCTTCTAACTTGGGCCGAAATTGTAAAATGGTCTTATCTATTGGCGATTTCGTTCCAATTCACATTCCAAGTAATATTCGGCATGCTAATTACATTGCCGGTTGCCAAATTGCATTATCTCTTATAGTTTCCGAGATATGGACTATCGATAATTTACACCTTAGGGTCTGCTTCTAACTTGGGCCCAAATTGTAAAATGGTCTTATCTATTGGCGATTTCGTCCCAATTCACATTCCAAGTGATATTCGGCATGCTTATTACATTGCCGGTTGCGAAATTGCATTATCTCTTATAGTTTCCGAGATATGGACTATCAATAATTTACACCTTAGGCTCTGCTTCTAACTTGGGCCCAAATTGTAAAATGGTCTTATCTATTGGCGATTTCGTTCCAATTCACATTCCAAGTAATATTCGGCATGCTAATTACATTGCCGGTTGCCAAATTGCATTATCTCTTATAGTTTCCGAGATATAGACTATCGATAATTTACACCTTGGGCTCTGCTTCTAACTTGGGCCCAAATTGTAAAATGGTCTTATCTATTGGCGATTTCGTTCCAATTCACATTCCAAGTAATATTCGGCATGCTAATTACATTGCCGGTTGCCAAATTGCATTATCTCTTATAGTTTCCGAGATATGGACTATCGATAATTTACACCTTAGGCTCTGCTTCTAACTTGGGCCCAAATTGTAAAATGGTCTTATCTATTGGCGATTTCGTTCCAATTCACATTCCAAGTAATATTCGGCATGCTAATTACATTGCCGGTTGCCAAATTGCATTATCTCTTATAGTTTCCGAGATATGGACTATCGATAATTTACACCTTAGGCTCTGCTTCTAACTTGGGCCCAAATTGTAAAATGGTCTTATCTATTGGCGATTTCGTTCCAATTCACATTCCAAGTAATATTCGGCATGCTAATTACATTGCCGGTTGCCAAATTGCATTATCTCTTATAGTTTCCGAGATATGGACTATCGATAATTTACACCTTAGGCTCTGCTTCTAACTTGGGCCCAAATTGTAAAATGGTCTTATCTATTGGCGATTTCGTTCCAATTCACATTCCGAGTAATATTCGGCATGCTAATTACATTGCCGGTTGCCAAATTGCATTATCTCTTATAGTTTCCGAGATATGGACTATCGATAATTTACACCTTAGGCTCTGCTTCTAACTTGGGCCCAAATTGTAAAATTGTCTTCTCTATTGGCGATTTCGTTCCAATTCACATTCCAAGTAATATTCGGCATGCTAATTACATTGCCGGTTGCCAAATTGCATTATCTCTTATAGTTTCCGAGATATGGACTATCGATAATTTACACCTTAGGCTCTGCTTCTAACTTGGGCCCAAATTGTAAAATGGTCTTATCTATTGGCGATTTCGTTCCAATTCACATTCCAAGTAATAATATTCGGCATGCTAATTACATTGCCGGTTGCCAAATTGCATTATCTCTTATAGTTTCCGAGATATGGACTATCGATAATTTACACCTTAGGCTCTGCTTCTAACTTGGGCCCAAATTGTAAAATGGTCTTATCTATTGGCGATTTCGTTCCAATTCACATTCCAAGTAATATTCGGCATGCTAATTACATTGCCGGTTGCCAAATTGCATTATCTCTTATAGTTTCCGAGATATGGACTATCGATAATTTACACCTTAGGCTCTGCTTCTAACTTGGGCCCAAATTGTAAAATGGTCTTATCTATTGGCGATTTCGTTCCAATTCACATTCCAAGTAATATTCGGCATGCTAATTACATTGCCGGTTGCCAAATTGCATTATCTCTTATAGTTTCCGAGATATGGACTATCGATAATTTACACCTTAGGCTCTGCTTCTAACTTGGGCCCAAATTGTAAAATGGTCTTATCTATTGGCGATTTCGTTCCAATTCACATTCCGAGTAATATTCGGCATGCTAATTACATTGCCGGTTGCCAAATTGCATTATCTCTTATAGTTTCCGAGATATGGACTATCGATAATTTACACCTTAGGCTCTGCTTCTAACTTGGGCCCAAATTGTAAAATGGTCTTCTCTATTGGCGATTTCGTTCCAATTCACATTCCAAGTAATATTCGGCTTGCTAATTACATTGCCGGTTGCCAAATTGCATTATCTCTTATAGTTTCCGAGATATGGTCTATCGATAATTTACACCTTAGGCTCTGCTTCTAACTTGGGCCCAAATTGTAAAATCGTCTTATCTATTGGCGATTTCGTTCCAATTCACATTCCAAGTAATATTCGGCATGCTAATTACATTGCCGGTTGCCAAATTGCATTATCTCTTATAGTTTCCGAGATATGGACTATCGATAATTTACACCTTAGGCTCTGCTTCTAACTTGGGCCCAAATTGTAAAATGGTCTTCTCTATTGGTGATTTCGTTCCAATTCACATTCCAAGTAATATTCGGCATGCTAATTACATTGCCGGTTGCCAAATTGCATTATCTCTTATAGTTTCCGAGATATGGACTATCGATAATTTACACCTTAGGCTCTGCTTCTAACTTGGGCCCAAATTGTAAAATGGTCTTATCTATTGGCGATTTCGTTCCAATTCACATTCCAAGTAATATTCGGCATGCTAATTACATTGCCGGTTGCCAAATTGCATTATCTCTTATAGTTTCCGAGATATGGACTATCGATAATTTACACCTTAGGCTCTGCTTCTAACTTGGGCCCAAATTGTAAAATGGTCTTCTCTATTGGCGATTTCGTTCCAATTCACATTCCAAGTAATATTCGGCATGCTAATTACATTGCCGTTTGCCAAATTGCATTATCTCTTATAGTTTCCGAGATATGGACTATCGATAATTTACACCTTAGGCTCTGCTTCTAACTTGGGCCCAAATTGTAAAATGGTCTTATCTATTGGCGATTTCGTTCCAATTCACATTCCAAGAAATATTCGGCATGCTAATTACATTGCCGGTTGCCAAATTGCATTATCTCTTATAGTTTAAGAGATATGGACTATCGATAATTTACACCTTAGGCTCTGCTTCTAACTTGGGCCCAAATTGTAAAATGGTCTTATCTATTGGCGATTTCGTTCCAATTCACATTCCAAGTAATATCCGGCATGCTAATTACATTGCCGGTTGCCAAATTGCATTATCTCTTATAGTTTCCGAGATATGGACTATCGATAATTTACACCTTAGGCTCTGCTTCTAACTTGGGCCCAAATTGTAAAATGGTCTTATCTATTGGCGATTTCGTTCCAATTCACATTCCAAGTAATATTCGGCATGCTAATTACATTGCCGGTTGCCAAATTGCATTATCTCTTATAGTTTCCGAGATATGGACTATCGATAATTTACACCTTAGGCTCTGCTTCTAACTTGGGCCCAAATTGTAAAATGGTCTTATCTATTGGCGATTTCGTTCCAATTCACATTCCAAGTAATATTCGGCATGCTAATTACATTGCCGGTTGCCAAATTGCATTATCTCTTATAGTTTCCGAGATATGGACTATCGATAATTTACACCTTAGGCTCTGCTTCTAACTTGGGCCCAAATTGTAAAATGGTCTTCTCTATTGGCGATTTCGTTCCAATTCACATTCCAAGTAATATTCGGCATGCTAATTACATTGCCGTTTGCCAAATTGCATTATCTCTTATAGTTTCCGAGATATGGACTATCGATAATTTACACCTTAGGCTCTGCTTCTAACTTGGGCCCAAATTGTAAAATGGTCTTATCTATTGGCGATTTCGTTCCAATTCACATTCCAAGAAATATTCGGCATGCTAATTACATTGCCGGTTGCCAAATTGCATTATCTCTTATAGTTTAAGAGATATGGACTATCGATAATTTACACCTTAGGCTCTGCTTCTAACTTGGGCCCAAATTGTAAAATGGTCTTATCTATTGGCGATTTCGTTCCAATTCACATTCCAAGTAATATCCGGCATGCTAATTACATTGCCGGTTGCCAAATTGCATTATCTCTTATAGTTTCCGAGATATGGACTATCTATAATTTACACCTTAGGCTCTGCTTCTAACTTGGGCCCAAATTGTAAAATCGTCTTATCTATTGGCGATTTCGTTCCAATTCACATTCCAAGTAATATTCGGCATGCTAATTACATTGCCGGTTGCCAAATTGCATTATCTCTTATAGTTTCCGAGATATGGACTATCGGTAATTTACACCTTAGGCTCTGCTTCTAACTTGGGCCCAAATTGTAAAATGGTCTTATCTATTGGCGATTTCGTTCCAATTCACATTCCAAGTAATATCCGGCATGCTAATTACATTGCCGGTTGCCAAATTGAATTATCTCTTATAGTTTCCGAGATATGGACTATCGATAATTTACACCTTAGGCTCTGCTTCTAACTTGGGCCCAAATTGTAAAATGGTCTTACCTATTGGCGATTTCGTTCCAATTCACATTCCAAGTAATATTCGGCATGCTAATTACATTGCCGGTTGCCAAATTGCATTATCTCTTATAGTTTCCGAGATATGGACTATCGATAATTTACACCTTAGGCTCTGCTTCTAACTTGGGCCCAAATTGTAAAATGGTCTTATCTATTGGCGATTTCGTTCCAATTCACATTCCAAGTAATATTCGGCATGCTAATTACATTGCCGGTTGCCAAATTGCATTATCTCTTATAGTTTCCGAGATATGGACTATCGATAATTTACACCTTAGGCTCTGCTTCTAACTTGGGCCCAAATTGTAAAATGGTCTTACCTATTGGCGATTTCGTTCCAATTCACATTCCAAGTAATATTCGGCTTGCTAATTACATTGCCGGTTGCCAAATTGCATTATCTCTTATAGTTTCCGAGATATGGTCTATCGATTATTTACACCTTAGGCTCTGCTTCTAACTTGGGCCCAAATTGTAAAATCGTCTTATCTATTGGCGATTTCGTTCCAATTCACATTCCAAGTAATATTCGGCATGCTAATTACATTGGCGGTTGCCAAATTGCATTATCTCTTATAGTTTCCGAGATATGGACTATCGATAATTTACACCTTAGGCTCTGCTTCTAACTTGGGCCCAAATTGTAAAATGGTCTTCTCTATTGGCGATTTCGTTCCAATTCACATTCCAAGTAATATTCGGCATGCTAATTACATTGCCGGTTGCCAAATTGCATTATCTCTTATAGTTTCCGAGATATGGACTATCGATAATTTACACCTTAGGCTCTGCTTCTAACTTGGGCCCAAATTGTAAAATGGTCTTATCTATTGGCGATTTCGTTCCAATTCACATTCCAAGTAATATTCAGCATGCTAATTACATTGCCGGTTGCCAAATTGCATTATCTCTTATAGTTTCCGAGATATGGACTATCGATAATTTACACCTTAGGCTCTGCTTCTAACTTGGGCCCAAATTGTAAAATGGTCTTCTCTATTGGCGATTTCGTTCCAATTCACATTCCAAGTAATATTCGGCATGCTAATTACATTGCCGTTTGCCAAATTGCATTATCTCTTATAGTTTCCGAGATATGGACTATCGGTAATTTACACCTTAGGCTCTGCTTCTAACTTGGGCCCAAATTGTAAAATGGTCTTCTCTATTGGCGATTTCGTTCCAATTCACATTCCAAGTAATATTCGGCATGCTAATTACATTGCCGGTTGCCAAATTGAATTACCTCTTATAGTTTCCGAGATATGGACTATCGATAATTTACACCTTAGGCTCTGCTTCTAACTTGGGCCCAAATTGTAAAATGGTCTTATCTATTGGCGATTTCGTTCCAATTCACATTCCAAGTAATATTCGGCATACTAATTACATTGCCGGTTGCCAAATTGCATTATCTCTTATAGTTTCCGAGATATGGACTATCGATAATTTACACCTTAGGCTCTGCTTCTAACTTGGGCCCAAATTGTAAAATGGTCTTACCTATTGGCGATTTCGTTCCAATTCACATTCCAAGTAATATTCGGCATGCTAATTACATTGCCGGTTGCCAAATTGCATTATCTCTTATAGTTTCCGAGATATGGACTATCGATAATTTACACCTTAGGCTCTACTTCTAACTTGGGCCCAAATTGTAAAATGGTCTTATCTATTGGCGATTTCGTTCCAATTCACATTCCAATTAATATTCGGCATGCTAATTACATTGCCGGTTGCCAAATTGCATTATCTCTTATAGTTTCCGAGATATGGACTATCGATAATTTACACCTTAGGCTCTGCTTCTAACTTGGGCCCAAATTGTAAAATCGTCTTATCTATTGGCGATTTCGTTCCAATTCACATTCCAAGTAATATTCGGCATGCTAATTACATTGCCGGTTGCCAAATTGCATTATCTCTTATAGTTTCCGAGATATGGACTATCGATAATTTACACCTTAGGCTCTGCTTCTAACTTGGGCCCAAATTGTAAAATGGTCTTCTCTATTGGCGATTTCGTTCCAATTCACATTCCAAGTAATATTCGGCATGCTAATTACATTGCCGGTTGCCAAATTGCATTATCTCTTATAGTTTCCGAGATATGGACTATCGATAATTTACACCTTAGGCTCTGCTTCTAACTTGGGCCCAAATTGTAAAATGGTCTTATCTATTGGCGATTTCGTTCCAATTCACATTCCAAGTAATATTCAGCATGCTAATTACATTGCCGGTTGCCAAATTGCATTATCTCTTATAGTTTCCGAGATATGGACTATCGATAATTTACACCTTAGGCTCTGCTTCTAACTTGGGCCCAAATTGTAAAATGGTCTTCTCTATTGGCGATTTCGTTCCAATTCACATTCCAAGTAATATTCGGCATGCTAATTACATTGCCGTTTGCCAAATTGCATTATCTCTTATAGTTTCCGAGATATGGACTATCGGTAATTTACACCTTAGGCTCTGCTTCTAACTTGGGCCCAAATTGTAAAATGGTCTTCTCTATTGGCGATTTCGTTCCAATTCACATTCCAAGTAATATTCGGCATGCTAATTACATTGCCGGTTGCCAAATTGAATTACCTCTTATAGTTTCCGAGATATGGACTATCGATAATTTACACCTTAGGCTCTGCTTCTAACTTGGGCCCAAATTGTAAAATGGTCTTATCTATTGGCGATTTCGTTCCAATTCACATTCCAAGTAATATTCGGCATACTAATTACATTGCCGGTTGCCAAATTGCATTATCTCTTATAGTTTCCGAGATATGGACTATCGATAATTTACACCTTAGGCTCTGCTTCTAACTTGGGCCCAAATTGTAAAATGGTCTTACCTATTGGCGATTTCGTTCCAATTCACATTCCAAGTAATATTCGGCATGCTAATTACATTGCCGGTTGCCAAATTGCATTATCTCTTATAGTTTCCGAGATATGGACTATCGATAATTTACACCTTAGGCTCTACTTCTAACTTGGGCCCAAATTGTAAAATGGTCTTATCTATTGGCGATTTCGTTCCAATTCACATTCCAATTAATATTCGGCATGCTAATTACATTGCCGGTTGCCAAATTGCATTATCTCTTATAGTTTCCGAGATATGGACTATCAATAATTTACACCTTAGGCTCTGCTTCTAACTTGGGCCCAAATTGTAAAATGGTCTTACCTATTGGCGATTTCGTTCCAATTCACATTCCAAGTAATATTCGGCATGCTAATTACATTGCCGGTTGCCAAATTGCATTATCTCTTATAGTTTCCGAGATATGGACTATCGGTAATTTACACCTTAGGCTCTGCTTCTAACTTGGGCCCAAATTGTAAAATGGTCTTATCTATTGGCGATTTCGTTCCAATTCACATTCCAAGTAATATCCGGCATGCTAATTACATTGCCGGTTGCCAAATTGAATTATCTCTTATAGTTTCCGAGATATGGACTATCGATAATTTACACCTTAGGCTCTGCTTCTAACTTGGGCCCAAATTGTAAAATGGTCTTACCTATTGGTGATTTCGTTCCAATTCACATTCCAAGTAATATTCGGCATGCTAATTACATTGCCGGTTGCCAAATTGCATTATCTCTTATAGTTTCCGAGATATGGACTATCGATAATTTACACCTTAGGCTCTGCTTCTAACTTGGGCCCAAATTGTAAAATGGTCTTATCTATTGGCGATTTCGTTCCAATTCACATTCCAAGTAATATTCGGCATGATAATTACATTGCCGGTTGCCAAATTGCATTATCTCTTATAGTTTCCGAGATATGGACTATCGATAATTTACACCTTAGGCTCTGCTTCTAACTTGGGCCCAAATTGTAAAATGGTCTTACCTATTGGCGATTTCGTTCCAATTCACATTCCAAGTAATATTCGGCTTGCTAATTACATTGCCGGTTGCCAAATTGCATTATCTCTTATAGTTTCCGAGATATGGTCTATCGATAATTTACACCTTAGGCTCTGCTTCTAACTTGGGCCCAAATTGTAAAATCGTCTTATCTATTGGCGATTTCGTTCCAATTCACATTCCAAGTAATATTCGGCATGCTAATTACATTGCCGGTTGCCAAATTGCATTATCTCTTATAGTTTCCGAGATAAGGACTATCGATAATTTACACCTTAGGCTCTGCTTCTAACTTGGGCCCAAATTGTAAAATGGTCTTATCTATTGGCGATTTCGTTCCAATTCACATTCCAAGTAATATTAGGCATGCTAATTACATTGCCGGTTGCCAAATTGCATTATCTCTTATAGTTTCCGAGATATGGACTATCGATAATTTACACCTTAGGCTCTGCTTCTAACTTGGGCCCAAATTGTAAAATGGTCTTCTCTATTGGCGATTTCGTTCCAATTCACATTCCAAGTAATATTCGGCATGCTAATTACATTGCCGGTTGCCAAATTGCATTATCTCTTATAGTTTCCGAGATATGGACTATCGATAATTTACACCTTAGGCTCTGCTTCTAACTTGGGCCCAAATTGTAAAATGGTCTTATCTATTGGCGATTTCGTTCCAATTCACATTCCAAGTAATATTCGGCATGCTAATTACATTGCCGGTTGCCAAATTGCATTATCTCTTATAGTTTCCGAGATATGGACTATCGATAATTTACACCTTAGGCTCTGCTTCTAACTTGGGCCCAAATTGTAAAATGGTCTTCTCTATTGGCGATTTCGTTCCAATTCACATTCCAAGTAATATTAGGCATGCTAATTACATTGCCGTTTGCCAAATTACATTATCTCTTATAGTTTCCGAGATATGGACTATCGATAATTTACACCTTAGGCTCTGCTTCTAACTTGGGCCCAAATTGTAAAATGGTCTTATCTATTGGCGATTTCGTTCCAATTCACATTCCAAGTAATATTCGGCATGCTAATTACATTGCCGGTTGCCAAATTGCATTATCTCTTATAGTTTCCGAGATATGGACTATCGATAATTTACACCTTAGGCTCTGCTTCTAACTTGGGCCCAAATTGTAAAATGGTCTTCTCTATTGGCGATTTCGTTCCAATTCACATTCCAAGTAATATTCGGCATGCTAATTACATTGCCGTTTGCCAAATTGCATTATCTCTTATAGTTTCCGAGACATGGACTATCGATAATTTACACCTTAGGCTCTGCTTCTAACTTGGGCCCAAATTGTAAAATGGTCTTCTCTATTGGCGATTTCGTTCCAATTCACATTCCAAGTAATATTCGGCATGCTAATTACATTGCCGGTTGCCAAATTTCATTATCTCTTATAGTTTCCGAGATATGGACTATCGATAATTTACACCTTAGGCTCTGCTTCTAACTTGGGCCCAAATTGTAAAATGGTCTTATCTATTGGCGATTTCGTTCCAATTCACATTCCAAGTAATATTCGGCATGCTAATTACATTGCCGTTTGCCAAATTGCATTATCTCTTATAGTTTCCGAGATATGGACTATCGATAATTTACATTTTAGGCTCTGCTTCTAACTTGGGCCCAAATTGTAAAATCGTCTTATCTATTGGCGATTTGGTTCCAATTCACATTCCAAGTAATATTCGGCATGCTAATTACGTTGCCGGTTGCCAAATTGCATTATCTCTTATAGTTTCCGAGATATGGACTATCGATAATTTACACCTTAGGCTCTGCTTCTAACTTGGGCCCAAATTGTAAAATGGTCTTCTCTATTGGCGATTTCGTTCCAATTCACATTCCAAGTAATATTCGACATGCTAATTACATTGCCGGTTGCCAAATTGCATTATCTCTTATAGTTTCCGAGATATGGACTATCGATAATTTACACCTTAGGCTCTGCTTCTAACTTGGGCCCAAATTGTAAAATGGTCTTATCTATTGGCGATTTCGTTCCAATTCACATTCCAAGTAATATTCGGCATGCTAATTACATTGCCGGTTGCCAAATTGCATTATCTCTTATAGTTTCCGAGATATGGACTATCGATAATTTACACCTTAGGCTCTGCTTCTAACTTGGGCCCAAATTGTAAAATGGTCTTCTCTATTGGCGATTTCGTTCCAATTCACATTCCAAGTAATATTCGGCATGCTAATTACATTGCCGGTTGCCAAATTGCATTATATCTTATAGTTTCCGAGATATGGACTATCGATAATTTACACCTTAGGCTCTGCTTCTAACTTGGGCCCAAATTGTAAAATGGCCTTCTCTATTGGCGATTTCGTTCCAATTCACATTCCAAGTAATATTCGGCATGCTAATTACATTGCCGGTTGCCAAATTGCATTATCTCTTATAGTTTCCGAGATATGGACTATCGATAATTTACACCTTAGGCTCTGCTTCTATCTTGGGCCCAAATTTTAAAATGGTCTTATCTATTGGCGATTTCGTTCCAATTCACATTCCAAGTAATATCCGGCATGCTAATTACATTGCCGGTGGCCAAATTGAATTATCTCTTATAGTTTCCGAGATATGGACTATCGATAATTTACACCTTAGGCTCTGCTTCTAACTTGGGCCCAAATTGTAAAATGGTCTTACCTATTGGCGATTTCGTTCCAATTCACATTCCAAGTAATATTCGGCTTGCTAATTACATTGCCGGTTGCCAAATTGCATTATCTCTTATAGTTTCCGAGATATGGACTATCGATAATTTATACCTTAGGCTCTGCTTCTAACTTGGGCCCAAATTGTAAAATGGTCTTATCTATTGGCGATTTCGTTCCAATTCACATTCCAAGTAATATTCGGCATGCTAATTACATTGCCGGTTGCCAAATTGCATTATCTCTTATAGTTTCCGAGATATGGACTATCGATAATTTACATCTTAGGCTCTGCTTCTAACTTGGGCCCAAATTGTAAAATCGTCTTATCTATTGGCGATTTCGTTCCAATTCACATTCCAAGTAATATTCGGCATGCTAATTACATTGCCGGTTGCCAAATTGCATTATCTCTTATAGTTTCCGAGATATGGACTATCGATAATTTACACCTTAGGCTCTGCTTCTAACTTGGGCCCAAATTGTAAAATGGTCTTATCTATTGGCGATTTCGTCCCAATTCACATTCCAAGTGATATTCGGCATGCTAATTACATTGCCGGTTGCGAAATTGCATTATCTCTTATAGTTTCCGAGATATGGACTATCAATAATTTACACCTTAGGCTCTGCTTCTAACTTGGGCCCAAATTGTAAAATGGTCTTATCTATTGGCGATTTCGTTCCAATTCACATTCCAAGTAATATTCGGCATGCTAATTACATTGCCGGTTGCCAAATTGCATTATCTCTTATAGTTTCCGAGATATGGACTATCGATAATTTACACCTTGGGCTCTGCTTCTAACTTGGGCCGAAATTGTAAAATGGTCTTATCTATTGGCGATTTCGTTCCAATTCACATTCCAAGTAATATTCGGCATGCTAATTACATTGCCGGTTGCCAAATTGCATTATCTCTTATAGTTTCCGAGATATGGACTATCGATAATTTACACCTTAGGGTCTGCTTCTAACTTGGGCCCAAATTGTAAAATGGTCTTATCTATTGGCGATTTCGTCCCAATTCACATTCCAAGTGATATTCGGCATGCTTATTACATTGCCGGTTGCGAAATTGCATTATCTCTTATAGTTTCCGAGATATGGACTATCAATAATTTACACCTTAGGCTCTGCTTCTAACTTGGGCCCAAATTGTAAAATGGTCTTATCTATTGGCGATTTCGTTCCAATTCACATTCCAAGTAATATTCGGCATGCTAATTACATTGCCGGTTGCCAAATTGCATTATCTCTTATAGTTTCCGAGATATAGACTATCGATAATTTACACCTTGGGCTCTGCTTCTAACTTGGGCCCAAATTGTAAAATGGTCTTATCTATTGGCGATTTCGTTCCAATTCACATTCCAAGTAATATTCGGCATGCTAATTACATTGCCGGTTGCCAAATTGCATTATCTCTTATAGTTTCCGAGATATGGACTATCGATAATTTACACCTTAGGCTCTGCTTCTAACTTGGGCCCAAATTGTAAAATGGTCTTATCTATTGGCGATTTCGTTCCAATTCACATTCCAAGTAATATTCGGCATGCTAATTACATTGCCGGTTGCCAAATTGCATTATCTCTTATAGTTTCCGAGATATGGACTATCGATAATTTACACCTTAGGCTCTGCTTCTAACTTGGGCCCAAATTGTAAAATGGTCTTATCTATTGGCGATTTCGTTCCAATTCACATTCCAAGTAATATTCGGCATGCTAATTACATTGCCGGTTGCCAAATTGCATTATCTCTTATAGTTTCCGAGATATGGACTATCGATAATTTACACCTTAGGCTCTGCTTCTAACTTGGGCCCAAATTGTAAAATGGTCTTATCTATTGGCGATTTCGTTCCAATTCACATTCCGAGTAATATTCGGCATGCTAATTACATTGCCGGTTGCCAAATTGCATTATCTCTTATAGTTTCCGAGATATGGACTATCGATAATTTACACCTTAGGCTCTGCTTCTAACTTGGGCCCAAATTGTAAAATTGTCTTCTCTATTGGCGATTTCGTTCCAATTCACATTCCAAGTAATATTCGGCATGCTAATTACATTGCCGGTTGCCAAATTGCATTATCTCTTATAGTTTCCGAGATATGGACTATCGATAATTTACACCTTAGGCTCGGCTTCTAACTTGGGCCCAAATTGTAAAATGGTCTTATCTATTGGCGATTTCGTTCCAATTCACATTCCAAGTAATATTCGGCATGCTAATTACATTGCCGGTTGCCAAATTGCATTATCTCTTATAGTTTCCGAGATATGGACTATCGATAATTTACACCTTAGGCTCTGCTTCTAACTTGGGCCCAAATTGTAAAATGGTCTTCTCTATTGGCGATTTCGTTCCAATTCACATTCCAAGTAATATTCGGCATGCTAATTACATTGCCGTTTGCCAAATTGCATTATCTCTTATAGTTTCCGAGATATGGACTATCGATAATTTACACCTTAGGCTCTGCTTCTAACTTGGGCCCAAATTGTAAAATGGTCTTCTCTATTGGCGATTTCGTTCCAATTCACATTCCAAGTAATATTCGGCATGCTAATTAAATTGCCGGTTGCCAAATTGCATTATCTCTTATAGTTTCCGAGATATGGACTATCGATAATTTACACCTTAGGCTCTGCTTCTAACTTGGGCCCAAATTGTAAAATCGTCTTATCTATTGGCGATTTCGTTCCAATTCACATTCCAAGTAATATTCGGCATGCTAATTACATTGCCGGTTGCCAAATTGCATTATCTCTTATAGTTTCCGAGATATGGACTATCGGTAATTTACACCTTAGGCTCTGCTTCTAACTTGGGCCCAAATTGTAAAATGGTCTTATCTATTGGCGATTTCGTTCCAATTCACATTCCAAGTAATATCCGGCATGCTAATTACATTGCCGGTTGCCAAATTGAATTATCTCTTATAGTTTCCGAGATATGGACTATCGATAATTTACACCTTAGGCTCTGCTTCTAACTTGGGCCCAAATTGTAAAATGGTCTTACCTATTGGCGATTTCGTTCCAATTCACATTCCAAGTAATATTCGGCTTGCTAATTACATTGCCGGTTGCCAAATTGCATTATCTCTTATAGTTTCCGAGATATGGACTATCGATAATTTACACCTTAGGCTCTGCTTCTAACTTGGGCCCAAATTGTAAAATGGTCTTATCTATTGGCGATTTCGTTCCAATTCACACTCCAAGTAATATTCGGCATGCTAATTACATTGCCGTTTGCCAAATTGCATTATCTCTTATAGTTTCCGAGATATGGACTATCGATAATTTACATTTTAGGCTCTGCTTCTAACTTGGGCCCAAATTGTAAAATCGTCTTATCTATTGGCGATTTGGTTCCAATTCACATTCCAAGTAATATTCGGCATGCTAATTACGTTGCCGGTTGCCAAATTGCATTATCTCTTATAGTTTCCGAGATATGGACTATCGATAATTTACACCTTAGGCTCTGCTTCTAACTTGGGCCCAAATTGTAAAATAGTCTTCTCTATTGGCGATTTCGTTCCAATTCACATTCCAAGTAATATTCGGCATGCTAATTACATTGCCGGTTGCCAAATTGCATTATCTCTTATAGTTTCCGAGATATGGACTATCGATAATTTACACCTTAGGCTCTGCTTCTAACTTGGGCCCAAATTGTAAAATGGTCTTATCTATTGGCGATTTCGTTCCAATTCACATTCCAAGTAATATTCGGCATGCTAATTACATTGCCGGTTGCCAAATTGCATTATCTCTTATAGTTTCCGAGATATGGACTATCGATAATTTACACCTTAGGCTCTGCTTCTAACTTGGGCCCAAATTGTAAAATGGTCTTCTCTATTGGCGATTTCGTTCCAATTCACATTCCAAGTAATATTCGGCATGCTAATTACATTGCCGGTTGCCAAATTGCATTATCTCTTATAGTTTCCGAGATATGGACTATCGATAATTTACACCTTAGGCTCTGCTTCTAACTTGGGCCCAAATTGTAAAATGGCCTTCTCTATTGGCGATTTCGTTCCAATTCACATTCCAAGTAATATTCGGCATGCTAATTACATTGCCGGTTGCCAAATTGCATTATCTCTTATAGTTTCCGAGATATGGACTATCGATAATTTACACCTTAGGCTCTGCTTCTATCTTGGGCCCAAATTTTAAAATCGTCTTATCTATTGGCGATTTCGTTCCAATTCACATTCCAAGTAATATTCGGCATGCTAATTACATTGCCGGTTGCCAAATTGCATTATCTCTTATAGTTTCCGAGATATGGACTATCGGTAATTTACACCTTAGGCTCTGCTTCTAACTTGGGCCCAAATTGTAAAATGGTCTTATCTATTGGCGATTTCGTTCCAATTCACATTCCAAGTAATATCCGGCATGCTAATTACATTGCCGGTTGCCAAATTGAATTATCTCTTATAGTTTCCGAGATATGGACTATCGATAATTTACACCTTAGGCTCTGCTTCTAACTTGGGCCCAAATTGTAAAATGGTCTTACCTATTGGCGATTTCGTTCCAATTCACATTCCAAGTAATATTCGGCTTGCTAATTACATTGCCGGTTGCCAAATTGCATTATCTCTTATAGTTTCCGAGATATGGACTATCGATAATTTACACCTTAGGCTCTGCTTCTAACTTGGGTCCAAATTGTAAAATGGTCTTATCTATTGGCGATTTCGTTCCAATTCACATTCCAAGTAATATTCGGCATGCTAATTACATTGCCGGTTGCCAAATTGCATTATCTCTTATAGTTTCCGAGATATGGACTATCGATAATTTACACCTTAGGCTCTGCTTCTAACTTGGGCCCAAATTGTAAAATGGTCTTATCTATTGGCGATTTCGTCCCAATTCACATTCCAAGTGATATTCGGCATGCTAATTACATTGCCGGTTGCGAAATTGCATTATCTCTTATAGTTTCCGAGATATGGACTATCAATAATTTACACCTTAGGCTCTGCTTCTAACTTGGGCCCAAATTGTAAAATGGTCTTATCTATTGGCGATTTCGTTCCAATTCACATTCCAAGTAATATTCGGCATGCTAATTACACTGCCGGTTGCCAAATTGCATTATCTCTTATAGTTTCCGAGATATGGACTATCGATAATTTACCCCTTGGGCTCTGCTTCTAACTTGGGCCCAAATTGTAAAATGGTCTTATCTATTGGCGATTTCGTTCCAATTCACATTCCAAGTAATATTCGGCATGCTAATTACATTGCCGGTTGCCAAATTGCATTATCTCTTATAGTTTCCGAGATATGGACTATCGATAATTTACACCTTAGGGTCTGCTTCTAACTTGGGCCCAAATTGTAAAATGGTCTTATCTATTGGCGATTTCGTTCCAATTCACATTCCAAGTAATATTCGGCATGCTAATTACATTGCCGGTTGCCAAATTGCATTATCTATTATAGTTTCCGAGATATGGACTATCGATAATTTACACCTTAGGCTCTGCTTCTAACTTGGGCCCAAATTATAAAATGGTCTTATCTATTGGCGTTTTCGTTCCAATTCACATTCCAAGTAATATTCGGCATGCTAATTAAATTGCCGGTTGCCAAATTGCATTATCTCTTATAGTTTCCGAGATATGGACTATCGATAATTTACACCTTAGGCTCTGCTTCTAACTTGGGCCCAAATTGTAAAATGGTCTTCTCTATTGGCGATTTCGTTCCAATTCACATTCCAAGTAATATTCGGCATGCTAATTACATTGCCGGTTGCCAAATTGCATTATCTCTTATAGTTTCCGAGATATGGACTATCGATAATTTACACCTTAGGCTCTGCTTCTAACTTGGGCCCAAATTGTAAAATGGTCTTATCTATTGGCGATTTCGTTCCAATTCACATTCCAAGTAATATTCGGCATGCTAATTACATTGCCGGTTGCCAAATTGCATTATCTCTTATAGTTTCCGAGATATGGACTATCGATAATTTACACCTTAGGCTCTGCTTCTAACTTGGGCCCAAATTGTAAAATGGTCTTCTCTATTGGCGATTTCGTTCCAATTCACATTCCAAGTAATATTCGGCATGCTAATTACATTGCCGGTTGCCAAATTGCATTATCTCTTATAGTTTCCGAGATATGGACTATCGATAATTTACACCTTAGGCTCTGCTTCTAACTTGGGCCCAAATTGTAAAATGGCCTTCTCTATTGGCGATTTCGTTCCAATTCACATTCCAAGTAATATTCGGCATGCTAATTACATTGCCGGTTGCCAAATTGCATTATCTCTTATAGTTTCCGAGATATGGACTATCGATAATTTACACCTTAGGCTCTGCTTCTAACTTGGGCCCAAATTGTAAAATCGTCTTATCTATTGGCGATTTCGTTCCAATTCACATTCCAAGTAATATTCGGCATGCTAATTACATTGCCGGTTGCCAAATTGCATTATCTCTTATAGTTTCCGAGATATGGACTATCGGTAATTTACACCTTAGGCTCTGCTTCTAACTTGGGCCCAAATTGTAAAATGGTCTTATCTATTGGCGATTTCGTTCCAATTCACATTCCAAGTAATATCCGGCATGCTAATTACATTGCCGGTTGCCAAATTGAATTATCTCTTATAGTTTCCGAGATATGGACTATCGATAATTTACACCTTAGGCTCTGCTTCTAACTTGGGCCCAAATTGTAAAATGGTCTTACCTATTGGCGATTTCGTTCCAATTCACATTCCAAGTAATATTCGGCTTGCTAATTACATTCCCGGTTGCCAAATTGCATTATCTCTTATAGTTTTCGAGATATGGACTATCGATAATTTACACTTTAGGCTCTGCTTCTAACTTGGGCCCAAATTGTAAAATGGTCTTACCTATTGGCGATTTCGTTCCAATTCACATTCCAAGTAATATTCGGCTTGCTAATTACATTCCCGGTTGCCAAATTGAATTATCTCTTATAGTTTCCGAGATATGGACTATCGATAATTTACACCTTAGGCTCTGCTTCTAACTTGGGCCCAAATTGTAAAATGGTCTTCTCTATTGGCGATTTCGTTCCAATTCACATTCCAAGTAATATTCGGCATGCTAATTACATTGCCGGTTGCCAAATTGCATTATCTCTTAGAGTTTCCGAGATATGGACTATCGATAATTTACACCTTAGGCTCTGCTTCTAACTTGGGCCCAAATTGTAAAATGGCCTTCTCTATTGGCGACTTCGTTCCAATTCACATTCCAATTAATATTCGGCATGCTAATTACATTGCCGGTTGCCAAATTGCAGTATCTCTTATAGTTTCCGAGATATGGACTATCGATAATTTACACCTTAGGCTCTGCTTCTAACTTGGGCACAAATTGTAAAATCGTCTTATCTATTGGCGATTTCGTTCCAATTCACATTCCAAGTAATATTCGGCATGCTAATTACATTGCCGGTTGCCAAATTGCATTATCTCTTATAGTTTCCGAGATATGGACTATCGGTAATTTACACCTTAGGCTCTGCTTCTAACTTGGGCCCAAATTGTAAAATTGTCTTATCTATTGGCGATTTCGTTCCAATTCACATTCCAAGTAATATCCGGCATGCTAATTACAATGCCGGTTGCCAAATTGAATTATCTCTTATAGTTTCCGAGATATGGACTATCGATAATTTACACCTTAGGCTCTGCTTCTAACTTGGGCCCAAATTGTAAAATGGTCTTATCTATTGGCGATTTCGTTCCAATTCACATTCCAAGTAATATCCGGCATGCTAATTACATTGCCGGTTGCCAAATTGAATTATCTCTTATAGTTTCCGAGATATGGACTATCGATAATTTACACCTTAGGCTCTGCTTCTAACTTGGGCCCAAATTGTTAAATGGTCTTACCTATTGGCGATTTCGTTCCAATTCACATTCCAAGTAATATTCGGCATGCTAATTACATTGCCGGTTGCCAAATTGCATTATCTCTTATAGTTTCCGAGATATGGACTATCGATAATTTACACCTTAGGCTCTGCTTCTAACTTGGGCCCAAATTGTAAAATGGTCTTATCTATTGGCGATTTCGTTCCAATTCACATTCCAAGTAATATTCGGCATGCTAATTACATTGCCGGTTGCCAAATTGCATTATCTCTTATAGTTTCCGAGATATGGACTATCGATAATTTACATCTTAGGCTCTGCTTCTAACTTGGGCCCAAATTGTAAAATCGTCTTATCTATTGGCGATTTCGTTCCAATTCACATTCCAAGTAATATTCGGCATGCTAATTACATTGCCGGTAGCCAAATTGCATTATCTCTTATAGTTTCCGAGATATGGACTATCGATAATTTACACCTTAGGCTCTGCTTCTAACTTTTGCCCAAATTGTAAAATGGTCTTATCAATTGGCGATTTCGTTCCAATTCACATTCCAAGTAATATCCGGCATGCTAATTACATTGCCGGTTGCCAAATTGCATTATCTCTTATAGTTTCCGAGATATGGACTATCGATAATTTACACCTTAGGCTCTGCTTCTAACTTGGGCCCAAATTGTAAAATGGTCTTATCTATTGGCGATTTCGTTCCAATTCACATTCCAAGTAATATTCGGCATGCTAATTACATTGCCGGTTGCCAAATTGCATTATCTATTATAGTTTCCGAGATATGGACTATCGATAATTTACACCTTAGGCTCTGCTTCCAACTTGGGCCCAAATTGTAAAATGGTCTTATCTATTGGCGTTTTCGTTCCAATTCACATTCCAAGTAATATTCGGCATGCTAATTACATTGCCGGTTGCCAAATTGCATTATCTCTTATAGTTTCCGAGATATGGACTATCGGTAATTTACACCTTAGGCTCTGCTTCTAACTTGGGCCCTAATTGTAAAATGGTCTTACCTATTGGCGATTTCGTTCCAATTCACATTAAAAGTAATATTCGGCTTGCTAATTACATTGCCGGTTGCCAAATTGCATTATCTCTTATAGTTTCCGAGATATGGACTATCGATAATTTACACCTTAGGCTCTGCTTCTAACTTGGGCCCAAATTGTAAAATGGTCTTATCTATTGGCGATTTCGTTCCAATTCACATTCCAAGTAATATTCGGCATGCTAATTACATTGCCGGTTGCCAAATTGCATTATCTCTTATAGTTTCCGAGATATGGACTATCGATAATTTACATCTTAGGCTCTGCTTCTAACTTGGGCCCAAATTGTAAAATCGTCTTATCTATTGGCGATTTCGTTCCAATTCACATTCCAAGTAATATTCGGCATGCTAATTACATTGCCGGTTGCCAAATTGCATTATCTCTTAGTTTCCGAGATATGGACTATCGATAATTTACACCTTAGGCTCTGCTACTAAAAATGGTCTTATCTATTGGCGATTCCGTTCCAATTCACATTCCAAGTAATATTCGGCATGCTAATTACATTGCCGGTTGCCAAATTGCATTATCTCTTATAGTTTCCGAGATATGGACTATCGATAATTTACACCTTAGGCTCTGCTTCTAACTTGGGCCCAAATTGTAAAATGGTCTTATCTATTGGCGATTTCGTTCCAATTCACATTCCAAGTAATATTCGGCATGCTAATTACATTGCCGGTTGCCAAATTGCATTATCTCTTATAGTTTCCGAGATATGGACTATCGATAATTTACACCTTAGGCTCTGCTTCTAACTTGGGCCCAAATTGTAAAATGGTCTTATCTATTGGCGATTTCGTTCCAATTCACATTCCAAGTAATATCCGGCATGCTAATTACATTGCCGGTTGCCAAATTGAATTATCTCTTATAGTTTCCGAGATATGGACTATCGATAATTTTCACCTTAGGCTCTGCTTCTAACTTGGGCCCAAATTGTAAAATGGTCTTATCTATTGGCGATTTCGTTCCAATTCACATTCCAAGTAATATTCGGCATGCTAATTACATTGCCGGTTGCCAAATTGCATTATCTCTTATAGTTTCCGAAATATGGACTCTCGATAATTTACACCTTAGGCTCTTCTTCTAACTTGGGCCCAAATTGTAAAATGGTCTTCTCTATTGGCGATTTCGTTCCACTTCACATTCCAAGTAATATTCGGCATGCTAATTACATTGCCGGTTGCCAAATTGCATTATCTCTTATAGTTTCCGAGATATGGACTATCGATAATTTACACCTTAGGCTCTGCTTCTAACTTGGGCCCAAATTGTAAAATGGTCTTATCTATTGGCGATTTCGTTCCAATTCACATTCCAAGTAATATTCGGCATGATAATTACATTGCCGGTTGCCAAATTGCATTATCTCTTATAGTTTCCGAGATATGGACTATCGATAATTTACACCTTAGGCTCTGCTTCTAACTTGGGCCCAAATTGTAAAATGGTCTTCTCTATTGGCGATTTCGTTCCAATTCACATTCCAAGTAATATTCGGCATGCTAATTACATTGCCGGTTGCCAAATTGCATTATCTCTTAGAGTTTCCGAGATATGGACTATCGATAATTTACACCTTAGGCTCTGCTTCTAACTTGGGCCCAAATTGTAAAATGGCCTTCTCTATTGGCGACTTCGTTCCAATTCACATTCCAAGTAATATTCGGCATGCTAATTACATTGCCGGTTGCCAAATTGCAGTATCTCTTATAGTTTCCGAGATATGGACTATCGATAATTTACACCTTAGGCTCTGCTTCTAACTTGGGCCCAAATTGTAAAATCGTCTTATCTATTGGCGATTTCGTTCCAATTCACATTCCAAGTAATATTCGGCATGCTAATTACATTGCCGGTTGCCAAATTGCATTATCTCTTATAGTTTCCGAGATATGGACTATCGGTAATTTACACCTTAGGCTCTGCTTCTAACTTGGGCCCAAATTGTAAAATTGTCTTATCTATTGGCGATTTCGTTCCAATTCACATTCCAAGTAATATCCGGCATGCTAATTACATTGCCGGTTGCCAAATTGAATTATCTCTTATAGTTTCCGAGATATGGACTATCGATAATTTACACCTTAGGCTCTGCTTCTAACTTGGGCCCAAATTGTAAAATGGTCTTACCTATTGGCGATTTCGTTCCAATTCACATTCCAAGTAATATTCGGCTTGCTAATTACATTGCCGGTTGCCAAATTGCATTATCTCTTATAGTTTCCGAGATATGGACTATCGATAATTTACACCTTAGGCTCTGCTTCTAACTTGGGCCCAAATTGTAAAATGGTCTTATCTATTGGCGATTTCGTTCCAATTCACATTCCAAGTAATATCCGGCATGCTAATTACATTGCCGGTTGCCAAATTGAATTATCTCTTATAGTTTCCGAGATATGGACTATCGATAATTTACACCTTAGGCTCTGCTTCTAACTTGGGCCCAAATTGTTAAATGGTCTTACCTATTGGCGATTTCGTTCCAATTCACATTCCAAGTAATATTCGGCATGCTAATTACATTGCCGGTTGCCAAATTGCATTATCTCTTATAGTTTCCGAGATATGGACTATCGATAATTTACACCTTAGGCTCTGCTTCTAACTTGGGCCCAAATTGTAAAATGGTCTTATCTATTGGCGATTTCGTTCCAATTCACATTCCAAGTAATATTCGGCATGCTAATTACATTGCCGGTTGCCAAATTGCATTATCTCTTATAGTTTCCGAGATATGGACTATCGATAATTTACATCTTAGGCTCTGCTTCTAACTTGGGCCCAAATTGTAAAATCGTCTTATCTATTGGCGATTTCGTTCCAATTCACATTCCAAGTAATATTCGGCATGCTAATTACATTGCCGGTAGCCAAATTGCATTATCTCTTATGGTTTCCGAGATATGGACTATCGATAATTTACACCTTAGGCTCTGCTTCTAACTTTTGCCCAAATTGTAAAATGGTCTTATCAATTGGCGATTTCGTTCCAATTCACATTCCAAGTAATATCCGGCATGCTAATTACATTGCCGGTTGCCAAATTGCATTATCTCTTATAGTTTCCGAGATATGGACTATCGATAATTTACACCTTAGGCTCTGCTTCTAACTTGGGCCCAAATTGTAAAATGGTCTTATCTATTGGCGATTTCGTTCCAATTCACATTCCAAGTAATATTCGGCATGCTAATTACATTGCCGGTTGCCAAATTGCATTATCTATTATAGTTTCCGAGATATGGACTATCGATAATTTACACCTTAGGCTCTGCTTCCAACTTGGGCCCAAATTGTAAAATGGTCTTATCTATTGGCGTTTTCGTTCCAATTCACATTCCAAGTAATATTCGGCATGCTAATTACATTGCCGGTTGCCAAATTGCATTATCTCTTATAGTTTCCGAGATATGGACTATCGATAATTTACACCTTAGGCTCTGCTTCTAACTTGGGCCCAAATTGTAAAATGGTCTTATCTATTGGCGATTTCGTTCCAATTCACATTCCAAGTAATATTCGGCATGCTAATTACATTGCCGGTTGCCAAATTGCATTATCTCTTATAGTTTCCGAGATATGGACTATCGATAATTTACATCTTAGGCTCTGCTTCTAACTTGGGCCCAAATTGTAAAATCGTCTTATCTATTGGCGATTTCGTTCCAATTCACATTCCAAGTAATATTCAGCATGCTAATTACATTGCCGGTTGCCAAATTGCATTATCTCTTATAGTTTCCGAGATATGGACTATCGATAATTTACACCTTAGGCTCTGCTAGGTTCGTCCATGGCGATTTCGTTCCAATTCACATTCCAAGTAATATTCGGCATGCTAATTACATTGCCGGTTGCCAAATTGCATTATCTCTTATAGTTTCCGAGATATGGACTATCGATAATTTACACCTTAGGCTCTGCTTCTAACTTGGGCCCAAATTGTAAAATGGTCTTATCTATTGGCGATTTCGTTCCAATTCACATTCCAAGTAATATTCGGCATGCTAATTACATTGCCGGTTGCCAAATTGCATTATCTATTATAGTTTCCGAGATATGGACTATCGATAATTTACACCTTAGGCTCTGCTTCTAACTTGGGCCCAAATTGTAAAATGGTCTTATCTATTGGCGTTTTCGTTCCAATTCACATTCCAAGTAATATTCGGCATGCTAATTACATTGCCGGTTGCCAAATTGCATTATCTCTTATAGTTTCCGAAATATGGACTCTCGATAATTTACACCTTAGGCTCTGCTTCTAACTTGGGCCCAAATTGTAAAATGGTCTTCTCTATTGGCGATTTCGTTCCAATTCACATTCCAAGTAATATTCGGCATGCTAATTGCATTGCCGGTTGCCAAATTGCATTATCTCTTAGAGTTTCCGAGATATGGACTATCGATAATTTACACCTTAGGCTCTGCTTCTAACTTGGGCCCAAATTGTAAAATGGCCTTCTCTATTGGCGACTTCGTTCCAATTCACATTCCAAGTAATATTCGGCATGCTAATTACATTGCCGGTTGCCAAATTGCAGTATCTCTTATAGTTTCCGAGATATGGACTATCGATAATTTACACCTTAGGCTCTGCTTCTAACTTGGGCCCAAATTGTAAAATCGTCTTATCTATTGGCGATTTCGTTCCAATTCACATTCCAAGTAATATTCGGCATGCTAATTACATTGCCGGTTGCCAAATTGCATTATCTCTTATAGTTTCCGAGATATGGACTATCGGTAATTTACACCTTAGGCTCTGCTTCTAACTTGGGCCCAAATTGTAAAATTGTCTTATCTATTGGCGATTTCGTTCCAATTCACATTCCAAGTAATATCCGGCATGCTAATTACATTGCCGGTTGCCAAATTGAATTATCTCTTATAGTTTCCGAGATATGGACTATCGATAATTTACACCTTAGGCTCTGCTTCTAACTTGGGCCCAAATTGTAAAATGGTCTTACCTATTGGCGATTTCGTTCCAATTCACATTCCAAGTAATATTCGGCTTGCTAATTACATTGCCGGTTGCCAAATTGCATTATCTCTTATAGTTTCCGAGATATGGACTATCGATAATTTACACCTTAGGCTCTGCTTCTAACTTGGGCCCAAATTGTAAAATGGTCTTATCTATTGGCGATTTCGTTCCAATTCACATTCCAAGTAATATCCGGCATGCTAATTACATTGCCGGTTGCCAAATTGAATTATCTCTTATAGTTTCTGAGATATGGACTATCGATAATTTACACCTTAGGCTCTGCTTCTAACTTGGGCCCAAATTGTTAAATGGTCTTACCTATTGGCGATTTCGTTCCAATTCACATTCCAAGTAATATTCGGCATGCTAATTACATTGCCGGTTGCCAAATTGCATTATCTCTTATAGTTTCCGAGATATGGACTATCGATAATTTACACCTTAGGCTCTGCTTCTAACTTGGGCCCAAATTGTAAAATGGTCTTATCTATTGGCGATTTCGTTCCAATTCACATTCCAAGTAATATTCGGCATGCTAATTACATTGCCGGTTGCCAAATTGCATTATCTCTTATAGTTTCCGAGATATGGACAATCGATAATTTACATCTTAGGCTCTGCTTCTAACTTGGGCCCAAATTGTAAAATCGCCTTATCTATTGGCGATTTCGTTCCAATTCACATTCCAAGTAATATTCGGCATGCTAATTACATTGCCGGTAGCCAAATTGCATTATCTCTTATAGTTTCCGAGATATGGACTATCGATAATTTACACCTTAGGCTCTGCTTCTAACTTTTGCCCAAATTGTAAAATGGTCTTATCTATTGGCGATTTCGTTCCTATTCACATTCCAAGTAATATCCGGCATGCTAATTACATTGCCGGTTGCCAAATTGCATTATCTCTTATAGTTTCCGAGATATGGACTATCGATAATTTACACCTTAGGCTCTGCTTCTAACTTGGGCCCAAATTGTAAAATGGTCTTATCTATTGGCGATTTCGTTCCAATTCACATTCCAAGTAATATTCGGCATGCTAATTACATTGCCGGTTGCCAAATTGCATTATCTATTATAGTTTCCGAGATATGGACTATCGATAATTTACACCTTAGGCTCTGCTTCCAACTTGGGCCCAAATTGTAAAATGGTCTTATCTATTGGCGTTTTCGTTCCAATTCACATTCCAAGTAATATTCGGCATGCTAATTACATTGCCGGTTGCCAAATTGCCTTATCTCTTATAGTTTCCGAGATATGGACTATCGATAATTTACACCTTAGGCTCTGCTTCTAACTTGGGCCCAAATTGTAAAATCGTCTTATCTATTGGCGATTTCGTTCCAATTCACATTCCAAGTAATATTCGGCATGCTAATTACATTGCCGGTTGCCAAATTGCATTATCTCTTATAGTTTCCGAGATATGGACTATCGATAATTTACATCTTAGGCTCTGCTTCTAACTTGGGCCCAAATTGTAAAATCGTCTTATCTATTGGCGATTTCGTTCCAATTCACATTCCAAGTAATATTCGGCATGCTAATTACATTGCCTGTTGCCAAATTGCATTATCTCTTATAGTTTCCGAGATATGGACTATCGATAATTTACACCTTAGGCTCTGCTTCTAAAAATGGTCTTATCTATTGGCGATTCCGTTCCAATTCACATTCCAAGTAATATTCGGCATGCTAATTACATTGCCGGTTGCCAAATTGCATTATCTCTTATAGTTTCCGAGATATGGACTATCGATAATTTACACCTTAGGCTCTGCTTCTAACTTGGGCCCAAATTGTAAAATGGTCTTATCTATTGGCGATTTCGTTCCAATTCACATTCCAAGTAATATTCGGCATGCTAATTACATTGCCGGTTGCCAAATTGAATTATCACTTATAGTTTCCGAGATATGGACTATCGATAATTTACACCTTAGGCTCTGCTTCTAACTTGGGCCCAAATTGTAAAATGGTCTTACCTATTGGCGATTTCGTTCCAATTCACATTCCAAGTAATATTCGGCTTGCTAATTACATTGCCGGTTGCCAAATTGCATTATCTCTTATAGTTTCCGAGATATGGACTATCGATAATTTACACCTTAGGCTCTGCTTCTAACTTGGGCCCAAATTGTAAAATGGTCTTATCTATTGGCGATTTCGTTCCAATTCACATTCCAAGTAATATCCGGCATGCTAATTACATTGCCGGTTGCCAAATTGAATTATCTCTTATAGTTTCCGAGATATGGACTATCGATAATTTACACCTTAGGCTCTGCTTCTAACTTGGGCCCAAATTGTTAAATGGTCTTACCTATTGGCGATTTCGTTCCAATTCACATTCCAAGTAATATTCGGCATGCTAATTACATTGCCGGTTGCCAAATTGCATTATCTCTTATAGTTTCCGAGATATGGACTATCGATAATTTACACCTTAGGCTCTGCTTCTAACTTGGGCCCAAATTGTAAAATGGTCTTATCTATTGGCGATTTCGTTCCAATTCACATTCCAAGTAATATTCGGCATGCTAATTACATTGCCGGTTGCCAAATTGCATTATCTCTTATAGTTTCCGAGATATGGACTATCGATAATTTACATCTTAGGCTCTGCTTCTAACTTGGGCCCAAATTGTAAAATCGTCTTATCTATTGGCGATTTCGTTCCAATTCACATTCCAAGTAATATTCGGCATGCTAATTACATTGCCGGTAGCCAAATTGCATTATCTCTTATAGTTTCCGAGATATGGACTATCGATAATTTACACCTTAGGCTCTGCTTCTAACTTTTGCCCAAATTGTAAAATGGTCTTATCTATTGGCGATTTCGTTCCTATTCACATTCCAAGTAATATCCGGCATGCTAATTACATTGCCGGTTGCCAAATTGCATTATCTCTTATAGTTTCCGAGATATGGACTATCGATAATTTACACCTTAGGCTCTGCTTCTAACTTGGGCCCAAATTGTAAAATGGTCTTATCTATTGGCGATTTCGTTCCAATTCACATTCCAAGTAATATTCGGCATGCTAATTACATTGCCGGTTGCCAAATTGCATTATCTATTATAGTTTCCGAGATATGGACTATCGATAATTTACACCTTAGGCTCTGCTTCCAACTTGGGCCCAAATTGTAAAATGGTCTTATCTATTGGCGTTTTCGTTCCAATTCACATTCCAAGTAATATTCGGCATGCTAATTACATTGCCGGTTGCCAAATTGCCTTATCTCTTATAGTTTCCGAGATATGGACTATCGATAATTTACACCTTAGGCTCTGCTTCTAACTTGGGCCCAAATTGTAAAATCGTCTTATCTATTGGCGATTTGGTTCCAATTCACATTCCAAGTAATATTCGGCATGCTAATTACATTGCCGGTTGCCAAATTGCATTATCTCTTATAGTTTCCGAGATATGGACTATCGATAATTTACATCTTAGGCTCTGCTTCTAACTTGGGCCCAAATTGTAAAATCGTCTTATCTATTGGCGATTTCGTTCCAATTCACATTCCAAGTAATATTCGGCATGCTAATTACATTGCCTGTTGCCAAATTGCATTATCTCTTATAGTTTCCGAGATATGGACTATCGATAATTTACACCTTAGGCTCTGCTTCTAAAAATGGTCTTATCTATTGGCGATTCCGTTCCAATTCACATTCCAAGTAATATTCGGCATGCTAATTACATTGCCGGTTGCCAAATTGCATTATCTCTTATAGTTTCCGAGATATGGACTATCGATAATTTACACCTTAGGCTCTGCTTCTAACTTGGGCCCAAATTGTAAAATGGTCTTATCTATTGGCGATTTCGTTCCAATTCACATTCCAAGTAATATTCGGCATGCTAATTACATTGCCGGTTGCCAAATTGAATTATCACTTATAGTTTCCGAGATATGGACTATCGATAATTTACACCTTAGGCTCTGCTTCTAACTTGGGCCCAAATTGTAAAATGGTCTTACCTATTGGCGATTTCGTTCCAATTCACATTCCAAGTAATATTCGGCTTGCTAATTACATTGCCGGTTGCCAAATTGCATTATCTCTTATAGTTTCCGAGATATGGACTATCGATAATTTACACCTTAGGCTCTGCTTCTAACTTGGGCCCAAATTGTAAAATGGTCTTATCTATTGGCGATTTCGTTCCAATTCACATTCCAAGTAATATTCGGCATGCTAATTACATTGCCGGTTGCCAAATTGCATTATCTCTTATAGTTTCCGAGATATGGACTATCGATAATTTACATCTTAGGCTCTGCTTCTAACTTGGGCCCAAATTGTAAAATCGTCTTATCTATTGGCGATTTCGTTCCAATTCACATTCCAAGTAATATTCGGCATGCTAATTACATTGCCTGTTGCCAAATTGCATTATCTCTTATAGTTTCCGAGATATGGACTATCGATAATTTACACCTTAGGCTCTGCTTCTAAAAATGGTCTTATCTATTGGCGATTCCGTTCCAATTCACATTCCAAGTAATATTCAGCATGCTAATTACATTGCCGGTTGCCAAATTGCATTATCTCTTATAGTTTCCGAGATATGGACTATCGATAATTTACACCTTAGGCTCTGCTTCTAACTTGGGCCCAAATTGTAAAATGGTCTTATCTATTGGCGATTTCGTTCCAATTCACATTCCAAGTAATATTCGGCATGCTAATTACATTGCCGGTTGCCAAATTGCATTATCTCTTATAGTTTCCGAGATATGGACTATCGATAATTTACACCTTAGGCTCTGCTTCTAACTTGGGCCCAAATTGTGAAATGGTCTTATCTATTGGCGATTTCGTTCCAATTTACATTCCAAGTAATATTCGGCATGCTAATTACATTGCCGGTTGCCAAATTGAATTATCTCTTATAGTTTCCGAGATATGGACTATCGATAATTTACACCTTAGGCTCTGCTTCTAACTTGGGCCCAAATTGTAAAATGGTCTTACCTATTGGCGATTTCGTTCCAATTCACATTCCAAGTAATATTCGGCATGCTAATTACATTGCCGGTTGCCAAATTGCATTATCTCTTATAGTTTCCGAGATATGGACTATCGATAATTTACACCTTAGGCTCTGCTTCTAACTTGGGCCCAAATTGTAAAATGGTCTTATCTATTGGCGATTTCGTTCCAATTCACATTCCAAGTAATATTCGGCATGCTAATTACATTGCCGGTTGCCAAATTGCATTATCTCTTATAGTTTCCGAGATATGGACTATCGATAATTTACACCTTAGGCTCTGCTTCTAACTTGGGCCCAAATTGTAAAATGGTCTTATCTATTGGCGATTTCGTTCCAATTCACATTCCAAGTAATATTCGGCATGCTAATTACATTGCCGGTTGCCAAATTGCATTATCTCTTATAGTTTCCGAGATATGGACTATCGATAATTTACACCTTAGGCTCTGCTTCTAACTTGGGCCCAAATTGTAAAATGGTCTTATCTATTGGCGATTTCGTTCCAATTCACATTCCAAGTAATATTCGGCATGCTAATTACATTGCCGGTTGCCAAATTGCATTATCTCTTATAGTTTCCGAGATATGGACTATCGATAATTTACACCTTAGGCTCTGCTTCTAACTTGGGCCCAAATTGTAAAATGGTCTTATCTATTGGCGATTTCGTTCCAATTCACATTCCAAGTAATATTCGGCATGCTAATTACATTGCCGGTTGCCAAATTGCATTATCTCTTATAGTTTCCGAGATATGGACTATCGATAATTTACACCTTAGGCTCTGCTTCTAACTTGGGCCCAAATTGTAAAATGGTCTTATCTATTGGCGATTTCGTTCCAATTCACATTCCAAGTAATATTCGGCATGCTAATTACATTGCCGGTTGCCAAATTGCATTATCTCTTATAGTTTCCGAGATATGGACTATCGATAATTTACACCTTAAGCTCTGCTTCTAACTTGGGCCCAAATTGTAAAATGGTCTTATCTATTGGCGATTTCGTTCCAATTCACATTCCAAGTAATATTCGGCATGCTAATTACATTGCCGGTTGCCAAATTGCATTATCTCTTATAGTTTCCGAGATATGGAGTATCGATAATTTACACCTTAGGCTCTGCTTCTAACTTGGGCCCAAATTGTAAAATGGCCTTACCTATTGGCGATTTCGTTCCAATTCACATTCCAAGTAATATTCGGCATGCTAATTACATTGCCGGTTGCCAAATTGCATTATCTCTTATAGTTTCCGAGATATGGACTATCGATAATTTACACCTTAGGCTCTGCTTCTAACTTGGGCCCAAATTGTAAAATGGTCTTATCTATTGGCGATTTCGTTCCAATTCACACTCCAAGTAATATTCGGCATGCTAATTACATTGCCGGTTGCGAAATTGCATTATCTCTTATAGTTTCCGAGATATGGACTATCAATAATTTACACCTTAGGCTCTGCTTCTAACTTGGGCCCAAATTGTAAAATGGTCTTATCTATTGGCGATTTCGTTCCAATTCACATTCCAAGTAATATTCGGCATGCTAATTACATTGCCGGTTGCCAAATTGCATTATCTCTTATAGTTTCCGAGATATGGATTATCGATAATTTACACCTTAGGCTCTGCTTCTAACTTGGGCCCAAATTGTAAAATGGTCTTATCTATTGGCGATTTCGTTCCAATTCACATTCCAAGTAATATTCGGCATGCTAATTACATTGCCGGTTGCCAAATTGCATTATCTCTTATAGTTTCCGAGATATGGACTATCGATAATTTACACCTTAGGCTCTGCTTCTAACTTGGGCCCAAATTGTAAAATGGTCTTATCTATTGGCGATTTCGTTCCAATTCACATTCCAAGTAATATTCGGCATGCTAATTACATTGCCGGTTGCCAAATTGCATTATCTCTTATAGTTTCCGAGATATGGACTATCGATAATTTACACCTTAGGCTCTGCTTCTAACTTGGGCCCAAATTGTATAATGGTCTTCTCTATTGGCGATTTCGTTCCAATTCACATTCCAAGTAATATTCGGCATGCTAATTACATTGCCGGTTGCCAAATTGCATTACCTCTTATAGTTTCCGAGATATGGACTATCGATAATTTACACCTTAGGCTCTGCTTCTAACTTATGCCCAAATTGTAAAATGGTCTTATCTATTGGCTATTTCGTTCCAATTCACATTCCAAGTAATATTCGGCATGCTAATTACATTGCCGGTTGCCAAATTGCATTATCTCTTATAGTTTCCGAGATATGGACTATCGATAATTTACACCTTAGGCTCTGCTTCTAACTTGGGCCCAAATTGTAAAATGGTCTTACCTATTGGCGATTTCGTTCCAATTCACATTCCAAGTAATATTCGGCATGCTAATTACATTGCCGGTTGCCAAATTGCATTATCTCTTATAGTTTCCGAGATATGGACTATCGATAATTTACACCTTAGGCTCTACTTCTAACTTGGGCCCAAATTGTAAAATGGTCTTATCTATTGGCGATTTCGTTCCAATTCACATTCCAATTAATATTCGGCATGCTAATTACATTGCCGGTTGCCAGATTGCATTATCTCTTATAGTTTCCGAGATATGGACTATCGATAATTTACACCTTAGGCTCTGCTTCTAACTTGGGCCCAAATTGTAAAATGGTCTTACCTATTGGCGATTTCGTTCCAATTCACATTCCAAGTAATATTCGGCATGCTAATTACATTGCCGGTTGCCAAATTGCATTATCTCTTATAGTTTCCGAGATATGGACTATCGATAATTTACACCTTAGGCTCTGCTTCTAACTTGGGCCCAAATTGTAAAATGGTCTTATCTATTGGCGATTTCGTTCCAATTCACATTCCAAGTAATATTCGGCATGCTAATTACATTGCCGGTTGCCAAATTGCATTATCTCTTATAGTTTCCGAGATATGGGCTATCGATAATTTACACCTTAGGCTCTGCTTCTAACTTGGGCCCAAATTGTAAAATCGTCTTATCTATTGGCGATTTCGTTCCAATTCACATTCCAAGTAATATTCGGCATGCTAATTACATTGCCGGTTGCCAAATTGCATTATCTCTTATAGTTTCAGAGATATGGACTATCGGTAATTTACACCTTAGGCTCTGCTTCTAACTTGGGCCCAAATTGTAAAATGGTCTTATCTATTGGCGATTTCGTTCCAATTCACATTCCAAGTAATATCCGGCATGCTAATTACATTGCCGGTTGCCAAATTGAATTATCTCTTATAGTTTCCGAGATATGGACTATCGATAATTTACACCTTAGGCTCTGCTTCTAACTTGGGCCCAAATTGTAAAATGGTCTTACCTATTGGCGATTTCGTTCCAATTCACATTCCAAGTAATATTCGGCATGCTAATTACATTGCCGGTTGCCAAATTGCATTATCTCTTATAGTTTCCGAGATATGGACTATCGATAATTTACATCTTAGGCTCTGCTTCTAACTTGGGCCCAAATTGTAAAATCGTCTTATCTATTGGCGATTTCGTTCCAATTCACATTCCAAGTAATATTCGGCATGCTAATTACATTGCCGGTTGCCAAATTGCATTATCTCTTATAGTTTCCGAGATATGGACTATCGATAATTTACACCTTAGGCTCTGCTTCTAACTTGGGCCCAAATTGTAAAATGGTCTTATCTATTGGCGATTTCGTTCCAATTCACATTCCAAGTAATATCCGGCATGCTAATTACATTGCCGGTTGCCAAATTGAATTATCTCTTATAGTTTCCGAGATATGGACTATCGATAATTTACACCTTAGGCTCTGCTTCTAACTTGGGCCCAAATTGTAAAATGGTCTTATCTATTGGCGATTTCGTTCCAATTCACATTCCAAGTAATATTCGGCATGCTAATTACATTGCCGGTTGCCAAATTGCATTATCTCTTATAGTTTCCGAGATATGGACTATCGATAATTTACATCTTAGGCTCTGCTTCTAACTTGGGCCCAAATTGTAAAATGGTCTTATCTATTGGCGATTTCGTTCCAATTCACATTCCAAGTAATATTCGGCATGCTAATTACACTGCCGGTTGCCAAATTGCATTATCTCTTATAGTTTCCGAGATATGGACTATCGATAATTTACACCTTAGGCTCTGCTTCTAACTTGGGCCCAAATTGTAAAATGGTCTTATCTATTGGCGATTTCGTCCCAATTCACATTCCAAGTGATATTCGGCATGCTAATTGCATTGCCGGTTGCGAAATTGCATTATCTCTTATAGTTTCCGAGATATGGACTATCAATAATTTACACCTTAGGCTCTGCTTCTAACTTGGGCCCAAATTGTAAAATGGTCTTATCTATTGGCGATTTCGTTCCAATTCACATTCCAAGTAATATTCGGCATGCTAATTACATTGCCGGTTACCAAATTGCATTATCTCTTATAGTTTCCGAGATATGGACTATCGATAATTTACACCTTAGGCTCTGCTTCTAACTTGGGCCCAAATTGTAAAATGGTCTTATCTATTGGCGATTTCGTTCCAATTCACATTCCAAGTAATATTCGGCATGCTAATTACATTGCCGGTTGCCAAATTGCATTATCTCTTATAGTTTCCGAGATATGGACTATCGATAATTTACACCTTAGGCTCTGCTTCTAACTTGGGCCCAAATTGTAAAATGGTCTTATCTATTGGCGATTTCGTTCCAATTCACATTCCAAGTAATATTCGGCATGCTAATTACATTGCCGGTTGCCAAATTGCATTATCTCTTATAGTTTCCGAGATATGGACTATCGATAATTTACACCTTAGGCTCTGCTTCTAACTTGGGCCCAAATTGTAAAATGGTCTCATCTATTGGCGATTTCGTTCCAATTCACATTCCAAGTAATATTCGGCATGCTAATTACATTGCCGGTTGCCAAATTGCATTATCTCTTATAGTTTCCGAGATATGGACTATCGATAATTTACACCTTAGGCTCTGCTTCTAACTTGGGCCCAAATTGTAAAATGGTCTTATCTATTGGCGATTTCGTTCCAATTCACATTCCAAGTAATATTCGGCATGCTAATTACATTGCCGGTTGCCAAATTGCATTATCTCTTATAGTTTCCGAGATATGGACTATCGATAATTTACACCTTAGGCTCTGCTTCTAACTTGGGCCCAAATTGTAAAATGGTCTTATCTATTGGCGATTTCATTCCAATTCACATTCCAAGTAATATTCGGCATGCTAATTACATTGCCGGTTGCCAAATTGCATTATCTCTTATAGTTTCCGAGATATGGACTATCGATAATTTACACCTTAGGCTCTGCTTCTAACTTGGGCCCAAATTGTAAAATGGTCTTATCTATTGGCGATTTCGTTCCAATTCACATTCCAAGTAATATTCGGCATGCTAATTACATTGCCGGTTGCCAAATTGCATTATCTATTATAGTTTCCGAGATATGGACTATCGATAATTTACACCTTAGGCTCTGCTTCTAACTTGGGCCCAAATTGTAAAATGGTCTTATCTATTGGCGTTTTCGTTCCAATTCACATTCCAAGTAATATTCGGCATGCTAATTACATTGCCGGTTGCCAAATTGCATTATCTCTTATAGTTTCCGAAATATGGACTCTCGATAATTTACACCTTAGGCTCTGCTTCTAACTTGGGCCCAAATTGTAAAATGGTCTTCTCTATTGGCGATTTCGTTCCAATTCACATTCCAAGTAATATTCGGCATGCTAATTACATTGCCGGTTGCCAAATTGCATTATCTCTTATAGTTTCCGAGATATGGACTATCGATAATTTACACCTTAGGCTCTGCTTCTAACTTGGGCCCAAATTGTAAAATGGTCTTATCTATTGGCGATTTCGTTCCAATTCACATTCCAAGTAATATTCGGCATGCTAATTACATTGCCGGTTGCCAAATTGCATTATCTCTTAGAGTTTCCGAGATATGGACTATCGATAATTTACACCTTAGGCTCTGCTTCTAACTTGGCCCAAATTGTAAAATGGCCTTCTCTATTGGCGACTTCGTTCCAATTCACATTCCAATTAATATTCGGCATGCTAATTACATTGCCGGTTGCCAAATTGCAGTATCTCTTATAGTTTCCGAGATATGGACTATCGATAATTTACACCTTAGGCTCTGCTTCTAACTTGGGCCCAAATTGTAAAATCGTCTTATCTATTGGCGATTTCGTTCCAATTCACATTCCAAGTAATATTCGGCATGCTAATTACATTGCCGGTTGCCAAATTGCATTATCTCTTATAGTTTCCGAGATATGGACTATCGGTAATTTACACCTTAGGCTCTGCTTCTAACTTGGGCCCAAATTGTAAAATTGTCTTATCTATTGGCGATTTCGTTCCAATTCACATTCCAAGTAATATCCGGCATGCTAATTACATTGCCGGTTGCCAAATTGAATTATCTCTTATAGTTTCCGAGATATGGACTATCGATAATTTACACCTTAGGCTCTGCTTCTAACTTGGGCCCAAATTGTAAAATGGTCTTATCTATTGGCGATTTCGTTCCAATTCACATTCCAAGTAATATCCGGCATGCTAATTACATTGCCGGTTGCCAAATTGAATTATCTCTTATAGTTTCCGAGATATGGACTATCGATAATTTACACCTTAGGCTCTGCTTCTAACTTGGGCCCAAATTGTTAAATGGTCTTACCTATTGGCGATTTCGTTCCAATTCACATTCCAAGTAATATTCGGCATGCTAATTACATTGCCGGTTGCCAAATTGCATTATCTCTTATAGTTTCCGAGATATGGACTATCGATAATTTACACCTTAGGCTCTGCTTCTAACTTGGGCCCAAATTGTAAAATGGTCTTATCTATTGGCGATTTCGTTCCAATTCACATTCCAAGTAATATTCGGCATGCTAATTACATTGCCGGTTGCCAAATTGCATTATCTCTTATAGTTTCCGAGATATGGACTATCGATAATTTACATCTTAGGCTCTGCTTCTAACTTGGGCCCAAATTGTAAAATCGTCTTATCTATTGGCGATTTCGTTCCAATTCACATTCCAAGTAATATTCGGCATGCTAATTACATTGCCGGTAGCCAAATTGCATTATCTCTTATAGTTTCCGAGATATGGACTATCGATAATTTACACCTTAGGCTCTGCTTCTAACTTGGGCCCAAATTGTAAAATGGTCTTATCTATTGGCGATTTCGTTCCAATTCACATTCCAAGTAATATTCGGCATGCTAATTACATTGCCGGTTGCCAAATTGCATTATCTCTTATAGTTTCCGAGATATGGACTATCGATAATTTACACCTTAGGCTCTGCTTCTAACTTGGGCCCAAATTGTAAAATGGTCTTATCTATTGGCGATTTCGTTCCAATTCACATTCCAAGTAATATTCGGCATGCTAATTACATTGCCGGTTGCCAAATTGCATTATCTCTTATAGTTTCCGAGATATGGACTATCGATAATTTACACCTTAGGCTCTGCTTCTAACTTGGGCCCAAATTGTAAAATGGTCTTATCTATTGGCGATTTCGTTCCAATTCACATTCCAAGTAATATTCGGCATGCTAATTACATTGCCGGTTGCCAAATTGCATTATCTCTTATAGTTTCCGAGATATGGACTATCGATAATTTACGCCTTAGGCTCTGCTTCTAACTTGGGCCCAAATTGTAAAATGGTCTTATCTATTGGCGATTTCGTTCCAATTCACATTCCAAGTAATATTCGGCATGCTAATTACATTGCCGGTTGCCAAATTGCATTATCTCTTATAGTTTCCGAGATATGGACTATCGATAATTTACACCTTAGGCTCTGCTTCTAACTTGGGCCCAAATTGTAAAATGGTCTTATCTATTGGCGATTTCGTTCCAATTCACATTCCAAGTAATATTCGGCATGCTAATTACATTGCCGGTTGCCAAATTGCATTATCTCTTATAGTTTCCGAGATATGGACTATCGATAATTTACACCTTAGGCTCTGCTTCTAACTTGGGCCCAAATTGTAAAATGGTCTTATCTATTGGCGATTTCGTTCCAATTCACATTCCAAGTAATATTCGGCATGCTAATTACATTGCCGGTTGCCAAATTGCATTATCTATTATAGTTTCCGAGATATGGACTATCGATAATTTACACCTTAGGCTCTGCTTCTAACTTGGGCCCAAATTGTAAAATGGTCTTATCTATTGGCGTTTTCGTTCCAATTCACATTCCAAGTAATATTCGGCATGCTAATTACATTGCCGGTTGCCAAATTGCATTATCTCTTATAGTTTCCGAAATATGGACTCTCGATAATTTACACCTTAGGCTCTGCTTCTAACTTGGGCCCAAATTGTAAAATGGTCTTCTCTATTGGCGATTTCGTTCCAATTCACATTCCAAGTAATATTCGGCATGCTAATTACATTGCCGGTTGCCAAATTGCATTATCTCTTATAGTTTCCGAGATATGGACTATCGATAATTTACACCTTAGGCTCTGCTTCTAACTTGGGCCCAAATTGTAAAATGGTCTTATCTATTGGCGATTTCGTTCCAATTCACATTCCAAGTAATATTCGGCATGCTAATTACATTGCCGGTTGCCAAATTGCATTATCTCTTATAGTTTCCGAGATATGGACTATCGATAATTTACACCTTAGGCTCTGCTTCTAACTTGGGCCCAAATTGTAAAATGGTCTTCTCTATTGGCGATTTCGTTCCAATTCACATTCCAAGTAATATTCGGCATGCTAATTACATTGCCGGTTGCCAAATTGCATTATCTCTTAGAGTTTCCGAGATATGGACTATCGATAATTTACACCTTAGGCTCTGCTTCTAACTTGGGCCCAAATTGTAAAATGGCCTTCTCTATTGGCGACTTCGTTCCAATTCACATTCCAATTAATATTCGGCATGCTAATTACATTGCCGGTTGCCAAATTGCAGTATCTCTTATAGTTTCCGAGATATGGACTATCGATAATTTACACCTTAGGCTCTGCTTCTAACTTGGGCCCAAATTGTAAAATCGTCTTATCTATTGGCGATTTCGTTCCAATTCACATTCCAAGTAATATTCGGCATGCTAATTACATTGCCGGTTGCCAAATTGCATTATCTCTTATAGTTTCCGAGATATGGACTATCGGTAATTTACACCTTAGGCTCTGCTTCTAACTTGGGCCCAAATTGTAAAATTGTCTTATCTATTGGCGATTTCGTTCCAATTCACATTCCAAGTAATATCCGGCATGCTAATTACATTGCCGGTTGCCAAATTGAATTATCTCTTATAGTTTCCGAGATATGGACTATCGATAATTTACACCTTAGGCTCTGCTTCTAACTTGGCCCAAATTGTAAAATGGTCTTATCTATTGGCGATTTCGTTCCAATTCACATTCCAAGTAATATCCGGCATGCTAATTACATTGCCGGTTGCCAAATTGAATTATCTCTTATAGTTTCCGAGATATGGACTATCGATAATTTACACCTTAGGCTCTGCTTCTAACTTGGGCCCAAATTGTTAAATGGTCTTACCTATTGGCGATTTCGTTCCAATTCACATTCCAAGTAATATTCGGCATGCTAATTACATTGCCGGTTGCCAAATTGCATTATCTCTTATAGTTTCCGAGATATGGACTATCGATAATTTACACCTTAGGCTCTGCTTCTAACTTGGGCCCAAATTGTAAAATGGTCTTATCTATTGGCGATTTCGTTCCAATTCACATTCCAAGTAATATTCGGCATGCTAATTACATTGCCGGTTGCCAAATTGCATTATCTCTTATAGTTTCCGAGATATGGACTATCGATAATTTACATCTTAGGCTCTGCTTCTAACTTGGGCCCAAATTGTAAAATCGTCTTATCTATTGGCGATTTCGTTCCAATTCACATTCCAAGTAATATTCGGCATGCTAATTACATTGCCGGTAGCCAAATTGCATTATCTCTTATAGTTTCCGAGATATGGACTATCGATAATTTACACCTTAGGCTCTGCTTCTAACTTTTGCCCAAATTGTAAAATGGTCTTATCAATTGGCGATTTCGTTCCAATTCACATTCCAAGTAATATCCGGCATGCTAATTACATTGCCGGTTGCCAAATTGCATTATCTCTTATAGTTTCCGAGATATGGACTATCGATAATTTACACCTTAGGCTCTGCTTCTAACTTGGGCCCAAATTGTAAAATGGTCTTATCTATTGGCGATTTCGTTCCAATTCACATTCCAAGTAATATTCGGCATGCTAAGTACATTGCCGGTTGCCAAATTGCATTATCTATTATAGTTTCCGAGATATGGACTATCGATAATTTACACCTTAGGCTCTGCTTCCAACTTGGGCCCAAATTGTAAAATGGTCTTATCTATTGGCGTTTTCGTTCCAATTCACATTCCAATTAATATTCGGCATGCTAATTACATTGCCGGTTGCCAAATTGCATTATCTCTTATAGTTTCCGAGATATGGACTATCGGTAATTTACACCTTAGGCTCTGCTTCTAACTTGGGCCCTAATTGTAAAATGGTCTTACCTATTGGCGATTTCGTTCCAATTCACATTCCAAGTAATATTCGGCTTGCTAATTACATTGCCGGTTGCCAAATTGCATTATCTCTTATAGTTTCCGAGATATGGACTATCGATAATTTACACCTTAGGCTCTGCTTCTAACTTGGGCCCAAATTGTAAAATGGTCTTATCTCTTGGCGATTTCGTTCCAATTCACATTCCAAGTAATATTCGGCATGCTAATTACATTGCCGGTTGCCAAATTGCATTATCTCTTATAGTTTCCGAGATATGGACTATCGATAATTTACATCTTAGGCTCTGCTTCTAACTTGGGCCCAAATTGTAAAATCGTCTTATCTATTGGCGATTTCGTTCCAATTCACATTCCAAGTAATATTCGGCATGCTAATTACATTGCCGGTTGCCAAATTGCATTATCTCTTATAGTTTCCGAGATATGGACTATCGATAATTTACACCTTAGGCTCTGCTACTAAAAATGGTCTTATCTATTGGCGATTTCGTTCCAATTCACATTCCAAGTAATATTCGGCATGCTAATTACATTGCCGGTTGCCAAATTGCATTATCTCTTATAGTTTCCGAGATATGGACTATCGATAATTTACACCTTAGGCTCTGCTTCTAACTTGGGCCCAAATTGTAAAATGGTCTTATCTATTGGCGATTTCGTTCCAATTCACATTCCAAGTAATATTCGGCATGCTAATTACATTGCCGGTTGCCAAATTGCATTATCTCTTATAGTTTCCGAGATATGGACTATCGATAATTTACACCTTAGGCTCTGCTTCTAACTTGGGCCCAAATTGTAAAATGGTCTTATCTATTGGCGATTTCGTTCCAATTCACATTCCAAGTAATATCCGGCATGCTAATTACATTGCCGGTTGCCAAATTGAATTATCTCTTATAGTTTCCGAGATATGGACTATCGATAATTTACACCTTAGGCTCTGCTTCTAACTTGGGCCCAAATTGTAAAATGGTCTTATCTATTGGCGATTTCGTTCCAATTCACATTCCAAGTAATATTCGGCATGCTAATTACATTGCCGGTTGCCAAATTGCATTATCTCTTATAGTTTCCGAAATATGGACTCTCGATAATTTACACCTTAGGCTCTTCTTCTAACTTGGGCCCAAATTGTAAAATGGTCTTCTCTATTGGCGATTTCGTTCCAATTCACATTCCAAGTAATATTCGGCATGCTAATTACATTGCCGGTTGCCAAATTGCATTATCTCTTATAGTTTCCGAGATATGGACTATCGATAATTTACACCTTAGGCTCTGCTTCTAACTTGGGCCCAAATTGTAAAATGGTCTTATCTATTGGCGATTTCGTTCCAATTCACATTCCAAGTAATATTCGGCATGCTAATTACATTGCCGGTTGCCAAATTGCATTATCTCTTATAGTTTCCGAGATATGGACTATCGATAATTTACACCTTAGGCTCTGCTTCTAACTTGGGCCCAAATTGTAAAATGGTCTTCTCTATTGGCGATTTCGTTCCAATTCACATTCCAAGTAATATTCGGCATGCTAATTACATTGCCGGTTGCCAAATTGCATTATCTCTTAGAGTTTCCGAGATATGGACTATCGATAATTTACACCTTAGGCTCTGCTTCTAACTTGGGCCCAAATTGTAAAATGGCCTTCTCTATTGGCGACTTCGTTCCAATTCACATTCCAAGTAATATTCGGCATGCTAATTACATTGCCGGTTGCCAAATTGCAGTATCTCTTATAGTTTCCGAGATATGGACTATCGATAATTTACACCTTAGGCTCTGCTTCTAACTTGGGCCCAAATTGTAAAATCGTCTTATCTATTGGCGATTTCGTTCCAATTCACATTCCAAGTAATATTCGGCATGCTAATTACATTGCCGGTTGCCAAATTGCATTATCTCTTATAGTTTCCGAGATATGGACTATCGGTAATTTACACCTTAGGCTCTGCTTCTAACTTGGGCCCAAATTGTAAAATTGTCTTATCTATTGGCGATTTCGTTCCAATTCACATTCCAAGTAATATCCGGCATGCTAATTACATTGCCGGTTGCCAAATTGAATTATCTCTTATAGTTTCCGAGATATGGACTATCGATAATTTACACCTTAGGCTCTGCTTCTAACTTGGGCCCAAATTGTAAAATGGTCTTACCTATTGGCGATTTCGTTCCAATTCACATTCCAAGTAATATTCGGCTTGCTAATTACATTGCCGGTTGCCAAATTGCATTATCTCTTATAGTTTCCGAGATATGGACTATCGATAATTTACACCTTAGGCTCTGCTTCTAACTTGGGCCCAAATTGTAAAATGGTCTTATCTATTGGCGATTTCGTTCCAATTCACATTCCAAGTAATATCCGGCATGCTAATTACATTGCCGGTTGCCAAATTGAATTATCTCTTATAGTTTCCGAGATATGGACTATCGATAATTTACACCTTAGGCTCTGCTTCTAACTTGGGCCCAAATTGTTAAATGGTCTTACCTATTGGCGATTTCGTTCCAATTCACATTCCAAGTAATATTCGGCATGCTAATTACATTGCCGGTTGCCAAATTGCATTATCTCTTATAGTTTCCGAGATATGGACTATCGATAATTTACACCTTAGGCTCTGCTTCTAACTTGGGCCCAAATTGTAAAATGGTCTTATCTATTGGCGATTTCGTTCCAATTCACATTCCAAGTAATATTCGGCATGCTAATTACATTGCCGGTTCCCAAATTGCATTATCTCTTATAGTTTCCGAGATATGGACTATCGATAATTTACATCTTAGGCTCTGCTTCTAACTTGGGCCCAAATTGTAAAATCGTCTTATCTATTGGCGATTTCGTTCCAATTCACATTCCAAGTAATATTCGGCATGCTAATTACATTGCCGGTAGCCAAATTGCATTATCTCTTATAGTTTCCGAGATATGGACTATCGATAATTTACACCTTAGGCTCTGCTTCTAACTTTTGCCCAAATTGTAAAATGGTCTTATCAATTGGCGATTTCGTTCCAATTCACATTCCAAGTAATATCCGGCATGCTAATTACATTGCCGTTTGCCAAATTGCATTATCTCTTATAGTTTCCGAGATATGGACTATCGATAATTTACACCTTAGGCTCTGCTTCTAACTTGGGCCCAAATTGTAAAATGGTCTTATCTATTGGCGATTTCGTTCCAATTCACATTCCAAGTAATATTCGGCATGCTAATTACATTGCCGGTTGCCAAATTGCATTATCTATTATAGTTTCCGAGATATGGACTATCGATAATTTACACCTTAGGCTCTGCTTCCAACTTGGGCCCAAATTGTAAAATGGTCTTATCTATTGGCGTTTTCGTTCCAATTCACATTCCAAGTAATATTCGGCATGCTAATTACATTGCCGGTTGCCAAATTGCATTATCTCTTATAGTTTCCGAGATATGGACTATCGGTAATTTACACCTTAGGCTCTGCTTCTAACTTGGGCCCTAATTGTAAAATGGTCTTACCTATTGGCGATTTCGTTCCAATTCACATTCCAAGTAATATTCGGCTTGCTAATTACATTGCCGGTTGCCAAATTGCATTTTCTCTTATAGTTTCCGAGATATGGACTATCGATAATTTACACCTTAGGCTCTGCTTCTAACTTGGGCCCAAATTGTAAAATGGTCTTATCTATTGGCGATTTCGTTCCAATTCACATTCCAAGTAATATTCGGCATGCTAATTACATTGCCGGTTGCCAAATTGCATTATCTCTTATAGTTTCCGAGATATGGACTATCGATAATTTACATCTTAGGCTCTGCTTCTAACTTGGGCCCAAATTGTAAAATCGTCTTATCTATTGGCGATTTCGTTCCAATTCACATTCCAAGTAATATTCGGCATGCTAATTACATTGCCGGTTGCCAAATTGCATTATCTCTTATAGTTTCCGAGATATGGACTATCGATAATTTACACCTTAGGCTCTGCTACTAAAAATGGTCTTATCTATGGCGATTCCGTTCCAATTCACATTCCAAGTAATATTCGGCATGCTAATTACATTGCCGGTTGCCAAATTGCATTATCTCTTATAGTTTCCGAGATATGGACTATCGATAATTTACACCTTAGGCTCTGCTTCTAACTTGGGCCCAAATTGTAAAATGGTCTTATCTATTGGCGATTTCGTTCCAATTCACATTCCAAGTAATATTCGGCATGCTAATTACATTGCCGGTTGCCAAATTGCATTATCTCTTATAGTTTCCGAGATATGGACTATCGATAATTTACACCTTAGGCTCTGCTTCTAACTTGGGCCCAAATTGTAAAATGGTCTTATCTATTGGCGATTTCGTTCCAATTCACATTCCAAGTAATATCCGGCATGCTAATTACATTGCCGGTTGCCAAATTGAATTATCTCTTATAGTTTCCGAGATATGGACTATCGATAATTTACACCTAAGGCTCTGCTTCTAACTTGGGCCCAAATTGTAAAATGGTCTTATCTATTGGCGATTTCGTTCCAATTCACATTCCAAGTAATATTCGGCATGCTAATTACATTGCCGGTTGCCAAATTGCATTATCTCTTATAGTTTCCGAGATATGGACTATCGATAATTTACACCTCAGGCTCTGCTTCTAACTTGGGCCCAAATTGTAAAATGGTCTTATCTATTGGCGATTTCGTCCCAATTCACAATCCAAGTGATATTCGGCATGCTAATTACATTGCCGGTTGCGAAATTGCATTATCTCTTATAGTTTCCGAGATATGGACTATCAATAATTTACACCTTAGGCTCTGCTTCTAACTTGGGCCCAAATTGTAAAATGGTCTTATCTATTGGCGATTTCGTTCCAATTCACATTCCAAGTAATACTCGGCATGCTAATTACATTGCCGGTTGCCAAATTGCATTATCTCTTATAGTTTCCGAGATATGGACTATCGATAATTTACACCTTAGGCTCTGCTTCTAACTTGGGCCCAAATTGTAAAATGGTCTTATCTATTGGCGATTTCGTTCCAATTCACATTCCAAGTAATATTCGGCATGCTAATTACATTGCCGGTTGCCAAATTGCATTATCTATTATAGTTTCCGAGATATGGACTATCGATAATTTACACCTTAGGCTCTGCTTCTAACTTGGGCCCAAATTGTAAAATGGTCTTATCTATTGGCGTTTTCGTTCCAATTCACATTCCAAGTAATATTCGGCATGCTAATTACATTGCCGGTTGCCAAATTGCATTATCTCTTATAGTTTCCGAAATATGGACTCTCGATAATTTACACCTTAGGCTCTGCTTCTAACTTGGGCCCAAATTGTAAAATGGTCTTCTCTATTGGCGATTTCGTTCCAATTCACATTCCAAGTAATATTCGGCATGCTAATTACATTGCCGGTTGCCAAATTGCATTATCTCTTATAGTTTCCGAGATATGGACTATCGATAATTTACACCTTAGGCTCTGCTTCTAACTTGGGCCCAAATTGTAAAATGGTCTTATCTATTGGCGATTTCGTTCCAATTCACATTCCAAGTAATATTCGGCATGCTAATTACATTGCCGGTTGCCAAATTGCATTATCTCTTATAGTTTCCGAGATATGGACTATCGATAATTTACACCTTAGGCTCTGCTTCTAACTTGGGCCCAAATTGTAAAATGGTCTTCTCTATTGGCGATTTCGTTCCAATTCACATTCCAAGTAATATTCGGCATGCTAATTACATTGCCGGTTGCCAAATTGCATTATCTCTTAGAGTTTCCGAGATATGGACTATCGATAATTTACACCTTAGGCTCTGCTTCTAACTTGGGCCCAAATTGTAAAATGGCCTTCTCTATTGGCGACTTCGTTCCAATTCACATTCCAAGTAATATTCGGCATGCTAATTACATTGCCGGTTGCCAAATTGCAGTATCTCTTATAGTTTCCGAGATATGGACTATCGATAATTTACACCTTAGGCTCTGCTTCTAACTTGGGCCCAAATTGTAAAATCGTCTTATCTATTGGCGATTTCGTTCCAATTCACATTCCAAGTAATATCCGGCATGCTAATTACATTGCCGGTTGCCAAATTGAATTATCTCTTATAGTTTCCGAGATATGGACTATCGATAATTTACACCTTAGGCTCTGCTTCCAACTTGGGCCCAAATTGTAAAATGGTCTTATCTATTGGCGTTTTCGTTCCAATTCACATTCCAAGTAATATTCGGCATGCTAATTACATTGCCGGTTGCCAAATTGCATTATCTCTTATAGTTTCCGAGATATGGACTATCGGTAATTTACACCTTAGGCTCTGCTTCTAACTTGGGCCCTAATTGTAAAATGGTCTTACCTATTGGCGATTTCGTTCCAATTCACATTCCAAGTAATATTCGGCTTGCTAATTACATTGCCGGTTGCCAAATTGCATTTTCTCTTATAGTTTCCGAGATATGGACTATCGATAATTTACACCTTAGGCTCTGCTTCTAACTTGGGCCCAAATTGTAAAATGGTCTTATCTATTGGCGATTTCGTTCCAATTCACATTCCAAGTAATATTCGGCATGCTAATTACATTGCCGGTTGCCAAATTGCATTATCTCTTATAGTTTCCGAGATATGGACTATCGGTAATTTACACCTTAGGCTCTGCTTCTAACTTGGGCCCTAATTGTAAAATGGTCTTACCTATTGGCGATTTCGTTCCAATTCACATTCCAAGTAATATTCGGCTTGCTAATTACATTGCCGGTTGCCAAATTGCATTTTCTCTTATAGTTTCCGAGATATGGACTATCGATAATTTACACCTTAGGCTCTGCTTCTAACTTGGGCCCAAATTGTAAAATGGTCTTATCTATTGGCGATTTCGTTCCAATTCACATTCCAAGTAATATTCGGCATGCTAATTACATTGCCGGTTGCCAAATTGCATTATCTCTTATAGTTTCCGAGATATGGACTATCGATAATTTACATCTTAGGCTCTGCTTCTAACTTGGGCCCAAATTGTAAAATCGTCTTATCTATTGGCGATTTCGTTCCAATTCACATTCCAAGTAATATTCGGCATGCTAATTACATTGCCGGTTGCCAAATTGCATTATCTCTTATAGTTTCCGAGATATGGACTATCGATAATTTACACCTTAGGCTCTGCTACTAAAAATGGTCTTATCTATGGCGATTCCGTTCCAATTCACATTCCAAGTAATATTCGGCATGCTAATTACATTGCCGGTTGCCAAATTGCATTATCTCTTATAGTTTCCGAGATATGGACTATCGATAATTTACACCTTAGGCTCTGCTTCTAACTTGGGCCCAAATTGTAAAATGGTCTTATCTATTGGCGATTTCGTTCCAATTCACATTCCAAGTAATATTCGGCATGCTAATTACATTGCCGGTTGCCAAATTGCATTATCTCTTATAGTTTCCGAGATATGGACTATCGATAATTTACACCTTAGGCTCTGCTTCTAACTTGGGCCCAAATTGTAAAATGGTCTTATCTATTGGCGATTTCGTTCCAATTCACATTCCAAGTAATATCCGGCATGCTAATTACATTGCCGGTTGCCAAATTGAATTATCTCTTATAGTTTCCGAGATATGGACTATCGATAATTTACACCTAAGGCTCTGCTTCTAACTTGGGCCCAAATTGTAAAATGGTCTTATCTATTGGCGATTTCGTTCCAATTCACATTCCAAGTAATATTCGGCATGCTAATTACATTGCCGGTTGCCAAATTGCATTATCTCTTATAGTTTCCGAGATATGGACTATCGATAATTTACACCTCAGGCTCTGCTTCTAACTTGGGCCCAAATTGTAAAATGGTCTTATCTATTGGCGATTTCGTCCCAATTCACAATCCAAGTGATATTCGGCATGCTAATTACATTGCCGGTTGCGAAATTGCATTATCTCTTATAGTTTCCGAGATATGGACTATCAATAATTTACACCTTAGGCTCTGCTTCTAACTTGGGCCCAAATTGTAAAATGGTCTTATCTATTGGCGATTTCGTTCCAATTCACATTCCAAGTAATACTCGGCATGCTAATTACATTGCCGGTTGCCAAATTGCATTATCTCTTATAGTTTCCGAGATATGGACTATCGATAATTTACACCTTAGGCTCTGCTTCTAACTTGGGCCCAAATTGTAAAATGGTCTTATCTATTGGCGATTTCGTTCCAATTCACATTCCAAGTAATATTCGGCATGCTAATTACATTGCCGGTTGCCAAATTGCATTATCTATTATAGTTTCCGAGATATGGACTATCGATAATTTACACCTTAGGCTCTGCTTCTAACTTGGGCCCAAATTGTAAAATGGTCTTATCTATTGGCGTTTTCGTTCCAATTCACATTCCAAGTAATATTCGGCATGCTAATTACATTGCCGGTTGCCAAATTGCATTATCTCTTATAGTTTCCGAAATATGGACTCTCGATAATTTACACCTTAGGCTCTGCTTCTAACTTGGGCCCAAATTGTAAAATGGTCTTCTCTATTGGCGATTTCGTTCCAATTCACATTCCAAGTAATATTCGGCATGCTAATTACATTGCCGGTTGCCAAATTGCATTATCTCTTATAGTTTCCGAGATATGGACTATCGATAATTTACACCTTAGGCTCTGCTTCTAACTTGGGCCCAAATTGTAAAATGGTCTTATCTATTGGCGATTTCGTTCCAATTCACATTCCAAGTAATATTCGGCATGCTAATTACATTGCCGGTTGCCAAATTGCATTATCTCTTATAGTTTCCGAGATATGGACTATCGATAATTTACACCTTAGGCTCTGCTTCTAACTTGGGCCCAAATTGTAAAATGGTCTTCTCTATTGGCGATTTCGTTCCAATTCACATTCCAAGTAATATTCGGCATGCTAATTACATTGCCGGTTGCCAAATTGCATTATCTCTTAGAGTTTCCGAGATATGGACTATCGATAATTTACACCTTAGGCTCTGCTTCTAACTTGGGCCCAAATTGTAAAATGGCCTTCTCTATTGGCGACTTCGTTCCAATTCACATTCCAAGTAATATTCGGCATGCTAATTACATTGCCGGTTGCCAAATTGCAGTATCTCTTATAGTTTCCGAGATATGGACTATCGATAATTTACACCTTAGGCTCTGCTTCTAACTTGGGCCCAAATTGTAAAATCGTCTTATCTATTGGCGATTTCGTTCCAATTCACATTCCAAGTAATATCCGGCATGCTAATTACATTGCCGGTTGCCAAATTGAATTATCTCTTATAGTTTCCGAGATATGGACTATCGATAATTTACACCTTAGGCTCTGCTTCCAACTTGGGCCCAAATTGTAAAATGGTCTTATCTATTGGCGTTTTCGTTCCAATTCACATTCCAAGTAATATTCGGCATGCTAATTACATTGCCGGTTGCCAAATTGCATTATCTCTTATAGTTTCCGAGATATGGACTATCGGTAATTTACACCTTAGGCTCTGCTTCTAACTTGGGCCCTAATTGTAAAATGGTCTTACCTATTGGCGATTTCGTTCCAATTCACATTCCAAGTAATATTCGGCTTGCTAATTACATTGCCGGTTGCCAAATTGCATTTTCTCTTATAGTTTCCGAGATATGGACTATCGATAATTTACACCTTAGGCTCTGCTTCTAACTTGGGCCCAAATTGTAAAATGGTCTTATCTATTGGCGATTTCGTTCCAATTCACATTCCAAGTAATATTCGGCATGCTAATTACATTGCCGGTTGCCAAATTGCATTATCTCTTATAGTTTCCGAGATATGGACTATCGATAATTTACATCTTAGGCTCTGCTTCTAACTTGGGCCCAAATTGTAAAATCGTCTTATCTATTGGCGATTTCGTTCCAATTCACATTCCAAGTAATATTCGGCATGCTAATTACATTGCCGGTTGCCAAATTGCATTATCTCTTATAGTTTCCGAGATATGGACTATCGATAATTTACACCTTAGGCTCTGCTACTAAAAATGGTCTTATCTATGGCGATTCCGTTCCAATTCACATTCCAAGTAATATTCGGCATGCTAATTACATTGCCGGTTGCCAAATTGCATTATCTCTTATAGTTTCCGAGATATGGACTATCGATAATTTACACCTTAGGCTCTGCTTCTAACTTGGGCCCAAATTGTAAAATGGTCTTATCTATTGGCGATTTCGTTCCAATTCACATTCCAAGTAATATTCGGCATGCTAATTACATTGCCGGTTGCCAAATTGCATTATCTCTTATAGTTTCCGAGATATGGACTATCGATAATTTACACCTTAGGCTCTGCTTCTAACTTGGGCCCAAATTGTAAAATGGTCTTATCTATTGGCGATTTCGTTCCAATTCACATTCCAAGTAATATCCGGCATGCTAATTACATTGCCGGTTGCCAAATTGAATTATCTCTTATAGTTTCCGAGATATGGACTATCGATAATTTACACCTAAGGCTCTGCTTCTAACTTGGGCCCAAATTGTAAAATGGTCTTATCTATTGGCGATTTCGTTCCAATTCACATTCCAAGTAATATTCGGCATGCTAATTACATTGCCGGTTGCCAAATTGCATTATCTCTTATAGTTTCCGAGATATGGACTATCGATAATTTACACCTCAGGCTCTGCTTCTAACTTGGGCCCAAATTGTAAAATGGTCTTATCTATTGGCGATTTCGTCCCAATTCACAATCCAAGTGATATTCGGCATGCTAATTACATTGCCGGTTGCGAAATTGCATTATCTCTTATAGTTTCCGAGATATGGACTATCAATAATTTACACCTTAGGCTCTGCTTCTAACTTGGGCCCAAATTGTAAAATGGTCTTATCTATTGGCGATTTCGTTCCAATTCACATTCCAAGTAATACTCGGCATGCTAATTACATTGCCGGTTGCCAAATTGCATTATCTCTTATAGTTTCCGAGATATGGACTATCGATAATTTACACCTTAGGCTCTGCTTCTAACTTGGGCCCAAATTGTAAAATGGTCTTATCTATTGGCGATTTCGTTCCAATTCACATTCCAAGTAATATTCGGCATGCTAATTACATTGCCGGTTGCCAAATTGCATTATCTATTATAGTTTCCGAGATATGGACTATCGATAATTTACACCTTAGGCTCTGCTTCTAACTTGGGCCCAAATTGTAAAATGGTCTTATCTATTGGCGTTTTCGTTCCAATTCACATTCCAAGTAATATTCGGCATGCTAATTACATTGCCGGTTGCCAAATTGCATTATCTCTTATAGTTTCCGAAATATGGACTCTCGATAATTTACACCTTAGGCTCTGCTTCTAACTTGGGCCCAAATTGTAAAATGGTCTTCTCTATTGGCGATTTCGTTCCAATTCACATTCCAAGTAATATTCGGCATGCTAATTACATTGCCGGTTGCCAAATTGCATTATCTCTTATAGTTTCCGAGATATGGACTATCGATAATTTACACCTTAGGCTCTGCTTCTAACTTGGGCCCAAATTGTAAAATGGTCTTATCTATTGGCGATTTCGTTCCAATTCACATTCCAAGTAATATTCGGCATGCTAATTACATTGCCGGTTGCCAAATTGCATTATCTCTTATAGTTTCCGAGATATGGACTATCGATAATTTACACCTTAGGCTCTGCTTCTAACTTGGGCCCAAATTGTAAAATGGTCTTCTCTATTGGCGATTTCGTTCCAATTCACATTCCAAGTAATATTCGGCATGCTAATTACATTGCCGGTTGCCAAATTGCATTATCTCTTAGAGTTTCCGAGATATGGACTATCGATAATTTACACCTTAGGCTCTGCTTCTAACTTGGGCCCAAATTGTAAAATGGCCTTCTCTATTGGCGACTTCGTTCCAATTCACATTCCAAGTAATATTCGGCATGCTAATTACATTGCCGGTTGCCAAATTGCAGTATCTCTTATAGTTTCCGAGATATGGACTATCGATAATTTACACCTTAGGCTCTGCTTCTAACTTGGGCCCAAATTGTAAAATCGTCTTATCTATTGGCGATTTCGTTCCAATTCACATTCCAAGTAATATTCGGCATGCTAATTACATTGCCGGTTGCCAAATTGCATTATCTCTTATAGTTTCCGAGATATGGACTATCGGTAATTTACACCTTAGGCTCTGCTTCTAACTTGGGCCCAAATTGTAAAATTGTCTTATCTATTGGCGATTTCGTTCCAATTCACATTCCAAGTAATATCCGGCATGCTAATTACATTGCCGGTTGCCAAATTGAATTATCTCTTATAGTTTCCGAGATATGGACTATCGATAATTTACACCTTAGGCTCTGCTTCTAACTTGGGCCCAAATTGTAAAATGGTCTTACCTATTGGCGATTTCGTTCCAATTCACATTCCAAGTAATATTCGGCTTGCTAATTACATTGCCGGTTGCCAAATTGCATTATCTCTTATAGTTTCCGAGATATGGACTATCGATAATTTACACCTTAGGCTCTGCTTCTAACTTGGGCCCAAATTGTAAAATGGTCTTATCTATTGGCGATTTCGTTCCAATTCACATTCCAAGTAATATCCGGCATGCTAATTACATTGCCGTTTGCCAAATTGAATTATCTCTTATAGTTTCCGAGATATGGACTATCGATAATTTACACCTTAGGCTCTGCTTCTAACTTGGGCCCAAATTGTTAAATGGTCTTACCTATTGGCGATTTCGTTCCAATTCACATTCCAAGTAATATTCGGCATGCTAATTACATTGCCGGTTGCCAAATTGCATTATCTCTTATAGTTTCCGAGATATGGACTATCGATAATTTACACCTTAGGCTCTGCTTCTAACTTGGGCCCAAATTGTAAAATGGTCTTATCTATTGGCGATTTCGTTCCAATTCACATTCCAAGTAATATTCGGCATGCTAATTACATTGCCGGTTGCCAAATTGCATTATCTCTTATAGTTTCCGAGATATGGACTATCGATAATTTACATCTTAGGCTCTGCTTCTAACTTGGGCCCAAATTGTAAAATCGTCTTATCTATTGGCGATTTCGTTCCAATTCACATTCCAAGTAATATTCGGCATGCTAATTACATTGCCGGTAGCCAAATTGCATTATCTCTTATAGTTTCCGAGATATGGACTATCGATAATTTACACCTTAGGCTCTGCTTCTAACTTTTGCCCAAATTGTAAAATGGTCTTATCTATTGGCGATTTCGTTCCTATTCACATTCCAAGTAATATCCGGCATGCTAATTACATTGCCGGTTGCCAAATTGCATTATCTCTTATAGTTTCCGAGATATGGACTATCGATAATTTACACCTTAGGCTCTGCTTCTAACTTGGGCCCAAATTGTAAAATGGTCTTATCTATTGGCGATTTCGTTCCAATTCACATTCCAAGTAATATTCGGCATGCTAATTACATTGCCGGTTGCCAAATTGCATTATCTATTATAGTTTCCGAGATATGGACTATCGATAATTTACACCTTAGGCTCTGCTTCCAACTTGGGCCCAAATTGTAAAATGGTCTTATCTATTGGCGTTTTCGTTCCAATTCACATTCCAAGTAATATTCGGCATGCTAATTACATTGCCGGTTGCCAAATTGCCTTATCTCTTATAGTTTCCGAGATATGGACTATCGATAATTTACACCTTAGGCTCTGCTTCTAACTTGGGCCCAAATTGTAAAATCGTCTTATCTATTGGCGATTTCGTTCCAATTCACATTCCAAGTAATATTCGGCATGCTAATTATATTGCCGGTTGCCAAATTGCATTATCTCTTATAGTTTCCGAGATATGGACTATCGGTAATTTACACCTTAGGCTCTGCTTCTAACTTGGGCCCAAATTGTAAAATGATCTTATCTATTGGCGATTTCGTTCCAATTCACATTCCAAGTAATATCCGGCATGCTAATTACATTGCCGGTTGCCAAATTGAATTATCACTTATAGTTTCCGAGATATGGACTATCGATAATTTACACCTTAGGCTCTGCTTCTAACTTGGGCCCAAATTGTAAAATGGTCTTACCTATTGGCGATTTCGTTCCAATTCACATTCCAAGTAATATTCGGCTTGCTAATTACATTGCCGGTTGCCAAATTGCATTATCTCTTATAGTTTCCGAGATATGGACTATCGATAATTTACACCATAGGCTCTGCTTCTAACTTGGGCCCAAATTGTAAAATGGTCTTATCTATTGGCGATTTCGTTCCAATTCACATTCCAAGTAATATTCGGCATGCTAATTACATTGCCGGTTGCCAAATTGCATTATCTCTTATAGTTTCCGAGATATGGACTATCGATAATTTACATCTTAGGCTCTGCTTCTAACTTGGGCCCAAATTGTAAAATCGTCTTATCTATTGGCGATTTCGTTCCAATTCACATTCCAAGTAATATTCGGCATGCTAATTACATTGCCGGTTGCCAAATTGCATTATCTCTTATAGTTTCCGAGATATGGACTATCGATAATTTACACCTTAGGCTCTGCTTCTAAAAATGGTCTTATCTATTGGCGATTCCGTTCCAATTCACATTCCAAGTAATATTCGGCATGCTAATTACATTGCCGGTTGCCAAATTGCAGTATCTCTTATAGCTTCCGAGATATGGACTATCGATAATTTACACCTTAGGCTCTGCTTCTAACTTGGGCCCAAATTGTAAAATGGTCTTATCTATTGGCGATTTCGTTCCAATTCACATTCCAAGTAATATTCGGCATGCTAATTACATTGCCGGTTGCCAAATTGCATTATCTCTTAGAGTTTCCGAGATATGGACTATCGATAATTTACACCTTAGGCTCTGCTTCTAACTTGGGCCCAAATTGTAAAATGGCCTTCTCTATTGGCGACTTCGTTCCAATTCACATTCCAAGTAATATTCGGCATGCTAATTACATTGCCGGTTGCCAAATTGCAGTATCTCTTATAGTTTCCGAGATATGGACTATCGATAATTTACACCTTAGGCTCTGCTTCTAACTTGGGCCCAAATTGTAAAATCGTCTTATCTATTGGCGATTTCGTTCCAATTCACATTCCAAGTAATATTCGGCATGCTAATTACATTGCCGGTTGCCAAATTGCATTATCTCTTATAGTTTCCGAGATATGGACTATCGGTAATTTACACCTTAGGCTCTGCTTCTAACTTGGGCCCAAATTGTAAAATTGTCTTATCTATTGGCGATTTCGTTCCAATTCACATTCCAAGTAATATCCGGCATGCTAATTACATTGCCGGTTGCCAAATTGAATTATCTCTTATAGTTTCCGAGATATGGACTATCGATAATTTACACCTTAGGCTCTGCTTCTAACTTGGGCCCAAATTGTAAAATGGTCTTACCTATTGGCGATTTCGTTCCAATTCACATTCCAAGTAATATTCGGCTTGCTAATTACATTGCCGGTTGCCAAATTGCATTATCTCTTATAGTTTCCGAGATATGGACTATCGATAATTTACACCTTAGGCTCTGCTTCTAACTTGGGCCCAAATTGTAAAATGGTCTTATCTATTGGCGATTTCGTTCCAATTCACATTCCAAGTAATATCCGGCATGCTAATTACATTGCCGTTTGCCAAATTGAATTATCTCTTATAGTTTCCGAGATATGGACTATCGATAATTTACACCTTAGGCTCTGCTTCTAACTTGGGCCCAAATTGTTAAATGGTCTTACCTATTGGCGATTTCGTTCCAATTCACATTCCAAGTAATATTCGGCATGCTAATTACATTGCCGGTTGCCAAATTGCATTATCTCTTATAGTTTCCGAGATATGGACTATCGATAATTTACACCTTAGGCTCTGCTTCTAACTTGGGCCCAAATTGTAAAATGGTCTTATCTATTGGCGATTTCGTTCCAATTCACATTCCAAGTAATATTCGGCATGCTAATTACATTGCCGGTTGCCAAATTGCATTATCTCTTATAGTTTCCGAGATATGGACTATCGATAATTTACATCTTAGGCTCTGCTTCTAACTTGGGCCCAAATTGTAAAATCGTCTTATCTATTGGCGATTTCGTTCCAATTCACATTCCAAGTAATATTCGGCATGCTAATTACATTGCCGGTAGCCAAATTGCATTATCTCTTATAGTTTCCGAGATATGGACTATCGATAATTTACACCTTAGGCTCTGCTTCTAACTTTTGCCCAAATTGTAAAATGGTCTTATCTATTGGCGATTTCGTTCCTATTCACATTCCAAGTAATATCCGGCATGCTAATTACATTGCCGGTTGCCAAATTGCATTATCTCTTATAGTTTCCGAGATATGGACTATCGATAATTTACACCTTAGGCTCTGCTTCTAACTTGGGCCCAAATTGTAAAATGGTCTTATCTATTGGCGATTTCGTTCCAATTCACATTCCAAGTAATATTCGGCATGCTAATTACATTGCCGGTTGCCAAATTGCATTATCTATTATAGTTTCCGAGATATGGACTATCGATAATTTACACCTTAGGCTCTGCTTCCAACTTGGGCCCAAATTGTAAAATGGTCTTATCTATTGGCGTTTTCGTTCCAATTCACATTCCAAGTAATATTCGGCATGCTAATTACATTGCCGGTTGCCAAATTGCCTTATCTCTTATAGTTTCCGAGATATGGACTATCGATAATTTACACCTTAGGCTCTGCTTCTAACTTGGGCCCAAATTGTAAAATCGTCTTATCTATTGGCGATTTCGTTCCAATTCACATTCCAAGTAATATTCGGCATGCTAATTATATTGCCGGTTGCCAAATTGCATTATCTCTTATAGTTTCCGAGATATGGACTATCGGTAATTTACACCTTAGGCTCTGCTTCTAACTTGGGCCCAAATTGTAAAATGATCTTATCTATTGGCGATTTCGTTCCAATTCACATTCCAAGTAATATCCGGCATGCTAATTACATTGCCGGTTGCCAAATTGAATTATCACTTATAGTTTCCGAGATATGGACTATCGATAATTTACACCTTAGGCTCTGCTTCTAACTTGGGCCCAAATTGTAAAATGGTCTTACCTATTGGCGATTTCGTTCCAATTCACATTCCAAGTAATATTCGGCTTGCTAATTACATTGCCGGTTGCCAAATTGCATTATCTCTTATAGTTTCCGAGATATGGACTATCGATAATTTACACCTTAGGCTCTGCTTCTAACTTGGGCCCAAATTGTAAAATGGTCTTATCTATTGGCGATTTCGTTCCAATTCACATTCCAAGTAATATTCGGCATGCTAATTACATTGCCGGTTGCCAAATTGCATTATCTCTTATAGTTTCCGAGATATGGACTATCGATAATTTACATCTTAGGCTCTGCTTCTAACTTGGGCCCAAATTGTAAAATCGTCTTATCTATTGGCGATTTCGTTCCAATTCACATTCCAAGTAATATTCGGCATGCTAATTACATTGCCGGTTGCCAAATTGCATTATCTCTTATAGTTTCCGAGATATGGACTATCGATAATTTACACCTTAGGCTCTGCTTCTAAAAATGGTCTTATCTATTGGCGATTCCGTTCCAATTCACATTCCAAGTAATATTCGGCATGCTAATTACATTGCCGGTTGCCAAATTGCAGTATCTCTTATAGTTTCCGAGATATGGACTATCGATAATTTACACCTTAGGCTCTGCTTCTAACTTGGGCCCAAATTGTAAAATGGTCTTATCTATTGGCGATTTCGTTCCAATTCACATTCCAAGTAATATTCGGCATGCTAATTACATTGCCGGTTGCCAAATTGCATTATCTCTTATAGTTTCCGAGATATGGACTATCGATAATTTACACCTTAGGCTCTGCTTCTAACTTGGGCCCAAATTGTAAAATGGTCTTATCTATTGGCGATTTCGTTCCAATTTACATTCCAAGTAATATTCGGCATGCTAATTACATTGCCGGTTGCCAAATTGAATTATCTCTTATAGTTTCCGAGATATGGACTATCGATAATTTACACCTTAGGCTCTGCTTCTAACTTGGGCCCAAATTGTAAAATGGTCTTACCTATTGGCGATTTCGTTCCAATTCACATTCCAAGTAATATTCGGCATGCTAATTACATTGCCGGTTGCCAAATTGCATTATCTCTTATAGTTTCCGAGATACGGACTATCGATAATTTACACCTTAGGCTCTGCTTCTAACTTGGGCCCAAATTGTAAAATGGTCTTATCTATTGGCGATTTCGTTCCAATTCACATTCCAAGTAATATTCGGCATGCTAATTACATTGCCGGTTGCCAAATTGCATTATCTCTTATAGTTTCCGAGATATGGACTATCGATAATTTACACCTTAGGCTCTGCTTCTAACTTGGGTCCAAATTGTAAAATGGTCTTATCTATTGGCGATTTCGTTCCAATTCACATTCCAAGTAATATTCGGCATGCTAATTACATTGCCGGTTGCCAAATTGCATTATCTCTTATAGTTTCCGAGATATGGACTATCGATAATTTACACCTTAGGCTCTGCTTCTAACTTGGGCCCAAATTGTAAAATGGTCTTATCTATTGGCGATTTCGTTCCAATTCACATTCCAAGTAATATTCGGCATGCTAATTACATTGCCGGTTGCCAAATTGCATTATCTCTTATAGTTTCCGAGATATGGACTATCGATAATTTACACCTTAGGCTCTGCTTCTAACTTGGGCCCAAATTGTAAAATGGTCTTATCTATTGGCGATTTCGTTCCAATTCACATTCCAAGTAATATTCGGCATGCTAATTACATTGCCGGTTGCCAAATTGCATTATCTCTTATAGTTTCCGAGATATGGACTATCGATAATTTACACCTTAGGCTCTGCTTCTAACTTGGGCCCAAATTGTAAAATGGTCTTATCTATTGGCGATTTCGTTCCAATTCACATTCCAAGTAATATCCGGCATGCTAATTACATTGCCGGTTGCCAAATTGCATTATCTCTTATAGTTTCCGAGATATGGACTATCGATAATTTACACCTTAGGCTCTGCTTCTAACTTGGGCCCAAATTGTAAAATGGTCTTATCTATTGGCGATTTCGTTCCAATTCACATTCCAAGTAATATTCGGCATGCTAATTACATTGCCGGTTGCCAAATTGCATTATCTATTATAGTTTCCGAGATATGGACTATCGATAATTTACACCTTAGGCTCTGCTTCCAACTTGGGCCCAAATTGTAAAATGGTCTTATCTATTGGCGTTTTCGTTCCAATTCACATTCCAAGTAATATTCGGCATGCTAATTACATTGCCGGTTGCCAAATTGCCTTATCTCTTATAGTTTCCGAGATATGGACTATCGATAATTTACACCTTAGGCTCTGCTTCTAACTTGGGCCCAAATTGTAAAATCGTCTTATCTATTGGCGATTTCGTTCCAATTCACATTCCAAGTAATATTCGGCATGCTAATTATATTGCCGGTTGCCAAATTGCATTATCTCTTATAGTTTCCGAGATATGGACTATCGGTAATTTACACCTTAGGCTCTGCTTCTAACTTGGGCCCAAATTGTAAAATGATCTTATCTATTGGCGATTTCGTTCCAATTCACATTCCAAGTAATATCCGGCATGCTAATTACATTGCCGGTTGCCAAATTGAATTATCACTTATAGTTTCCGAGATATGGACTATCGATAATTTACACCTTAGGCTCTGCTTCTAACTTGGGCCCAAATTGTAAAATGGTCTTACCTATTGGCGATTTCGTTCCAATTCACATTCCAAGTAATATTCGGCTTGCTAATTACATTGCCGGTTGCCAAATTGCATTATCTCTTATAGTTTCCGAGATATGGACTATCGATAATTTACACCTTAGGCTCTGCTTCTAACTTGGGCCCAAATTGTAAAATGGTCTTATCTATTGGCGATTTCGTTCCAATTCACATTCCAAGTAATATTCGGCATGCTAATTACATTGCCGGTTGCCAAATTGCATTATCTCTTATAGTTTCCGAGATATGGACTATCGATAATTTACATCTTAGGCTCTGCTTCTAACTTGGGCCCAAATTGTAAAATCGTCTTATCTATTGGCGATTTCGTTCCAATTCACATTCCAAGTAATATTCGGCATGCTAATTACATTGCCGGTTGCCAAATTGCATTATCTCTTATAGTTTCCGAGATATGGACTATCGATAATTTACACCTTAGGCTCTGCTTCTAAAAATGGTCTTATCTATTGGCGATTCCGTTCCAATTCACATTCCAAGTAATATTCGGCATGCTAATTACATTGCCGGTTGCCAAATTGCAGTATCTCTTATAGTTTCCGAGATATGGACTATCGATAATTTACACCTTAGGCTCTGCTTCTAACTTGGGCCCAAATTGTAAAATGGTCTTATCTATTGGCGATTTCGTTCCAATTCACATTCCAAGTAATATTCGGCATGCTAATTACATTGCCGGTTGCCAAATTGCATTATCTCTTATAGTTTCCGAGATATGGACTATCGATAATTTACACCTTAGGCTCTGCTTCTAACTTGGGCCCAAATTGTAAAATGGTCTTATCTATTGGCGATTTCGTTCCAATTTACATTCCAAGTAATATTCGGCATGCTAATTACATTGCCGGTTGCCAAATTGAATTATCTCTTATAGTTTCCGAGATATGGACTATCGATAATTTACACCTTAGGCTCTGCTTCTAACTTGGGCCCAAATTGTAAAATGGTCTTACCTATTGGCGATTTCGTTCCAATTCACATTCCAAGTAATATTCGGCATGCTAATTACATTGCCGGTTGCCAAATTGCATTATCTCTTATAGTTTCCGAGATACGGACTATCGATAATTTACACCTTAGGCTCTGCTTCTAACTTGGGCCCAAATTGTAAAATGGTCTTATCTATTGGCGATTTCGTTCCAATTCACATTCCAAGTAATATTCGGCATGCTAATTACATTGCCGGTTGCCAAATTGCATTATCTCTTATAGTTTCCGAGATATGGACTATCGATAATTTACACCTTAGGCTCTGCTTCTAACTTGGGTCCAAATTGTAAAATGGTCTTATCTATTGGCGATTTCGTTCCAATTCACATTCCAAGTAATATTCGGCATGCTAATTACATTGCCGGTTGCCAAATTGCATTATCTCTTATAGTTTCCGAGATATGGACTATCGATAATTTACACCTTAGGCTCTGCTTCTAACTTGGGCCCAAATTGTAAAATGGTCTTATCTATTGGCGATTTCGTTCCAATTCACATTCCAAGTAATATTCGGCATGCTAATTACATTGCCGGTTGCCAAATTGCATTATCTCTTATAGTTTCCGAGATATGGACTATCGATAATTTACACCTTAGGCTCTGCTTCTAACTTGGGCCCAAATTGTAAAATGGTCTTATCTATTGGCGATTTCGTTCCAATTCACATTCCAAGTAATATTCGGCATGCTAATTACATTGCCGGTTGCCAAATTGCATTATCTCTTATAGTTTCCGAGATATGGACTATCGATAATTTACACCTTAGGCTCTGCTTCTAACTTGGGCCCAAATTGTAAAATGGTCTTATCTATTGGCGATTTCGTTCCAATTCACATTCCAAGTAATATTCGGCATGCTAATTACATTGCCGGTTGCCAAATTGCATTATCTCTTATAGTTTCCGAGATATGGACTATCGATAATTTACACCTTAAGCTCTGCTTCTAACTTGGGCCCAAATTGTAAAATGGTCTTATCTATTGGCGATTTCGTTCCAATTCACATTCCAAGTAATATTCGGCATGCTAATTACATTGCCGGTTGCCAAATTGAATTATCTCTTATAGTTTCCGAGATATGGACTATCGATAATTTACACCTTAGGCTCTGCTTCTAACTTGGGCCCAAATTGTAAAATGGTCTTACCTATTGGCGATTTCGTTCCAATTCACATTCCAAGTAATATTCGGCATGCTAATTACATTGCCGGTTGCCAAATTGCATTATCTCTTATAGTTTCCGAGATATGAACTATCGATAATTTACACCTTAGGCTCTGCTTCTAACTTGGGCCCAAATTGTAAAATGGTCTTATCTATTGGCGATTTCGTTCCAATTCACATTCCAAGTAATATTCGGCATGCTAATTACATTGCCGGTTGCCAAATTGCATTATCTCTTATAGTTTCCGAGATATGGGCTATCGATAATTTACACCTTAGGCTCTGCTTCTAACTTGGGCCCAAATTGTAAAATCGTCTTATCTATTGGCGATTTCGTTCCAATTCACATTCCAAGTAATATTCGGCATGCTAATTACATTGCCGGTTGCCAAATTGCATTATCTCTTATAGTTTCCGAGATATGGACTATCGGTAATTTACACCTTAGGCTCTGCTTCTAACTTGGGCCCAAATTGTAAAATGGTCTTATCTATTGGCGATTTCGTTCCAATTCACATTCCAAGTAATATCCGGCATGCTAATTACATTGCCGGTTGCCAAATTGAATTATCTCTTATAGTTTCCGAGATATGGACTATCGATAATTTACACCTTAGGCTCTGCTTCTAACTTGGGCCCAAATTGTAAAATGGTCTTACCTATTGGCGATTTCGTTCCAATTCACATTCCAAGTAATATTCGGCATGCTAATTACATTGCCGGTTGCCAAATTGCATTATCTCTTATAGTTTCCGAGATATGGACTATCGATAATTTACACCTTAGGCTCTGCTTCTAACTTGGGCCCAAATTGTAAAATGGTCTTATCTATTGGCGATTTCGATCCAATTCACATTCCAAGTAATATTCGGCATGCTAATTACATTGCCGGTTGCCAAATTGCATTATCTCTTATAGTTTCCGAGATATGGACTATCGATAATTTACATCTTAGGCTCTGCATCTAACTTGGGCCCAAATTGTAAAATCGTCTTATCTATTGGCGATTTCGTTCCAATTCACATTCCAAGTAATATTCGGCATGCTAATTACATTGCCGGTTGCCAAATTGCATTATCTCTTATAGTTTCCGAGATATGGACTATCGATAATTTACACCTTAGGCTCTGCTTCTAACTTGGGCCCAAATTGTAAAATGGTCTTATCTATTGGCGATTTCGTTCCAATTCACATTCCAAGTAATATTCGGCATGCTAATTACATTGCCGGTTCCCAAATTGCATTATCTCTTATAGTTTCCGAGATATGGACTATCGATAATTTACATCTTAGGCTCTGCTTCTAACTTGGGCCCAAATTGTAAAATCGTCTTATCTATTGGCGATTTCGTTCCAATTCACATTCCAAGTAATATTCGGCATGCTAATTACATTGCCGGTAGCCAAATTGCATTATCTCTTATAGTTTCCGAGATATGGACTATCGATAATTTACACCTTAGGCTCTGCTTCTAACTTTTGCCCAAATTGTAAAATGGTCTTATCAATTGGCGATTTCGTTCCAATTCACATTCCAAGTAATATCCGGCATGCTAATTACATTGCCGGTTGCCAAATTGCATTATCTCTTATAGTTTCCGAGATATGGACTATCGATAATTTACACCTTAGGCTCTGCTTCTAACTTGGGCCCAAATTGTAAAATGGTCTTATCTATTGGCGATTTCGTTCCAATTCACATTCCAAGTAATATTCGGCATGCTAATTACATTGCCGGTTGCCAAATTGCATTATCTATTATAGTTTCCGAGATATGGACTATCGATAATTTACACCTTAGGCTCTGCTTCCAACTTGGGCCCAAATTGTAAAATGGTCTTATCTATTGGCGTTTTCGTTCCAATTCACATTCCAAGTAATATTCGGCATGCTAATTACATTGCCGGTTGCCAAATTGCATTATCTCTTATAGTTTCCGAGATATGGACTATCGGTAATTTACACCTTAGGCTCTGCTTCTAACTTGGGCCCTAATTGTAAAATGGTCTTACCTATTGGCGATTTCGTTCCAATTCACATTCCAAGTAATATTCGGCTTGCTAATTACATTGCCGGTTGCCAAATTGCATTTTCTCTTATAGTTTCCGAGATATGGACTATCGATAATTTACACCTTAGGCTCTGCTTCTAACTTGGGCCCAAATTGTAAAATGGTCTTATCTATTGGCGATTTCGTTCCAATTCACATTCCAAGTAATATTCGGCATGCTAATTACATTGCCGGTTGCCAAATTGCATTATCTCTTATAGTTTCCGAGATATGGACTATCGATAATTTACATCTTAGGCTCTGCTTCTAACTTGGGCCCAAATTGTAAAATCGTCTTATCTATTGGCGATTTCGTTCCAATTCACATTCCAAGTAATATTCGGCATGCTAATTACATTGCCGGTTGCCAAATTGCATTATCTCTTATAGTTTCCGAGATATGGACTATCGATAATTTACACCTTAGGCTCTGCTACTAAAAATGGTCTTATCTATGGCGATTCCGTTCCAATTCACATTCCAAGTAATATTCGGCATGCTAATTACATTGCCGGTTGCCAAATTGCATTATCTCTTATAGTTTCCGAGATATGGACTATCGATAATTTACAACTTAGGCTCTGCTTCTAACTTGGGCCCAAATTGTAAAATGGTCTTATCTATTGGCGATTTCGTTCCAATTCACATTCCAAGTAATATTCGGCATGCTAATTACATTGCCGGTTGCCAAATTGCATTATCTCTTATAGTTTCCGAGATATGGACTATCGATAATTTACACCTTAAGCTCTGCTTCTAACTTGGGCCCAAATTGTAAAATGGTCTTATCTATTGGCGATTTCGTTCCAATTCACATTCCAAGTAATATCCGGCATGCTAATTACATTGCCGGTTGCCAAATTGAATTATCTCTTATAGTTTCCGAGATATGGACTATCGATAATTTACACCTAAGGCTCTGCTTCTAACTTGGGCCCAAATTGTAAAATGGTCTTATCTATTGGCGATTTCGTTCCAATTCACATTCCAAGTAATATTCGGCATGCTAATTACATTGCCGGTTGCCAAATTGCATTATCTCTTATAGTTTCCGAGATATGGACTATCGATAATTTACACCTCAGGCTCTGCTTCTAACTTGGGCCCAAATTGTAAAATGGTCTTATCTATTGGCGATTTCGTTCCAATTCACATTCCAAGTAATATTCGGCATGCTAATTACATTGCCGGTTGCCAAATTGCATTATCTATTATAGTTTCCGAGATATGGACTATCGATAATTTACACCTTAGGCTCTGCTTCTAACTTGGGCCCAAATTGTAAAATCGTCTTATTTATTGGCGATTTCGTTCCAATTCACATTCCAAGTAATATCCGGCATGCTAATTACATTGCCGTTTGCCAAATTGAATTATCTCTTATAGTTTCCGAGATATGGACTATCGATAATTTACACCTTAGGCTCTGCTTCTAACTTGGGCCCAAATTGTTAAATGGTCTTACCTATTGGCGATTTCGTTCCAATTCACATTCCAAGTAATATTCGGCATGCTAATTACATTGCCGGTTGCCAAATTGCATTATCTCTTATAGTTTCCGAGATATGGACTATCGATAATTTACACCTTAGGCTCTGCTTCTAACTTGGGCCCAAATTGTAAAATGGTCTTATCTATTGGCGATTTCGTTCCAATTCACATTCCAAGTAATATTCGGCATGCTAATTACATTGCCGGTTGCCAAATTGCATTATCTCTTATAGTTTCCGAGATATGGACTATCGATAATTTACATCTTAGGCTCTGCTTCTAACTTGGGCCCAAATTGTAAAATCGTCTTATCTATTGGCGATTTCGTTCCAATTCACATTCCAAGTAATATTCGGCATGCTAATTACATTGCCGGTAGCCAAATTGCATTATCTCTTATAGTTTCCGAGATATGGACTATCGATAATTTACACCTTAGGCTCTGCTTCTAACTTTTGCCCAAATTGTAAAATGGTCTTATCTATTGGCGATTTCGTTCCTATTCACATTCCAAGTAATATCCGGCATGCTAATTACATTGCCGGTTGCCAAATTGCATTATCTCTTATAGTTTCCGAGATATGGACTATCGATAATTTACACCTTAGGCTCTGCTTCTAACTTGGGCCCAAATTGTAAAATGGTCTTATCTATTGGCGATTTCGTTCCAATTCACATTCCAAGTAATATTCGGCATGCTAATTACATTGCCGGTTGCCAAATTGCATTATCTATTATAGTTTCCGAGATATGGACTATCGATAATTTACACCTTAGGCTCTGCTTCCAACTTGGGCCCAAATTGTAAAATGGTCTTATCTATTGGCGTTTTCGTTCCAATTCACATTCCAAGTAATATTCGGCATGCTAATTACATTGCCGGTTGCCAAATTGCCTTATCTCTTATAGTTTCCGAGATATGGACTATCGATAATTTACACCTTAGGCTCTGCTTCTAACTTGGGCCCAAATTGTAAAATCGTCTTATCTATTGGCGATTTCGTTCCAATTCACATTCCAAGTAATATTCGGCATGCTAATTATATTGCCGGTTGCCAAATTGCATTATCTCTTATAGTTTCCGAGATATGGACTATCGGTAATTTACACCTTAGGCTCTGCTTCTAACTTGGGCCCAAATTGTAAAATGATCTTATCTATTGGCGATTTCGTTCCAATTCACATTCCAAGTAATATCCGGCATGCTAATTACATTGCCGGTTGCCAAATTGAATTATCACTTATAGTTTCCGAGATATGGACTATCGATAATTTACACCTTAGGCTCTGCTTCTAACTTGGGCCCAAATTGTAAAATGGTCTTACCTATTGGCGATTTCGTTCCAATTCACATTCCAAGTAATATTCGGCTTGCTAATTACATTGCCGGTTGCCAAATTGCATTATCTCTTATAGTTTCCGAGATATGGACTATCGATAATTTACACCTTAGGCTCTGCTTCTAACTTGGGCCCAAATTGTAAAATGGTCTTATCTATTGGCGATTTCGTTCCAATTCACATTCCAAGTAATATTCGGCATGCTAATTACATTGCCGGTTGCCAAATTGCATTATCTCTTATAGTTTCCGAGATATGGACTATCGATAATTTACATCTTAGGCTCTGCTTCTAACTTGGGCCCAAATTGTAAAATCGTCTTATCTATTGGCGATTTCGTTCCAATTCACATTCCAAGTAATATTCGGCATGCTAATTACATTGCCGGTTGCCAAATTGCATTATCTCTTATAGTTTCCGAGATATGGACTATCGATAATTTACACCTTAGGCTCTGCTTCTAAAAATGGTCTTATCTATTGGCGATTCCGTTCCAATTCACATTCCAAGTAATATTCGGCATGCTAATTACATTGCCGGTTGCCAAATTGCAGTATCTCTTATAGTTTCCGAGATATGGACTATCGATAATTTACACCTTAGGCTCTGCTTCTAACTTGGGCCCAAATTGTAAAATGGTCTTATCTATTGGCGATTTCGTTCCAATTCACATTCCAAGTAATATTCGGCATGCTAATTACATTGCCGGTTGCCAAATTGCATTATCTCTTATAGTTTCCGAGATATGGACTATCGATAATTTACACCTTAGGCTCTGCTTCTAACTTGGGCCCAAATTGTAAAATGGTCTTATCTATTGGCGATTTCGTTCCAATTTACATTCCAAGTAATATTCGGCATGCTAATTACATTGCCGGTTGCCAAATTGAATTATCTCTTATAGTTTCCGAGATATGGACTATCGATAATTTACACCTTAGGCTCTGCTTCTAACTTGGGCCCAAATTGTAAAATGGTCTTACCTATTGGCGATTTCGTTCCAATTCACATTCCAAGTAATATTCGGCATGCTAATTACATTGCCGGTTGCCAAATTGCATTATCTCTTATAGTTTCCGAGATACGGACTATCGATAATTTACACCTTAGGCTCTGCTTCTAACTTGGGCCCAAATTGTAAAATGGTCTTATCTATTGGCGATTTCGTTCCAATTCACATTCCAAGTAATATTCGGCATGCTAATTACATTGCCGGTTGCCAAATTGCATTATCTCTTATAGTTTCCGAGATATGGACTATCGATAATTTACACCTTAGGCTCTGCTTCTAACTTGGGTCCAAATTGTAAAATGGTCTTATCTATTGGCGATTTCGTTCCAATTCACATTCCAAGTAATATTCGGCATGCTAATTACATTGCCGGTTGCCAAATTGCATTATCTCTTATAGTTTCCGAGATATGGACTATCGATAATTTACACCTTAGGCTCTGCTTCTAACTTGGGCCCAAATTGTAAAATGGTCTTATCTATTGGCGATTTCGTTCCAATTCACATTCCAAGTAATATTCGGCATGCTAATTACATTGCCGGTTGCCAAATTGCATTATCTCTTATAGTTTCCGAGATATGGACTATCGATAATTTACACCTTAGGCTCTGCTTCTAACTTGGGCCCAAATTGTAAAATGGTCTTATCTATTGGCGATTTCGTTCCAATTCACATTCCAAGTAATATTCGGCATGCTAATTACATTGCCGGTTGCCAAATTGCATTATCTCTTATAGTTTCCGAGATATGGACTATCGATAATTTACACCTTAGGCTCTGCTTCTAACTTGGGCCCAAATTGTAAAATGGTCTTATCTATTGGCGATTTCGTTCCAATTCACATTCCAAGTAATATTCGGCATGCTAATTACATTGCCGGTTGCCAAATTGCATTATCTCTTATAGTTTCCGAGATATGGACTATCGATAATTTACACCTTAAGCTCTGCTTCTAACTTGGGCCCAAATTGTAAAATGGTCTTATCTATTGGCGATTTCGTTCCAATTCACATTCCAAGTAATATTCGGCATGCTAATTACATTGCCGGTTGCCAAATTGAATTATCTCTTATAGTTTCCGAGATATGGACTATCGATAATTTACACCTTAGGCTCTGCTTCTAACTTGGGCCCAAATTGTAAAATGGTCTTACCTATTGGCGATTTCGTTCCAATTCACATTCCAAGTAATATTCGGCATGCTAATTACATTGCCGGTTGCCAAATTGCATTATCTCTTATAGTTTCCGAGATATGAACTATCGATAATTTACACCTTAGGCTCTGCTTCTAACTTGGGCCCAAATTGTAAAATGGTCTTATCTATTGGCGATTTCGTTCCAATTCACATTCCAAGTAATATTCGGCATGCTAATTACATTGCCGGTTGCCAAATTGCATTATCTCTTATAGTTTCCGAGATATGGGCTATCGATAATTTACACCTTAGGCTCTGCTTCTAACTTGGGCCCAAATTGTAAAATCGTCTTATCTATTGGCGATTTCGTTCCAATTCACATTCCAAGTAATATTCGGCATGCTAATTACATTGCCGGTTGCCAAATTGCATTATCTCTTATAGTTTCCGAGATATGGACTATCGGTAATTTACACCTTAGGCTCTGCTTCTAACTTGGGCCCAAATTGTAAAATGGTCTTATCTATTGGCGATTTCGTTCCAATTCACATTCCAAGTAATATCCGGCATGCTAATTACATTGCCGGTTGCCAAATTGAATTATCTCTTATAGTTTCCGAGATATGGACTATCGATAATTTACACCTTAGGCTCTGCTTCTAACTTGGGCCCAAATTGTAAAATGGTCTTACCTATTGGCGATTTCGTTCCAATTCACATTCCAAGTAATATTCGGCATGCTAATTACATTGCCGGTTGCCAAATTGCATTATCTCTTATAGTTTCCGAGATATGGACTATCGATAATTTACACCTTAGGCTCTGCTTCTAACTTGGGCCCAAATTGTAAAATGGTCTTATCTATTGGCGATTTCGATCCAATTCACATTCCAAGTAATATTCGGCATGCTAATTACATTGCCGGTTGCCAAATTGCATTATCTCTTATAGTTTCCGAGATATGGACTATCGATAATTTACATCTTAGGCTCTGCATCTAACTTGGGCCCAAATTGTAAAATCGTCTTATCTATTGGCGATTTCGTTCCAATTCACATTCCAAGTAATATTCGGCATGCTAATTACATTGCCGGTTGCCAAATTGCATTATCTCTTATAGTTTCCGAGATATGGACTATCGATAATTTACACCTTAGGCTCTGCTTCTAACTTGGGCCCAAATTGTAAAATGGTCTTATCTATTGGCGATTTCGTTCCAATTCACATTCCAAGTAATATTCGGCATGCTAATTACATTGCCGGTTCCCAAATTGCATTATCTCTTATAGTTTCCGAGATATGGACTATCGATAATTTACATCTTAGGCTCTGCTTCTAACTTGGGCCCAAATTGTAAAATCGTCTTATCTATTGGCGATTTCGTTCCAATTCACATTCCAAGTAATATTCGGCATGCTAATTACATTGCCGGTAGCCAAATTGCATTATCTCTTATAGTTTCCGAGATATGGACTATCGATAATTTACACCTTAGGCTCTGCTTCTAACTTTTGCCCAAATTGTAAAATGGTCTTATCAATTGGCGATTTCGTTCCAATTCACATTCCAAGTAATATCCGGCATGCTAATTACATTGCCGGTTGCCAAATTGCATTATCTCTTATAGTTTCCGAGATATGGACTATCGATAATTTACACCTTAGGCTCTGCTTCTAACTTGGGCCCAAATTGTAAAATGGTCTTATCTATTGGCGATTTCGTTCCAATTCACATTCCAAGTAATATTCGGCATGCTAATTACATTGCCGGTTGCCAAATTGCATTATCTATTATAGTTTCCGAGATATGGACTATCGATAATTTACACCTTAGGCTCTGCTTCCAACTTGGGCCCAAATTGTAAAATGGTCTTATCTATTGGCGTTTTCGTTCCAATTCACATTCCAAGTAATATTCGGCATGCTAATTACATTGCCGGTTGCCAAATTGCATTATCTCTTATAGTTTCCGAGATATGGACTATCGGTAATTTACACCTTAGGCTCTGCTTCTAACTTGGGCCCTAATTGTAAAATGGTCTTACCTATTGGCGATTTCGTTCCAATTCACATTCCAAGTAATATTCGGCTTGCTAATTACATTGCCGGTTGCCAAATTGCATTTTCTCTTATAGTTTCCGAGATATGGACTATCGATAATTTACACCTTAGGCTCTGCTTCTAACTTGGGCCCAAATTGTAAAATGGTCTTATCTATTGGCGATTTCGTTCCAATTCACATTCCAAGTAATATTCGGCATGCTAATTACATTGCCGGTTGCCAAATTGCATTATCTCTTATAGTTTCCGAGATATGGACTATCGATAATTTACATCTTAGGCTCTGCTTCTAACTTGGGCCCAAATTGTAAAATCGTCTTATCTATTGGCGATTTCGTTCCAATTCACATTCCAAGTAATATTCGGCATGCTAATTACATTGCCGGTTGCCAAATTGCATTATCTCTTATAGTTTCCGAGATATGGACTATCGATAATTTACACCTTAGGCTCTGCTACTAAAAATGGTCTTATCGATGGCGATCCAATTCACATTCCAAGTAATATTCGGCATGCTAATTACATTGCCGGTTGCCAAATTGCATTATCTCTTATAGTTTCCGAGATATGGACTATCGATAATTTACAACTTAGGCTCTGCTTCTAACTTGGGCCCAAATTGTAAAATGGTCTTATCTATTGGCGATTTCGTTCCAATTCACATTCCAAGTAATATTCGGCATGCTAATTACATTGCCGGTTGCCAAATTGCATTATCTCTTATAGTTTCCGAGATATGGACTATCGATAATTTACACCTTAAGCTCTGCTTCTAACTTGGGCCCAAATTGTAAAATGGTCTTATCTATTGGCGATTTCGTTCCAATTCACATTCCAAGTAATATCCGGCATGCTAATTACATTGCCGGTTGCCAAATTGAATTATCTCTTATAGTTTCCGAGATATGGACTATCGATAATTTACACCTAAGGCTCTGCTTCTAACTTGGGCCCAAATTGTAAAATGGTCTTATCTATTGGCGATTTCGTTCCAATTCACATTCCAAGTAATATTCGGCATGCTAATTATATTGCCGGTTGCCAAATTGCATTATCTCTTATAGTTTCCGAGATATGGACTATCGATAATTTACACCTCAGGCTCTGCTTCTAACTTGGGCCCAAATTGTAAAATGGTCTTATCTATTGGCGATTTCGTCCCAATTCACAATCCAAGTGATATTCGGCATGCTAATTACATTGCCGGTTGCGAAATTGCATTATCTCTTATAGTTTCCGAGATATGGACTATCAATAATTTACACCTTAGGCTCTGCTTCTAACTTGGGCCCAAATTGTAAAATGGTCTTATCTATTGGCGATTTCGTTCCAATTCACATTCCAAGTAATACTCGGCATGCTAATTACATTGCCGGTTGCCAAATTGCATTATCTCTTATAGTTTCCGAGATATGGACTATCGATAATTTACACCTTAGGCTCTGCTTCTAACTTGGGCCCAAATTGTAAAATGGTCTTATCTATTGGCGATTTCGTTCCAATTCACATTCCAAGTAATATTCGGCATGCTAATTACATTGCCGGTTGCCAAATTGCATTATCTATTATAGTTTCCGAGATATGGACTATCGATAATTTACACCTTAGGCTCTGCTTCTAACTTGGGCCCAAATTGTAAAATGGTCTTATCTATTGGCGTTTTCGTTCCAATTCACATTCCAAGTAATATTCGGCATGCTAATTACATTGCCGGTTGCCAAATTGCATTATCTCTTATAGTTTCCGAAATATGGACTCTCGATAATTTACACCTTAGGCTCTGCTTCTAACTTGGGCCCAAATTGTAAAATGGTCTTCTCTATTGGCGATTTCGTTCCAATCCACATTCCAAGTAATATTCGGCATGCTAATTACATTGCCGGTTGCCAAATTGCATTATCTCTTATAGTTTCCGAGATATGGACTATCGATAATTTACACCTTAGGCTCTGCTTCTAACTTGGGCCCAAATTGTAAAATGGTCTTATCTATTGGCGATTTCGTTCCAATTCACATTCCAAGTAATATTCGGCATGCTAATTACATTGCCGGTTGCCAAATTGCATTATCTCTTATAGTTTCCGAGATATGGACTATCGATAATTTACACCTTAGGCTCTGCTTCTAACTTGGGCCCAAATTGTAAAATGGTCTTCTCTATTGGCGATTTCGTTCCAATTCACATTCCAAGTAATATTCGGCATGCTAATTACATTGCCGGTTGCCAAATTGCATTATCTCTTAGAGTTTCCGAGATATGGACTATCGATAATTTACACCTTAGGCTCTGCTTCTAACTTGGGCCCAAATTGTAAAATGGCCTTCTCTATTGGCGACTTCGTTCCAATTCACATTCCAAGTAATATTCGGCATGCTAATTACATTGCCGGTTGCCAAATTGCAGTATCTCTTATAGTTTCCGAGATATGGACTATCGATAATTTACACCTTAGGCTCTGCTTCTAACTTGGGCCCAAATTGTAAAATCGTCTTATCTATTGGCGATTTCGTTCCAATTCACATTCCAAGTAATATTCGGCATGCTAATTACATTGCCGGTTGCCAAATTGCATTATCTCTTATAGTTTCCGAGATATGGACTATCGGTAATTTACACCTTAGGCTCTGCTTCTAACTTGGGCCCAAATTGTAAAATTGTCTTATCTATTGGCGATTTCGTTCCAATTCACATTCCAAGTAATATCCGGCATGCTAATTACATTGCCGGTTGCCAAATTGAATTATCTCTTATAGTTTCCGAGATATGGACTATCGATAATTTACACCTTAGGCTCTGCTTCTAACTTGGGCCCAAATTGTAAAATGGTCTTACCTATTGGCGATTTCGTTCCAATTCACATTCCAAGTAATATTCGGCTTGCTAATTACATTGCCGGTTGCCAAATTGCATTATCTCTTATAGTTTCCGAGATATGGACTATCGATAATTTACACCTTAGGCTCTGCTTCTAACTTGGGCCCAAATTGTAAAATGGTCTTATCTATTGGCGATTTCGTTCCAATTCACATTCCAAGTAATATCCGGCATGCTAATTACATTGCCATTTGCCAAATTGAATTATCTCTTATAGTTTCCGAGATATGGACTATCGATAATTTACACCTTAGGCTCTGCTTCTAACTTGGGCCCAAATTGTTAAATGGTCTTACCTATTGGCGATTTCGTTCCAATTCACATTCCAAGTAATATTCGGCATGCTAATTACATTGCCGGTTGCCAAATTGCATTATCTCTTATAGTTTCCGAGATATGGACTATCGATAATTTACACCTTAGGCTCTGCTTCTAACTTGGGCCCAAATTGTAAAATGGTCTTATCTATTGGCGATTTCGTTCCAATTCACATTCCAAGTAATATTCGGCATGCTAATTACATTGCCGGTTGCCAAATTGCATTATCTCTTATAGTTTCCGAGATATGGACTATCGATAATTTACATCTTAGGCTCTGCTTCTAACTTGGGCCCAAATTGTAAAATCGTCTTATCTATTGGCGATTTCGTTCCAATTCACATTCCAAGTAATATTCGGCATGCTAATTACATTGCCGGTAGCCAAATTGCATTATCTCTTATAGTTTCCGAGATATGGACTATCGATAATTTACACCTTAGGCTCTGCTTCTAACTTTTGCCCAAATTGTAAAATGGTCTTATCTATTGGCGATTTCGTTCCTATTCACATTCCAAGTAATATCCGGCATGCTAATTACATTGCCGGTTGCCAAATTGCATTATCTCTTATAGTTTCCGAGATATGGACTATCGATAATTTACACCTTAGGCTCTGCTTCTAACTTGGGCCCAAATTGTAAAATGGTCTTATCTATTGGCGATTTCGTTCCAATTCACATTCCAAGTAATATTCGGCATGCTAATTACATTGCCGGTTGCCAAATTGCATTATCTATTATAGTTTCCGAGATATGGACTATCGATAATTTACACCTTAGGCTCTGCTTCCAACTTGGGCCCAAATTGTAAAATGGTCTTATCTATTGGCGTTTTCGTTCCAATTCACATTCCAAGTAATATTCGGCATGCTAATTACATTGCCGGTTGCCAAATTGCCTTATCTCTTATAGTTTCCGAGATATGGACTATCGATAATTTACACCTTAGGCTCTGCTTCTAACTTGGGCCCAAATTGTAAAATCGTCTTATCTATTGGCGATTTCGTTCCAATTCACATTCCAAGTAATATTCGGCATGCTAATTACATTGCCGGTTGCCAAATTGCATTATCTCTTATAGTTTCCGAGATATGGACTATCGGTAATTTACACCTTAGGCTCTGCTTCTAACTTGGGCCCAAATTGTAAAATGATCTTATCTATTGGCGATTTCGTTCCAATTCACATTCCAAGTAATATCCGGCATGCTAATTACATTGCCGGTTGCCAAATTGAATTATCACTTATAGTTTCCGAGATATGGACTATCGATAATTTACACCTTAGGCTCTGCTTCTAACTTGGGCCCAAATTGTAAAATGGCCTTACCTATTGGCGATTTCGTTCCAATTCACATTCCAAGTAATATTCGGCTTGCTAATTACATTGCCGGTTGCCAAATTGCATTATCTCTTATAGTTTCCGAGATATGGACTATCGATAATTTACACCTTAGGCTCTGCTTCTAACTTGGGCCCAAATTGTAAAATGGTCTTATCTATTGGCGATTTCGTTCCAATTCACATTCCAAGTAATATTCGGCATGCTAATTACATTGCCGGTTGCCAAATTGCATTATCTCTTATAGTTTCCGAGATATGGACTATCGATAATTTACATCTTAGGCTCTGCTTCTAACTTGGGCCCAAATTGTAAAATCGTCTTATCTATTGGCGATTTCGTTCCAATTCACATTCCAAGTAATATTCGGCATGCTAATTACATTGCCGGTTGCCAAATTGCATTATCTCTTATAGTTTCCGAGATATGGACTATCGATAATTTACACCTTAGGCTCTGCTTCTAAAAATGGTCTTATCTATTGGCGATTTCGTTCCAATTCACATTCCAAGTAATATTCGGCATGCTAATTACATTGCCGGTTGCCAAATTGCAGTATCTCTTATAGTTTCCGAGATATGGACTATCGATAATTTACACCTTAGGCTCTGCTTCTAACTTGGGCCCAAATTGTAAAATGGTCTTATCTATTGGCGATTTCGTTCCAATTCACATTCCAAGTAATATTCGGCATGCTAATTACATTGCCGGTTGCCAAATTGCATTATCTCTTATAGTTTCCGAGATATGGACTATCGATAATTTACACCTTAGGCTCTGCTTCTAACTTGGGCCCAAATTGTAAAATGGTCTTATCTATTGGCGATTTCGTTCCAATTTACATTCCAAGTAATATTCGGCATGCTAATTACATTGCCGGTTGCCAAATTGAATTATCTCTTATAGTTTCCGAGATATGGACTATCGATAATTTACACCTTAGGCTCTGCTTCTAACTTGGGCCCAAATTGTAAAATGGTCTTACCTATTGGCGATTTCGTTCCAATTCACATTCCAAGTAATATTCGGCATGCTAATTACATTGCCGGTTGCCAAATTGCATTATCTCTTATAGTTTCCGAGATACGGACTATCGATAATTTACACCTTAGGCTCTGCTTCTAACTTGGGCCCAAATTGTAAAATGGTCTTACCTATTGGCGATTTCGTTCCAATTCACATTCCAAGTAATATTCGGCATACTAATTACATTGCCGGTTGCCAAATTGCATTATCTCTTATAGTTTCCGAGATATGGACTATCGATAATTTACACCTTAGGCTCTGCTTCTAACTTGGGCCCAAATTGTAAAATGGTCTTATCTATTGGCGATTTCGATCCAATTCACATTCCAAGTAATATTCGGCATGCTAATTACATTGCCGGTTGCCAAATTGCATTATCTCTTATAGTTTCCGAGATATGGACTATCGATAATTTACATCTTAGGCTCTGCATCTAACTTGGGCCCAAATTGTAAAATCGTCTTATCTATTGGCGATTTCGTTCCAATTCACATTCCAAGTAATATTCGGCATGCTAATTACATTGCCGGTTGCCAAATTGCATTATCTCTTATAGTTTCCGAGATATGGACTATCGATAATTTACACCGTAGGCTCTGCTTCTAACTTGGGCCCAAATTGTAAAATGGTCTTATCTATTGGCGATTTCGTTCCAATTCACATTCCAAGTAATATCCGGCATGCTAATTACATTGCCGGTTGCCAAATTGCATTATCTCTTATAGTTTCCGAGATATGGACTATCGATAATTTACACCTTAGGCTCTGCTTCTAACTTGGGCCCAAATTGTAAAATGGTCTTATCTATTGGCGATTTCGTTCCAATTCACATTCCAAGTAATATTCGGCATGCTAATTACATTGCCGGTTGCCAAATTGCATTATCTCTTATAGTTTCCGAGATATGGACTATCGATAATTTACACCTTAGGCTCTGCTTCTAACTTGGGCCCAAATTGTAAAATGGCCTTATCTATTGGCGATTTCGTTCCAATTCACATTCCAAGTAATATTCGGCATGCTAATTACATTGCCGGTTGCCAAATTGAATTATCTCTTATAGTTTCCGAGATATGGACTATCGATAATTTACACCTTAGGCTCTGCTTCTAACTTGGGCCCAAATTGTAAAATGGTCTTACCTATTGGCGATTTCGTTCCAATTCACATTCCAAGTAATATTCGGCATGCTAATTACATTGCCGGTTGCCAAATTGCATTATCTCTTATAGTTTCCGAGATATGGACTATCGATAATTTACACCTTAGGCTCTGCTTCTAACTTGGGCCCAAATTGTAAAATGGTCTTATCTATTGGCGATTTCGTTCCAATTCACATTCCAAGTAATATTCGGCATGCTAATTACATTGCCGGTTGCCAAATTGCATTATCTCTTATAGTTTCCGAGATATGGGCTATCGATAATTTACACCTTAGGCTCTGCTTCTAACTTGGGCCCAAATTGTAAAATCGTCTTATCTATTGGCGATTTCGTTCCAATTCACATTCCAAGTAATATTCGGCATGCTAATTACATTGCCGGTTGCCAAATTGCATTATCTCTTATAGTTTCCGAGATATGGACTATCGGTAATTTACACCTTAGGCTCTGCTTCTAACTTGGGCCCAAATTGTAAAATGGTCTTATCTATTGGCGATTTCGTTCCAATTCACATTCCAAGTAATATCCGGCATGCTAATTACATTGCCGGTTGCCAAATTGAATTATCTCTTATAGTTTCCGAGATATGGACTATCGATAATTTACACCTTAGGCTCTGCTTCTAACTTGGGCCCAAATTGTAAAATGGTCTTACCTATTCGCGATTTCGTTCCAATTCACATTCCAAGTAATATTCGGCATGCTAATTACATTGCCGGTTGCCAAATTGCATTATCTCTTATAGTTTCCGAGATATGGACTATCGATAATTTACACCTTAGGCTCTGCTTCTAACTTGGGCCCAAATTGTAAAATGGTCTTATCTATTGGCGATTTCGATCCAATTCACATTCCAAGTAATATTCGGCATGCTAATTACATTGCCGGTTGCCAAATTGCATTATCTCTTATAGTTTCCGAGATATGGACTATCGATAATTTACATCTTAGGCTCTGCATCTAACTTGGGCCCAAATTGTAAAATCGTCTTATCTATTGGCGATTTCGTTCCAATTCACATTCCAAGTAATATTCGGCATGCTAATTACATTGCCGGTTGCCAAATTGCATTATCTCTTATAGTTTCCGAGATATGGACTATCGATAATTTACACCTTAGGCTCTGCTTCTAACTTGGGCCCAAATTGTAAAATGGTCTTATCTATTGGCGATTTCGTTCCAATTCACATTCCAAGTAATATCCGGCATGCTAATTACATTGCCGGTTGCCAAATTGCATTATCTCTTATAGTTTCCGAGATATGGACTATCGATAATTTACACCTTAGGCTCTGCTTCTAACTTGGGCCCAAATTGTAAAATGGTCTTATCTATTGGCGATTTCGTTCCAATTCACATTCCAAGTAATATTCGGCATGCTAATTACATTGCCGGTTGCCAAATTGCATTATCTCTTATAGTTTCCGAGATATGGACTATCGATAATTTACACCTTAGGCTCTGCTTCTAACTTGGGCCCAAATTGTAAAATGGCCTTATCTATTGGCGATTTCGTTCCAATTCACATTCCAAGTAATATTCGGCATGCTAATTACATTGCCGGTTGCCAAATTGAATTATCTCTTATAGTTTCCGAGATATGGACTATCGATAATTTACACCTTAGGCTCTGCTTCTAACTTGGGCCCAAATTGTAAAATGGTCTTACCTATTGGCGATTTCGTTCCAATTCACATTCCAAGTAATATTCGGCATGCTAATTACATTGCCGGTTGCCAAATTGCATTATCTCTTATAGTTTCCGAGATATGGACTATCGATAATTTACACCTTAGGCTCTGCTTCTAACTTGGGCCCAAATTGTAAAATGGTCTTATCTATTGGCGATTTCGTTCCAATTCACATTCCAAGTAATATTCGGCATGCTAATTACATTGCCGGTTGCCAAATTGCATTATCTCTTATAGTTTCCGAGATATGGGCTATCGATAATTTACACCTTAGGCTCTGCTTCTAACTTGGGCCCAAATTGTAAAATCGTCTTATCTATTGGCGATTTCGTTCCAATTCACATTCCAAGTAATATTCGGCATGCTAATTACATTGCCGGTTGCCAAATTGCATTATCTCTTATAGTTTCCGAGATATGGACTATCGGTAATTTACACCTTAGGCTCTGCTTCTAACTTGGGCCCAAATTGTAAAATGGTCTTATCTATTGGCGATTTCGTTCCAATTCACATTCCAAGTAATATCCGGCATGCTAATTACATTGCCGGTTGCCAAATTGAATTATCTCTTATAGTTTCCGAGATATGGACTATCGATAATTTACACCTTAGGCTCTGCTTCTAACTTGGGCCCAAATTGTAAAATGGTCTTACCTATTGGCGATTTCGTTCCAATTCACATTCCAAGTAATATTCGGCATGCTAATTACATTGCCGGTTGCCAAATTGCATTATCTCTTATAGTTTCCGAGATATGGACTATCGATAATTTACACCTTAGGCTCTGCTTCTAACTTGGGCCCAAATTGTAAAATGGTCTTATCTATTGGCGATTTCGATCCAATTCACATTCCAAGTAATATTCGGCATGCTAATTACATTGCCGGTTGCCAAATTGCATTATCTCTTATAGTTTCCGAGATATGGACTATCGATAATTTACATCTTAGGCTCTGCATCTAACTTGGGCCCAAATTGTAAAATCGTCTTATCTATTGGCGATTTCGTTCCAATTCACATTCCAAGTAATATTCGGCATGCTAATTACATTGCCGGTTGCCAAATTGCATTATCTCTTATAGTTTCCGAGATATGGACTATCGATAATTTACACCTTAGGCTCTGCTTCTAACTTGGGCCCAAATTGTAAAATGGTCTTATCTATTGGCGATTTCGTTCCAATTTACATTCCAAGTAATATCCGGCATGCTAATTACATTGCCGGTTGCCAAATTGAATTATCTCTTATAGTTTCCGAGATATGGAATATCGATAATTTACACCTTAGGCTCAGCTTCTAACTTGGGCCCAAATTGTAAAATGGTCTTATCTATTGGCGATTTCGTTCCAATTCACATTCCAAGTAATATTCGGCATGCTAATTACATTGCCGGTTGCCAAATTGCATTATCTCTTATGGTTTCCGAGATATGGACTATCGATAATTTACATCTTAGGCTCTGCTTCTAACTTGGGCCCAAATTGTAAAATGGTCTTATCTATTGGCGATTTCGTTCCAATTCACATTCCAAGTAATATCCGGCATGCTAATTACATTGCCGGTTGCCAAATTGAATTATCTCTTATAGTTTCCGAGATATGGACTATCGATAATTTACACCTTAGGCTCTGCTTCTAACTTGGGCCCAAATTGTAAAATGGTCTTACCTATTGGCGATTTCGTTCCAATTCACATTCCAAGTAATATTCGGCATGCTAATTACATTGCCGGTTGCCAAATTGCATTATCTCTTATAGTTTCCGAGATATAGACTATCGATAATTTACACCTTAGGCTCTGCTTCTAACTTGGGCCCAAATTGTAAAATGGTCTTATCTATTGGCGATTTCGTTCCAATTCACATTCCAAGTAATATCCGGCATGCTAATTACATTGCCGGTTGCCAAATTGAATTATCTCTTATAGTTTCCGAGATATGGACTATCGATAATTTACACCTTAGGCTCTGCTTCTAACTTGGGCCCAAATTGTAAAATGGTCTTATCTATTGGCGATTTCGTTCCAATTCACATTCCAAGTAATATTCGGCATGCTAATTACATTGCCGATTGCCAAATTGCATTATCTCTTATAGTTTCCGAGATATGGACTATCGATAATTTACACCTTAGGCTCTGCTTCTAACTTTGGCCCAAATTGTAAAATGGTCTTATCTATTGGCGATTTCGTTCCAATTCACACTCCAAGTAATATTCGGCATGCTAATTACATTGCCGGTTGCGAAATTGCATTATCTCTTATAGTTTCCGAGATATGGACTATCAATAATTTACACCTTAGGCTCTGCTTCTAACTTGGGCCCAAATTGTAAAATGGTCTTATCTATTGGCGATTTCGTTCCAATTCACATTCCAAGTAATATTCGGCATGCTAATTACATTGCCGGTTGCCAAATTGCATTATCTCTTATAGTTTCCGAGATATGGACTATCAATAATTTACACCTTAGGCTCTGCTTCTAACTTGGGCCCAAATTGTAAAATGGCCTTATCTATTGGCGATTTCGTTCCAATTCACATTCCAAGTAATATTCGGCATGCTAATTACATTGCCGGTTGCCAAATTGCATTATCTCTTATAGTTTCCGAGATATGGACTATCGATAATTTACACCTTAAGCTCTGCTTCTAACTTGGGCCCAAATTGTAAAATGGCCTTATCTATTGGCGATTTCGTTCCAATTCACATTCCAAGTAATATTCGGCATGCTAATTACATTGCCGGTTGCCAAATTGCATTATCTCTTATAGTTTCCGAGATATGGACTATCGATAATTTACACCTTAGGCTCTGCTTCTAACTTGGGCCCAAATTGTAAAATGGCCTTACCTATTGGCGATTTCGTTCCAATTCACACTCCAAGTAATATTCGGCATGCTAATTACATTGCCGGTTGCGAAATTGCATTATCTCTTATAGTTTCCGAGATATGGACTATCAATAATTTACACCTTAGGCTCTGCTTCTAACTTGGGCCCAAATTGTAAAATGGTCTTATCTATTGGCGATTTCGTTCCAATTCACATTCCAAGTAATATTCGGCATGCTAATTACATTGCCGGTTGCCAAATTGCATTATCTCTTATAGTTTCCGAGATATGGACTATCGATAATTTACACCTTAGGCTCTGCTTCTAACTTGGGCCCAAATTGTAAAATGGTCTTATCTATTGGCGATTTCGTTCCAATTCACATTCCAAGTAATATTCGGCATGCTAATTACATTGCCGGTTGCCAAATTGCATTATCTCTTATAGTTTCCGAGATATGGACTATCGATAATTTACACCTTAGGCTCTGCTTCTAACTTGGGCCCAAATTGTAAAATGGTCTTATCTATTGGCGATTTCGTTCCAATTCACATTCCAAGTAATATTCGGCATGCTAATTACATTGCCGGTTGCCAAATTGCATTATCTCTTATAGTTTCCGAGATATGGGCTATCGATAATTTACACCTTAGGCTCTGCTTCTAACTTGGGCCCAAATTGTAAAATCGTCTTATCTATTGGCGATTTCGTTCCAATTCACATTCCAAGTAATATTCGGCATGCTAATTACATTGCCGGTTGCCAAATTGCATTATCTCTTATAGTTTCCGAGATATGGACTATCGGTAATTTACACCTTAGGCTCTGCTTCTAACTTGGGCCCAAATTGTAAAATGGTCTTATCTATTGGCGATTTCGTTCCAATTCACATTCCAAGTAATATCCGGCATGCTAATTACATTGCCGGTTGCCAAATTGAATTATCTCTTATAGTTTCCGAGATATGGACTATCGATAATTTACACCTTAGGCTCTGCTTCTAACTTGGGCCCAAATTGTAAAATGGTCTTACCTATTGGCGATTTCGTTCCAATTCACATTCCAAGTAATATTCGGCATGCTAATTACATTGCCGGTTGCCAAATTGCATTATCTCTTATAGTTTCCGAGATATGGACTATCGATAATTTACACCTTAGGCTCTGCTTCTAACTTGGGCCCAAATTGTAAAATGGTCTTATCTATTGGCGATTTCGATCCAATTCACATTCCAAGTAATATTCGGCATGCTAATTACATTGCCGGTTGCCAAATTGCATTATCTCTTATAGTTTCCGAGATATGGACTATCGATAATTTACATCTTAGGCTCTGCATCTAACTTGGGCCCAAATTGTAAAATCGTCTTATCTATTGGCGATTTCGTTCCAATTCACATTCCAAGTAATATTCGGCATGCTAATTACATTGCCGGTTGCCAAATTGCATTATCTCTTATAGTTTCCGAGATATGGACTATCGATAATTTACACCTTAGGCTCTGCTTCTAACTTGGGCCCAAATTGTAAAATGGTCTTATCTATTGGCGATTTCGTTCCAATTCACATTCCAAGTAATATCCGGCATGCTAATTACATTGCCGGTTGCCAAATTGAATTATCTCTTATAGTTTCCGAGATATGGAATATCGATAATTTACACCTTAGGCTCAGCTTCTAACTTGGGCCCAAATTGTAAAATGGTCTTATCTATTGGCGATTTCGTTCCAATTCACATTCCAAGTAATATTCGGCATGCTAATTACATTGCCGGTTGCCAAATTGCATTTTCTCTTATGGTTTCCGAGATATGTACTATCGATAATTTACATCTTAGGCTCTGCTTCTAACTTGGGCCCAAATTGTAAAATGGTCTTATCTATTGGCGATTTCGTTCCAATTCACATTCCAAGTAATATCCGGCATGCTAATTACATTGCCGGTTGCCAAATTGAATTATCTCTTATAGTTTCCGAGATATGGACTATCGATAATTTACACCTTAGGCTCTGCTTCTAACTTGGGCCCAAATTGTAAAATGGTCTTACCTATTGGCGATTTCGTTCCAATTCACATTCCAAGTAATATTCGGCATGCTAATTACATTGCCGGTTGCCAAATTGCATTATCTCTTATAGTTTCCGAGATATAGACTATCGATAATTTACACCTTAGGCTCTGCTTCTAACTTGGGCCCAAATTGTAAAATGGTCTTATCTATTGGCGATTTCGTTCCAATTCACATTCCAAGTAATATCCGGCATGCTAATTACATTGCCGGTTGCCAAATTGAATTATCTCTTATAGTTTCCGAGATATGGACTATCGATAATTTACACCTTAGGCTCTGCTTCTAACTTGGGCCCAAATTGTAAAATGGTCTTATCTATTGGCGATTTCGTTCCAATTCACATTCCAAGTAATATTCGGCATGCTAATTACATTGCCGATTGCCAAATTGCATTATCTCTTATAGTTTCCGAGATATGGACTATCGATAATTTACACCTTAGGCTCTGCTTCTAACTTTGGCCCAAATTGTAAAATGGTCTTATCTATTGGCGATTTCGTTCCAATTCACACTCCAAGTAATATTCGGCATGCTAATTACATTGCCGGTTGCGAAATTGCATTATCTCTTATAGTTTCCGAGATATGGACTATCAATAATTTACACCTTAGGCTCTGCTTCTAACTTGGGCCCAAATTGTAAAATGGTCTTATCTATTGGCGATTTCGTTCCAATTCACATTCCAAGTAATATTCGGCATGCTAATTACATTGCCGGTTGCCAAATTGCATTATCTCTTATAGTTTCCGAGATATGGACTATCAATAATTTACACCTTAGGCTCTGCTTCTAACTTGGGCCCAAATTGTAAAATGGCCTTATCTATTGGCGATTTCGTTCCAATTCACATTCCAAGTAATATTCGGCATGCTAATTACATTGCCGGTTGCCAAATTGCATTATCTCTTATAGTTTCCGAGATATGGACTATCGATAATTTACACCTTAAGCTCTGCTTCTAACTTGGGCCCAAATTGTAAAATGGCCTTATCTATTGGCGATTTCGTTCCAATTCACATTCCAAGTAATATTCGGCATGCTAATTACATTGCCGGTTGCCAAATTGCATTATCTCTTATAGTTTCCGAGATATGGACTATCGATAATTTACACCTTAGGCTCTGCTTCTAACTTGGGCCCAAATTGTAAAATGGCCTTACCTATTGGCGATTTCGTTCCAATTCACACTCCAAGTAATATTCGGCATGCTAATTACATTGCCGGTTGCGAAATTGCATTATCTCTTATAGTTTCCGAGATATGGACTATCAATAATTTACACCTTAGGCTCTGCTTCTAACTTGGGCCCAAATTGTAAAATGGTCTTATCTATTGGCGATTTCGTTCCAATTCACATTCCAAGTAATATTCGGCATGCTAATTACATTGCCGGTTGCCAAATTGCATTATCTCTTATAGTTTCCGAGATATGGACTATCGATAATTTACACCTTAGGCTCTGCTTCTAACTTGGGCCCAAATTGTAAAATGGTCTTATCTATTGGCGATTTCGTTCCAATTCACATTCCAAGTAATATTCGGCATGCTAATTACATTGCCGGTTGCCAAATTGCATTATCTCTTATAGTTTCCGAGATATGGACTATCGATAATTTACACCTTAGGCTCTGCTTCTAACTTGGGCCCAAATTGTAAAATGGTCTTATCTATTGGCGATTTCGTTCCAATTCACATTCCAAGTAATATTCGACATGCTAATTACATTGCCGGTTGCCAAATTGCATTAACTCTTATAGTTTCCGAGATATGGACTATCGATAATTTACACCTTAGGCTCTGCTTCTAACTTGGCCCCAAATTGTAAAATGGTCTTATCTATTGGCGATTTCGTTCCAATTCACATTCCAAGTAATATTCGGCATGCTAATTACATTGCCGGTTGCCAAATTGCATTATCTCTTATAGTTTCCGAGATATGGACTATCGATAATTTACACCTTAGGCTCTACTTCTAACTTGGGCCCAAATTGTAAAATGGTCTTATCTATTGGCGATTTCGTTCCAATTCACATTCCAAGTAATATTCGGCATGCTAATTACATTGCCGGTTGCCAAATTGCATTATCTCTTATAGTTTCCGAGATATGGACTATCGATAATTTACATCTTAGGCTCTGCTTCTAACTTGGGCCCAAATTGTAAAATCGTCTTATCTATTGGCGATTTCGTTCCAATTCACATTCCAAGTAATATTCGGCATGCTAATTACATTGCCGGTTGCCAAATTGCATTATCTCTTATAGTTTCCGAGATATGGACTATCGATAATTTACACCTTAGGCTCTGCTTCTAACTTGGGCCCAAATTGTAAAATGGTCTTATCTATTGGCGATTTCGTTCCAATTCACATTCCAAGTAATATCCGGCATGCTAATTACATTGCCGGTTGCCAAATTGAATTATCTCTTATAGTTTCCGAGATATGGACTATCGATAATTTACACCTTAGGCTCTGCTTCTAACTTGGGCCCAAATTGCAAAATGGTCTTATCTATTGGCGATTTCGTTCCAATTCACATTCCAAGTAATATTCGGCATGCTAATTACATTGCCGGTTGCCAAATTGCATTATCTCTTATAGTTTCCGAGATATGGACTATCGATAATTTACATCTTAGGCTCTGCTTCTAACTTGGGCCCAAATTGTAAAATGGTCTTATCTATTGGCGATTTCGTTCCAATTCACATTCCAAGTAATATCCGGCATGCTAATTACATTGCCGGTTGCCAAATTGCATTATCTCTTATAGTTTCCGAGATATGGACTATCGATAATTTACACCTTAGGCTCTGCTTCTAACTTGGGCCCAAATTGTAAAATGGTCTTATCTATTGGCGATTTCGTCCCAATTCACATTTCAAGTGATATTCGGCATGCTAATTACATTGCCGGTTGCGAAATTGCATTATCTCTTATAGTTTCCGAGATATGGACTATCAATAATTTACACCTTAGGCTCTGCTTCTAACTTGGGCCCAAATTGTAAAATGGTCTTATCTATTGGCGATTTCGTTCCAATTCACATTCCAAGTAATATTCGGCATGCTAATTACATTGCCGGTTGCCAAATTGCATTATCTCTTATAGTTTCCGAGATATGGACTATCGATAATTTACACCTTAGGCTCTGCTTCTAACTTGGGCCCAAATTGTAAAATGGTCTTATCTATTGGCGATTTCGTTCCAATTCACATTCCAAGCAATATTCGGCATGCTAATTACATTGCCGGTTGCCAAATTGCATTATCTCTTATAGTTTCCGAGATATGGACTATCGATAATTTACACCTTAGGCTCTGCTTCTAACTTGGGCCCAAATTGTAAAATGGTCTTATCTATTGGCGATTTCGTTCCAATTCACATTCCAAGTAATATTCGGCATGCTAATTACATTGCCGGTTGCCAAATTGCATTATCTCTTATAGTTTCCGATATATGGACTATCGATAATTTACACCTTAGGCTCTGCTTCTAACTTGGGCCCAAATTGTAAAATGGTCTTATCTGTTGGCGATTTCGTTCCAATTCACATTCCAAGTAATATCCGGCATGCTAATTACATTGCCTGTTGCCAAATTGAATTATCTCTTATAGTTTCCGAGATATGGACTATCGATAATTTACACCTTAGGCTCTGCTTCTAACTTGGGCCCAAATTGTAAAATGGTCTTATCTATTGGCGATTTCGTTCCAATTCACATTCCAAGTAATATTCGGCATGCTAATTACATTGCCGGTTGCCAAATTGCATTATCTCTTATAGTTTCCGAGATATGGACTATCGATAATTTACATCTTAGGCTCTGCTTCTAAATTGGGCCCAAATTGTAAAATGGTCTTATCTATTGGCGATTTCGTTCCAATTCACATTCCAAGTAATATTCGGCATGCTAATTACATTGCCGGTTGCGAAATTGCATTATCTCTTATAGTTTCCGAGATATGGACTATCAATAATTTACAACTTAGGCTCTGCTTCTAACTTGGGCCCAAATTGTAAAATGGTCTTATCTATTGGCGATTTCGTTCCAATTCACATTCCAAGTAATATTCGGCATGCTAATTACATTGCCGGTTGCCAAAGTGCATTATCTCTTATAGTTTCCGAGATATGGACTATCGATAATTTACACCTTAGGCTCTGCTTCTAACTTGGGCCCAAATTGTAAAATGGTCTTATCTATTGGCGATTTCGTTCCAATTCACATTCCAAGTAATATTCGGCATGCTAATTACATTGCCGGTTGCCAAATTGCATTATCTCTTATAGTTTCCGAGATATGGACTATCGATAATTTACACCTTAGGCTCTGCTTCTAACTTGGGCCCAAATTGTAAAATGGTCTTATCTATTGGCGATTTCGTTCCAATTCACATTCCAAGTAATATTCGGCATGCTAATTACATTGCCGGTTGCCAAAGTGCATTATCTCTTATAGTTTCCGAGATATGGACTATCGATAATTTACACCTTAGGCTCTGCTCCTAACTTGGGCCCAAATTGTAAAATGGTCTTATCTATTGGCGATTTCGTTCCAATTCACATTCCAAGTAATATTCGGCATGCTAATTACATTGCCGGTTGCCAAATTGCATTATCTCTTATAGTTTCCGAGATATGGACTATCGATAATTTACACCTTAGGCTCTGCTTCTAACTTGGGCCCAAATTGTAAAATGGTCTTATCTATTGGCGATTTCGTTCCAATTCACATTCCAAGTAATATTCGGCATGCTAATTACATTGCCGGTTGCCAAATTGCATTATCTCTTATAGTTTCCGAGATATGGACTATCGGTAATTTACACCTTAGGCTCTGCTTCTAACTTGGGCCCAAATTGTAAAATGGTCTTATCTATTGGCGATTTCGTTCCAATTCACATACCAAGTAATATCCGGCATGCTAATTACATTGCCGGTTGCCAAATTGAATTATCTCTTACAGTTTCCGAGATATGGACTATCAATAATTTACACCTTAGGCTCTGCTTCTAACTTGGGCCCAAATTGTAAAATGGTCTTACCTATTGGCGATTTCGTTCCAATTCACATTTCAAGTAATATTCGGCATGCTAATTACATTGCCGGTTGCCAAATTGCAATATCTCTTATAGTTTCCGAGATATGGACTATCGATAATTTACACCTTAGGCTCTGCTTCTAACTAGGGCCCAAATTGTAAAATGGTCTTATCTATTGGCGATTTCGTTCCAATTCACATTCCAAGTAATATTCGGCATGCTAATTACATTGCCGGTTGCCAAATTGCATTATCTCTTATAGTTTCCGAGATATGGACTATCGATAATTTACATCTTAGGCTCTGCTTCTAACTTGGGCCCAAATTGTAAAATCGTCTTATCTATTGGCGATTTCGTTCCAATTCACATTCCAAGTAATATTCGGCATGCTAATTACATTGCCAGTTGCCAAATTGCATTATCTCTTATAGTTTCCGAGATATGGACTATCGATAATTTACACCTTAGGCTCTGCTTCTAACTTGGGCCCAAATTGTAAAATGGTCTTATCTATTGGCGATTTCGTTCCAATTCACATTCCAAGTAATATCCGGCATGCTAATTACATTGCCGGTTGCCAAATTGAATTATCTCTTATAGTTTCCGAGATATGGACTATCGATAATTTACACCTTAGGCTCTGCTTCTAACTTGGGCCCAAATTGTAAAATGGTCTTATCTATTGGCGATTTCGTTCCAATTCACATTCCAAGTAATATACGGCATGCTAATTACATTGCCGGTTGCCAAATTGCATTATCTCTTATAGTTTCCGAGATATGGACTATCGATAATTTACACCTTAGGCTCTGCTTCTAACTAGGGCCCAAATTGTAAAATGGTCTTATCTATTGGCGATTTCGTTCCAATTCACATTCCAAGTAATATTCGGCATGCTAATTACATTGCCGGTTGCCAAATTGCATTATCTCTTATAGTTTCCGAGATATGGACTATCGATAATTTACACTTTAGGCTCTGCTTCTAACTTGGGCCCAAATTGTAAAATGGTCTTATCTATTGGCGATTTCGTTCCAATTCACATTCCAAGTAATATTCGGCATGCTAATTACATTGCCGGTTGCCAAAGTGCATTATCTCTTATAGTTTCCGAGATATGGACTATCGATAATTTACACCTTATTCTCTGCTCCTAACTTGGGCCCAAATTGTAAAATGGTCTTATCTATTGGCGATTTCGTTCCAATTCACATTCCAAGTAATATTCGGCATGCTAATTACATTGCCGGTTACCAAATTGCATTATCTCTTATAGTTTCCGAGATATGGACTATCGATAATTTACACCTTAGGCTCTGCTTCTAACTTGGGCCCAAATTGTAAAATGGTCTTATCTATTGGCGATTTCGTTCCAATTCACATTCCAAGTAATATTCGGCATGCTAATTACATTGCCGGTTGCCAAATTGCATTATCTCTTATAGTTTCCGAGATATGGACTATCGGTAATTTACACCTTAGGCTCTGCTTCTAACTTGGGCCCAAATTGTAAAATGGTCTTATCTATTGGCGATTTCGTTCCAATTCACATTCCAAGTAATATCCGGCATGCTAATTACATTGCCGGTTGCCAAATTGAATTATCTCTTACAGTTTCCGAGATATGGACTATCGATAATTTACACCTTAGGCTCTGCTTCTAACTTGGGCCCAAATTGTAAAATGGTCTTACCTATTGGCGATTTCGTTCCAGTTCACATTTCAAGTAATATTCGGCATGCTAATTACATTGCCGGTTGCCAAATTGCAATATCTCTTATAGTTTCCGAGATATGGACTATCGATAATTTACACCTTAGGCTCTGCTTCTAACTAGGGCCCAAATTGTAAAATGGTCTTATCTATTGGCGATTTCGTTCCAATTCACATTCCAAGTAATATTCGGCATGCTAATTACATTGCCGGTTGCCAAATTGCATTATCTCTTATAGTTTCCGAGATATGGACTATCGATAATTTACATCTTAGGCTCTGCTTCTAACTTGGGCCCAAATTGTAAAATCGTCTTATCTATTGGCGATTTCGTTCCAATTCACATTCCAAGTAATATTCGGCATGCTAATTACATTGCCGGTTGCCAAATTGCATTATCTCTTATAGTTTCCGAGATATGGACTATCGATAATTTACACCTTAGGCTCTGCTTCTAACTTGGGCCCAAATTGTAAAATGGTCTTATCTATTGGCGATTTCGTTCCAATTCACATTCCAAGTAATATCCGGCATGCTAATTACATTGCCGGTTGCCAAATTGAATTATCTCTTATAGTTTCCGAGATATGGACTATCGATAATTTACACCTTAGGCTCTGCTTCTAACTTGGGCCCAAATTGTAAAATGGTCTTATCTATTGGCGATTTCGTTCCAATTCACATTCCAAGTAATATATGGCATGCTAATTACATTGCCGGTTGCCAAATTGCATTATCTCTTATAGTTTCCGAGATATGGACTATCGATAATTTACACCTTAGGCTCTGCTTCTAACTTGGGCCCAAATTGTAAAATGGTCTTATCTATTGGCGATTTCGTTCCAATTCACATTCCAAGTAATATTCGGCATGCTAATTACATTGCCGGTTGCCAAAGTGCATTATCTCTTATAGTTTCCGAGATATGGACTATCGATAATTTACACCTTAGGCTCTGCTCCTAACTTGGGCCCAAATTGTAAAATGGTCTTATCTATTGGCGATTTCGTTCCAATTCACATTCCAAGTAATATTCGGCATGCTAATTACATTGCCGGTTGCCAAATTGCATTATCTCTTATAGTTTCCGAGATATGGACTATCGATAATTTACACCTTAGGCTCTGCTTCTAACTTGGGCCCAAATTGTAAAATGGTCTTATCTATTGGCGATTTCGTTCCAATTCACATTCCAAGTAATATTCGGCATGCTAATTACATTGCCGGTTGCCAAATTGCATTATCTCTTATAGTTTCCGAGATATGGACTATCGGTAATTTACACCTTAGGCTCTGCTTCTAACTTGGGCCCAAATTGTAAAATGGTCTTATCTATTGGCGATTTCGTTCCAATTCACATTCCAAGTAATATCCGGCATGCTAATTACATTGCCGGTTGCCAAATTGAATTATCTCTTACAGTTTCCGAGATATGGACAATCGATAATTTACACCTTAGGCTCTGCTTCTAACTTGGGCCCAAATTGTAAAATGGTCTTACCTATTGGCGATTTCGTTCCAATTCACATTCCAAGTAATATTCGGCATGCTAATTACATTGCCGGTTGCCAAATTGCAATATCTCTTATAGTTTCCGAGATATGGACTATCGATAATTTACACCTTAGGCTCTGCTTCTAACTAGGGCCCAAATTGTAAAATGGTCTTATCTATTGGCGATTTCGTTCCAATTCACATTCCAAGTAATATTCGGCATGCTAATTACATTGCCGGTTGCCAAATTGCATTATCTCTTATAGTTTCCGAGATATGGACTATCGATAATTTACATCTTAGGCTCTGCTTCTAACTTGGGCCCAAATTGTAAAATCGTCTTATCTATTGGCGATTTCGTTCCAATTCACATTCCAAGTAATATTCGGCATGCTAATTACATTGCCGGTTGCCAAATTGCATTATCTCTTATAGTTTCCGAGATATGGACTATCGATAATTTACACCTTAGGCTCTGCTTCTAACTTGGGCCCAAATTGTAAAATGGTCTTATCTATTGGCGATTTCGTTCCAATTCACATTCCAAGTAATATCCGGCATGCTAATTACATTGCCGGTTGCCAAATTGAATTATCTCTTATAGTTTCCGAGATATGGACTATCGATAATTTACACCTTAGGCTCTGTTTCTAACTTGGGCCCAAATTGTAAAATGGTCTTATCTATTGGCGATTTCGTTCCAATTCACATTCCAAGTAATATTCGGCATGCTAATTACATTGCCGGTTGCCAAATTGCATTATCTCTTATAGTTTCCGAGATATGGACTATCGATAATTTACACCTTAGGCTCTGCTTCTAACTTGGGCCCAAATTGTAAAATGGTCTTATCTATTGGCGATTTCGTTCCAATTCACATTCCAAGTAATATTCGGTATGCTAATTACATTGCCGGTTGCCAAATTGCATTATCTCTTATAGTTTCCGAGATATGGACTATCGATAATTTACACCTTAGGCTCTGCTTCTAACTTGGGCCCAAATTGTAAAATGGTCTTATCTATTGGCGCTTTCGTTCCAATTCATATTCCAAGTAATATTCGGCATGCTAATTACATTGCCGGTTGCCAAATTGCATTATCTCTTATAGTTTCCGAGATATGGACTATCGATAATTTACACCTTAGCCTCTGCTTCTAACTTGGGCCCAATTTGTAAAATGGTCTTATCTATTGGCGTTTTCGTTCCAATTCGCATTCCAAGTAATATTCGGCATGCTAATTACATTGCCGGTTGCCAAATTGCATTATCTCTTATAGTTTCCGAGATATGGACTATCGATAATTTACACCTTAGGCTCTGCTTCTAACTTGGGCCCAAATGGTAAAATGGTCTTCTCTATTGGCGATTTCGTTCCAATTCACATTCCAAGTAATATTCGGCATGCTAATTACATTGCCGGTTGCCAAATTGCATTATCTCTTATAGTTTCCGAGATATGGACTATCGATAATTTACACCTTAGGCTCTGCTTCTAACTTGGGCCCAAATTGTAAAATGGTCTTATCTATTGGCGATTTCGTTCCAATTCACATTCCAAGTAATATTCGGCATGCTAATTACATTGCCGGTTGCCAAATTGCATTATCTCTTATAGTTTCCGAGATATGGACTATCGATAATTTACACCTTAGGCTCTACTTCTAACTTGGGCCCAAATTTTAAAATGGTCTTATCTATTGGCGATTTCGTTCCAATTCACATTCCAAGTAATATTCGGCATGTTAATTACATTGCCGGTTGCCAAATTGAATTATCTCTTATAGTTTCCGAGATATGGACTATCGATAATTTACACCTTAGGCTCTGCTTCTAACTTGGGCCCAAATTGTAAAATGGTCTTATCTATTGGCGATTTCGTTCCAATTCACATTCCAAGTAATATACGGCATGCTAATTACATTGCCGGTTGCCAAATTGCATTATCTCTTATAGTTTCCGAGATATGGACTATCGATAATTTACACCTTAGGCTCTGCTTCTAACTTGGGCCCAAATTGTAAAATGGTCTTATCTATTGGCGATTTCGTTCCAATTCACATTCCAAGTAATATTCGGCATGCTAATTACATTGCCGGTTGCCAAAGTGCATTATCTCTTATAGTTTCCGAGATATGGACTATCGATAATTTACACCTTAGGCTCTGCTCCTAACTTGGGCCCAAATTGTAAAATGGTCTTATCTATTGGCGATTTCGTTCCAATTCACATTCCAAGTAATATTCGGCATGCTAATTACATTGCCGGTTGCCAAATTGCATTATCTCTTATAGTTTCCGAGATATGGACTATCGATAATTTACACCTTAGGCTCTGCTTCTAACTTGGGCCCAAATTGTAAAATGGTCTTATCTATTGGCGATTTCGTTCCAATTCACATTCCATGTAATATTCGGCATGCTAATTACATTGCCGGTTGCCAAATTGCATTATCTCTTATAGTTTCCGAGATATGGACTATCGGTAATTTACACCTTAGGCTCTGCTTCTAACTTGGGCCCAAATTGTAAAATGGTCTTATCTATTGGCGATTTCGTTCCAATTCACATTCCAAGTAATATCCGGCATGCTAATTACATTGCCGGTTGCCAAATTGAATTATCTCTTACAGTTTCCGAGATATGGACTATCGATAATTTACACCTTAGGCTCTGCTTCTAACTTGGGCCCAAATTGTAAAATGGTCTTACCTATTGGCGATTTCGTTCCAATTCACATTCCAAGTAATATTCGGCATGCTAATTACATTGCCGGTTGCCAAATTGCAATATCTCTTATAGTTTCCGAGATATGGACTATCGATAATTTACACCTTAGGCTCTGCTTCTAACTAGGGCCCAAATTGTAAAATGGTCTTATCTATTGGCGATTTCGTTCCAATTCACATTCCAAGTAATATTCGGCATGCTAATTACATTGCCGGTTGCCAAATTGCATTATCTCTTATAGTTTCCGAGATATGGACTATCGATAATTTACATCTTAGGCTCTGCTTCTAACTTGGGCCCAAATTGTAAAATCGTCTTATCTATTGGCGATTTCGTTCCAATTCACATTCCAAGTAATATTCGGCATGCTAATTACATTGCCGGTTGCCAAATTGCATTATCTCTTATAGTTTCCGAGATATGGACTATCGATAATTTACACCTTAGGCTCTGCTTCTAACTTGGGCCCAAATTGTAAAATGGTCTTATCTATTGGCGATTTCGTTCCAATTCACATTCCAAGTAATATCCGGCATGCTAATTACATTGCCGGTTGCCAAATTGAATTATCTCTTATAGTTTCCGAGATATGGACTATCGATAATTTACACCTTAGGCTCTGCTTCTAACTTGGGCCCAAATTGTAAAATGGTCTTATCTATTGGCGATTTCGTTCCAATTCACATTCCAAGTAATATTCGGCATGCTAATTACATTGCCGGTTGCCAAATTGCATTATCTCTTATAGTTTCCGAGATATGGACTATCGATAATTTACACCTTAGGCTCTGCTTCTAACTTGGGCCCAAATTGTAAAATGGTCTTATCTATTGGCGATTTCGTTCCAATTCACATTCCAAGTAATATTCGGCATGCTAATTACATTGCCGGTTGCCAAATTGCATTATCTCTTATAGTTTCCGAGATATGGACTATCGATAATTTACACCTTAGGCTCTGCTTCTAACTTGGGCCCAAATTGTAAAATGGTCTTATCTATTGGCGATTTCGTTCCAATTCACATTCCAAGTAATATTCGGTATGCTAATTACATTGCCGGTTGCCAAATTGCATTATCTCTTATAGTTTCCGAGATATGGACTATCGATAATTTACACCTTAGGCTCTGCTTCTAACTTGGGCCCAAATTGTAAAATGGTCTTATCTATTGGCGATTTCGTTCCAATTCACATTCCAAGTAATATTCGGCATGCTAATTACATTGCCGGTTGCCAAATTGCATTATCTCTTATAGTTTCCGAGATATGGACTATCGATAATTTACACCTTAGGCTCTGCTTCTAACTTGGGCCCAAATTGTAAAATGGTCTTATCTATTGGCGATTTCGTTCCAATTCACATTCCAAGTAATATCCGGCATGCTAATTACATTGCCGGTTGCCAAATTGAATTATCTCTTATAGTTTCCGAGATATGGACTATCGATAATTTACACCTTAGGCTCTGCTTCTAACTTGGGCCCAAATTGTAAAATGGTCTTATCTATTGGCGATTTCGTTCCAATTCACATTCCAAGTAATATTCGGCATGCTAATTACATTGCCGGTTGCCAAATTGCATTATCTCTTATAGTTTCCGAGATATGGACTATCGATAATTTACACCTTAGGCTCTGCTTCTAACTTGGGCCCAAATTGTAAAATGGTCTTATCTATTGGCGATTTCGTTCCAATTCACATTCCAAGTAATATTCGGTATGCTAATTACATTGCCGGTTGCCAAATTGCATTATCTCTTATAGTTTCCGAGATATGGACTATCGATAATTTACACCTTAGGCTCTGCTTCTAACTTGGGCCCAAATTGTAAAATGGTCTTATCTATTGGCGCTTTCGTTCCAATTCATATTCCAAGTAATATTCGGCATGCTAATTACATTGCCGGTTGCCAAATTGCATTATCTCTTATAGTTTCCGAGATATGGACTATCGATAATTTACACCTTAGCCTCTGCTTCTAACTTGGGCCCAATTTGTAAAATGGTCTTATCTATTGGCGTTTTCGTTCCAATTCGCATTCCAAGTAATATTCGGCATGCTAATTACATTGCCGGTTGCCAAATTGCATTATCTCTTATAGTTTCCGAGATATGGACTATCGATAATTTACACCTTAGGCTCTGCTTCTAACTTGGGCCCAAATGGTAAAATGGTCTTCTCTATTGGCGATTTCGTTCCAATTCACATTCCAAGTAATATTCGGCATGCTAATTACATTGCCGGTTGCCAAATTGCATTATCTCTTATAGTTTCCGAGATATGGACTATCGATAATTTACACCTTAGGCTCTGCTTCTAACTTGGGCCCAAATTGTAAAATGGTCTTATCTATTGGCGATTTCGTTCCAATTCACATTCCAAGTAATATTCGGCATGCTAATTACATTGCCGGTTGCCAAATTGCATTATCTCTTATAGTTTCCGAGATATGGACTATCGATAATTTACACCTTAGGCTCTACTTCTAACTTGGGCCCAAATTTTAAAATGGTCTTATCTATTGGCGATTTCGTTCCAATTCACATTCCAAGTAATATTCGGCATGTTAATTACATTGCCGGTTGCCAAATTGAATTATCTCTTATAGTTTCCGAGATATGGACTATCGATAATTTACACCTTAGGCTCTGCTTCTAACTTGGGCCCAAATTGTAAAATGGTCTTATCTATTGGCGATTTCGTTCCAATTCACATTCCAAGTAATATACGGCATGCTAATTACATTGCCGGTTGCCAAATTGCATTATCTCTTATAGTTTCCGAGATATGGACTATCGATAATTTACACCTTAGGCTCTGCTTCTAACTTGGGCCCAAATTGTAAAATGGTCTTATCTATTGGCGATTTCGTTCCAATTCACATTCCAAGTAATATTCGGCATGCTAATTACATTGCCGGTTGCCAAAGTGCATTATCTCTTATAGTTTCCGAGATATGGACTATCGATAATTTACACCTTAGGCTCTGCTCCTAACTTGGGCCCAAATTGTAAAATGGTCTTATCTATTGGCGATTTCGTTCCAATTCACATTCCAAGTAATATTCGGCATGCTAATTACATTGCCGGTTGCCAAATTGCATTATCTCTTATAGTTTCCGAGATATGGACTATCGATAATTTACACCTTAGGCTCTGCTTCTAACTTGGGCCCAAATTGTAAAATGGTCTTATCTATTGGCGATTTCGTTCCAATTCACATTCCAAGTAATATTCGGCATGCTAATTACATTGCCGGTTGCCAAATTGCATTATCTCTTATAGTTTCCGAGATATGGACTATCGGTAATTTACACCTTAGGCTCTGCTTCTAACTTGGGCCCAAATTGTAAAATGGTCTTATCTATTGGCGATTTCGTTCCAATTCACATTCCAAGTAATATCCGGCATGCTAATTACATTGCCGCTTGCCAAATTGAATTATCTCTTACAGTTTCCGAGATATGGACTATCGATAATTTACACCTTAGGCTCTGCTTCTAACTTGGGCCCAAATTGTAAAATGGTCTTACCTATTGGCGATTTCGTTCCAATTCACATTCCAAGTAATATTCGGCATGCTAATTACATTGCCGGTTGCCAAATTGCAATATCTCTTATAGTTTCCGAGATATGGACTATCGATAATTTACACCTTAGGCTCTGCTTCTAACTAGGGCCCAAATTGTAAAATGGTCTTATCTATTGGCGATTTCGTTCCAATTCACATTCCAAGTAATATTCGGCATGCTAATTACATTGCCGGTTGCCAAATTGCATTATCTCTTATAGTTTCCGAGATATGGACTATCGATAATTTACATCTTAGGCTCTGCTTCTAACTTGGGCCCAAATTGTAAAATCGTCTTATCTATTGGCGATTTCGTTCCAATTCACATTCCAAGTAATATTCGGCATGCTAATTACATTGCCGGTTGCCAAATTGCATTATCTCTTATAGTTTCCGAGATATGGACTATCGATAATTTACACCTTAGGCTCTGCTTCTAACTTGGGCCCAAATTGTAAAATGGTCTTATCTATTGGCGATTTCGTTCCAATTCACATTCCAAGTAATATCCGGCATGCTAATTACATTGCCGGTTGCCAAATTGAATTATCTCTTATAGTTTCCGAGATATGGACTATCGATAATTTACACCTTAGGCTCTGCTTCTAACTTGGGCCCAAATTGTAAAATGGTCTTATCTATTGGCGATTTCGTTCCAATTCACATTCCAAGTAATATTCGGCATGCTAATTACATTGCCGGTTGCCAAATTGCATTATCTCTTATAGTTTCCGAGATATGGACTATCGATAATTTACACCTTAGGCTCTGCTTCTAACTTGGGCCCAAATTGTAAAATGGTCTTATCTATTGGCGATTTCGTTCCAATTCACATTCCAAGTAATATTCGGTATGCTAATTACATTGCCGGTTGCCAAATTGCATTATCTCTTATAGTTTCCGAGATATGGACTATCGATAATTTACACCTTAGGCTCTGCTTCTAACTTGGGCCCAAATTGTAAAATGGTCTTATCTATTGGCGCTTTCGTTCCAATTCATATTCCAAGTAATATTCGGCATGCTAATTACATTGCCGGTTGCCAAATTGCATTATCTCTTATAGTTTCCGAGATATGGACTATCGATAATTTACACCTTAGCCTCTGCTTCTAACTTGGGCCCAATTTGTAAAATGGTCTTATCTATTGGCGTTTTCGTTCCAATTCGCATTCCAAGTAATATTCGGCATGCTAATTACATTGCCGGTTGCCAAATTGCATTATCTCTTATAGTTTCCGAGATATGGACTATCGATAATTTACACCTTAGGCTCTGCTTCTAACTTGGGCCCAAATTGTAAAATGGTCTTCTCTATTGGCGATTTCGTTCCAATTCACATTCCAAGTAATATTCGGCATGCTAATTACATTGCCGGTTGCCAAATTGCATTATCTCTTATAGTTTCCGAGATATGGACTATCGATAATTTACACCTTAGGCTCTGCTTCTAACTTGGGCCCAAATTGTAAAATGGTCTTATCTATTGGCGATTTCGTTCCAATTCACATTCCAAGTAATATTCGGCATGCTAATTACATTGCCGGTTGCCAAATTGCATTATCTCTTATAGTTTCCGAGATATGGACTATCGATAATTTACACCTTAGGCTCTACTTCTAACTTGGGCCCAAATTTTAAAATGGTCTTATCTATTGGCGATTTCGTTCCAATTCACATTCCAAGTAATATTCGGCATGTTAATTACATTGCCGGTTGCCAAATTGCATTAACTCTTATAGTTTCCGAGATATGGACTATCGATAATTTACACCTTAGGCTCTGCTTCTAACTTGGGCCCAAATTGTAAAATGGTCTTATCTATTGGCGATTTCGTTCCAATTCACATTCCAAGTAATATTCGGCATGCTAATTACATTGCCGGTTGCCAAATTGCATTATCTCTTATAGTTTCCGAGATATGGACTATCGATAATTTACACCATAGGCTCTGCTTATAACTTGGGCCCAAATTGTAAAATGGTCTTATCTATTGGCGATTTCGTTCCAATTCACATTCCAAGTAATATTCGGCATGCTAATTACATTGCCGGTTGCCAAATTGCATTATCTCTTATAGTTTCCGAGATATGGACTATCGATAATTTACACCTTAGGCTCTGCTTCTAACTTGGGCCCAAATTGTAAAATGGTCTTATCTATTGGCGATTCCGTTCCAATTCACATTCCAAGTAATATTCGGCATGCTAATTACATTGCCGGTTGCCAAATTGCATTATCTCCTATAGTTTCCGAGATATGGACTATCGATAATTTACACCTTAGGCTCTGTTTCTAACTTGAGCCCAAATTGTAAAATGGTCTTATCTATTGGCGATTTCGTTCCAATTCACATTCCAAGTAATATTCGGCATGCTAATTACATTGCGGGTTGCCAAATTGCATTATCTCTTATAGTTTCCGAGATATGGACTATCGATAATTTACACCTTAGGCTCTGCTTCTAACTTGGGCCCAAATTGTAAAATGGTCTTATCTATTGGCGATTTCGTTCCAATTCACACTCCAAGTAATATTCGGCATGCTAATTACATTTCCGGTTGCGAAATTGCATTATCTCTTATAGTTTCCGAGATATGGACTATCAATAATTTACACCTTAGGCTCTGCTTCTAAATTGGGCCCAAATTGTAAAATGGTCTTATCTATTGGCGATTTCGTTCAAATTCACATTCCAAGTAATATTCGGCATGCTAATTACATTGCCGGTTGCCAAATTGCATTATCTCTTATAGTTTCCGAGATATGGACTATCGATAATTTTCACCTTAGGCTCTACTTCTAACTTGGGCCCAAATTTTAAAATGGTCTTATCTATTGGCGATTTCGTTCCAATTCACATTCCAAGTAATATTCGGCATGCTAATTACATTGCCGGTTGCCAAATTGCATTATCTCTTATAGTTTCCGAGATATGGACTATCGATAATTTACACCATAGGCTCTGCTTATAACTTGGGCCCAAATTGTAAAATGGTCTTATCTATTGGCGATTTCGTTGCAATTCACATTCCAAGTAATATTCGGCATGCTAATTACATTGCCGGTTGCCAAATTGCATTATCTCTTATAGTTTCCGAGATATGGACTATCGATAATTTACACCTTAGGCTCTGCTTCTAACTTGGGCCCAAATTGTAAAATGGTCTTATCTATTGGCGATTTCGTTCCAATTCACATTCCAAGTAATATTCGGCATGCTAATTACATTGCCGGTTGCCAAATTGCATTATCTCTTATAGTTTCCGAGATATGGACTATCGATAATTTACACCTTAGGCTCTGTTTCTAACTTGAGCCCAAATTGTAAAATGGTCTTATCTATTGGCGATTTCGTTCCAATTCACATTCCAAGTAATATTCGGCATGCTAATTACATTGCGGGTTGCCAAATTGCATTATCTCTTATAGTTTCCGAGATATGGACTATCGATAATTTACACCTTAGGCTCTGCTTCTAACTTGGGCCCAAATTGTAAAATGGTCTTATCTATTGGCGATTTCGTTCCAATTCACACTCCAAGTAATATTCGGCATGCTAATTACATTTCCGGTTGCGAAATTGCATTATCTCTTATAGTTTCCGAGATATGGACTATCAATAATTTACACCTTAGGCTCTGCTTCTAACTTGGGCCCAAATTGTAAAATGGTCTTATCTATTGGCGATTTCGTTCCAATTCACATTCCAAGTAATATTCGGCATGCTAATTACATTGCCGGTTGCCAAATTGCATTATCTCTTATAGTTTCCGAGATATGGACTATCAATAATTTACACCTTAGGCTCTGCTTCTAACTTGGGCCCAAATTGTAAAATGGTCTTATCTATTGGCGATTTCGTTCCAATTCACATTCCAAGTAATATTCGGCATGCTAATTACATTGCCGGTTGCCAAATTGCATTATCTCTTATAGTTTCCGAGATATGGACTATCGATAATTTACACCTTAGGCTCTGCTTCTAACTTGGGCCCAAATTGTAAAATGGTCTTATCTATTGGCGATTTCGTTCCAATTCACATTCCAAGTAATATTCGGCATGCTAATTACATTGCCGGTTGCCAAATTGCATTATCTCTTATAGTTTCCGAGATATGGACTATCGATAATTTACACCTTAGGCTCTACTTCTAACTTGGGCCCAAATTGTAAAATGGTCTTATCTATTGGCGATTTCGTTCCAATTCACATTCCAAGTAATATTCGGCATGCTAATTACATTGCCGGTTGCCAAATTGCATTAACTCTTATAGTTTCCGAGATATGGACTATCGATAATTTACACCTTAGGCTCTGCTTCTAACTTGGGCCCAAATTGTAAAATGGTCTTATCTATTGGCGATTTCGTTCCAATTCACATTCCAAGTAATATTCGGCATGCTAATTACATTGCCGGTTGCCAAATTGCATTATCTCTTATAGTTTCCGAGATATGGACTATCGATAATTTACACCATAGGCTCTGCTTATAACTTGGGCCCAAATTGTAAAATGGTCTTATCTATTGGCGATTTCGTTCCAATTCACATTCCAAGTAATATTCGGCATGCTAATTACATTGCCGGTTGCCAAATTGCATTATCTCTTATAGTTTCCGAGATATGGACTATCGATAATTTACATCTTAGGCTCTGCTTCTAACTTGGGCCCAAATTGTAAAATCGTCTTATCTATTGGCGATTTCGTTCCAATTCACATTCCAAGTAATATTCGGCATGCTAATTACATTGCCGGTTGCCAAATTGCATTATCTCTTATAGTTTCCGAGATATGGACTATCGATAATTTACACCTTAGGCTCTGCTTCTAACTTGGGCCCAAATTGTAAAATGGTCTTATCTATTGGCGATTTCGTTCCAATTCACATTCCAAGTAATATCCGGCATGCTAATTACATTGCCGGTTGCCAAATTGAATTATCTCTTATAGTTTCCGAGATATGGACTATCGATAATTTACACCTTAGGCTCTGCTTCTAACTTGGGCCCAAATTGTAAAATGGTCTTATCTATTGGCGATTTCGTTCCAATTCACATTCCAAGTAATATACGGCATGCTAATTACATTGCCGGTTGCCAAATTGCATTATCTCTTATAGTTTCCGAGATATGGACTATCGATAATTTACACCTTAGGCTCTGCTTCTAACTTGGGCCCAAATTGTAAAATGGTCTTATCTATTGGCGATTTCGTTCCAATTCACATTCCAAGTAATATTCGGCATGCTAATTACATTGCCGGTTGCCAAAGTGCATTATCTCTTATAGTTTCCGAGATATGGACTATCGATAATTTACACCTTAGGCTCTGCTCCTAAGTTGGGCCCAAATTGTAAAATGGTCTTATCTATTGGCGATTTCGTTCCAATTCATATTCCAAGTAATATTCGGCATGCTAATTACATTGCCGGTTGCCAAATTGCATTATCTCTTATAGTTTCCGAGATATGGACTATCGATAATTTACACCTTAGGCTCTGCTTCTAACTTGGACCCAAATTGTAAAATGGTCTTATCTATTGGCGATTTCGTTCCAATTCACATTCCAAGTAATATTCGGCATGCTAATTACATTGCCGGTTGCCAAATTGCATTATCTCTTATAGTTTCCGAGATATGGACTATCGGTAATTTACACCTTAGGCTCTGCTTCTAACTTGGGCCCAAATTGTAAAATGGTCTTATCTATTGGCGATTTCGTTCCAATTCACATTCCAAGTAATATTCGGCATGCTAATTACATTGCCGGTTGCCAAATTGCATTATCTCTTATAGTTTCCGAGATATGGACTATCGATAATTTACACCTTAGGCTCTGCTTCTAACTTGGACCCAAATTGTAAAATGGTCTTATCTATTGGCGATTTCGTTCCAATTCACATTCCAAGTAATATTCGGCATGCTAATTACATTGCCGGTTGCCAAATTGCATTATCTCTTATAGTTTCCGAGATATGGACTATCGATAATTTACACCTTAGGCTCTGCTCCTAAGTTGGGCCCAAATTGTAAAATGGTCTTATCTATTGGCGATTTCGTTCCAATTCACATTCCAAGTAATATTCGGCATGCTAATTACATTGCCGGTTGCCAAATTGCATTATCTCTTATAGTTTCCGAGATATGGACTATCGATAATTTACACCTTAGGCTCTGCTTCTAACTTTGGCCCAAATTGTAAAATGGTCTTATCTATTGGCGATTTCGTTCCAATTCACATTCCAAGTAATATACGGCATGCTAATTACATTGCCGGTTGCCAAATTGCATTATCTCTTATAGTTTCCGAGATATGGACTATCGATAATTTACACCTTAGGCTCTGCTTCTAACTAGGGCCCAAATTGTAAAATGGTCTTATCTATTGGCGATTTCGTTCCAATTCACATTCCAAGTAATATTCGGCATGCTAATTACATTGCCGGTTGCCAAATTGCATTATCTCTTATAGTTTCCGAGATATGGACTATCGATAATTTACACTTTAGGCTCTGCTTCTAACTTGGGCCCAAATTGTAAAATGGTCTTATCTATTGGCGATTTCGTTCCAATTCACATTCCAAGTAATATTCGGCATGCTAATTACATTGCCGGTTGCCAAATTGCATTATCTCTTATAGTTTCCGAGATATGGACTATCGATAATTTACATCTTAGGCTCTGCTTCTAACTTGGGCCCAAATTGTAAAATCGTCTTATCTATTGGCGATTTCGTTCCAATTCACATTCCAAGTAATATTCGGCATGCTAATTACATTGCCGGTTGCCAAATTGCATTATCCCTTATAGTTTCCGAGATATGGACTATCGATAATTTACACCTTAGGCTCTGCTTCTAACTTGGGCCCAAATTGTAAAATGGTCTTATCTATTGGCGATTTCGTTCCAATTCACATTCCAAGTAATATCCGGCATGCTAATTACATTGCCGGTTGCCAAATTGAATTATCTCTTATAGTTTCCGAGATATGGACTATCGATAATTTACACCTTAGGCTCTGCTTCTAACTTGGGCCCAAATTGTAAAATGGTCTTATCTATTGGCGATTTCGTTCCAATTCACATTCCAAGTAATATACGGCATGCTAATTACATTGCCGGTTGCCAAATTGCATTATCTCTTATAGTTTCCGAGATATGGACTATCGATAATTTACACCTTAGGCTCTGCTTCTAACTTGGGCCCAAATTGTAAAATGGTCTTATCTATTGGCGATTTCGTTCCAATTCACATTCCAAGTAATATTCGGCATGCTAATTACATTGCCGGTTGCCAAAGTGCATTATCTCTTATAGTTTCCGAGATATGGACTATCGATAATTTACACCTTAGGCTCTGCTCCTAACTTGGGCCCAAATTGTAAAATGGTCTTATCTATTGGCGATTTCGTTCCAATTCACATTCCAAGTAATATTCGGCATGCTAATTACATTGCCGGTTGCCAAATTGCATTATCTCTTATAGTTTCCGAGATATGGACTATCGATAATTTACACCTTAGGCTCTGCTTCTAACTTGGGCCCAAATTGTAAAATGGTCTTATCTATTGGCGATTTCGTTCCAATTCACATTCCAAGTAATATTCGGCATGCTAATTACATTGCCGGTTGCCAAATTGCATTATCTCTTATAGTTTCCGAGATATGGACTATCGGTAATTTACACCTTAGGCTCTGCTTCTAACTTGGGCCCAAATTGTAAAATGGTCTTATCTATTGGCGATTTCGTTCCAATTCACATTCCAAGTAATATCCGGCATGCTAATTACATTGCCGGTTGCCAAATTGAATTATCTCTTACAGTTTCCGAGATATGGACTATCGATAATTTACACCTTAGGCTCTGCTTCTAACTTGGGCCCAAATTGTAAAATGGTCTTACCTATTGGCGATTTCGTTCCAATTCACATTCCAAGTAATATTCGGCATGCTAATTACATTGCCGGTTGCCAAATTGCAATATCTCTTATAGTTTCCGAGATATGGACTATCGATAATTTACACCTTAGGCTCTGCTTCTAACTAGGGCCCAAATTGTAAAATGGTCTTATCTATTGGCGATTTCGTTCCAATTCACATTCCAAGTAATATTCGGCATGCTAATTACATTGCCGGTTGCCAAATTGCATTATCTCTTATAGTTTCCGAGATATGGACTATCGATAATTTACATCTTAGGCTCTGCTTCTAACTTGGGCCCAAATTGTAAAATCGTCTTATCTATTGGCGATTTCGTTCCAATTCACATTCCAAGTAATATTCGGCATGCTAATTACATTGCCGGTTGCCAAATTGCATTATCTCTTATAGTTTCCGAGATATGGACTATCGATAATTTACACCTTAGGCTCTGCTTCTAACTTGGGCCCAAATTGTAAAATGGTCTTATCTATTGGCGATTTCGTTCCAATTCACATTCCAAGTAATATCCGGCATGCTAATTACATTGCCGGTTGCCAAATTGAATTATCTCTTATAGTTTCCGAGATATGGACTATCGATAATTTACACCTTAGGCTCTGCTTCTAACTTGGGCCCAAATTGTAAAATGGTCTTATCTATTGGCGATTTCGTTCCAATTCACATTCCAAGTAATATTCGGCATGCTAATTACATTGCCGGTTGCCAAATTGCATTATCTCTTATAGTTTCCGAGATATGGACTATCGATAATTTACACCTTAGGCTCTGCTTCTAACTTGGGCCCAAATTGTAAAATGGTCTTATCTATTGGCGATTTCGTTCCAATTCACATTCCAAGTAATATTCGGTATGCTAATTACATTGCCGGTTGCCAAATTGCATTATCTCTTATAGTTTCCGAGATATGGACTATCGATAATTTACACCTTAGGCTCTGCTTCTAACTTGGGCCCAAATTGTAAAATGGTCTTATCTATTGGCGCTTTCGTTCCAATTCATATTCCAAGTAATATTCGGCATGCTAATTACATTGCCGGTTGCCAAATTGCATTATCTCTTATAGTTTCCGAGATATGGACTATCGATAATTTACACCTTAGCCTCTGCTTCTAACTTGGGCCCAATTTGTAAAATGGTCTTATCTATTGGCGTTTTCGTTCCAATTCGCATTCCAAGTAATATTCGGCATGCTAATTACATTGCCGGTTGCCAAATTGCATTATCTCTTATAGTTTCCGAGATATGGACTATCGATAATTTACACCTTAGGCTCTGCTTCTAACTTGGGCCCAAATTGTAAAATGGTCTTCTCTATTGGCGATTTCGTTCCAATTCACATTCCAAGTAATATTCGGCATGCTAATTACATTGCCGGTTGCCAAATTGCATTATCTCTTATAGTTTCCGAGATATGGACTATCGATAATTTACACCTTAGGCTCTGCTTCTAACTTGGGCCCAAATTGTAAAATGGTCTTATCTATTGGCGATTTCGTTCCAATTCACATTCCAAGTAATATTCGGCATGCTAATTACATTGCCGGTTGCCAAATTGCATTATCTCTTATAGTTTCCGAGATATGGACTATCGATAATTTACACCTTAGGCTCTACTTCTAACTTGGGCCCAAATTTTAAAATGGTCTTATCTATTGGCGATTTCGTTCCAATTCACATTCCAAGTAATATTCGGCATGTTAATTACATTGCCGGTTGCCAAATTGCATTAACTCTTATAGTTTCCGAGATATGGACTATCGATAATTTACACCTTAGGCTCTGCTTCTAACTTGGGCCCAAATTGTAAAATGGTCTTATCTATTGGCGATTTCGTTCCAATTCACATTCCAAGTAATATTCGGCATGCTAATTACATTGCCGGTTGCCAAATTGCATTATCTCTTATAGTTTCCGAGATATGGACTATCGATAATTTACACCATAGGCTCTGCTTATAACTTGGGCCCAAATTGTAAAATGGTCTTATCTATTGGCGATTTCGTTCCAATTCACATTCCAAGTAATATTCGGCATGCTAATTACATTGCCGGTTGCCAAATTGCATTATCTCTTATAGTTTCCGAGATATGGACTATCGATAATTTACACCTTAGGCTCTGCTTCTAACTTGGGCCCAAATTGTAAAATGGTCTTATCTATTGGCGATTCCGTTCCAATTCACATTCCAAGTAATATTCGGCATGCTAATTACATTGCCGGTTGCCAAATTGCATTATCTCCTATAGTTTCCGAGATATGGACTATCGATAATTTACACCTTAGGCTCTGTTTCTAACTTGAGCCCAAATTGTAAAATGGTCTTATCTATTGGCGATTTCGTTCCAATTCACATTCCAAGTAATATTCGGCATGCTAATTACATTGCGGGTTGCCAAATTGCATTATCTCTTATAGTTTCCGAGATATGGACTATCGATAATTTACACCTTAGGCTCTGCTTCTAACTTGGGCCCAAATTGTAAAATGGTCTTATCTATTGGCGATTTCGTTCCAATTCACACTCCAAGTAATATTCGGCATGCTAATTACATTTCCGGTTGCGAAATTGCATTATCTCTTATAGTTTCCGAGATATGGACTATCAATAATTTACACCTTAGGCTCTGCTTCTAAATTGGGCCCAAATTGTAAAATGGTCTTATCTATTGGCGATTTCGTTCAAATTCACATTCCAAGTAATATTCGGCATGCTAATTACATTGCCGGTTGCCAAATTGCATTATCTCTTATAGTTTCCGAGATATGGACTATCGATAATTTTCACCTTAGGCTCTACTTCTAACTTGGGCCCAAATTTTAAAATGGTCTTATCTATTGGCGATTTCGTTCCAATTCAAATTCCAAGTAATATTCGGCATGCTAATTACATTGCCGGTTGCCAAATTGCATTATCTCTTATAGTTTCCGAGATATGGACTATCGATAATTTACACCATAGGCTCTGCTTATAACTTGGGCCCAAATTGTAAAATGGTCTTATCTATTGGCGATTTCGTTGCAATTCACATTCCAAGTAATATTCGGCATGCTAATTACATTGCCGGTTGCCAAATTGCATTATCTCTTATAGTTTCCGAGATATGGACTATCGATAATTTACACCTTAGGCTCTGCTTCTAACTTGGGCCCAAATTGTAAAATGGTCTTATCTATTGGCGATTTCGTTCCAATTCACATTCCAAGTAATATTCGGCATGCTAATTACATTGCCGGTTGCCAAATTGCATTATCTCTTATAGTTTCCGAGATATGGACTATCGATAATTTACACCTTAGGCTCTGTTTCTAACTTGAGCCCAAATTGTAAAATGGTCTTATCTATTGGCGATTTCGTTCCAATTCACATTCCAAGTAATATTCGGCATGCTAATTACATTGCGGGTTGCCAAATTGCATTATCTCTTATAGTTTCCGAGATATGGACTATCGATAATTTACACCTTAGGCTCTGCTTCTAACTTGGGCCCAAATTGTAAAATGGTCTTATCTATTGGCGATTTCGTTCCAATTCACACTCCAAGTAATATTCGGCATGCTAATTACATTTCCGGTTGCGAAATTGCATTATCTCTTATAGTTTCCGAGATATGGACTATCAATAATTTACACCTTAGGCTCTGCTTCTAACTTGGGCCCAAATTGTAAAATGGTCTTATCTATTGGCGATTTCGTTCCAATTCACATTCCAAGTAATATTCGGCATGCTAATTACATTGCCGGTTGCCAAATTGCATTATCTCTTATAGTTTCCGAGATATGGACTATCAATAATTTACACCTTAGGCTCTGCTTCTAACTTGGGCCCAAATTGTAAAATGGTCTTATCTATTGGCGATTTCGTTCCAATTCACATTCCAAGTAATATTCGGCATGCTAATTACATTGCCGGTTGCCAAATTGCATTATCTCTTATAGTTTCCGAGATATGGACTATCGATAATTTACACCTTAGGCTCTGCTTCTAACTTGGGCCCAAATTGTAAAATGGTCTTATCTATTGGCGATTTCGTTCCAATTCACATTCCAAGTAATATTCGGCATGCTAATTACATTGCCGGTTGCCAAATTGCATTATCTCTTATAGTTTCCGAGATATGGACTATCGATAATTTACACCTTAGGCTCTACTTCTAACTTGGGCCCAAATTGTAAAATGGTCTTATCTATTGGCGATTTCGTTCCAATTCACATTCCAAGTAATATTCGGCATGCTAATTACATTGCCGGTTGCCAAATTGCATTAACTCTTATAGTTTCCGAGATATGGACTATCGATAATTTACACCTTAGGCTCTGCTTCTAACTTGGGCCCAAATTGTAAAATGGTCTTATCTATTGGCGATTTCGTTCCAATTCACATTCCAAGTAATATTCGGCATGCTAATTACATTGCCGGTTGCCAAATTGCATTATCTCTTATAGTTTCCGAGATATGGACTATCGATAATTTACACCATAGGCTCTGCTTATAACTTGGGCCCAAATTGTAAAATGGTCTTATCTATTGGCGATTTCGTTCCAATTCACATTCCAAGTAATATTCGGCATGCTAATTACATTGCCGGTTGCCAAATTGCATTATCTCTTATAGTTTCCGAGATATGGACTATCGATAATTTACATCTTAGGCTCTGCTTCTAACTTGGGCCCAAATTGTAAAATCGTCTTATCTATTGGCGATTTCGTTCCAATTCACATTCCAAGTAATATTCGGCATGCTAATTACATTGCCGGTTGCCAAATTGCATTATCTCTTATAGTTTCCGAGATATGGACTATCGATAATTTACACCTTAGGCTCTGCTTCTAACTTGGGCCCAAATTGTAAAATGGTCTTATCTATTGGCGATTTCGTTCCAATTCACATTCCAAGTAATATCCGGCATGCTAATTACATTGCCGGTTGCCAAATTGAATTATCTCTTATAGTTTCCGAGATATGGACTATCGATAATTTACACCTTAGGCTCTGCTTCTAACTTGGGCCCAAATTGTAAAATGGTCTTATCTATTGGCGATTTCGTTCCAATTCACATTCCAAGTAATATACGGCATGCTAATTACATTGCCGGTTGCCAAATTGCATTATCTCTTATAGTTTCCGAGATATGGACTATCGATAATTTACACCTTAGGCTCTGCTTCTAACTTGGGCCCAAATTGTAAAATGGTCTTATCTATTGGCGATTTCGTTCCAATTCACATTCCAAGTAATATTCGGCATGCTAATTACATTGCCGGTTGCCAAAGTGCATTATCTCTTATAGTTTCCGAGATATGGACTATCGATAATTTACACCTTAGGCTCTGCTCCTAAGTTGGGCCCAAATTGTAAAATGGTCTTATCTATTGGCGATTTCGTTCCAATTCATATTCCAAGTAATATTCGGCATGCTAATTACATTGCCGGTTGCCAAATTGCATTATCTCTTATAGTTTCCGAGATATGGACTATCGATAATTTACACCTTAGGCTCTGCTTCTAACTTGGACCCAAATTGTAAAATGGTCTTATCTATTGGCGATTTCGTTCCAATTCACATTCCAAGTAATATTCGGCATGCTAATTACATTGCCGGTTGCCAAATTGCATTATCTCTTATAGTTTCCGAGATATGGACTATCGGTAATTTACACCTTAGGCTCTGCTTCTAACTTGGGCCCAAATTGTAAAATGGTCTTATCTATTGGCGATTTCGTTCCAATTCACATTCCAAGTAATATTCGGCATGCTAATTACATTGCCGGTTGCCAAATTGCATTATCTCTTATAGTTTCCGAGATATGGACTATCGATAATTTACACCTTAGGCTCTGCTTCTAACTTGGACCCAAATTGTAAAATGGTCTTATCTATTGGCGATTTCGTTCCAATTCACATTCCAAGTAATATTCGGCATGCTAATTACATTGCCGGTTGCCAAATTGCATTATCTCTTATAGTTTCCGAGATATGGACTATCGATAATTTACACCTTAGGCTCTGCTCCTAAGTTGGGCCCAAATTGTAAAATGGTCTTATCTATTGGCGATTTCGTTCCAATTCACATTCCAAGTAATATTCGGCATGCTAATTACATTGCCGGTTGCCAAATTGCATTATCTCTTATAGTTTCCGAGATATGGACTATCGATAATTTACACCTTAGGCTCTGCTCCTAAGTTGGGCCCAAATTGTAAAATGGTCTTATCTATTGGCGATTTCGTTCCAATTCACATTCCAAGTAATATTCGGCATGCTAATTACATTGCCGGTTGCCAAATTGCATTATCTCTTATAGTTTCCGAGATATGGACTATCGATAATTTACACCTTAGGCTCTGCTTCTAACTTGGACCCAAATTGTAAAATGGTCTTATCTATTGGCGATTTCGTTCCAATTCACATTCCAAGTAATATTCGGCATGCTAATTACATTGCCGGTTGCCAAATTGCATTATCTCTTATAGTTTCCGAGATATGGACTATCGGTAATTTACACCTTAGGCTCTGCTTCTAACTTGGGCCCAAATTGTAAAATGGTCTTATCTATTGGCGATTTCGTTCCAATTCACATTCCAAGTAATATTCGGCATGCTAATTACATTGCCGGTTGCCAAATTGCATTATCTCTTATAGTTTCCGAGATATGGACTATCGATAATTTACACCTTAGGCTCTACTTCTAACTTGGGCCCAAATTGTAAAATGGTCTTATCTATTGGCGATTTCGTTCCAATTCACATTCCAAGTAATATTCGGCATGCTAATTACATTGCCGGTTGCCAAATTGCATTATCTCTTATAGTTTCCGAGATATGGACTATCGATAATTTACACCTTAGGCTCTACTTCTAACTTGGGCCCAAATTGTAAAATGGTCTTATCTATTGGCGATTTCGTTCCAATTCACATTCCAAGTAATATTCGGCATGCTAATTACATTGCCGGTTGCCAAATTGCATTAACTCTTATAGTTTCCGAGATATGGACTATCGATAATTTACACCTTAGGCTCTGCTTCTAACTTGGGCCCAAATTGTAAAATGGTCTTATCTATTGGCGATTTCGTTCCAATTCACATTCCAAGTAATATTCGGCATGCTAATTACATTGCCGGTTGCCAAATTGCATTATCTCTTATAGTTTCCGAGATATGGACTATCGATAATTTACACCATAGGCTCTGCTTATAACTTGGGCCCAAATTGTAAAATGGTCTTATCTATTGGCGATTTCGTTCCAATTCACATTCCAAGTAATATTCGGCATGCTAATTACATTGCCGGTTGCCAAATTGCATTATCTCTTATAGTTTCCGAGATATGGACTATCGATAATTTACATCTTAGGCTCTGCTTCTAACTTGGGCCCAAATTGTAAAATCGTCTTATCTATTGGCGATTTCGTTCCAATTCACATTCCAAGTAATATTCGGCATGCTAATTACATTGCCGGTTGCCAAATTGCATTATCTCTTATAGTTTCCGAGATATGGACTATCGATAATTTACACCTTAGGCTCTGCTTCTAACTTGGGCCCAAATTGTAAAATGGTCTTATCTATTGGCGATTTCGTTCCAATTCACATTCCAAGTAATATCCGGCATGCTAATTACATTGCCGGTTGCCAAATTGAATTATCTCTTATAGTTTCCGAGATATGGACTATCGATAATTTACACCTTAGGCTCTGCTTCTAACTTGGGCCCAAATTGTAAAATGGTCTTATCTATTGGCGATTTCGTTCCAATTCACATTCCAAGTAATATACGGCATGCTAATTACATTGCCGGTTGCCAAATTGCATTATCTCTTATAGTTTCCGAGATATGGACTATCGATAATTTACACCTTAGGCTCTGCTTCTAACTTGGGCCCAAATTGTAAAATGGTCTTATCTATTGGCGATTTCGTTCCAATTCACATTCCAAGTAATATTCGGCATGCTAATTACATTGCCGGTTGCCAAAGTGCATTATCTCTTATAGTTTCCGAGATATGGACTATCGATAATTTACACCTTAGGCTCTGCTTCTAACTTGGACCCAAATTGTAAAATGGTCTTATCTATTGGCGATTTCGTTCCAATTCACATTCCAAGTAATATTCGGCATGCTAATTACATTGCCGGTTGCCAAATTGCATTATCTCTTATAGTTTCCGAGATATGGACTATCGGTAATTTACACCTTAGGCTCTGCTTCTAACTTGGGCCCAAATTGTAAAATGGTCTTATCTATTGGCGATTTCGTTCCAATTCACATTCCAAGTAATATCCGGCATGCTAATTACATTGCCGGTTGCCAAATTGAATTATCTCTTACAGTTTCCGAGATATGGACTATCGATAATTTACACCTTAGGCTCTGCTTCTAACTTGGGCCCAAATTGTAAAATGGTCTTACCTATTGGCGATTTCGTTCCAATTCACATTCCAAGTAATATTCGGCATGCTAATTACATTGCCGGTTGCCAAATTGCAATATCTCTTATAGTTTCCGAGATATGGACTATCGATAATTTACACCTTAGGCTCTGCTTCTAACTAGGGCCCAAATTGTAAAATGGTCTTATCTATTGGCGATTTCGTTCCAATTCACATTCCAAGTAATATTCGGCATGCTAATTACATTGCCGGTTGCCAAATTGCATTATCTCTTATAGTTTCCGAGATATGGACTATCGATAATTTACATCTTAGGCTCTGCTTCTAACTTGGGCCCAAATTGTAAAATCGTCTTATCTATTGGCGATTTCGTTCCAATTCACATTCCAAGTAATATTCGGCATGCTAATTACATTGCCGGTTGCCAAATTGCATTATCTCTTATAGTTTCCGAGATATGGACTATCGATAATTTACACCTTAGGCTCTGCTTCTAACTTGGGCCCAAATTGTAAAATGGTCTTATCTATTGGCGATTTCGTTCCAATTCACATTCCAAGTAATATCCGGCATGCTAATTACATTGCCGGTTGCCAAATTGAATTATCTCTTATAGTTTCCGAGATATGGACTATCGATAATTTACACCTTAGGCTCTGCTTCTAACTTGGGCCCAAATTGTAAAATGGTCTTATCTATTGGCGATTTCGTTCCAATTCACATTCCAAGTAATATTCGGCATGCTAATTACATTGCCGGTTGCCAAATTGCATTATCTCTTATAGTTTCCGAGATATGGACTATCGATAATTTACACCTTAGGCTCTGCTTCTAACTTGGGCCCAAATTGTAAAATGGTCTTATCTATTGGCGATTTCGTTCCAATTCACATTCCAAGTAATATTCGGTATGCTAATTACATTGCCGGTTGCCAAATTGCATTATCTCTTATAGTTCCCGAGATATGGGCTATCGATAATTTACACCTTAGGCTCTGCTTCTAACTTGGGCCCAAATTGTAAAATGGTCTTATCTATTGGCGATTTCGTTCCAATTCATATTCCAAGTAATATTCGGCATGCTAATTACATTGCCGGTTGCCAAATTGCATTATCTCTTATAGTTTCCGAGATATGGACTATCGATAATTTACACCTTAGCCTCTGCTTCTAACTTGGGCCCAAATTGTAAAATGGTCTTATCTATTGGCGTTTTCGTTCCAATTCACATTCCAAGTAATATTCGGCATGCTAATTACATTGCCGGTTGCCAAATTGCATTATCTCTTATAGTTTCCGAGATATGGACTATCGATAATTTACACCTTAGGCTCTGCTTCTAACTTGGGCCCAAATTGTAAAATGGTCTTCTCTATTGGCGATTTCGTTCCAATTCACATTCCAAGTAATATTCGGCATGCTAATTACATTGCCGGTTGCCAAATTGCATTATCTCTTATAGTTTCCGAGATATGGACTATCGATAATTTACACCTTAGGCTCTGCTTCTAACTTGGGCCCAAATTGTAAAATGGTCTTATCTATTGGCGATTTCGTTCCAATTCACATTCCAAGTAATATTCGGCATGCTAATTACATTGCCGGTTGCCAAATTGCATTATCTCTTATAGTTTCCGAGATATGGACTATCGATAATTTACACCTTAGGCTCTACTTCTAACTTGGGCCCAAATTTTAAAATGGTCTTATCTATTGGCGATTTCGTTCCAATTCACATTCCAAGTAATATTCGGCATGCTAATTACATTGCCGGTTGCCAAATTGCATTAACTCTTATAGTTTCCGAGATATGGACTATCGATAATTTACACCTTAGGCTCTGCTTCTAACTTGGGCCCAAATTGTAAAATGGTCTTATCTATTGGCGATTTCGTTCCAATTCACATTCCAAGTAATATTCGGCATGCTAATTACATTGCCGGTTGCCAAATTGCATTATCTCTTATAGTTTCCGAGATATGGACTATCGATAATTTACACCATAGGCTCTGCTTATAACTTGGGCCCAAATTGTAAAATGGTCTTATCTATTGGCGATTTCGTTCCAATTCACATTCCAAGTAATATTCGGCATGCTAATTACATTGCCGGTTGCCAAAATGCATTATCTCTTATAGTTTCCGAGATATGGACTATCGATAATTTACACCTTAGGCTCTGCTTCTAACTTGGGCCCAAATTGTAAAATGGTCTTATCTATTGGCGATTTCGTTCCAATTCACACTCCAAGTAATATTCGGCATGCTAATTACATTTCCGGTTGCGAAATTGCATTATCTCTTATAGTTTCCGAGATATGGACTATCAATAATTTACACCTTAGGCTCTGCTTCTAACTTGGGCCCAAATTGTAAAATGGTCTTATCTATTGGCGATTTCGTTCCAATTCACATTCCAAGTAATATTCGGCATGCTAATTACATTGCCGGTTGCCAAATTGCATTATCTCTTATAGTTTCCGAGATATGGACTATCGATAATTTACACCTTAGGCTCTACTTCTAACTTGGGCCCAAATTTTAAAATGGTCTTATCTATTGGCGATTTCGTTCCAATTCACATTCCAAGTAATATTCGGCATGCTAATTACATTGCCGGCTGCCAAATTGCATTAACTCTTATAGTTTCCGAGATATGGACTATCGATAATTTACACCTTAGGCTCTGCTTCTAACTTGGGCCCAAATTGTAAAATGGTCTTATCTATTGGCGATTTCGTTCCAATTCACATTCCAAGTAATATTCGGCATGCTAATTACATTGCCGGTTGCCAAATTGCATTATCTCTTATAGTTTCCGAGATATGGACTATCGATTATTTACACCATAGGCTCTGCTTATAACTTGGGCCCAAATTGTAAAATTGTCTTATCTATTGGCGATTTCGTTCCAATTCACATTCCAAGTAATATTCGGCATGCTAATTACATTGCCGGTTGCCAAATTGCATTATCTCTTATAGTTTCCGAGATATGGACTATCGATAATTTACACCTTAGGCTCTGCTTCTAACTTGGGCCCAAATTGTAAAATGGTCTTATCTATTGGCGATTTCGTTCCAATTCACATTCCAAGTAATATTCGGCATGCTAATTACATTGCCGGTTGCCAAATTGCATTATCTCTTATAGTTTCCGAGATATGGACTATCGATAATTTACACCTTAGGCTCTGTTTCTAACTTGAGCCCAAATTGTAAAATGGTCTTATCTATTAGCGATTTCGTTCCAATTCACATTCCAAGTAATATTCGGCATGCTAATTACATTGCGGGTTGCCAAATTGCATTATCTCTTATAGTTTCCGAGATATGGACTATCGATAATTTACACCTTAGGCTCTGCTTCTAACTTGGGCCCAAATTGTAAAATGGTCTTATCTATTGGCGATTTCGTTCCAATTCACACTCCAAGTAATATTCGGCATGCTAATTACATTTCCGGTTGCGAAATTGCATTATCTCTTATAGTTTCCGAGATATGGACTATCAATAATTTACACCTTAGGCTCTGCTTCTAACTTGGGCCCAAATTGTAAAATGGTCTTATCTATTGGCGATTTCGTTCCAATTCACATTCCAAGTAATATTCGGCATACTAATTACATTGCTGGTTGCCAAATTGCATTATCTCTTATAGTTTCCGAGATATGGACTATCAATAATTTACACCTTAGGCTCTGCTTCTAACTTGGGCCCAAATTGTAAAATGGTCTTATCTATTGGCGATTTCGTTCCAATTCACATTCCAAGTAATATTCGGCATGCTAATTACATTGCCGGTTGCCAAATTGCATTATCTCTTATAGTTTCCGAGATATGGACTATCGATAATTTACACCTTAGGCTCTGCTTCTAACTTGGGCCCAAATTGTAAAATGGTCTTATCTATTGGCGATTTCGTTCCAATTCACATTCCAAGTAATATTCGGCATGCTAATTACATTGCCGGTTGCCAAATTGCATTATCTCTTATAGTTTCCGAGATATGGACTATCGATAATTTACACCTTAGGCTCTACTTCTAACTTGGGCCCAAATTGTAAAATGGTCTTATCTATTGGCGATTTCGTTCCAATTCACATTCCAAGTAATATTCGGCATGCTAATTACACTGCCGGTTGCCAAATTGCATTAACTCTTATAGTTTCCGAGATATGGACTATCGATAATTTACACCTTAGGCTCTGCTTCTAACTTGGGCCCAAATTGTAAAATGGTCTTATCTATTGGCGATTTCGTTCCAATTCACATTCCAAGTAATATTCGGCATGCTAATTACATTGCCGGTTGCCAAATTGCATTATCTCTTATAGTTTCCGAGATATGGACTATCGATAATTTACACCATAGGCTCTGCTTATAACTTGGGCCCAAATTGTAAAATGGTCTTATCTATTGGCGATTTCGTTCCAATTCACATTCCAAGTAATATTCGGCATGCTAATTACATTGCCGGTTGCCAAATTGCATTATCTCTTATAGTTTCCGAGATATGGACTATCGATAATTTACACCTTAGGCTCTGCTTCTAACTTGGGCCCAAATTGTAAAATGGTCTTATCTATTGGCGATTTCGTTCCAATTCACATTCCAAGTAATATTTGGCATGCTAATTACATTGCCGGTTGCCAAATTGCATTATCCCTTATAGTTTCCGAGATATGGACTATCGATAATTTACACCTTAGGCTCTGCTTCTAACTTGGGCCCAAATTGTAAAATGGTCTTATCTATTGGCGATTTCGTTCCAATTCACATTCCAAGTAATATTCGGCATGCTAATTACATTGCCGGTTGCCAAATTGCATTAACTCTTATAGTTTCCGAGATATGGACTATCGATAATTTACACCTTAGGCTCTGCTTCTAACTTGGGCCCAAATTGTAAAATGGTCTTATCTATTGGCGATTTTTTCCAATTCACATTCCAAGTAATATTCGGCATGCTAATTACATTGCCGGTTGCCAAATTGCATTATCTCTTATAGTTTCCGAGATATGGACTATCGATAATTTACACCTTAGGCTCTGCTTCTAACTTGGGCCCAAATTGTAAAATGGTCTTATCTATTGGCGATTTCGTTCCAATTCAAACTCCAAGTATCATTCGGCATGCTAATTACATTTCCGGTTGCGAAATTGCATTATCTCTTATAGTTTCCGAGATATGGACTATCAATAATTTACACCTTAGGCTCTGCTTCTAACTTGGGCCCAAATTGTAAAATGGTCTTATCTATTGGCGATTTCGTTCCAATTCACATTCCAAGTAATATTCGGCATGCTAATTACATTGCCGGTTGCCAAATTGCATTATCTCTTAGAGTTTCCGAGATATGGACTATCAATAATTTACACCTTAGGCTCTGCTTCTAACTTGGGCCCAAATTGTAAAATGGTCTTATCTATTGGCGATTTCGTTCCAATTCACATTCCAAGTAATATTCGGCATGCTAATTACCTTGCCGGTTGCCAAATTGCATTATCTCTTATAGTTTCCGAGATATGGACTATCGATAATTTACACCTTAGGCTCTGCTTCTAACTTGGGCCCAAATTGTAAAATGGTCTTATCTATTGGCGATTTCGTTCCAATTCACATTCCAAGTAATATTCGGCATGCTAATTACATTGCCGGTTGCCAAATTGCATTATCTCTTATAGTTTCCGAGATATGGACTATCGATAATTTACACCTTAGGCTCTACTTCTAACTTGGGCCCAAATTGTAAAATGGTCTTATCTATTGGCGATTTCGTTCCAATTCACATTCCAAGTAATATTCGGCATGGTAATTACATTGCCGGTTGCCAAATTGCATTATCTCTTATAGTTTCCGAGATATGGACTATCGATAATTTACACCTTAGGCTCTGCTTCTAACTTGGGCCCAAATTGTAAAATGGTCTTATCTATTGGCGATTTCGTTCCAATTCACATTCCAAGTAATATTCGACATGCTAATTACATTGCCGGTTGCCAAATTGCATTATCTCTTATAGTTTCCGAGATATGGACTATCGATAATTTACACCTTAGGCTCTACTTCTAACTTGGGCCCAAATTTTAAAATGGTCTTATCTATTGGCGATTTCGTTCCAATTCACATTCCAAGTAATATACGGCATGCTAATTACATTGCCGGTTGCCAAATTGCATTAACTCTTATAGTTTCCGAGATATGGACTATCGATAATTTACACCTTAGGCTCTGCTTCTAACTTGGGCCCAAATTGTAAAATGGTCTTATCTATTGGCGATTTCGTTCCAATTCACATTCCAAGTAATATTCGGCATGCTAATTACATTGCCGGTTGCCAAATTGCATTATCTCTTATAGTTTCCGAGATATGGACTATCGATAATTTACACCATAGGCTCTGCTTATAACTTGGGCCCAAATTGTAAAATGGTCTTATCTATTGGCGATTTCGTTCCAATTCACATTCCAAGTAATATTCGGCATGCTAATTACATTGCCGGTTGCCAAATTGCATTATCTCTTATAGTTTCCGAGATATGGACTATCGATAATTTACACCTTAGGCTCTGCTTCTAACTTGGGCCCAAATTGTAAAATGGTCTTATCTATTGGCGATTTCGTTCCAATTCACATTCCAAGTAATATTCGGCATGCTAATTACATTGCCGGTTGCCAAATTGCATTATCTCCTATAGTTTCCGAGATATGGACTATCGATAATTTACACCTTAGGCTCTGTTTCTAACTTGAGCCCAAATTGTAAAATGGTCTTATCTATTGGCGATTTCGTTCCAATTCACATTCCAAGTAATATTCGGCATGCTAATTACATTGCGGGTTGCCAAATTGCATTATCTCTTATAGTTTCCGAGATATGGACTATCGATAATTTACACCTTAGGCTCTGCTTCTAACTTGGGCCCAAATTGTAAAATGGTCTTATCTATTGGCGATTTCGTTCCAATTCACACTCCAAGTAATATTCGGCATGCTAATTACATTTCCGGTTGCGAAATTGCATTATCTCTTATAGTTTCCGAGATATGGACTATCAATAATTTACACCTTAGGCTCTGCTTCTAACTTGGGCCCAAATTGTAAAATGGTCTTATCTATTGGCGATTTCGTTCCAATTCACATTCCAAGTAATATTCGGCATGCTAATTACATTGCCGGTTGCCAAATTGCATTATCTCTTATAGTTTCCGAGATATGGACTATCGATAATTTACACCTTAGGCTCTACTTCTAACTTGGGCCCAAATTGTAAAATGGTCTTATCTATTGGCGATTTCGTTCCAATTCACATTCCAAGTAATATTCGGCATGCTAATTACACTGCCGGTTGCCAAATTGCATTAACTCTTATAGTTTCCGAGATATGGACTATCGATAATTTACACCTTAGGCTCTGCTTCTAACTTGGGCCCAAATTGTAAAATGGTCTTATCTATTGGCGATTTCGTTCCAATTCACATTCCAAGTAATATTCGGCATGCTAATTACATTGCCGGTTGCCAAATTGCATTATCTCTTATAGTTTCCGAGATATGGACTATCGATAATTTACACCATAGGCTCTGCTTATAACTTGGGCCCAAATTGTAAAATGGTCTTATCTATTGGCGATTTCGTTCCAATTCACATTCCAAGTAATATTCGGCATGCTAATTACATTGCCGGTTGCCAAATTGCATTATCTCTTATAGTTTCCGAGATATGGACTATCGATAATTTACACCTTAGGCTCTGCTTCTAACTTGGGCCCAAATTGTAAAATGGTCTTATCTATTGGCGATTTCGTTCCAATTCACATTCCAAGTAATATTTGGCATGCTAATTACATTGCCGGTTGCCAAATTGCATTATCTCTTATAGTTTCCGAGATATGGACTATCGATAATTTACACCTTAGGCTCTGCTTCTAACTTGGGCCCAAATTGTAAAATGGTCTTATCTATTGGCGATTTCGTTCCAATTCACATTCCAAGTAATATTCGGCATGCTAATTACATTGCCGGTTGCCAAATTGCATTAACTCTTATAGTTTCCGAGATATGGACTATCGATAATTTACACCTTAGGCTCTGCTTCTAACTTGGGCCCAAATTGTAAAATGGTCTTATCTATTGGCGATTTTTTCCAATTCACATTCCAAGTAATATTCGGCATGCTAATTACATTTCCGGTTGCCAAATTGCATTATCTCTTATAGTTTCCGAGATATGGACTATCGATAATTTACACCATAGGCTCTGCTTATAACTTGGGCCCAAATTGTAAAATGGTCTTATCTATTGGCGATTTCGTTCCAATTCACATTCCAAGTAATATTCGGCATGCTAATTACATTGCCGGTTGCCAAATTGCATTATCTCTTATAGTTTCCGAGATATGGACTATCGATAATTTACACCTTAGGCTCTGCTTCTAACTTGGGCCCAAATTGTAAAATGGTCTTATCTATTGGCGATTTCGTTCCAATTCACATTCCAAGTAATATTTGGCATGCTAATTACATTGCCGGTTGCCAAATTGCATTATCTCTTATAGTTTCCGAGATATGGACTATCGATAATTTACACCTTAGGCTCTGCTTCTAACTTGGGCCCAAATTGTAAAATGGTCTTATCTATTGGCGATTTCGTTCCAATTCACATTCCAAGTAATATTCGGCATGCTAATTACATTGCCGGTTGCCAAATTGCATTAACTCTTATAGTTTCCGAGATATGGACTATCGATAATTTACACCTTAGGCTCTGCTTCTAACTTGGGCCCAAATTGTAAAATGGTCTTATCTATTGGCGATTTTTTCCAATTCACATTCCAAGTAATATTCGGCATGCTAATTACATTGCCGGTTGCCAAATTGCATTATCTCTTATAGTTTCCGAGATATGGACTATCGATAATTTACACCTTAGGCTCTGCTTCTAACTTGGGCCCAAATTGTAAAATGGTCTTATCTATTGGCGATTTCGTTCCAATTCAAACTCCAAGTATCATTCGGCATGCTAATTACATTTCCGGTTGCGAAATTGCATTATCTCTTATAGTTTCCGAGATATGGACTATCAATAATTTACACCTTAGGCTCTGCTTCTAACTTGGGCCCAAATTGTAAAATGGTCTTATCTATTGGCGATTTCGTTCCAATTCACATTCCAAGTAATATTCGGCATGCTAATTACATTGCCGGTTGCCAAATTGCATTATCTCTTATAGTTTCCGAGATATGGACTATCAATAATTTACACCTTAGGCTCTGCTTCTAACTTGGGCCCAAATTGTAAAATGGTCTTATCTATTGGCGATTTCGTTCCAATTCACATTCCAAGTAATATTCGGCATGCTAATTACATTGCCGGTTGCCAAATTGCATTATCTCTTATAGTTTCCGAGATATGGACTATCGATAATTTACACCTTAGGCTCTGCTTCTAACTTGGGCCCAAATTGTAAAATGGTCTTATCTATTGGCGATTTCGTTCCAATTCACATTCCAAGTAATATTCGGCATGCTAATTACATTGCCGGTTGCCAAATTGCATTATCTCTTATAGTTTCCGAGATATGGACTATCGATAATTTACACCTTAGGCTCTACTTCTAACTTGGGCCCAAATTGTAAAATGGTCTTATCTATTGGCGATTTCGTTCCAATTCACATTCCAAGTAATATTCGGCATGGTAATTACATTGCCGGTTGCCAAATTGCATTATCTCTTATAGTTTCCGAGATATGGACTATCGATAATTTACACCTTAGGCTCTGCTTCTAACTTGGGCCCAAATTGTAAAATGGTCTTATCTATTGGCGATTTCGTTCCAATTCACATTCCAAGTAATATTCGGCATGCTAATTACATTGCCGGTTGCCAAATTGCATTATCTCTTATAGTTTCCGAGATATGGACTATCGATTATTTACACCATAGGCTCTGCTTATAACTTGGGCCCAAATTGTAAAATTGTCTTATCTATTGGCGATTTCGTTCCAATTCACATTCCAAGTAATATTCGGCATGCTAATTACATTGCCGGTTGCCAAATTGCATTATCTCTTATAGTTTCCGAGATATGGACTATCGATAATTTACACCTTAGGCTCTGCTTCTAACTTGGGCCCAAATTGTAAAATGGTCTTATCTATTGGCGATTTCGTTCCAATTCACATTCCAAGTAATATTCGGCATGCTAATTACATTGCCGGTTGCCAAATTGCATTATCTCTTATAGTTTCCGAGATATGGACTATCGATAATTTACACCTTAGGCTCTGTTTCTAACTTGAGCCCAAATTGTAAAATGGTCTTATCTATTAGCGATTTCGTTCCAATTCACATTCCAAGTAATATTCGGCATGCTAATTACATTGCGGGTTGCCAAATTGCATTATCTCTTATAGTTTCCGAGATATGGACTATCGATAATTTACACCTTAGGCTCTGCTTCTAACTTGGGCCCAAATTGTAAAATGGTCTTATCTATTGGCGATTTCGTTCCAATTCACACTCCAAGTAATATTCGGCATGCTAATTACATTTCCGGTTGCGAAATTGCATTATCTCTTATAGTTTCCGAGATATGGACTATCAATAATTTACACCTTAGGCTCTGCTTCTAACTTGGGCCCAAATTGTAAAATGGTCTTATCTATTGGCGATTTCGTTCCAATTCACATTCCAAGTAATATTCGGCATACTAATTACATTGCTGGTTGCCAAATTGCATTATCTCTTATAGTTTCCGAGATATGGACTATCAATAATTTACACCTTAGGCTCTGCTTCTAACTTGGGCCCAAATTGTAAAATGGTCTTATCTATTGGCGATTTCGTTCCAATTCACATTCCAAGTAATATTCGGCATGCTAATTACATTGCCGGTTGCCAAATTGCATTATCTCTTATAGTTTCCGAGATATGGACTATCGATAATTTACACCTTAGGCTCTGCTTCTAACTTGGGCCCAAATTGTAAAATGGTCTTATCTATTGGCGATTTCGTTCCAATTCACATTCCAAGTAATATTCGGCATGCTAATTACATTGCCGGTTGCCAAATTGCATTATCTCTTATAGTTTCCGAGATATGGACTATCGATAATTTACACCTTAGGCTCTACTTCTAACTTGGGCCCAAATTGTAAAATGGTCTTATCTATTGGCGATTTCGTTCCAATTCACATTCCAAGTAATATTCGGCATGCTAATTACACTGCCGGTTGCCAAATTGCATTAACTCTTATAGTTTCCGAGATATGGACTATCGATAATTTACACCTTAGGCTCTGCTTCTAACTTGGGCCCAAATTGTAAAATGGTCTTATCTATTGGCGATTTCGTTCCAATTCACATTCCAAGTAATATTCGGCATGCTAATTACATTGCCGGTTGCCAAATTGCATTATCTCTTATAGTTTCCGAGATATGGACTATCGATAATTTACACCATAGGCTCTGCTTATAACTTGGGCCCAAATTGTAAAATGGTCTTATCTATTGGCGATTTCGTTCCAATTCACATTCCAAGTAATATTCGGCATGCTAATTACATTGCCGGTTGCCAAATTGCATTATCTCTTATAGTTTCCGAGATATGGACTATCGATAATTTACACCTTAGGCTCTGCTTCTAACTTGGGCCCAAATTGTAAAATGGTCTTATCTATTGGCGATTTCGTTCCAATTCACATTCCAAGTAATATTTGGCATGCTAATTACATTGCCGGTTGCCAAATTGCATTATCCCTTATAGTTTCCGAGATATGGACTATCGATAATTTACACCTTAGGCTCTGCTTCTAACTTGGGCCCAAATTGTAAAATGGTCTTATCTATTGGCGATTTCGTTCCAATTCACATTCCAAGTAATATTCGGCATGCTAATTACATTGCCGGTTGCCAAATTGCATTAACTCTTATAGTTTCCGAGATATGGACTATCGATAATTTACACCTTAGGCTCTGCTTCTAACTTGGACCCAAATTGTAAAATGGTCTTATCTATTGGCGATTTTTTCCAATTCACATTCCAAGTAATATTCGGCATGCTAATTACATTGCCGGTTGCCAAATTGCATTATCTCTTATAGTTTCCGAGATATGGACTATCGATAATTTACACCTTAGGCTCTGCTTCTAACTTGGGCCCAAATTGTAAAATGGTCTTATCTATTGGCGATTTCGTTCCAATTCAAACTCCAAGTATCATTCGGCATGCTAATTACATTTCCGGTTGCGAAATTGCATTATCTCTTATAGTTTCCGAGATATGGACTATCAATAATTTACACCTTAGGCTCTGCTTCTAACTTGGGCCCAAATTGTAAAATGGTCTTATCTATTGGCGATTTCGTTCCAATTCACATTCCAAGTAATATTCGGCATGCTAATTACATTGCCGGTTGCCAAATTGCATTATCTCTTAGAGTTTCCGAGATATGGACTATCAATAATTTACACCTTAGGCTCTGCTTCTAACTTGGGCCCAAATTGTAAAATGGTCTTATCTATTGGCGATTTCGTTCCAATTCACATTCCAAGTAATATTCGGCATGCTAATTACATTGCCGGTTGCCAAATTGCATTATCTCTTATAGTTTCCGAGATATGGACTATCGATAATTTACACCTTAGGCTCTGCTTCTAACTTGGGCCCAAATTGTAAAATGGTCTTATCTATTGGCGATTTCGTTCCAATTCACATTCCAAGTAATATTCGGCATGCTAATTACATTGCCGGTTGCCAAATTGCATTATCTCTTATAGTTTCCGAGATATGGACTATCGATAATTTACACCTTAGGCTCTACTTCTAACTTGGGCCCAAATTGTAAAATGGTCTTATCTATTGGCGATTTCGTTCCAATTCACATTCCAAGTAATATTCGGCATGGTAATTACATTGCCGGTTGCCAAATTGCATTATCTCTTATAGTTTCCGAGATATGGACTATCGATAATTTACACCTTAGGCTCTGCTTCTAACTTGGGCCCAAATTGTAAAATGGTCTTATCTATTGGCGATTTCGTTCCAATTCACATTCCAAGTAATATTCGACATGCTAATTACATTGCCGGTTGCCAAATTGCATTATCTCTTATAGTTTCCGAGATATGGACTATCGATAATTTACACCTTAGGCTCTACTTCTAACTTGGGCCCAAATTTTAAAATGGTCTTATCTATTGGCGATTTCGTTCCAATTCACATTCCAAGTAATATACGGCATGCTAATTACATTGCCGGTTGCCAAATTGCATTAACTCTTATAGTTTCCGAGATATGGACTATCGATAATTTACACCTTAGGCTCTGCTTCTAACTTGGGCCCAAATTGTAAAATGGTCTTATCTATTGGCGATTTCGTTCCAATTCACATTCCAAGTAATATTCGGCATGCTAATTACATTGCCGGTTGCCAAATTGCATTATCTCTTATAGTTTCCGAGATATGGACTATCGATAATTTACACCATAGGCTCTGCTTATAACTTGGGCCCAAATTGTAAAATGGTCTTATCTATTGGCGATTTCGTTCCAATTCACATTCCAAGTAATATTCGGCATGCTAATTACATTGCCGGTTGCCAAATTGCATTATCTCTTATAGTTTCCGAGATATGGACTATCGATAATTTACACCTTAGGCTCTGCTTCTAACTTGGGCCCAAATTGTAAAATGGTCTTATCTATTGGCGATTTCGTTCCAATTCACATTCCAAGTAATATTCGGCATGCTAATTACATTGCCGGTTGCCAAATTGCATTATCTCCTATAGTTTCCGAGATATGGACTATCGATAATTTACACCTTAGGCTCTGTTTCTAACTTGAGCCCAAATTGTAAAATGGTCTTATCTATTGGCGATTTCGTTCCAATTCACATTCCAAGTAATATTCGGCATGCTAATTACATTGCGGGTTGCCAAATTGCATTATCTCTTATAGTTTCCGAGATATGGACTATCGATAATTTACACCTTAGGCTCTGCTTCTAACTTGGGCCCAAATTGTAAAATGGTCTTATCTATTGGCGATTTCGTTCCAATTCACACTCCAAGTAATATTCGGCATGCTAATTACATTTCCGGTTGCGAAATTGCATTATCTCTTATAGTTTCCGAGATATGGACTATCAATAATTTACACCTTAGGCTCTGCTTCTAACTTGGGCCCAAATTGTAAAATGGTCTTATCTATTGGCGATTTCGTTCCAATTCACATTCCAAGTAATATTCGGCATGCTAATTACATTGCCGGTTGCCAAATTGCATTATCTCTTATAGTTTCCGAGATATGGACTATCGATAATTTACACCTTAGGCTCTACTTCTAACTTGGGCCCAAATTGTAAAATGGTCTTATCTATTGGCGATTTCGTTCCAATTCACATTCCAAGTAATATTCGGCATGCTAATTACACTGCCGGTTGCCAAATTGCATTAACTCTTATAGTTTCCGAGATATGGACTATCGATAATTTACACCTTAGGCTCTGCTTCTAACTTGGGCCCAAATTGTAAAATGGTCTTATCTATTGGCGATTTCGTTCCAATTCACATTCCAAGTAATATTCGGCATGCTAATTACATTGCCGGTTGCCAAATTGCATTATCTCTTATAGTTTCCGAGATATGGACTATCGATAATTTACACCATAGGCTCTGCTTATAACTTGGGCCCAAATTGTAAAATGGTCTTATCTATTGGCGATTTCGTTCCAATTCACATTCCAAGTAATATTCGGCATGCTAATTACATTGCCGGTTGCCAAATTGCATTATCTCTTATAGTTTCCGAGATATGGACTATCGATAATTTACACCTTAGGCTCTGCTTCTAACTTGGGCCCAAATTGTAAAATGGTCTTATCTATTGGCGATTTCGTTCCAATTCACATTCCAAGTAATATTTGGCATGCTAATTACATTGCCGGTTGCCAAATTGCATTATCTCTTATAGTTTCCGAGATATGGACTATCGATAATTTACACCTTAGGCTCTGCTTCTAACTTGGGCCCAAATTGTAAAATGGTCTTATCTATTGGCGATTTCGTTCCAATTCACATTCCAAGTAATATTCGGCATGCTAATTACATTGCCGGTTGCCAAATTGCATTAACTCTTATAGTTTCCGAGATATGGACTATCGATAATTTACACCTTAGGCTCTGCTTCTAACTTGGGCCCAAATTGTAAAATGGTCTTATCTATTGGCGATTTTTTCCAATTCACATTCCAAGTAATATTCGGCATGCTAATTACATTTCCGGTTGCCAAATTGCATTATCTCTTATAGTTTCCGAGATATGGACTATCGATAATTTACACCATAGGCTCTGCTTATAACTTGGGCCCAAATTGTAAAATGGTCTTATCTATTGGCGATTTCGTTCCAATTCACATTCCAAGTAATATTCGGCATGCTAATTACATTGCCGGTTGCCAAATTGCATTATCTCTTATAGTTTCCGAGATATGGACTATCGATAATTTACACCTTAGGCTCTGCTTCTAACTTGGGCCCAAATTGTAAAATGGTCTTATCTATTGGCGATTTCGTTCCAATTCACATTCCAAGTAATATTTGGCATGCTAATTACATTGCCGGTTGCCAAATTGCATTATCTCTTATAGTTTCCGAGATATGGACTATCGATAATTTACACCTTAGGCTCTGCTTCTAACTTGGGCCCAAATTGTAAAATGGTCTTATCTATTGGCGATTTCGTTCCAATTCACATTCCAAGTAATATTCGGCATGCTAATTACATTGCCGGTTGCCAAATTGCATTAACTCTTATAGTTTCCGAGATATGGACTATCGATAATTTACACCTTAGGCTCTGCTTCTAACTTGGGCCCAAATTGTAAAATGGTCTTATCTATTGGCGATTTTTTCCAATTCACATTCCAAGTAATATTCGGCATGCTAATTACATTGCCGGTTGCCAAATTGCATTATCTCTTATAGTTTCCGAGATATGGACTATCGATAATTTACACCTTAGGCTCTGCTTCTAACTTGGGCCCAAATTGTAAAATGGTCTTATCTATTGGCGATTTCGTTCCAATTCAAACTCCAAGTATCATTCGGCATGCTAATTACATTTCCGGTTGCGAAATTGCATTATCTCTTATAGTTTCCGAGATATGGACTATCAATAATTTACACCTTAGGCTCTGCTTCTAACTTGGGCCCAAATTGTAAAATGGTCTTATCTATTGGCGATTTCGTTCCAATTCACATTCCAAGTAATATTCGGCATGCTAATTACATTGCCGGTTGCCAAATTGCATTATCTCTTATAGTTTCCGAGATATGGACTATCAATAATTTACACCTTAGGCTCTGCTTCTAACTTGGGCCCAAATTGTAAAATGGTCTTATCTATTGGCGATTTCGTTCCAATTCACATTCCAAGTAATATTCGGCATGCTAATTACATTGCCGGTTGCCAAATTGCATTATCTCTTATAGTTTCCGAGATATGGACTATCGATAATTTACACCTTAGGCTCTGCTTCTAACTTGGGCCCAAATTGTAAAATGGTCTTATCTATTGGCGATTTCGTTCCAATTCACATTCCAAGTAATATTCGGCATGCTAATTACATTGCCGGTTGCCAAATTGCATTATCTCTTATAGTTTCCGAGATATGGACTATCGATAATTTACACCTTAGGCTCTAATTCTAACTTGGGCCCAAATTGTAAAATGGTATTATCTATTGGCGATTTCCTTCCAATTCACATTCCAAGTAATATTCGGCATGGTAATTACATTGCCGGTTGCCAAATTGCATTATCTCTTATAGTTTCCGAGATATGGACTATCGATAATTTACACCTTAGGCTCTGCTTCTAACTTGGGCCCAAATTGTAAAATGGTCTTATCTATTGGCGATTTCGTTCCAATTCACATTCCAAGTAATATTCGGCATGCTAATTACATTGCCGGTTGCCAAATTGCATTATCTCTTATAGTTTCCGAGATATGGACTATCGATAATTTACACCTTAGGCTCTATTTCTAACTTGGGCCCAAATTTTAAAATGGTCTTATCTATTGGCGATTTCGTTCCAATTCACATTCCAAGTAATATACGGCATGCTAATTACATTGCCGGTTGCCAAATTGCATTAACTCTTATAGTTTCCGAGATATGGACTATCGATAATTTACACCTTAGGCTCTGCTTCTAACTTGGGCCCAAATTGTAAAATGGTCTTATCTATTGGCGATTTCGTTCCAATTCACATTCCAAGTAATATTCGGCATGCTAATTACATTGCCGGTTGCCAAATTGCATTATCTCTTATAGTTTCCGAGATATGGACTATCGATAATTTACACCATAGGCTCTGCTTATAACTTGGGCCCAAATTGTAAAATGGTCTTATCTATTGGCGATTTCGTTCCAATTCACATTCCAAGTAATATTCGGCATGCTAATTACATTGCCGGTTGCCAAATTGCATTATCTCTTATAGTTTCCGAGATATGGACTATCGATAATTTACACCTTAGGCTCTGCTTCTAACTTGGGCCCAAATTGTAAAATGGTCTTATCTATTGGCGATTTCGTTCCAATTCACATTCCAAGTAATATTCGGCATGCTAATTACATTGCCGGTTGCCAAATTGCATTATCTCCTATAGTTTCCGAGATATGGACTATCGATAATTTACACCTTAGGCTCTGTTTCTAACTTGAGCCCAAATTGTAAAATGGTCTTATCTATTGGCGATTTCGTTCCAATTCACATTCCAAGTAATATTCGGCATGCTAATTACATTGCGGGTTGCCAAATTGCATTATCTCTTATAGTTTCCGAGATATGGACTATCGATAATTTACACCTTAGGCTCTGCTTCTAACTTGGGCCCAAATTGTAAAATGGTCTTATCTATTGGCGATTTCGTTCCAATTCACACTCCAAGTAATATTCGGCATGCTAATTACATTTCCGGTTGCGAAATTGCATTATCTCTTATAGTTTCCGAGATATGGACTATCAATAATTTACACCTTAGGCTCTGCTTCTAACTTGGGCCCAAATTGTAAAATGGTCTTATCTATTGGCGATTTCGTTCCAATTCACATTCCAAGTAATATTCGGCATGCTAATTACATTGCCGGTTGCCAAATTGCATTATCTCTTATAGTTTCCGAGATATGGACTATCGATAATTTACACCTTAGGCTCTACTTCTAACTTGGGCCCAAATTTTAAAATGGTCTTATCTATTGGCGATTTCGTTCCAATTCACATTCCAAGTAATATTCGGCATGCTAATTACATTGCCGGTTGCCAAATTGCATTAACTCTTATAGTTTCCGAGATATGGACTATCTATAATTTACACCTTAGGCTCTGCTTCTAACTTGGGCCCAAATTGTAAAATGGTCTTATCTATTGGCGATTTCGTTCCAATTCACATTCCAAGTAATATTCGGCATGCTAATTACATTGCCGGTTGCCAAATTGCATTATCTCTTATAGTTTCCGAGATATGGACTATCGATAATTTACACCATAGGCTCTGCTTATAACTTGGGCCCAAATTGTAAAATGGTCTTATCTATTGGCGATTTCGTTCCAATTCACATTCCAAGTAATATTCGGCATGCTAATTACATTGCCGGTTGCCAAATTGCATTATCTCTTATAGTTTCCGAGATATGGACTATCGATAATTTACACCTTAGGCTCTGCTTCTAACTTGGGCCCAAATTGTAAAATGGTCTTATCTATTGGCGATTTCGTTCCAATTCACATTCCAAGTAATATTCGGCATGCTAATTACATTGCCGGTTGCCAAATTGCATTATCACTTATAGTTTCCGAGATATGGACTATCGATAATTTACACCTTAGGCTCTGTTTCTAACTTGAGCCCAAATTGTAAAATGGTCTTATCTATTGGCGATTTCGTTCCAATTCACATTCCAAGTAATATTCGGCATGCTAATTACATTGCGGGTTGCCAAATTGCATTATCTCTTATAGTTTCCGAGATATGGACTATCGATAATTTACACCTTAGGCTCTGCTTCTAACTTGGGCCCAAATTGTAAAATGGTCTTATCTATTGGCGATTTCGTTCCAATTCACACTCCAAGTAATATTCGGCATGCTAATTACATTTCCGGTTGCGAAATTGCATTATCTCTTATAGTTTCCGAGATATGGACTATCAATAATTTACACCTTAGGCTCTGCTTCTAACTTGGGCCCAAATTGTAAAATGGTCTTATCTATTGGCGATTTCGTTCCAATTCACATTCCAAGTAATATTCGGCATGCTAATTACATTGCCGGTTGCCAAATTGCATTATCTCTTATAGTTTCCGAGATATGGACTATCAATAATTTACACCTTAGGCTCTGCTTCTAACTTGGGCCCAAATTGTAAAATGGTCTTATCTATTGGCGATTTCGTTCCAATTCACATTCCAAGTAATATTCGGCATGCTAATTACATTGCCGGTTGCCAAATTGCATTATCTCTTATAGTTTCCGAGATATGGACTATCGATAATTTACACCTTAGGCTCTGCTTCTAACTTGGGCCCAAATTGTAAAATGGTCTTATCTATTGGCGATTTCGTTCCAATTCACATTCCAAGTAATATTCGGCATGCTAATTACATTGCCGGTTGCCAAATTGCATTATCTCTTATAGTTTCCGAGATATGGACTATCGATAATTTACACCTTAGGCTCTGCTTCTAACTTGGGCCCAAATTGTAAAATGGTCTTATCTATTGGCGATTTCGTTCCAATTCACATTCCAAGTAATATTCGGCATGCTAATTACATTGCCGGTTGCCAAATTGCATTAACTCTTATAGTTTCCGAGATATGGACTATCGATAATTTACACCTTAGGCTCTGCTTCTAACTTGGGCCCAAATTGTAAAATGGTCTTATCTATTGGCGATTTTTTCCAATTCACATTCCAAGTAATATTCGGCATGCTAATTACATTGCCGGTTGCCAAATTGCATTATCTCTTATAGTTTCCGAGATATGGACTATCGATAATTTACACCTTAGGCTCTGCTTCTAACTTGGGCCCAAATTGTAAAATGGTCTTATCTATTGGCGATTTCGTTCCAATTCACACTCCAAGTAATATTCGGCATGCTAATTACATTTCCGGTTGCGAAATTGCATTATCTCTTATAGTTTCCGAGATATGGACTATCAATAATTTACACCTTAGGCTCTGCTTCTAACTTGGGCCCAAATTGTAAAATGGTCTTATCTATTGGCGATTTCGTTCCAATTCACATTCCAAGTAATATTCGGCATGCTAATTACATTGCCGGTTGCCAAATTGCATTTTCTCTTATAGTTTCCGAGATATGGACTATCAATAATTTACACCTTAGGCTCTGCTTCTAACTTGGGCCCAAATTGTAAAATGGTCTTATCTATTGGCGATTTCGTTCCAATTCACATTCCAAGTAATATTCGGCATGCTAATTACATTGCCGGTTGCCAAATTGCATTATCTCTTATAGTTTCCGAGATATGGACTATCGATAATTTACACCTTAGGCTCTGCTTCTAACTTGGGCCCAAATTGTAAAATGGTCTTATCTATTGGCGATTTCGTTCCAATTCACATTCCAAGTAATATTCGGCATGCTAATTACATTGCCGGTTGCCAAATTGCATTATCTCTTATAGTTTCCGAGATATGGACTATCGATAATTTACACCTTAGGCTCTACTTCTAACTTGGGCCCAAATTGTAAAATGGTCTTATCTATTGGCGATTTCGTTCCAATTCACATTCCAAGTAATATTCGGCATGGTAATTACATTGCCGGTTGCCAAATTGCATTAACTCTTATAGTTTCAGAGATATGGACTATCGATAATTTACACCTTAGGCTCTGCTTCTAACTTGGGCCCAAATTGTAAAATGGTCTTATCTATTGGCGATTTCGTTCCAATTCACATTCCAAGTAATATTCGGCATGCTAATTACATTGCCGGTTGCCAAATTGCATTATCTCTTATAGTTTCCGAGATATGGACTATCGATAATTTACACCATAGGCTCTGCTTATAACTTGGGCCCAAATTGTAAAATGGTCTTATCTATTGGCGATTTCGTTCCAATTCACATTCCAAGTAATATTCGGCATGCTAATTACATTGCCGGTTGCCAAATTGCATTATCTCTTATAGTTTCCGAGATATGGACTATCGATAATTTACACCTTAGGCTCTGCTTCTAACTTGGGCCCAAATTGTAAAATGGTCTTATCTATTGGCGATTTCGTTCCAATTCACATTCCAAGTAATATTCGGCATGCTAATTACATTGCCGGTTGCCAAATTGCATTATCTCTTATAGTTTCCGAGATATGGACTATCGATAATTTACACCTTAGGCTCTGCTTCTAACTTGGGCCCAAATTGTAAAATGGTCTTATCTATTGGCGATTTCGTTCCAATTCACATTCCAAGTAATATTCGGCATGCTAATTACATTGCCGGTTGCCAAATTGCATTAACTCTTATAGTTTCCGAGATATGGACTATCGATAATTTACACCTTAGGCTCTGCTTCTAACTTGGGCCCAAATTGTAAAATGGTCTTATCTATTGGCGATTTTTTCCAATTCACATTCCAAGTAATATTCGGCATGCTAATTACATTGCCGGTTGCCAAATTGCATTATCTCTTATAGTTTCCGAGATATGGACTATCGATAATTTACACCTTAGGCTCTGCTTCTAACTTGGGCCCAAATTGTAAAATGATCTTATCTATTGGCGATTTCGTTCCAATTCACATTCCAAGTAATATTCGGCATGCTAATTACATTGCCGGTTGCCAAATTGCATTATCTCTTATAGTTTCCGAGATATGGACTATCGATAATTTACACCTTAGGCTCTGCTTCTAACTTGGGCCCAAATTGTAAAATGGTCTTATCTATTGGCGATTTCGCCCCAATTCACATTCCAAGTGATATTCGGCATGCTAATTACATTGCCGATTGCGAAATTGCATTATCTCTTATAGTTTCCGAGATATGGACTATCAATAATTTACACCTTAGGCTCTGCTTCTAACTTGGGCCCAAATTGTAAAATGGTCTTATCTATTGGCGATTTCGTTCCAATTCACATTCCAAGTAATATTCGGCATGCTAATTACATTGCCGGTTGCCAAATTGCATTATCTCTTATAGTTTCCGAGATATGGACTATCGATAATTTACACCTTAGGCTCTGCTTCTAACTTGGGCCCAAATTGTAAAATGGTCTTATCTATTGGCGATTTCGTTCCAATTCACATTCCAAGTAATACTCGGCATGCTAATTACATTGCCGGTTGCCAAATTGCATTATCTCTTATAGTTTCCGAGATATGGACTATCGATAATTTACACCTTAGGCTCTGCTTCTAACTTGTGCCCAAATTGTAAAATGGTCTTATCTATTGGCGATTTCGTTCCAATTCACATTCCAAGTAATATTCGGCATGCTAATTACATTGCCGGTTGCCAAATTGCATTATCTCTTATAGTTTCCGAGATATGGACTATCGATAATTTACACCTTAGGCTCTGCTTCTAACTTGGGCCCAAATTGTAAAATGGTCTTATCTATTGGCGTTTTCGTTCCAATTCACATTCCAAGTAATATTCGGCATGCTAATTACATTGCCGGTTGCCAAATTGCATTATCTCTTATAGTTTCCGAGATATGGACTATCGATAATTTACACCTTAGGCTCTGCTTCTAACTTGGGCCCAAATTGTAAAATGGTCTTCTCTATTGGCGATTTCGTTCCAATTCACATTCCAAGTAATATTCGGCATGCTAATTACATTGCCGGTTGCCAAATTGCATTATCTCTTATAGTTTCCGAGATATGGACTATCGATAATTTACACCTTAGGCTCTGCTTCTAACTTGGGCCCAAATTGTAAAATGGTCTTATCTATTGGCGATTTCGTTCCAATTCACATTCCAAGTAATATTCGGCATGCTAATTATCTTGCCTGTTGCCAAATTGCATTATCTCTTATAGTTTCCGAGATATGGACTATCGATAATTTACACCTTAGGCTCTGCTTCTAACTTGGGCCCAAATTGTAAAATGGTCTTCTCTATTGGCGATTTCGTTCCAATTCACATTCCAAGTAATATTCGGCATGCTAATTACTTTGCCGGTTGCCAAATTGCATTATCTCTTATAGTTTCCGAGATATGGACTATCGATAATTTACACCTTAGGCTCTGCTTCTATCTTGGGCCCAAATTGTAAAATGGTCTTCTCTATTGGCGATTTTGTTCCAATTCACATTCCAAGTAATATTCGGCATGCTAATTACATTGCCGGTTGCCAAATTGCATTATCTCTTATAGTTTCCGAGATATGGACTATCGATAATTTACACCTTAGGCTCTGCTTCTAACTTGGGCCCAAATTGTAAAATCGTCTTATCTATTGGCGATTTCGTTCCAATTCACATTCCAAGTAATATTCGGGATGCTAAATACATTGCCGGTTGTCAAATTGCATTATCTCTTATAGTTTCCGAGATATGGACTATCGGTAATTTACACCTTAGGCTCTGCTTCTAACTTGGGCCCAAATTGTAAAATGGTCTTCTAAAATCTATTGGCGATTTCGTTCCAATTCACATTCCAAATAATATCCGGCATGCTAATTACATTGCCGGTTGCCAAATTGAATTATCTCTTATAGTTTCCGAGATATGGACTATCGATAATTTACACCTTAGGCTCTGCTTCTAACTTGGGCCCAAATTGTAAAATGGTCTTACCTATTGGCGATTTCGTTCCAATTCACATTCCAAGTAATATTCGGCATGCTAATTACATTGCCGGTTGCCAAATTGCATTATCTCTTATAGTTTCCGAGATATGGACTATCGATAATTTACACCTTAGGCTCTGCTTCTAACTTGGGCCCAAATTGTAAAATGGTCTTATCTATTGGCGATTTCGTTCCAATTCACATTCCAAGTAATATTCGGCATGCTAATTACATTGCCGGTTGCCAAATTGCATTATCTCTTATAGTTTCCGAGATATGAACTATCGATAATTTACATCTTAGGCTCTGCTTCTAACTTGGGCCCAAATTGTAAAATCGTCTTATCTATTGGCGATTTCGTTCCAATTCACATTCCAAGTAATATTCAGCATGCTAATTACATTGCCGGTTGCCAAATTGCATTATCTCTTATAGTTTCCGGGATATGGACTATCGATAATTTACACCTTAGGCTCTGCTTCTAACTTGGGCCCAAATTGTAAAATGGTCTTATCTATTGGCGATTTCGTTCCAATTCACATTCCAAGTAATATCTGGCATGCTAATTACATTGCCGGTTGCCAAATTGAATTATCTCTTATAGTTTCCGAGATATGGACTATCGATAATTTACACCTTAGGCTCTGCTTCTAACTTGGGCCCAAATTGTAAAATGGTCTTATCTATTGGCGATTTCGTTCCAATTCACATTCCAAGTAATATTCGGCATGCTAATTACATTGCCGGTTGCCAAATTGCATTATCTCTTATAGTTTCCGAGATATGGACTATCGATAATTTACATCTTAGGCTCTGCTTCTAACTTGGGCCCAAATTGTAAAATGGTCTTATCTATTGGCGATTTCGTTCCAATTCACATTTCAAGTAATATTCGGCATGCTAATTACATTGCCGGTTGCCAAATTGCATTATCTCTTATAGTTTCCGAGATATGGACTATCGATAATTTACACCTTAGGCTCTACTTCTAACTTGGGCCCAAATTTTAAAATGGTCTTATCTATTGGCGATTTCGTTCCAATTCACATTCCAAGTAATATTCGGCATGCTAATTACATTGCCGGTTGCCAAATTGCATTAACTCTTATAGTTTCCGAGATATGGACTATCGATAATTTACACCTTAGGCTCTGCTTCTAACTTGGGCCCAAATTGTAAAATGGTCTTATCTATTGGCGATTTCGTTCCAATTCACATTCCAAGTAATATTCGGCATGCTAATTACATTGCCGGTTGCCAAATTGCATTATCTCTTATAGTTTCCGAGATATGGACTATCGATAATTTACACCATAGGCTCTGCTTATAACTTGGGCCCAAATTGTAAAATGGTCTTATCTATTGGCGATTTCGTTCCAATTCACATTCCAAGTAATATTCGGCATGCTAATTACATTGCCGGTTGCCAAATTGCATTATCTCTTATAGTTTCCGAGATATGGACTATCGATAATTTACATCTTAGGCTCTGCTTCTAACTTGGGCCCAAATTGTAAAATGGTCTTATCTATTGGCGATTTCGTTCCAATTCACATTCCAAGTAATATTCGGCATGCTAATTACATTGCCGGTTGCCAAATTGCATTATCTCTTATAGTTTCCGAGATATGGACTATCGATAATTTACACCATAGGCTCTGCTTATAACTTGGGCCCAAATTGTAAAATGGTCTTATCTATTGGCGATTTCGTTCCAATTCACATTCCAAGTAATATTCGGCATGCTAATTACATTGCCGGTTGCCAAATTGCATTATCTCTTATAGTTTCCGAGATATGGACTATCGATAATTTACACCTTAGGCTCTGCTTCTAACTTGGGCCCAAATTGTAAAATGGTCTTATCTATTGGCGATTTCGTTCCAATTCACATTCCAAGTAATATTCGGCATGCTAATTACATTGCCGGTTGCCAAATTGCATTATCTCTTATAGTTTCCGAGATATGGACTATCGATAATTTACACCTTAGGCTCTGTTTCTAACTTGAGCCCAAATTGTAAAATGGTCTTATCTATTGGCGATTTCGTTCCAATTCACATTCCAAGTAATATTCGGCATGCTAATTACATTGCGGGTTGCCAAATTGCATTATCTCTTATAGTTTCCGAGATATGGACTATCGATAATTTACACCTTAGGCTCTGCTTCTAACTTGGGCCCAAATTGTAAAATGGTCTTATCTATTGGCGATTTCGTTCCAATTCACACTCCAAGTAATATTCGGCATGCTAATTACATTTCCGGTTGCGAAATTGCATTATCTCTTATAGTTTCCGAGATATGGACTATCAATAATTTACACCTTAGGCTCTGCTTCTAACTTGGGCCCAAATTGTAAAATGGTCTTATCTATTGGCGATTTCGTTCCAATTCACATTCCAAGTAATATTCGGCATGCTAATTACATTGCCGGTTGCCAAATTGCATTATCTCTTATAGTTTCCGAGATATGGACTATCAATAATTTACACCTTAGGCTCTGCTTCTAACTTGGGCCCAAATTGTAAAATGGTCTTATCTATTGGCGATTTCGTTCCAATTCACATTCCAAGTAATATTCGGCATGCTAATTACATTGCCGGTTGCCAAATTGCATTATCTCTTATAGTTTCCGAGATATGGACTATCGATAATTTACACCTTAGGCTCTGCTTCTAACTTGGGCCCAAATTGTAAAATGGTCTTATCTATTGGCGATTTCGTTCCAATTCACATTCCAAGTAATATTCGGCATGCTAATTACATTGCCGGTTGCCAAATTGCATTATCTCTTATAGTTTCCGAGATATGGACTATCGATAATTTACACCTTAGGCTCTACTTCTAACTTGGGCCCAAATTGTAAAATGGTCTTATCTATTGGCGATTTCGTTCCAATTCACATTCCAAGTAATATTCGGCATGCTAATTACATTGCCGGTTGCCAAATTGCATTAACTCTTATAGTTTCCGAGATATGGACTATCGATAATTTACACCTTAGGCTCTGCTTCTAACTTGGGCCCAAATTGTAAAATGGTCTTATCTATTGGCGATTTCGTTCCAATTCACATTCCAAGTAATATTCGGCATGCTAATTACATTGCCGGTTGCCAAATTGCATTATCTCTTATAGTTTCCGAGATATGGACTATCGATAATTTACACCATAGGCTCTGCTTATAACTTGGGCCCAAATTGTAAAATGGTCTTATCTATTGGCGACTTCGTTCCAATTCACATTCCAAGTAATATTCGGCATGCTAATTACATTGCCGGTTGCCAAATTGCATTATCTCTTATAGTTTCCGAGATATGGACTATCGATAATTTACACCTTAGGCTCTGCTTCTAACTTGGGCCCAAATTGTAAAATGGTCTTATCTATTGGCGATTTCGTTCCAATTCACATTCCAAGTAATATTCGGCATGCTAATTACATTGCCGGTTGCCAAATTGCATTATCTCTTATAGTTTCCGAGATATGGACTATCGATAATTTACACCTTAAGCTCTGCTTCTAACTTGGGCCCAAATTGTAAAATGGTCTTATCTATTGGCGATTTCGTTCCAATTCACATTCCAAGTAATATTCGGCATGCTAATTACATTGCCGGTTGCCAAATTGCATTAACTCTTATAGTTTCCGAGATATGGACTATCGATAATTTACACCTTAGGCTCTGCTTCTAACTTGGGCCCAAATTGTAAAATGGTCTTATCTATTGGCGATTTTTTCCAATTCACATTCCAAGTAATATTCGGCATGCTAATTACATTGCCGGTTGCCAAATTGCATTATCTCTTATAGTTTCCGAGATATGGACTATCGATAATTTACACCTTAGGCTCTGCTTCTAACTTGGGCCCAAATTGTAAAATGGTCTTATCTATTGGCGATTTCGTTCCAATTCACATTCCAAGTAATATTCGGCATGCTAATTACATTGCCGGTTGCCAAATTGCATTATCTCTTATAGTTTCCGAGATATGGACTATCAATAATTTACACCTTAGGCTCTGCTTCTAACTTGGGCCCAAATTGTAAAATGGTCTTATCTATTGGCGATTTCGTTCCAATTCACATTCCAAGTAATATTCGGCATGCTAATTACATTGCCGGTTGCCAAATTGCATTATCTCTTATAGTTTCCGAGATATGGACTATCGATAATTTACACCTTAGGCTCTGCTTCTAACTTGGGCCGAAATTGTAAAATGGTCTTATCTATTGGCGATTTCGTTCCAATTCACATTCCAAGTAATATTCGGCATGCTAATTACATTGCCGGTTGCCAAATTGCATTATCTCTTATAGTTTCCGAGATATGGACTATCGATAATTTACACCTTAGGCTCTACTTCTAACTTGGGCCCAAATTGTAAAATGGTCTTATCTATTGGCGATTTCGTTCCAATTCACATTCCAAGTAATATTCGGCATGCTAATTACATTGCCGGTTGCCAAATTGCATTAACTCTTATAGTTTCCGAGATATGGACTATCGATAATTTACACCTTAGGCTCTGCTTCTAACTTGGGCCCAAATTGTAAAATGGTCTTATCTATTGGCGATTTCGTTCCAATTCACATTCCAAGTAATATTCGGCATGCTAATTACATTGCCGGTTGCCAAATTGCATTATCTCTTATAGTTTCCGAGATATGGACTATCGATAATTTACACCATAGGCTCTGCTTCTAACTTGGGCCCAAATTGTAAAATGGTCTTATCTATTGTCGATTTCGTTCCAATTCACATTCCAAGTAATATTCGGCATGCTAATTACATTGCCGGTTGCCAAATTGCATTGTCTCTTATAGTTTCCGAGATATGGACTATCGATAATTTACACCTTAGGCTCTGCTTCTAACTTGGGCCCAAATTGTAAAATGGTCTTATCTATTGGCGATTTCGTTCCAATTCACATTCCAAGTAATATTCGGCATGCTAATTACATTGCCGGTTGCCAAATTGCATTATCTCTTATAGTTTCCGAGATATGGACTATCGATAATTTACACCTTAGGCTCTGCTTCTAACTTGGGCCCAAATTGTAAAATGGTCTTATCTATTGGCGATTTCGTTCCAATTCACATTCCAAGTAATATTCGGCATGCTAATTACATTGCCGGTTGCCAAATTGCATTAACTCTTATAGTTTCCGAGATATGGACTATCGATAATTTACACCTTAGGCTCTGCTTCTAACTTGGGCCCAAATTGTACACATTCCAAGTAATATTCGGCATGCTAATTACATTGCCGGTTGCCAAATTGCATTATCTCTTATAGTTTCCGAGATATGGACTATCGATAATTTACACCTTAGGCTCTGCTTCTAACTTGGGCCCAAATTGTAAAATGGTCTTATCTATTGGCGATTTCGTTCCAATTCACATTCCAAGTAATATTCGGCATGCTAATTACATTGCCGGTTGCCAAATTGCATTATCTCTTATAGTTTCCGAGATATGGACTATCGATAATTTACACCATAGGCTCTGCTTCTAACTTGGGCCCAAATTGTAAAATGGTCTTATCTATTGGCGATTTCGCCCCAATTCACATTCCAAGTGATATTCGGCATGCTAATTACATTGCCGATTGCGAAATTGCATTATCTCTTATAGTTTCCGAGATATGGACTATCAATAATTTACACCTTAGGCTCTGCTTCTAACTTGGGCCCAAATTGTAAAATGGTCTTATCTATTGGCGATTTCGTTCCAATTCACATTCCAAGTAATATTCGGCATGCTAATTACATTGCCGGTTGCCAAATTGCATTATCTCTTATAGTTTCCGAAATATGGACTATCGATAATTTACACCTTAGGCTCTGCTTCTAACTTGGGCCCAAATTGTAAAATGGTCTTATCTATTGGCGATTTCGTTCCAATTCACATTCCAAGTAATACTCGGCATGCTAATTACATTGCCGGTTGCCAAATTGCATTATCTCTTATAGTTTCCGAGATATGGACTATCGATAATTTACACCTTAGGCTCTGCTTCTAACTTGGGCCCAAATTGTAAAATGGTCTTATCTATTGGCGATTTCGTTCCAATTCACATTCCAAGTAATATTCGGCATGCTAATTACATTGCCGGTTGCCAAATTGCATTATCTCTTATAGTTTCCGAGATATGGACTATCGATAATTTACACCTTAGGCTCTGCTTCTAACTTGGGCCCAAATTGTAAAATGGTCTTATCTATTGGCGTTTTCGTTCCAATTCACATTCCAAGTAATATTCGGCATGCTAATTACATTGCCGGTTGCCAAATTGCATTATCTCTTGTAGTTTCCGAGATATGGACTATCGATAATTTACACCTTAGGCTCTGCTACTAACTTGGGCCCAAATTGTAAAATGGTCTTCTCTATTGGCGATTTCGCTCCAATTCACATTCCAAGTAATATTCGGCATGCTAATTACATTGCCGGTTGCCAAATTGCATTATCTCTTATAGTTTCCGAGATATGGACTATCGATAATTTACACCTTAGGCTCTGCTTCTAACTTGGGCCCAAATTGTAAAATGGTCTTATCTATTGGCGATTTCGTTCCAATTCACATTCCAAGTAATATTCGGCATGCTAATTACATTGCCTGTTGCCAAATTGCATTATCTCTTATAGTTTCCGAGATATGGACTATCGATAATTTACACCTTAGGCTCTGCTTCTAACTTGGGCCCAAATTGTAAAATGGTCTTCTCTATTGGCGATTTCGTTCCAATTCACATTCCAAGTAATATTCGGCATGCTAATTACATTGCCGGTTGCCAAATTGCATTATCTCTTATAGTTTCCGAGATATGGACTATCGATAATTTACACCTTAGGCTCTGCTTCTATCTTGGGCCCAAATTGTAAAATGGTCTTCTCTATTGGCGATTTTGTTCCAATTCACAATCCAAGTAATATTCGGCATGCTAATTACATTGCCGGTTGCCAAATTGCATTATCTCTTATAGTTTCCGAGATATGGACTATCGATAATTTACACCTTAGGCTCTGCTTCTAACTTGGGCCCAAATTGTAAAATCGTCTTATCTATTGGCGATTTCGTTCCAATTCACATTCCAAGTAATATTCGGGATGCTAATTACATTGCCGGTTGTCAAATTGCATTATCTCTTATAGTTTCCGAGATATGGACTATCGGTAATTTACACCTTAGGCTCTGCTTCTAACTTGGGCCCAAATTGTAAAATGGTCTTATCTATTGGCGATTTCGTTCCAATTCACATTCCAAGTAATATCCGGCATGCTAATTACATTGCCGGTTGCCAAATTGAATTATCTCTTATAGTTTCCGAGATATGGACTATCGATAATTTACACCTTAGGCTCTGCTTCTAACTTGGGCCCAAATTGTAAAATGGTCTTATCTATTGGCGATTTCGTTCCAATTCACATTCCAAGTAATATTCGGCATGCTAATTACATTGCCGGTTGCCAAATTGCATTATCTCTTATAGTTTCCGAGATATGGACTATCGATAATTTACACCTTAGGCTCTGCTTCTAACTTGGGCCCAAATTGTAAAATGGTCTTATCTATTGGCGATTTCGTTCCAATTCACATTCCAAGTAATATTCGGCATGCTAATTACATTGCCGGTTGCCAAATTGCATTATCTCTTATAGTTTCCGAGATATGGACTATCGATAATTTACATCTTAGGCTCTGCTTCTAACTTGGGCCCAAATTGTAAAATCGTCTTATCTATTGGCGATTTCGTTCCAATTCACATTCCAAGTAATATTCAGCATGCTAATTACATTGCCGGTTGCCAAATTGCATTATCTCTTATAGTTTCCGGGATATGGACTATCGATAATTTACACCTTAGGCTCTGCTTCTAACTTGGGCCCAAATTGTAAAATGGTCTTATCTATTGGCGATTTCGTTCCAATTCACATTCCAAGTAATATCTGGCATGCTAATTACATTGCCGGTTGCCAAATTGAATTATCTCTTATAGTTTCCGAGATATGGACTATCGATAATTTACACCTTAGGCTCTGCTTCTAACTTGGGCCCAAATTGTAAAATGGTCTTATCTATTGGCGATTTCGTTCCAATTCACATTCCAAGTAATATTCGGCATGCTAATTACGTTGCCGGTTGCCAAATTGCATTATCTCTTATAGTTTCCGAGATATGGACTATCGATAATTTACATCTTAGGCTCTGCTTCTAACTTGGGCCCAAATTGTAAAATGGTCTTATCTATTGGCGATTTCGTTCCAATTCACATTCCAAGTAATATTCGGCATGCTAATTACATTGCCGGTTGCCAAATTGCTTATCTCTTATAGTTTCCGAGATATGGACTATCGATAATTTACACCTTAGGCTCTGCTTCTAACTTATGCCCAAATTGTAAAATGGTCTTATCTATTAGCGATTTCGTCCCAATTCACATTCCAAGTGATATTCGGCATGCTAATTACATTGCCGGTTGCGAAATTGCATTATCTCTTATAGCTTCCGAGATATGGACTATCAATAATTTACACCTTAGGCTCTGCTTCTAACTTGGGCCCAAATTGTAAAATGGTCTTATCTATTGGCGATTTCGTTCCAATTCACATTCCAAGTAATATTCGGCATGCTAATTACATTGCCGGTTGCCAAATTGCATTATCTATTATAGTTTCCGAGATATGGACTATCGATAATTTACACCTTAGGCTCTGCTTCTAACTTGGGCCCAAATTGTAAAATGGTCTTATCTATTGGCGTTTTCGTTCCAATTCACATTCCAAGTAATATTCGGCATGCTAATTACATTGCCGGTTGCCAAATTGCATTATCTCTTATAGTTTCCGAGATATGGACTATCGATAATTTACACCTTAGGCTCTGCTTCTAACTTGGGCCCAAATTGTAAAATGGTCTTCTCTATTGGCGATTTCGTTCCAATTCACATTCCAAGTAATATTCGGCATGCTAATTACATTGCCGGTTGCCAAATTGCATTATCTCTTATAGTTTCCGTGATATGGACTATCGATAATTTACACCTTAGGCTCTGCTTCTAACTTGGGCCCAAATTGTAAAATGGTCTTATCTATTGGCGATTTCGTTCCAATTCACATTCCAAGTAATATTCGGCATGCTAATTACATTGCCGTTTGCCAAATGGCATTATCTCTTATAGTTTCCGAGATATGGACTATCGATAATTTACACCTTAGGCTCTGCTTCTAACTTGGGCCCAAATTGTAAAATGGTCTTCTCTATTGGCGATTTCGTTCCAATTCACATTCCAAGTAATATTCGGCATGCTAATTACATTGCCGGTTGCCAAATTGCATTATCTCTTATAGTTTCCGAGATATGGACTATCGATAATTTACACCTTAGGCTCTGCTTCTAACTTGAGCCCAAATTGTAAAATGGTCTTCTCTATTGGCGATTTCGTTCCAATTCACATTCCAAGTAATATTCGGCATGCTAATTACATTGCCGGTTGCCAAATTGCATTATCTCTTATAGTTTCCGAGATATGGACTATCGATAATTTACACCTTAGGCTCTGCTTCTAACTTATGCCCAAATTGTAAAATGGTCTTATCTATTAGCGATTTCGTCCCAATTCACATTCCAAGTGATATTCGGCATGCTAATTACATTGCCGGTTGCGAAATTGCATTATCTCTTATAGTTTCGGAGATATGGACTATCAATAATTTACACCTTAGGCTCTGCTTCTAACTTGGGCCCAAATTGTAAAATGGTCTTATCTATTGGCGATTTCGTTCCAATTCACATTCCAAGTAATATTCGGCATGCTAATTACATTGCCGGTTGCCAAATTGCATTATCTATTATAGTTTCCGAGATATGGACTATCGATAATTTACACCTTAGGCTCTGCTTCTAACTTGGGCCCAAATTGTAAAATGGTCTTATCTATTGGCGTTTTCGTTCCAATTCACATTCCAAGTAATATTCGGCATGCTAATTACATTGCCGGTTGCCAAATTGCATTATCTCTTATAGTTTCCGAGATATGAACTATCGATAATTTACACCTTAGGCTCTGCTTCTAACTTGGGCCCAAATTGTAAAATGGTCTTCTCTATTGGCGATTTCGTTCCAATTCACATTCCAAGTAATATTCGGCATGCTAATTACATTGCCGGTTGCCAAATTGCATTATCTCTTATAGTTTCCGTGATATGGACTATCGATAATTTACACCTTAGGCTCTGCTTCTAACTTGAGCCCAAATTGTAAAATGGTCTTATCTATTGGCGATTTCGTTCCAATTCACATTCCAAGTAATATTCGGCATGCTAATTACATTGCCGTTTGCCAAATTGCATTATCTCTTATAGTTTCCGAGATATGGACTATCGATAATTTACACCTTAGGCTCTGCTTCTAACTTGGGCCCAAATTGTAAAATGGTCTTCTCTATTGGCGATTTCGTTCCAATTCACATTCCAAGTAATATTCGGCATGCTAATTACATTGCCGGTTGCCAAATTGCATTATCTCTTATAGTTTCCGAGATATGGACTATCGATAATTTACACCTTAGGCTCTGCTTCTAACTTGAGCCCAAATTGTAAAATGGTCTCCTCTATTGGCGATTTCGTTCCAATTCACATTCCAAGTAATATTCGGCATGCTAATTACATTGCCGGTTGCCAAATTGCATTATCTCTTATAGTTTCCGAGATATGGACTATCGATAATTTACACCTTAGGCTCTGCTTCTAACTTGGGCCCAAATTGTAAAATGGTCTTACCTATTGGCGATTTCGTTCCAATTCACACTCCAAGTAATATTCGGCATGCTAATTACATTGCCGGTTGCCAAATTGCATTATCTCTTATAGTTTCCGAGATATGGACTATCGATAATTTACATCTTAGGCTCTGCTTCTAACTTGGGCCCAAATTGTAAAATCGTCTTATCTATTGGCGATTTCGTTCCAATTCACATTCCAAGTAATATTCAGCATGCTAATTACATTGCCGGTTGCCAAATTGCATTATCTCTTATAGTTTCCGGGATATGGACTATCGATAATTTACACCTTAGGCTCTGCTTCTAACTTGGGCCCAAATTGTAAAATGGTCTTATCTATTGGCGATTTCGTTCCAATTCACATTCCAAGTAATATTCGGCATGCTAATTACATTGCCGGTTGCCAAATTGCATTATCTCTTATAGTTTCCGAGATATGGACTATCGATAATTTACATCTTATTCTCTGCTTCTAACTTGGGCCCAAATTGTAAAATGGTCTTATCTATTGGCGATTTCGTTCCAATTCACATTCCAAGTAATATTCGGCATGCTAATTACATTGCCGGTTGCCAAATTGCATTATCTCTTATAGTTTCCGAGATATGGACTATCGATAATTTACATCTTAGGCTCTGCTTCTAACTTGGGCCCAAATTGTAAAATGGTCTTATCTATTGGCGATTTCGTTACAATTCACATTCCAACTAATATTCGGCATGCTAATTACATTGCCGGTTGCCAAATTGCTTATCTCTTATAGTTTCCGAGATATGGACTATCGATAATTTACACCTTAGGCTCTGCTTCTAACTTATGCCCAAATTGTAAAATGGTCTTATCTATTAGCGATTTCGTCCCAATTCACATTCCAAGTGATATTCGGCATGCTAATTACATTGCCGTTTGCCAAATTGCATTATCTCTTATAGTTTCCGAGATATGGACTATCGATAATTTACACCTTAGGCTCTGCTTCTAACTTGGGCCCAAATTGTAAAATGGTCTTCTCTATTGGCGATTTCGTTCCAATTCACATTCCAAGTAATATTCGGCATGCTAATTACATTGCCGGTTGCCAAATTGCATTATCTCTTATAGTTTCCGAGATATGGACTATCGATAATTTACACCTTAGGCTCTGCTTCTAACTTGAGCCCAAATTGTAAAATGGTCTTCTCTATTGGCGATTTCGTTCCAATTCACATTCCAAGTAATATTCGGCATGCTAATTACATTGCCGGTTGCCAAATTGCATTATCTCTTATAGTTTCCGAGATATGGACTATCGATAATTTACACCTTAGGCTCTGCTTCTAACTTATGCCCAAATTGTAAAATGGTCTTATCTATTAGCGATTTCGTCCCAATTCACATTCCAAGTGATATTCGGCATGCTAATTACATTGCCGGTTGCGAAATTGCATTATCTCTTATAGTTTCCGAGATATGGACTATCAATAATTTACACCTTAGGCTCTGCTTCTAACTTGGGCCCAAATTGTAAAATGGTCTTATCTATTGGCGATTTCGTTCCAATTCACATTCCAAGTAATATTCGGCATGCTAATTACATTGCCGGTTGCCAAATTGCATTATCTATTATAGTTTCCGAGATATGGACTATCGATAATTTACACCTTAGGCTCTGCTTCTAACTTGGGCCCAAATTGTAAAATGGTCTTATCTATTGGCGTTTTCGTTCCAATTCACATTCCAAGTAATATTCGGCATGCTAATTACATTGCCGGTTGCCAAATTGCATTATCTCTTATAGTTTCTGAGATATGGACTATCGATAATTTACACCTTAGGCTCTGCTTCTAACTTGGGCCCAAATTGTAAAATGGTCTTCTCTATTGGCGATTTCGTTCCAATTCACATTCCAAGTAATATTCGGCATGCTAATTACATTGCCGGTTGCCAAATTGCATTATCTCTTATAGTTTCCGTGATATGGACTATCGATAATTTACACCTTAGGCTCTGCTTCTAACTTGAGCCCAAATTGTAAAATGGTCTTATCTATTGGCGATTTCGTTCCAATTCACATTCCAAGTAATATTCGGCATGCTAATTACATTGCCGTTTGCCAAATTGCATTATCTCTTATAGTTTCCGAGATATGGACTATCGATAATTTACACCTTAGGCTCTGCTTCTAACTTGGGCCCAAATTGTAAAATGGTCTTCTCTATTGGCGATTTCGTTCCAATTCACATTCCAAGTAATATTCGGCATGCTAATTACATTGCCGGTTGCCAAATTGCATTATCTCTTATAGTTTCCGAGATATGGACTATCGATAATTTACACCTTAGGCTCTGCTTCTAACTTGGGCCCAAATTGTAAAATGGCCTTATCTATTGGCGATTTCGTTCCAATTCACATTCCAAGTAATATTCGGCATGCTAATTACATTGCCGGTTGCGAAATTGCATTATCTCTTATAGTTTCCGAGATATGGACTATCAATAATTTACACCTTAGGCTCTGCTTCTAACTTGAGCCCAAATTGTAAAATGGTCTTCTCTATTGGCGATTTCGTTCCAATTCACACTCCAAGTAATATTCGGCATGCTAATTACATTGCCGGTTGCGAAATTGCATTATCTCTTATAGTTTCCGAGATATGGACTATCGATAATTTACACCTTAGGCTCTGCTTCTAACTTGGGCCCAAATTGTAAAATGGTCTTATCTATTGGCGATTTCGTTCCAATTCACATTCCAAGTAATATTCGACATGCTAATTACATTGCCGGTTGCCAAATTGCATTATCTCTTATAGTTTCCGAGATATGGACTATCGATAATTTACACATTAGGCTCTGCTTCTAACTTCGGCCCAAATTGTAAAATGGTCTTATCTATTGGCAATTTCGTCCCAATTCACATTCCAAGTGATATTCGGCATGCTAATTACATTGCCGATTGCGAAATTTCATTATCTCATATAGTTTCCGAGATATGGACTATCAATAATTTACACCTTAGGCTCTGCTTCTAACTTGGGCCCAAATTGTAAAATGGTCTTATCTATTGGCGATTTCGTTCCAATTCACATTCCAAGTAATATTCGGCATGCTAATTACATTGCCGGTTGCCAAATTGCATTATCTCTTATAGTTTCCGAGATATGGACTATCGATAATTTACACCTTAGGCTCTGCTTCTAACTTGGGCCCAAATTGTAAAATGGTCTTATCTATTGGCGATTTCGTTCCAATTCACATTCCAAGTAATACTCGGCATGCTAATTACATTGCCGGTTGCCAAATTGCATTATCTCTTATAGTTTCCGAGATATGGACTATCGATAATTTACACCTTAGGCTCTGCTTCTAACTTGGTCCCAAATTGTAAAATGGTCTTATCTATTGGCGATTTCGTTCCAATTCACATTCCAAGTAATATTCGGCATGCTAATTACATTGCCGGTTGCCAAATTGCATTATCTCTTATAGTTTCCGAGATATGGACTATCGATTATTTACACCTAAGGCTCTGCTTCTAACTTGGGCCCAAATTGTAAAATGGTCTTATCTATTGGCGATTTCGTTCCAATTCACATTCCAAGTAATATTCGGCATGCTAATTACATTGCCGGTTGCCAAAATGCATTATCTCTTATAGTTTCCGAGATATGGACTATCGATAATTTACACCTTAGGCTCTGCTTCTAACTTGGGCCCAAATTGTAAAATGGTCTTATCTATTGGCGATTTCGTCCCAATTCACATTCCAAGTAATATTTGGCATGCTAATTACATTGCCGGTTGCCAAATTGCATTATCTCTTATAGTTTCCGAGATATGGACTATCGATAATTTACACCTTAGGCTCTGCTTCTAACTTGGGCCCAAATTGTAAAATGGTCTTATCTATTGGCGATTTCGTTCCAATTCACATTCCAAGTAATACTCGGCATGCTAATTACATTGCCGGTTGCCAAATTGCATTATCTCTTATAGTTTCCGAGATATGGACTATCGATAATTTACACCTTAGGCTCTGCTTCTAACTTGGGCCCAAATTGTAAAATGGTCTTATCTATTGGCGATTTCGTTCCAATTCACATTCCAAGTAATATTCGGCATGCTAATTACATTGCCGGTTGCCAAATTGCATTATCTCTTATAGTTTCCGAGATATGGACTATCGATAATTTACACCTTAGGCTCTGCTTCTAACTTGGGCCCAAATTGTAAAATGGTCTTATCTATTGGCGATTTCGTTCCAATTCACATTCCAAGTAATATTCGGCATGCTAATTACATTGCCGGTTGCCAAAATGCATTATCTCTTATAGTTTCCGAGATATGGACTATCGATAATTTACACCTTAGGCTCTGCTTCTAACTTGGACCCAAATTGTAAAATGGTCTTATCTATTGGCGATTTCGTTCCAATTCATATTCCAAGTAATATTCGGCATGCTAATTACATTGCCGGTTGCCAAATTGCATTATCTCTTATAGTTTCCGAGATATGGACTATCGATAATTTACACCTTAGGCTCTGCTTCTAACTTGGGCCCAAATTGTAAAATGGTCTTCTCTATTGGCGATTTCGTTCCAATTCACATTCCAAGTAATATTCGGCATGCTAATTACATTGCCGGTTGCCAAATTGCATTATCTCTTATAGTTTCCGAGATATGGACTATCGATAATTTACACCTTAGGCTCTGCTTCTAACTTGGGCCCAAATTGTAAAATGGTCTTCTCTATTGGCGATTTTGTTCCAATTCACATTCCAAGTAATATTCGGCATGCTAATTACATTGCCGGTTGCCAAATTGCATTATCTCTTATAGTTTCCGAGATATGGACTATCGATAATTTACACCTTAGGCTCTGCTTCTAACTTGGTCCCAAATTGTAAAATCGTCTTATCTATTGGCGATTTCGTTCCAATTCACATTTCAAGTAATATTCGGCATGCTAATTACATTGCCGGTTGCCAAATTGCATTATCTCTTATAGTTTCCGAGATATGGACTATCGGTAATTTACACCTTAGGCTCTGCTTCTAACTTGGGCCCAAATTGTAAAATGGTCTTATCTATTGGCGATTTCGTTCCAATTCACATTCCAAGTAATATCCGGCATGCTAATTACATTGCCGGTTGCCAAATTGAATTATCTCTTATAGTTTCCGAGATATGGACTATCGATAATTTACACCTTAGGCTCTGCTTCTAACTTGGGCCCAAATTGTAAAATGGTCTTACCTATTGGCGATTTCGTTCCAATTCACATTCCAAGTAATATTCGGCATGCTAATTACATTGCCGGTTGCCAAATTGCATTATCTCTTATAGTTTCCGAGATATGGACTATCGATAATTTACACCTTAGGCTCTGCTTCTAACTTGGGCCCAAATTGTAAAATGGTCTTATCTATTGGCGATTTCGTTCCAATTCACATTCCAAGTAATATCCGGCATGCTAATTACATTGCCCATTGCCAAATTGCATTATCTCTTATAGTTTCCGAGATATGGACTATCGATAATTTACACCTTAGACTCTGCTTCTAACTTGGGCCCAAATTGTAAAATGGTCTTATCTATTGGCGATTTCGTTCCAATTCACATTCCAAGTAATATTCGGCATGCTAATTACATTGCCGGTTGCCAAATTGCATTATCTCTTATAGTTTCCGAGATATGGACTATCGATAATTTACATCTTAGGCTCTGCTTCTAACTTGGGCCCAAATTGTAAAATCGTCTTATCTATTGGCGATTTCGTTCCAATTCACATTCCAAGTAATATTCGGCATGCTAATTACATTGCCGGTTGCCAAATTGCATTATCTCTTATAGTTTCCAAGATATGGACTATCGATAATTTACACCTTAGGCTCTGCTTCTAACTTGGGCCCAAATTGTAAAATGGTCTTATCTATTGGCGATTTCGTTCCAATTCACATTCCAAGTAATATACGGCATGCTAATTACATTGCCGTTTGCCACATTGAATTATCTCTTATAGTTTCCGAGATATGGACTATCGATAATTTACACCTTAGGCTCTGCTTCTAACTTGGGAGCAAATTGTAAAATGGTCTTATCTATTGGCGATTTTGTTCCAATTCACATTCCAAGTAATATTCGGCATGCTAATTACATTGCCGGTTGCCAAATTGCATTATCTCTTATAGTTTCCGAGATATGGACTATCGATAATTTACATCTTAGGCTCTGCTTCTAACTTGGGAGCAAATTGTAAAATGGTCTTATCTATTGGCGATTTCGTTCCAATTCACATTCCAAGTAATATTCGGCATGCTAATTACATTGCCGGTTGCCAAATTGCATTATCTCTTATAGTTTCCGAGATATGGACTATCGATAATTTACACCTTAGGCTCTGCTTCTAACTTGGGCCCAAATTGTAAAATGGTCTTATCTATTGGCGATTTCGTCCCAATTCACATTCCAAGTGATATTCGGCATGCTAATTACATTGCCGGTTGCGAAATTGCATTATCTCTTATAGTTTCCGAGATATGGACTATCAATAATTTACACCTTAGGCTCTGCTTCTAACTTGGGCCCAAATTGTAAAATGGTCTTATCTATTGGCGATTTCGTTCCAATTCACATTCCAAGTAATATTCGGCATGCTAATTACATTGCCGGTTGCCAAATTGCATTATCTCTTATAGTTTCCGATATATGGACTATCGATAATTTACACCTTGGGCTCTGCTTCTAACTTGGGCCCAAATTGTAAAATGGTCTTATCTATTGGCGATTTCGTTCCAATTCACATTCCAAGTAATATTCGGCATGCTAATTACATTGCCGGTTGCCAAATTGCATTATCTCTTATAGTTTCCGAGATATGGACTATCGATAATTTACACCTTAGGCTCTGCTTCTAACTTGGGCCCAAATTGTAAAATGGTCTTATCTATTGGCGATTTCGTTCCAATTCACATTCCAAGTAATATTCGGCATGCTAATTTCATTGCCGGTTGCCAAATTGCATTATCTATTATAGTTTCCGAGATATGGACTATCGATAATTTACACCTTAGGCTCTGCTTCTAACTTGGGCCCAAATTGTAAAATGGTCTTATCTATTGGCGTTTTCGTTCCAATTCACATTCCAAGTAATATTCGGCATGCTAATTACATTGCCGGTTGCCAAATTGCATTATCTCTTATAGTTTCCGAGATATGGAATATCGATAATTTACACCTTAGGCTCTGCTTCTAACTTGGGCCCAAATTGTAAAATGGTCTTCTCTATTGGCGATTTCGTTCCAATTCACATTCCAAGTAATATTCGGCATGCTAATTACATTGCCGGTTGCCAAATTGCATTATCTCTTATAGTTTCCGAGATATGGACTATCGATAATTTACACCTTAGGCTCTGCTTCTAACTTGGGCCCAAATTGTAAAATGGTCTTATCTATTGGCGATTTCGTTCCAATTCACATTCCAAGTAATATTCGGCATGCTAATTACATTGCCGGTTGCCAAATTGCATTATCTCTTATAGTTTCCGAGATATGGACTATCGATAATTTACACCTTAGGCTCTGCTTCTAACTTGGGCCCAAATTGTAAAATGGTCTTCTCTATTGGCGATTTCGTTCCAATTCACATTCCAAGTAATATTCGGCATGCTAATTACATTGCCGGTTGCCAAATTGCATTATCTCTTATTGTTTCCGAGATATGGACTATCGATAATTTACACCTTAGGCTCTGCTACTAACTTGGGCCCAAATTGTAAAATGGCCTTCTCTATTGGCGATTTCGTTCCAATTCACATTCCAAGTAATATTCGGCATGCTAATTACATTGCCGGTTGCCAAATTGCATTATCTCTTATAGTTTCCGACATATGGACTATCGATAATTTACACCTTAGGCTCTGCTTCTAACTTGGGCCCAAATTGTAAAATCGTCTTATCTATTGGCGATTTCGTTCCAATTCACATTCCAAGTAATATTCGGCATGCTAATTACATTGCCGGTTGCCAAATTGCATTATCTCTTATAGTTTCCGAGATATGGACTATCGGTAATTTACACCTTAGGCTCTGCTTCTAACTTAGGCCCAAATTGTAAAATGGTCTTATCTATTGGCGATTTCGTTCCAATTCACATTCCAAGTAATATCCGGCATGCTAATTACATTGCCGGTTGCCAAATTGAATTATCTCTTATAGTTTCCGAGATATGGACTATCGATAATTTACACCTTAGGCTCTGCTTCTAACTTGGGCCCAAATTGTAAAATGGTCTTACCTATTGGCGATTTCGTTCCAATTCACATTCCAAGTAATATTCGGCTTGCTAATTACATTGCCGGTTGCCAAATTGCATTATCTCTTATAGTTTCCGAGATATGGACTATCGATAATTTACACCTTAGGCTCTGCTTCTAACTTGGGCCCAAATTGTAAAATGGTCTTATCTATTGGCGATTTCGTTCCAATTCACATTCCAAGTAATATTCGGCATGCTAATTACATTGCCGGTTGCCAAATTGCATTATCTCTTATAGTTTCCGAGATATGGACTATCGATAATTTACATCTTAGGCTCTGCTTCTAACTTGGGCCCAAATTGTAAAATCGTCTTATCTATTGGCGATTTCGTTCCAATTCACATTCCAAGTAATATTCGGCATGCTAATTACATTGCCGGTTGCCAAATTGCATTATCTCTTATAGTTTCCGAGATATGGACTATCGATAATTTACACCTTAGGCTCTGCTTCTAACTTGGGCCCAAATTATAAAATGGTCTTATCTATTGGCGATTTCGTCCCAATTCACATTCCAAGTGATATTCGGCATGCTAATTACATTGCCGGTTGCGAAATTGCATTATCTCTTATAGTTTCCGAGATATGGACTATCAATAATTTACACCTTAGGCTCTGCTTCTAACTTGGGCCCAAATTGTAAAATGGTCTTATCTATTGGCGATTTCGTTCCAATTCACATTCCAAGTAATATTCGGCATGCTAATTACATTGCCGGTTGCCAAATTGCATTATCTCTTATAGTTTCCGAGATATGGACTATCGATAATTTACACCTTGGGCTCTGCTTCTAACTTGGGCCCAAATTGTAAAATGGTCTTATCTATTGGCGATTTCGTTCCAATTCACATTCCAAGTAATATTCGGCATGCTAATTACATTGCCGGTTGCCAAATTGCATTATCTCTTATAGTTTCCGAGATATGGACTATCGATAATTTACACCTTAGGCTCTGCTTCTAACTTGGGCCCAAATTGTAAAATGGTCTTATCTATTGGCGATTTCGTTCCAATTCACATTCCAAGTAATATTCGGCATGCTAATTACATTGCCGGTTGCCAAATTGCATTATCTCTTATAGTTTCCGAGATATGGACTATCGATAATTTACACCTTAGGCTCTGCTTCTAACTTGGGCCCAAATTGTAAAATGGTCTTATCTATTGGCGATTTCGTTCCAATTCACATTCCAAGTAATATTCGGCATGCTAATTACATTGCCGGTTGCCAAAATGCATTATCTCTTATAGTTTCCGAGATATGGACTATCGATAATTTACACCTTAGGCTCTGCTTCTAACTTGGACCCAAATTGTAAAATGGTCTTATCTATTGGCGATTTCGTTCCAATTCATATTCCAAGTAATATTCGGCATGCTAATTACATTGCCGGTTGCCAAATTGCATTATCTCTTATAGTTTCCGAGATATGGACTATCGATAATTTACACCTTAGGCTCTGCTTCTAACTTGGGCCCAAATTGTAAAATGGTCTTCTCTATTGGCGATTTCGTTCCAATTCACATTCCAAGTAATATTCGGCATGCTAATTACATTGCCGGTTGCCAAATTGCATTATCTCTTATAGTTTCCGAGATATGGACTATCGATAATTTACACCTTAGGCTCTGCTTCTAACTTGGGCCCAAATTGTAAAATGGTCTTCTCTATTGGCGATTTTGTTCCAATTCACATTCCAAGTAATATTCGGCATGCTAATTACATTGCCGGTTGCCAAATTGCATTATCTCTTATAGTTTCCGAGATATGGACTATCGATAATTTACACCTTAGGCTCTGCTTCTAACTTGGTCCCAAATTGTAAAATCGTCTTATCTATTGGCGATTTCGTTCCAATTCACATTTCAAGTAATATTCGGCATGCTAATTACATTGCCGGTTGCCAAATTGCATTATCTCTTATAGTTTCCGAGATATGGACTATCGGTAATTTACACCTTAGGCTCTGCTTCTAACTTGGGCCCAAATTGTAAAATGGTCTTATCTATTGGCGATTTCGTTCCAATTCACATTCCAAGTAATATCCGGCATGCTAATTACATTGCCGGTTGCCAAATTGAATTATCTCTTATAGTTTCCGAGATATGGACTATCGATAATTTACACCTTAGGCTCTGCTTCTAACTTGGGCCCAAATTGTAAAATGGTCTTACCTATTGGCGATTTCGTTCCAATTCACATTCCAAGTAATATTCGGCATGCTAATTACATTGCCGGTTGCCAAATTGCATTATCTCTTATAGTTTCCGAGATATGGACTATCGATAATTTACACCTTAGGCTCTGCTTCTAACTTGGGCCCAAATTGTAAAATGGTCTTATCTATTGGCGATTTCGTTCCAATTCACATTCCAAGTAATATCCGGCATGCTAATTACATTGCCCATTGCCAAATTGCATTATCTCTTATAGTTTCCGAGATATGGACTATCGATAATTTACACCTTAGACTCTGCTTCTAACTTGGGCCCAAATTGTAAAATGGTCTTATCTATTGGCGATTTCGTTCCAATTCACATTCCAAGTAATATTCGGCATGCTAATTACATTGCCGGTTGCCAAATTGCATTATCTCTTATAGTTTCCGAGATATGGACTATCGATAATTTACATCTTAGGCTCTGCTTCTAACTTGGGCCCAAATTGTAAAATCGTCTTATCTATTGGCGATTTCGTTCCAATTCACATTCCAAGTAATATTCGGCATGCTAATTACATTGCCGGTTGCCAAATTGCATTATCTCTTATAGTTTCCAAGATATGGACTATCGATAATTTACACCTTAGGCTCTGCTTCTAACTTGGGCCCAAATTGTAAAATGGTCTTATCTATTGGCGATTTCGTTCCAATTCACATTCCAAGTAATATACGGCATGCTAATTACATTGCCGTTTGCCACATTGAATTATCTCTTATAGTTTCCGAGATATGGACTATCGATAATTTACACCTTAGGCTCTGCTTCTAACTTGGGAGCAAATTGTAAAATGGTCTTATCTATTGGCGATTTTGTTCCAATTCACATTCCAAGTAATATTCGGCATGCTAATTACATTGCCGGTTGCCAAATTGCATTATCTCTTATAGTTTCCGAGATATGGACTATCGATAATTTACATCTTAGGCTCTGCTTCTAACTTGGGAGCAAATTGTAAAATGGTCTTATCTATTGGCGATTTCGTTCCAATTCACATTCCAAGTAATATTCGGCATGCTAATTACATTGCCGGTTGCCAAATTGCATTATCTCTTATAGTTTCCGAGATATGGACTATCGATAATTTACACCTTAGGCTCTGCTTCTAACTTGGGCCCAAATTGTAAAATGGTCTTATCTATTGGCGATTTCGTCCCAATTCACATTCCAAGTGATATTCGGCATGCTAATTACATTGCCGGTTGCGAAATTGCATTATCTCTTATAGTTTCCGAGATATGGACTATCAATAATTTACACCTTAGGCTCTGCTTCTAACTTGGGCCCAAATTGTAAAATGGTCTTATCTATTGGCGATTTCGTTCCAATTCACATTCCAAGTAATATTCGGCATGCTAATTACATTGCCGGTTGCCAAATTGCATTATCTCTTATAGTTTCCGATATATGGACTATCGATAATTTACACCTTGGGCTCTGCTTCTAACTTGGGCCCAAATTGTAAAATGGTCTTATCTATTGGCGATTTCGTTCCAATTCACATTCCAAGTAATATTCGGCATGCTAATTACATTGCCGGTTGCCAAATTGCATTATCTCTTATAGTTTCCGAGATATGGACTATCGATAATTTACACCTTAGGCTCTGCTTCTAACTTGGGCCCAAATTGTAAAATGGTCTTATCTATTGGCGATTTCGTTCCAATTCACATTCCAAGTAATATTCGGCATGCTAATTTCATTGCCGGTTGCCAAATTGCATTATCTATTATAGTTTCCGAGATATGGACTATCGATAATTTACACCTTAGGCTCTGCTTCTAACTTGGGCCCAAATTGTAAAATGGTCTTATCTATTGGCGTTTTCGTTCCAATTCACATTCCAAGTAATATTCGGCATGCTAATTACATTGCCGGTTGCCAAATTGCATTATCTCTTATAGTTTCCGAGATATGGAATATCGATAATTTACACCTTAGGCTCTGCTTCTAACTTGGGCCCAAATTGTAAAATGGTCTTCTCTATTGGCGATTTCGTTCCAATTCACATTCCAAGTAATATTCGGCATGCTAATTACATTGCCGGTTGCCAAATTGCATTATCTCTTATAGTTTCCGAGATATGGACTATCGATAATTTACACCTTAGGCTCTGCTTCTAACTTGGGCCCAAATTGTAAAATGGTCTTATCTATTGGCGATTTCGTTCCAATTCACATTCCAAGTAATATTCGGCATGCTAATTACATTGCCGGTTGCCAAATTGCATTATCTCTTATAGTTTCCGAGATATGGACTATCGATAATTTACACCTTAGGCTCTGCTTCTAACTTGGGCCCAAATTGTAAAATGGTCTTCTCTATTGGCGATTTCGTTCCAATTCACATTCCAAGTAATATTCGGCATGCTAATTACATTGCCGGTTGCCAAATTGCATTATCTCTTATTGTTTCCGAGATATGGACTATCGATAATTTACACCTTAGGCTCTGCTACTAACTTGGGCCCAAATTGTAAAATGGCCTTCTCTATTGGCGATTTCGTTCCAATTCACATTCCAAGTAATATTCGGCATGCTAATTACATTGCCGGTTGCCAAATTGCATTATCTCTTATAGTTTCCGACATATGGACTATCGATAATTTACACCTTAGGCTCTGCTTCTAACTTGGGCCCAAATTGTAAAATCGTCTTATCTATTGGCGATTTCGTTCCAATTCACATTCCAAGTAATATTCGGCATGCTAATTACATTGCCGGTTGCCAAATTGCATTATCTCTTATAGTTTCCGAGATATGGACTATCGGTAATTTACACCTTAGGCTCTGCTTCTAACTTGGGCCCAAATTGTAAAATGGTCTTATCTATTGGCGATTTCGTTCCAATTCACATTCCAAGTAATATCCGGCATGCTAATTACATTGCCGGTTGCCAAATTGAATTATCTCTTATAGTTTCCGAGATATGGACTATCGATAATTTACACCTTAGGCTCTGCTTCTAACTTGGGCCCAAATTGTAAAATGGTCTTACCTATTGGCGATTTCGTTCCAATTCACATTCCAAGTAATATTCGGCTTGCTAATTACATTGCCGGTTGCCAAATTGCATTATCTCTTATAGTTTCCGAGATATGGACTATCGATAATTTACACCTTAGGCTCTGCTTCTAACTTGGGCCCAAATTGTAAAATGGTCTTATCTATTGGCGATTTCGTTCCAATTCACATTCCAAGTAATATTCGGCATGCTAATTACATTGCCGGTTGCCAAATTGCATTATCTCTTATAGTTTCCGAGATATGGACTATCGATAATTTACATCTTAGGCTCTGCTTCTAACTTGGGCCCAAATTGTAAAATCGTCTTATCTATTGGCGATTTCGTTCCAATTCACATTCCAAGTAATATTCGGCATGCTAATTACATTGCCGGTTGCCAAATTGCATTATCTCTTATAGTTTCCGAGATATGGACTATCGATAATTTACACCTTAGGCTCTGCTTCTAACTTGGGCCCAAATTATAAAATGGTCTTATCTATTGGCGATTTCGTCCCAATTCACATTCCAAGTGATATTCGGCATGCTAATTACATTGCCGGTTGCGAAATTGCATTATCTCTTATAGTTTCCGAGATATGGACTATCAATAATTTACACCTTAGGCTCTGCTTCTAACTTGGGCCCAAATTGTAAAATGGTCTTATCTATTGGCGATTTCGTTCCAATTCACATTCCAAGTAATATTCGGCATGCTAATTACATTGCCGGTTGCCAAATTGCATTATCTCTTATAGTTTCCGAGATATGGACTATCGATAATTTACACCTTGGGCTCTGCTTCTAACTTGGGCCCAAATTGTAAAATGGTCTTATCTATTGGCGATTTCGTTCCAATTCACATTCCAAGTAATATTCGGCATGCTAATTACATTGCCGGTTGCCAAATTGCATTATCTCTTATAGTTTCCGAGATATGGACTATCGATAATTTACACCTTAGGCTCTGCTTCTAACTTGGGCCCAAATTGTAAAATGGTCTTATCTATTGGCGATTTCGTTCCAATTCACATTCCAAGTAATATTCGGCATGCTAATTACATTGCCGGTTGCCAAATTGCATTATCTATTATAGTTTCCGAGATATGGACTATCGATAATTTACACCTTAGGCTCTGCTTCTAACTTGGGCCCAAATTGTAAAATGGTCTTATCTATTGGCGTTTTCGTTCCAATTCACATTCCAAGTAATATTCGGCATGCTAATTACATTGCCGGTTGCCAAATTGCATTATCTCTTATAGTTTCCGAGATATGGACTATCGATAATTTACACCTTAGGCTCTGCTTCTAACTTGGGCCCAAATTGTAAAATGGTCTTCTCTATTGGCGATTTCGTTCCAATTCACATTCCAAGTAATATTCGGCATGCTAATTACATTGCCGGTTGCCAAATTGCATTATCTCTTATAGTTTCCGAGATATGGACTATCGATAATTTACACCTTAGGCTCTGCTTCTAACTTGGGCCCAAATTGTAAAATGGTCTTATCTATTGGCGATTTCGTTCCAATTCACATTCCAAGTAATATTCGGCATGCTAATTACATTGCCGGTTGCCAAATTGCATTATCTCTTATAGTTTCCGAGATATGGACTATCGATAATTTACACCTTAGGCTCTGCTTCTAACTTGGGCCCAAATTGTAAAATGGTCTTCTCTATTGGCGATTTCGTTCCAATTCACATTCCAAGTAATATTCGGCATGCTAATTACATTGCAGGTTGCCAAATTGCATTATCTCTTATAGTTTCCGAGATATGGACTATCGATAATTTACACCTTAGGCTCTGCTTCTAAATTGGGCCCAAATTGTAAAATGGCCTTCTCTATTGGCGATTTCGTTCCAATTCACATTCCAAGTAATATTCGGCATGCTAATTACATTGCCGGTTGCCAAATTGCATTATCTCTTATAGTTTCCGAGATATGGACTATCGATAATTTACACCTTAGGCTCTGCTTCTAACTTGGGCCCAAATTGTAAAATCGTCTTATCTATTGGCGATTTCGTTCCAATTCACATTCCAAGTAATATTCGGCATGCTAATTACATTGCCGGTTGCCAAATTGCATTATCTCTTATAGTTTCCGAGATATGGACTATCGGTAATTTACACCTTAGGCTCTGCTTCTAACTTGGGCCCAAATTGTAAAATGGTCTTATCTATTGGCGATTTCGTTCCAATTCACATTCCAAGTAATATCCGGCATGCTAATTACATTGCCGGTTGCCAAATTGAATTATCTCTTATAGTTTCCGAGATATGGACTATCGATAATTTACACCTTAGGCTCTGCTTCTAACTTGGGCCCAAATTGTAAAATGGTCTTACCTATTGGCGATTTCGTTCCAATTCACATTCCAAGTAATATTCGGCTTGCTAATTACATTGCCGGTTGCCAAATTGCATTATCTCTTATAGTTTCCGAGATATGGACTATCGATAATTTACACCTTAGGCTCTGCTTCTAACTTGGGCCCAAATTGTAAAATGGCCTTATCTATTGGCGATTTCGTTCCAATTCACATTCCAAGTAATATTCGGCATGCTAATTACATTGCCGGTTGCCAAATTGCATTATCTGTTATAGTTTCCGAGATATGGACTATCGATAATTTCCATCTTAGGCTCTGCTTCTAACTTGGGCCCAAATTGTAAAATCGTCTTATCTATTGGCGATTTCGTTCCAATTCACATTCCAAGTAATATTCGGCATTCTAATTACATTGCCGGTTGCCAAATTGCATTATCTCTTATAGTTTCCGAGATATGGACTATCGATAATTTACACCTTAGGCTCTGCTTCTAACTTGGGCCCAAATTGTAAAATGGTCTTATCTATTGGCGATTTCGTTCCAATTCACATTCCAAGTAATATCCGGCATGCTAATTACATTGCCGGTTGCCAAATTGAATTATCTCTTATAGTTTCCGAGATATGGACTATCGATAATTTACACTTTAGGCTCTGCTTCTAACTTGGGCCCAAATTGTAAAATGGTCTTATCTATTGGCGATTTCGTTCCAATTCACATTCCAAGTAATATTCGGCATGCTAATTACATTGCCGGTTGCCAAATTGCATTATCTCTTATAGTTTCCGAGATATGGACTATCGATAATTTACACCTTAGGCTCTGCTTCTAACTTGGGCCCAAATTGTAAAATGGTCTTATCTATTGGCGATTTCGTTCCAATTCACATTCCAAGTAATATTCGGCATGCTAATTACATTGCCGGTTGCCAAATTGCATTATCTATTACAGTTTCCGAGATATGGACTATCGATAATTTACACCTTAGGCTCTGCTTCTAACTTGGGCCCAAATTGTAAAATGGTCTTATCTATTGGCGTTTTCGTTCCAATTCACATTCCAAGTAATATTCGGCATGCTAATTACATTGCCGGTTGCCAAATTGCATTATCTCTTATAGTTTCCGAGATATGGACTATCGATAATTTACACCTTAGGCTCTGCTTCTAACTTGGGCCCAAATTGTAAAATGGTCTTCTCTATTGGCGATTTCGTTCCAATTCACATTCCAAGTAATATTCGGCATGCTAATTACATTGCCGGTTGCCAAATTGCATTATCTCTTATAGTTTCCGAGATATGGAATATCGATAATTTACACCTTAGGCTCTGCTTCTAACTTGGGCCCAAATTGTAAAATGGTCTTATCTATTGGCGATTTCGTTCCAATTCACATTCCAAGTAATATACGGCATGCTAATTACATTGCCGGTTGCCAAATTGCATTATCTCTTATAGTTTCCGAGATATGGACTATCGATAATTTACACCTTAGGCTCTGCTTCTAACTTGGGCCCAAATTGTAAAATGGTCTTCTCTATTGGCGATTTCGTTCCAATTCACATTCCAAGTAATATTCTGCATGCTAATTACATTGCCGGTTGCCAAATTGCATTATCTCTTATAGTTTCCGAGATATGGACTATCGATAATTTACACCTTAGGCTCTGCTTCTAACTTGGGCCCAAATTGTAAAATGGTCTTCTCTATTGGCGATTTCGTTCCAATTCACATTCCAAGTAATATTCGGCATGCTAATTACATTGCCGGTTGCCAAATTGCATTATCTCTTATAGTTTCCGAGATATGGACTATCGATAATTTACACCTTAGGCTCTGCTTCTAACTTGGGCCCAAATTGTAAAATCGTCTTATCTATTGGCGATTTCGTTCCAATTCACATTCCAAGTAATATTCGGCATGCTAATTACATTGCCGGTTGCCAAATTGCATTATCTCTTATAGTTTCCGAGATATGGACTATCGGTAATTTACACCTTAGGCTCTGCTTCTAACTTGGGCCCAAATTGTAAAATGGTCTTATCTATTGGCGATTTCGTTCCAATTCACATTCCAAGTAATATTCGGCATGCTAATTACATTGCCGGTTGCCAAATTGCATTATCTCTTATAGTTTCCGAGATATGGACTATCGATAATTTACATCTTAGGCTCTGCTTCTAACTTGGGAGCAAATTGTAAAATGGTCTTATCTATTGGCGATTTCGTTCCAATTCACATTCCAAGTAATATTCGGCATGCTAATTACATTGCCGGTTGCCAAATTGCATTATCTCTTATAGTTTCCGAGATATGGACTATCGATAATTTACACCTCAGGCTCTGCTTCTAACTTGGGCCCAAATTGTAAAATGGTCTTATCTATTGGCGATTTCGTTCCAATTCACATTCCAAGTGATATTCGGCATGCTAATTACATTGCCGGTTGCGAAATTGCATTATCTCTTATAGTTTCCGAGATATGGACTATCAATAATTTACACCTTAGGCTCTGCTTCTAACTTGGGCCCAAATTGTAAAATGGTCTTATCTATTGGCGATTTCGTTCCAATTCACATTCCAAGTAATATTCGGCATGCTAATTACATTGCCGGTTGCCAAATTGCATTATCTCTTATAGTTTCCGAGATATGGACTATCGATAATTTACACCTTAGGCTCTGCTTCTAACTTGGGCCCAAATTGTAAAATGGTCTTATCTATTGGCGATTTCGTTCCAATTCACATTCCAAGTAATATTCGGCATGCTAATTACATTGCCGGTTGCCAAATTGTATTATCTCTTATAGTTTCCGAGATATGGACTATCGATAATTTACACCTTAGGCTCTGCTTCTAACTTGGGCCCAAATTGTAAAATGGTCTTATCTATTGGCGATTTCGTTCCAATTCACATTCCAAGTAATATTCGGCATGCTAATTACATTGCCGGTTGCCAAATTGTATTATCTCTTATAGTTTCCGAGATATGGACTATCGATAATTTACACCTTAGGCTCTGCTTCTAACTTGGGCCCAAATTGTAAAATGGTCTTATCTATTGGCGTTTTCGTTCCAATTCACATTCCAAGTAATATTCGGCATGCTAATTACATTGCCGGTTGCCAAATTGCATTATCTCTTATAGTTTCCGAGATATGGACTATCGATAATTTACACCTTAGGCTCTGCTTCTAACTTGGGCCCAAATTGTAAAATGGTCTTATCTATTGGCGATTTCGTCCCAATTCACATTCCAAGTGATATTCGGCATGCTAATTACATTGCCGGTTGCGAAATTGCATTATCTCTTATAGTTTCCGAGATATGGACTATCAATAATTTACACCTTAGGCTCTGCTTCTAACTTGGGCCCAAATTGTAAAATGGTCTTATCTATTGGCGATTTCGTTCCAATTCACATTCCAAGTAATATTCGGCATGCTAATTACATTGCCGGTTGCCAAATTGCATTATCTCTTATAGTTTCCGAGATATGGACTATCGATAATTTACACCTTAGGCTCTGCTTCTAACTTGGGCCCAAATTGTAAAATGGTCTTATCTATTGGCGATTTCGTTCCAATTCACATTCCAAGTAATATTCGGCATGCTAATTACATTGCCGGTTGCCAAATTGCATTATCTATTATAGTTTCCGAGATATGGACTATCGATAATTTACACCTTAGGCTCTGCTTCTAACTTGGGCCCAAATTGTAAAATGGTCTTATCTATTGGCGTTTTCGTTCCAATTCACAATCCAAGTAATATTCGGCATGCTAATTACATTGCCGGTTGCCAAATTGCATTATCTCTTATAGTTTCCGAAATATGGACTCTCGATAATTTACACCTTAGGCTCTGCTTCTAACTTGGGCCCAAATTGTAAAATGGTCTTCTCTATTGGCGATTTCGTTCCAATTCACATTCCAAGTAATATTCGGCATGCTAATTACATTGCCGGTTGCCAAATTGCATTATCTCTTATAGTTTCCGAGATATGGACTATCGATAATTTACACCTTAGGCTCTGCTTCTAACTTGGGCTCAAATTGTAAAATGGTCTTATCTATTGGCGATTTCGTTCCAATTCACATTCCAAGTAATATTCGGCATGCTAATTACATTGCCGGTTGCCAAATTGCATTATCTCTTAGAGTTTCCGAGATATGGACTATCGATAATTTACACCTTAGGCTCTGCTTCTAACTTGGGCCCAAATTGTAAAATGGCCTTATCTATTGGCGATTTCGTTCCAATTCACATTCCAAGTAATATCCGGCATGCTAATTACATTGCCGGTTGCCAAATTGAATTATCTCTTATAGTTTCCGAGATATGGACTATCGATAATTTACACCTTAGGCTCTGCTTCCAACTTGGGCCCAAATTGTTAAATGGTCTTACCTATTGGCGATTTCGTTCCAATTCACATTCCAAGTAATATTCGGCATGCTAATTACATTGCCGGTTGCCAAATTGCATTATCCCTTATAGTTTCCGAGATATGGACTATCGGTAATTTACACCTTAGGCTCTGCTTCTAACTTGGGCCCAAATTGTAAAATGATCTTATCTATTGGCGATTTCGTTCCAATTCACATTCCAAGTAATATCCGGCATGCTAATTACATTGCCGGTTGCCAAATTGAATTATCACTTATAGTTTCCGAGATATGGACTATCGATAATTTACACCTTAGGCTCTGCTTCTAACTTGGGCCCAAATTGTAAAATGGTCTTACCTATTGGCGATTTCGTTCCAATTCACATTCCAAGTAATATTCGGCTTGCTAATTACATTGCCGGTTGCCAAATTGCATTATCTCTTATAGTTTCCGAGATATGGACTATCGATAATTTACACCTTAGGCTCTGCTTCTAACTTGGGCCCAAATTGTAAAATGGTCTTATCTATTGGCGATTTCGTTCTAATTCACATTCAAAGTAATATTCGGCATGCTAATTACATTGCCGGTTGCCAAATTGCATTATCTCTTATAGTTTCCGAGATATGGACTATCGATAATTTACATCTTAGGCTCTGCTTCTAACTTGGGCCCAAATTGTAAAATCGTCTTATCTATTGGCGATTTCGTTCCAATTCACATTCCAAGTAATATTCGGCATGCTAATTACATTGCCGGTTGCCAAATTGCATTATCTCTTATAGTTTCCGAGATATGGACTACCGATAATTTACACCTTAGGCTCTGCTTCTAACTTGGGCCCAAATTGTAAAATGGTCTTATCTATTGGCGATTTTGTTCCAATTCACATTCCAAGTAATATTCGGCATGCTAATTACATTGCCGGTTGCCAAATTGCATTATCTATTATAGTTTCCGAGATATGGACTATCGATAATTTACACCTTAGGCTCTGCTTCTAACTTGGGCCCAAATTGTAAAATGGTCTTATCTATTGGCGATTTCGTTCCAATTCACATTCCAAGTAATATCCGGCATGCTAATTACATTGCCGGTTGCCAAATTGCATTATCTCTTATAGTTTCCGAGATATGGACTATCGATAATTTACACCTTAGGCTCTGCTTCTAACTTGGGCCCAAATTGTAAAATGGTCTTATCTATTGGCGATTTTGTTCCAATTCACATTCCAAGTAATATTCGGCATGCTAATTACATTGCCGGTTGCCAAATTGCATTATCTATTATAGTTTCCGAGATATGGACTATCGGTAATTTACACCTTAGGCTCTGCTTCTAACTTGGGCCCAAATTGTAAAATGATCTTATCTATTGGCGATTTCGTTCCAATTCACATTCCAAGTAATATCCGGCATGCTAATTACATTGCCGGTTGCCAAATTGAATTATCACTTATAGTTTCCGAGATATGGACTATCGATTATTTACACCTTAGGCTCTGCTTCTAACTTGGGCCCAAATTGTAAAATGGTCTTACCTATTGGCGATTTCGTTCCAATTCACATTCCAAGTAATATTCGGCTTGCTAATTACATTGCCGGTTGCCAAATTGCATTATCTCTTATAGTTTCCGAGATATGGACTATCGATAATTTACACCTTAGGCTCTGCTTCTAACTTGGGCCCAAATTGTAAAATGGTCTTATCTATTGGCGATTTCGTTCCAATTCACATTCAAAGTAATATTCGGCATGCTAATTACATTGCCGGTTGCCAAATTGCATTATCTCTTATAGTTTCCGAGATATGGACTATCGATAATTTACATCTTAGGCTCTGCTTCTAACTTGGGCCCAAATTGTAAAATCGTCTTATCTATTGGCGATTTCGTTCCAATTCACATTCCAAGTAATATTCGGCATGCTAATTACATTGCCGGTTGCCAAATTGCATTATCTCTTATAGTTTCCGAGATATGGACTATCGATAATTTACACCTTAGGCTCTGCTTCTAACTTGGGCCCAAATTGTAAAATGGTCTTATCTATTGGCGATTTCGTTCCAATTCACATTCCAAGTAATATTCGGCATGCTAATTACATTGCCGGTTGCCAAATTGCATTATCTCTTATAGTTTCCGAGATATGGACTATCAATAATTTACACCTTAGGCTCTGCTTCTAACTTGGGCCCAAATTGTAAAATGGTCTTATCTATTGGCGATTTCGTTCCAATTCACATTCCAAGTAATATTCGGCATGCTAATTACATTGCCGGTTGCCAAATTGCATTATCTATTATAGTTTCCGAGATATGGACTATCGATAATTTACACCTTAGGCTCTGCTTCTAACTTGGGCCCAAATTGTAAAATGGTCTTATCTATTGGCGATTTCGTCCCAATTCACATTCCAAGTAATATTCGGCATGCTAATTACATTGCCGGTTGCCAAATTGCATTATCTCTTATAGTTTCCGAGATATGGACTATCGATAATTTACACCTTAGGCTCTGCTTCTAACTTGGGCCCAAATTGTAAAATGGTCTTATCTATTGGCGATTTCGTTCCAATTCACATTCCAAGTAATATTCGGCATGCTAATTTCATTGCCGGTTGCCAAATTGCATTATCTATTATAGTTTCCGAGATATGGACTATCGATAATTTACACCTTAGGCTCTGCTTCTAACTTGGGCCCAAATTGTAAAATGGTCTTATCTATTGGCGTTTTCGTTCCAATTCACATTCCAAGTAATATTAGGCATGCTAATTACATTGCCGGTTGCCAAATTGCATTATCTCTTATAGTTTCCGAGATATGGACTATCGATAATTTACACCTTAGGCTCTGCTTCTAACTTGGGCCCAAATTGTAAAATGGTCTTCTCTATTGGCGATTTCGTTCCAATTCACATTCCAAGTAATATTCGGCATGCTAATTACATTGCCGGTTGCCAAATTGCATTATCTCTTATAGTTTCCGAGATATGGACTATCGATAATTTACCCCTTAGGCTCTGCTTCTAACTTGGGCCCAAATTGTAAAATGGTCTTATCTATTGGCAATTTCGTTCCAATTCACATTCCAATTAATATTCGGCATGCTAATTACATTGCCGGTTGCCAAATTGCATTATCTCTTATAGATTCCGAGATATGGACTATCGATAATTTACACCTTAGGCTCTGCTTCTAACTTGGGCCCAAATTGTAAAATGGTCTTCTCTATTGGCGATTTCGTTCCAATTCACATTCCAAGTAATATTCGGCATGCTAATTACATTGCCGGTTGCCAAATTGCATTATCTCTTATAGTTTCCGAGATATGGACTATCGATAATTTACACCTTAGGCTCTGCTTCTAACTTGGGCCCAAATTGTAAAATCGTCTTATCTATTGGCAATTTCGTTCCAATTCACATTCCAAGTAATATTCGGCATGCTAATTACATTGCCGGTTGCCAAATTGCATTATCTCTTATAGTTTCCGAGATATGGACTATCGATAATTTACACCTTAGGCTCTGCTTCTAACTTGGGCCCAAATTGTAAAATCGTCTTATCTATTGGCGATTTCGTTCCAATTCACATTCCAAGTAATATTCGGCATGCTAATTACATTGCCGGTTGCCAAATTGCATTATCTCTTATAGTTTCCGAGATATGGACTATCGGTAATTTACACCTTAGGCTCTGCTTCTAACTTGGGCCCAAATTGTAAAATGGTCTTATCTATTGGCGATTTCGTTCCAATTCACATTCCAAGTAATATCCGGCATGCTAATTACATTACCGGTAGCCAAATTGAATTATCTCTTATAGTTTCCGAGATATGGACTATCGATAATTTACACCTTAGGCTCTGCTTCTAACTTGGGCCCAAATTGTAAAATGGTCTTACCTATTGACGATTTCGTTCCAATTCACATTCCAAGTAATATTCGGCTTGCTAATTACATTGCCGGTTGCCAAATTGCATTATCTCTTATAGTTTCCGAGATATGGTCTATCGATAATTTACACCTTAGGCTCTGCTTCTAACTTGGGCCCAAATTGTAAAATCGTCTTATCTATTGGCGATTTCGTTCCAATTCACATTCCAAGTAATATTCGGCATGCTAATTACATTGCCGGTTGCCAAATTGCATTATCTCTTATAGTTTCCGAGATATGGACTATCGATAATTTACACCTTACGCTCTGCTTCTAACTTGGGCCCAAATTGTAAAATGGTCTTCTCTATTGGCGATTTCGTTCCAATTCACATTCCAAGTAATATTCGGCATGCTAATTACATTGCCGGTTGCCAAATTGCATTATCTCTTATAGTTTCCGAGATATGGACTATCGATAATTTACACCTTAGGCTCTGCTTCTAACTTGGGCCCAAATTGTAAAATGGCCTTATCTATTGGCGATTTCGTTCCAATACACATTCCAAGTAATATTCGGCATGCTAATTACATTGCCGGTTGCCAAATTGCATTATCTCTTATAGTTTCCGAGATATGGACTATCGATAATTTACACCTTAGGCTCTGCTTCTAACTTGGGCCCAAATTGTAAAATGGTCTTCTCTATTGGCGATTTCGTTCCAATTCACATTCCAAGTAATATTCGGCATGCTAATTACATTGCCGTTTGCCAAATTGCATTATCTCTTATAGTTTCCGAGATATGGACTATCGATAATTTACACCTTAGGCTCTGCTTCTAACTTGGGCCCAAATTGTAAAATGGTCTTCTCTATTGGCGATTTCGTTCCAATTCACATTCCAAGTAATATTCGGCATGCTAATTACATTGCCGGTTGCCAAATTGCATTATCTCTTATAGTTTCCGAGATATGGACTATCGATAATTTACACCTTAGGCTCTGCTTCTAACTTGGGCCCAAATTGTAAAATCGTCTTATCTATTGGCGATTTCGTTCCAATTCACATTCCAAGTAATATTCGGCATGCTAATTACATTGCCGGTTGCCAAATTGCATTATCTCTTATAGTTTCCGAGATATGGACTATCGATAATTTACACCTTAGGCTCTGCTTCTAACTTGGGCCCAAATTGTAAAATGGTCTTATCTATTGGCGATTTCGTTCCAATTCACATTCCAAGTAATATCCGGCATGCTAATTACATTGCCGGTTGCCAAATTGAATTATCTCTTATAGTTTCCGAGATATGGACTATCGATAATTTACACCTTAGGCTCTGCTTCTAACTTGGGCCCAAATTGTAAAATGGTCTTACCTATTGGCGATTTCGTTCCAATTCACATTCCAAGTAATATTCGGCTTGCTAATTACATTGCCGGTTGCCAAATTGCATTATCTCTTATAGTTTCCGAGATATGGACTATCGATAATTTACACCTTAGGCTCTGCTTCTAACTTGGGCCCAAATTGTAAAATGGTCTTATCTATTGGCGATTTCGTTCCAATTCACATTCCAAGTAATATTCGGCATGCTAATTACATTGCCGGTTGCCAAATTGCATTATCTCTTATAGTTTCCGAGATATGGACTATCAATAATTTACACCTTAGGCTCTGCTTCTAACTTGGGCCCAAATTGTAAAATGGTCTTATCTATTGGCGATTTCGTTCCAATTCACATTCCAAGTAATATTCGGCATGCTAATTACATTGCCGGTTGCCAAATTGCATTATCTATTATAGTTTCCGAGATATGGACTATCGATAATTTACACCTTAGGCTCTGCTTCTAACTTGGGCCCAAATTGTAAAATGGTCTTATCTATTGGCGATTTCGTCCCAATTCACATTCCAAGTAATATTCGGCATGCTAATTACATTGCCGGTTGCCAAATTGCATTATCTCTTATAGTTTCCGAGATATGGACTATCGATAATTTACACCTTAGGCTCTGCTTCTAACTTGGGCCCAAATTGTAAAATGGTCTTATCTATTGGCGATTTCGTTCCAATTCACATTCCAAGTAATATTCGGCATGCTAATTTCATTGCCGGTTGCCAAATTGCATTATCTATTATAGTTTCCGAGATATGGACTATCGATAATTTACACCTTAGGCTCTGCTTCTAACTTGGGCCCAAATTGTAAAATGGTCTTATCTATTGGCGTTTTCGTTCCAATTCACATTCCAAGTAATATTAGGCATGCTAATTACATTGCCGGTTGCCAAATTGCATTATCTCTTATAGTTTCCGAGATATGGACTATCGATAATTTACACCTTAGGCTCTGCTTCTAACTTGGGCCCAAATTGTAAAATGGTCTTCTCTATTGGCGATTTCGTTCCAATTCACATTCCAAGTAATATTCGGCATGCTAATTACATTGCCGGTTGCCAAATTGCATTATCTCTTATAGTTTCCGAGATATGGACTATCGATAATTTACCCCTTAGGCTCTGCTTCTAACTTGGGCCCAAATTGTAAAATGGTCTTATCTATTGGCAATTTCGTTCCAATTCACATTCCAATTAATATTCGGCATGCTAATTACATTGCCGGTTGCCAAATTGCATTATCTCTTATAGATTCCGAGATATGGACTATCGATAATTTACACCTTAGGCTCTGCTTCTAACTTGGGCCCAAATTGTAAAATGGTCTTCTCTATTGGCGATTTCGTTCCAATTCACATTCCAAGTAATATTCGGCATGCTAATTACATTGCCGGTTGCCAAATTGCATTATCTCTTATAGTTTCCGAGATATGGACTATCGATAATTTACACCTTAGGCTCTGCTTCTAACTTGGGCCCAAATTGTAAAATCGTCTTATCTATTGGCAATTTCGTTCCAATTCACATTCCAAGTAATATTCGGCATGCTAATTACATTGCCGGTTGCCAAATTGCATTATCTCTTATAGTTTCCGAGATATGGACTATCGATAATTTACACCTTAGGCTCTGCTTCTAACTTGGGCCCAAATTGTAAAATCGTCTTATCTATTGGCGATTTCGTTCCAATTCACATTCCAAGTAATATTCGGCATGCTAATTACATTGCCGGTTGCCAAATTGCATTATCTCTTATAGTTTCCGAGATATGGACTATCGGTAATTTACACCTTAGGCTCTGCTTCTAACTTGGGCCCAAATTGTAAAATGGTCTTATCTATTGGCGATTTCGTTCCAATTCACATTCCAAGTAATATCCGGCATGCTAATTACATTACCGGTAGCCAAATTGAATTATCTCTTATAGTTTCCGAGATATGGACTATCGATAATTTACACCTTAGGCTCTGCTTCTAACTTGGGCCCAAATTGTAAAATGGTCTTACCTATTGACGATTTCGTTCCAATTCACATTCCAAGTAATATTCGGCTTGCTAATTACATTGCCGGTTGCCAAATTGCATTATCTCTTATAGTTTCCGAGATATGGTCTATCGATAATTTACACCTTAGGCTCTGCTTCTAACTTGGGCCCAAATTGTAAAATCGTCTTATCTATTGGCGATTTCGTTCCAATTCACATTCCAAGTAATATTCGGCATGCTAATTACATTGCCGGTTGCCAAATTGCATTATCTCTTATAGTTTCCGAGATATGGACTATCGATAATTTACACCTTACGCTCTGCTTCTAACTTGGGCCCAAATTGTAAAATGGTCTTCTCTATTGGCGATTTCGTTCCAATTCACATTCCAAGTAATATTCGGCATGCTAATTACATTGCCGGTTGCCAAATTGCATTATCTCTTATAGTTTCCGAGATATGGACTATCGATAATTTACACCTTAGGCTCTGCTTCTAACTTGGGCCCAAATTGTAAAATGGCCTTATCTATTGGCGATTTCGTTCCAATACACATTCCAAGTAATATTCGGCATGCTAATTACATTGCCGGTTGCCAAATTGCATTATCTCTTATAGTTTCCGAGATATGGACTATCGATAATTTACACCTTAGGCTCTGCTTCTAACTTGGGCCCAAATTGTAAAATGGTCTTCTCTATTGGCGATTTCGTTCCAATTCACATTCCAAGTAATATTCGGCATGCTAATTACATTGCCGTTTGCCAAATTGCATTATCTCTTATAGTTTCCGAGATATGGACTATCGATAATTTACACCTTAGGCTCTGCTTCTAACTTGGGCCCAAATTGTAAAATGGTCTTCTCTATTGGCGATTTCGTTCCAATTCACATTCCAAGTAATATTCGGCATGCTAATTACATTGCCGGTTGCCAAATTGCATTATCTCTTATAGTTTCCGAGATATGGACTATCGATAATTTACACCTTAGGCTCTGCTTCTAACTTGGGCCCAAATTGTAAAATCGTCTTATCTATTGGCGATTTCGTTCCAATTCACATTCCAAGTAATATTCGGCATGCTAATTACATTGCCGGTTGCCAAATTGCATTATCTCTTATAGTTTCCGAGATATGGACTATCGATAATTTACACCTTAGGCTCTGCTTCTAACTTGGGCCCAAATTGTAAAATGGTCTTATCTATTGGCGATTTCGTTCCAATTCACATTCCAAGTAATATCCGGCATGCTAATTACATTGCCGGTTGCCAAATTGAATTATCTCTTATAGTTTCCGAGATATGGACTATCGATAATTTACACCTTAGGCTCTGCTTCTAACTTGGGCCCAAATTGTAAAATGGTCTTACCTATTGGCGATTTCGTTCCAATTCACATTCCAAGTAATATTCGGCTTGCTAATTACATTGCCGGTTGCCAAATTGCATTATCTCTTATAGTTTCCGAGATATGGACTATCGATAATTTACACCTTAGGCTCTGCTTCTAACTTGGGCCCAAATTGTAAAATGGTCTTATCTATTGGCGATTTCGTTCCAATTCACATTCCAAGTAATATTCGGCATGCTAATTACATTGCCGGTTGCCAAATTGCATTATCTCTTATAGTTTCCGAGATATGGACTATCGATAATTTACATTTTAGGCTCTGCTTCTAACTTGGGCCCAAATTGTAAAATCGTCTTATCTATTGGCGATTTGGTTCCAATTCACATTCCAAGTAATATTCGGCATGCTAATTACGTTGCCGGTTGCCAAATTGCATTATCTCTTATAGTTTCCGAGATATGGACTATCGATAATTTACACCTTAGGCTCTGCTTCTAACTTGGGCCCAAATTGTAAAATGGTCTTATCTATTGGCGATTTCGTTCCAATTCACATTCCAAGTAATATCCGGCATGCTAATTACATTGCCGGTTGCCAAATTGAATTATCTCTTATAGTTTCCGAGATATGGACTATCGATAATTTACACCTTAGGCTCTGCTTCTAACTTGGGCCCAAATTGTAAAATGGTCTTATCTATTGGCGATTTCGTTCCAATTCACATTCCAAGTAATATTCGGCATGCTAATTACATTGCCGGTTGCCAAATTGCATTATCTCTTATAGTTTCCGAGATATGGACTATCGATAATTTACACCTTAGGCTCTGCTTCTAACTTGGGCCCAAATTGTAAAATGGTCTTATCTATTGGCGATTTCGTTCCAATTCACATTCCAAGTAATATTCGGCATGCTAATTACATTGCCGGTTGCCAAATTGCATTATCTCTTATAGTTTCCGAGATATGGACTATCGATAATTTACACCTTAGGCTCTGCTTCTAACTTGGGCCCAAATTGTAAAATGGTCTTATCTATTGGCGATTTCGTTCCAATTCACATTCCGAGTAATATTCGGCATGCTAATTACATTGCCGGTTGCCAAATTGCATTATCTCTTATAGTTTCCGAGATATGGACTATCGATAATTTACACCTTAGGCTCTGCTTCTAACTTGGGCCCAAATTGTAAAATGGTCTTCTCTATTGGCGATTTCGTTCCAATTCACATTCCAAGTAATATTCGGCATGCTAATTACATTGCCGGTTGCCAAATTGCATTATCTCTTATAGTTTCCGAGATATGGACTATCGATAATTTACACCTTAGGCTCTGCTTCTAACTTGGGCCCAAATTGTAAAATGGCCTTATCTATTGGCGATTTCGTTCCAATTCACATTCCAAGTAATATTCGGCATGCTAATTACATTGCCGGTTGCCAAATTGCATTATCTCTTATAGTTTCCGAGATATGGACTATCGATAATTTACACCTTAGGCTCTGCTTCTAACTTGGGCCCAAATTGTAAAATGGTCTTCTCTATTGGCGATTTCGTTCCAATTCACATTCCAAGTAATATTCGGCATGCTAATTACATTGCCGTTTGCCAAATTGCATTATCTCTTATAGTTTCCGAGATATGGACTATCGATAATTTACACCTTAGGCTCTGCTTCTAACTTGGGCCCAAATTGTAAAATGGTCTTCTCTATTGGCGATTTCGTTCCAATTCACATTCCAAGTAATATTCGGCATGCTAATTACATTGCCGGTTGCCAAATTGCATTATCTCTTATAGTTTCCGAGATATGGACTATCGATAATTTACACCTTAGGCTCTGCTTCTAACTTGGGCCCAAATTGTAAAATCGTCTTATCTATTGGCGATTTCGTTCCAATTCACATTCCAAGTAATATTCGGCATGCTAATTACATTGCCGGTTGCCAAATTGCATTATCTCTTATAGTTTCCGAGATATGGACTATCGGTAATTTACACCTTAGGCTCTGCTTCTAACTTGGGCCCAAATTGTAAAATGGTCTTATCTATTGGCGATTTCGTTCCAATTCACATTCCAAGTTCTATCCGGCATGCTAATTACATTGCCGGTTGCCAAATTGAATTATCTCTTATAGTTTCCGAGATATGGACTATCGATAATTTACACCTTAGGCTCTGCTTCTAACTTGGGCCCAAATTGTAAAATGGTCTTACCTATTGGCGATTTCGTTCCAATTCACATTCCAAGTAATATTCGGCTTGCTAATTACATTGCCGGTTGCCAAATTGCATTATCTCTTATAGTTTCCGAGATATGGACTATCGATAATTTACACCTTAGGCTCTGCTTCTAACTTGGGCCCAAATTGTAAAATGGTCTTATCTATTGGCGATTTCGTTCCAATTCACATTCCAAGTAATATTCGGCATGCTAATTACATTGCCGGTTGCCAAATTGCATTATCTCTTATAGTTTCCGAGATATGGACTATCGATAATTTACATTTTAGGCTCTGCTTCTAACTTGGGCCCAAATTGTAAAATCGTCTTATCTATTGGCGATTTGGTTCCAATTCACATTCCAAGTAATATTCGGCATGCTAATTACGTTGCCGGTTGCCAAATTGCATTATCTCTTATAGTTTCCGAGATATGGACTATCGATAATTTACACCTTAGGCTCTGCTTCTAACTTGGGCCCAAATTGTAAAATGGTCTTATCTATTGGCGATTTCGTTCCAATTCACATTCCAAGTAATATCCGGCATGCTAATTACATTGCCGGTTGCCAAATTGAATTATCTCTTATAGTTTCCGAGATATGGACTATCGATAATTTACACCTTAGGCTCTGCTTCTAACTTGGGCCCAAATTGTAAAATGGTCTTATCTATTGGCGATTTCGTTCCAATTCACACTCCAAGTAATATTAGGCATGCTAATTACATTGCCGGTTGCGAAATTGCATTATCTCTTATAGTTTCCGAGATATGGACTATCAATAATTTACACCTTAGGCTCTGCTTCTAACTTGGGCCCAAATTGTAAAATGGTCTTATCTATTGGCGATTTCGTTCCAATTCACATTCCAAGTAATATTCGGCATGCTAATTACATTGCCGGTTGCCAAATTGCATTATCTCTTATAGTTTCCGAGATATGGACTATCGATAATGTACACCTTAGGCTCTGCTTCTAACTTGGGCCCAAATTGTAAAATGGTCTTATCTATTGGCGATTTCGTTCCAATTCACATTCCAAGTAATATTCGGCATGCTAATTACATTGCCGGTTGCCAAATTGCATTATCTCTTATAGTTTCCGAGATATGGACTATCGATAATTTACACCTTAGGCTCTGCTTCTAACTTGGGCCCAAATTGTAAAATGGTCTTATCTATTGGCGATTTCGTTCCAATTCACATTCCAAGTAATATCCGGCATGCTAATTACATTGCCGGTTGCCAAATTGCATTATCTCTTATAGTTTCCGAGATATGGACTATCGATAATTTACACCTTAGGCTCTGCTTCTAACTTGGGCCCAAATTGTAAAATCGTCTTATCTATTGGCGATTTCGTTCCAATTCACATTCCAAGTAATATTCGGCATGCTAATTACATTGCCGGTTGCCAAATTGCATTATCTCTTATAGTTTCCGAGATATGGACTATCGGTAATTTACACCTTAGGCTCTGCTTCTAACTTGGGCCCAAATTGTAAAATGGTCTTATCTATTGGCGATTTCGTTCCAATTCACATTCCAAGTAATATCCGGCATGCTAATTACATTGCCGGTTGCCAAATTGAATTATCTCTTATAGTTTCCGAGATATGGACTATCGATAATTTACACCTTAGGCTCTGCTTCTAACTTGGGCCCAAATTGTAAAATGGTCTTACCTATTGGCGATTTCGTTCCAATTCACATTCCAAGTAATATTCGGCTTGCTAATTACATTGCCGGTTGCCAAATTGCATTATCTCTTATAGTTTCCGAGATATGGTCTATCGATAATTTACACCTTAGGCTCTGCTTCTAACTTGGGCCCAAATTGTAAAATCGTCTTATCTATTGGCGATTTCGTTCCAATTCACATTCCAAGTAATATTCGGCATGCTAATTACATTGCCGGTTGCCAAATTGCATTATCTCTTATAGTTTCCGAGATATGGACTATCGATAATTTACACCTTAGGCTCTGCTTCTAACTTGGGCCCAAATTGTAAAATGGTCTTACCTATTGGCGATTTCGTTCCAATTCACATTCCAAGTAATATTCGGCATGCTAATTACATTGCCGGTTGCCAAATTGCATTATCTCTTATAGTTTCCGAGATATGGACTATCGATAATTTACACCTTAGGCTCTGCTTCTAACTTGGGCCCAAATTGTAAAATGGTCTTATCTATTGGCGATTTCGTTCCAATTCACATTCCAAGTAATATTCGGCATGCTAATTACATTGCCGGTTGCCAAATTGCATTATCTCTTATAGTTTCCGAGATATGGACTATCGATAATTTACACCTTAGGCTCTGCTTCTAACTTGGGCCCAAATTGTAAAATGGTCTTACCTATTGGCGATTTCGTTCCAATTCACATTCCAAGTAATATTCGGCTTGCTAATTACATTGCCGGTTGCCAAATTGCATTATCTCTTATAGTTTCCGAGATATGGTCTATCGATAATTTACACCTTAGGCTCTGCTTCTAACTTGGGCCCAAATTGTAAAATCGTCTTATCTATTGGCGATTTCGTTCCAATTCACATTCCAAGTAATATTCGGCATGCTAATTACATTGCCAAATTGCATTATCTCTTATAGTTTCCGAGATATGGACTATCGATAATTTACACCTTAGGCTCTGCTTCTAACTTGGGCCCAAATTGTAAAATGGTCTTCTCTATTGGTGATTTCGTTCCAATTCACATTCCAAGTAATATTCGGCATGCTAATTACATTGCCGGTTGCCAAATTGCATTATCTCTTATAGTTTCCGAGATATGGACTATCGATAATTTACACCTTAGGCTCTGCTTCTAACTTGGGCCCAAATTGTAAAATGGTCTTATCTATTGGCGATTTCGTTCCAATTCACATTCCAAGTAATATTCGGCATGCTAATTACATTGCTGGTTGCCAAATTGCATTATCTCTTATAGTTTCCGAGATATGGACTATCGATAATTTACACCTTAGGCTCTGCTTCTAACTTGGACCCAAATTGTAATATGGTCTTCTCTATTGGCGATTTCGTTCCAATTCACATTCCAAGTAATATTCGGCATGCTAATTACATTGCCGTTTGCCAAATTGCATTATCTCTTATAGTTTCCGAGATATGGACTATCGATAATTTACACCTTAGGCTCTGCTTCTAACTTGGGCCCAAATTGAAAAATGGTCTTCTCTATTGGCGATTTCGTTCCAATTCACATTCCAAGTAATATTCGGCATGCTAATTACATTGCCGGTTGCCAAATTGCATTATCTCTTATAGTTTCCGAGATATGGACTATCGATAATTTACACCTTAGGCTCTGCTTCTAACTTGGGCCCAAATTGTAAAATCGTCTTATCTATTGGCGATTTCGTTCCAATTCACATTCCAAGTAATATTCGGCATGCTAATTACATTGCCGGTTGCCAAATTGCATTATCTCTTATAGTTTCCGAGATATGGACTATCGGTAATTTACACCTTAGGCTCTGCTTCTAACTTGGGCCCAAATTGTAAAATGGTCTTATCTATTGGCGATTTCGTTCCAATTCACATTCCAAGTTCTATCCGGCATGCTAATTACATTGCCGGTTGCCAAATTGAATTATCTCTTATAGTTTCCGAGATATGGACTATCGATAATTTACACCTTAGGCTCTGCTTCTAACTTGGGCCCAAATTGTAAAATGGTCTTACCTATTGGCGATTTCGTTCCAATTCACATTCCAAGTAATATTCGGCTTGCTAATTACATTGCCGGTTGCCAAATTGCATTATCTCTTATAGTTTCCGAGATATGGACTATCGATAATTTACACCTTAGGCTCTGCTTCTAACTTGGGCCCAAATTGTAAAATGGTCTTATCTATTGGCGATTTCGTTCCAATTCACATTCCAAGTAATATTCGGCATGCTAATTACATTGCCGGTTGCCAAATTGCATTATCTCTTATAGTTTCCGAGATATGGACTATCGATAATTTACATTTTAGGCTCTGCTTCTAACTTGGGCCCAAATTGTAAAATCGTCTTATCTATTGGCGATTTGGTTCCAGTTCACATTCCAAGTAATATTCGGCATGCTAATTACGTTGCCGGTTGCCAAATTGCATTATCTCTTATAGTTTCCGAGATATGGACTATCGATAATTTACACCTTAGGCTCTGCTTCTAACTTGGGCCCAAATTGTAAAATGGTCTTATCTATTGGCGATTTCGTTCCAATTCACATTCCAAGTAATATCCGGCATGCTAATTACATTGCCGGTTGCCAAATTGAATTATCTCTTATAGTTTCCGAGATATGGACTATCGATAATTTACACCTTAGGCTCTGCTTCTAACTTGGGCCCAAATTGTAAAATGGTCTTATCTATTGGCGATTTCGTTCCAATTTACACTCCAAGTAATATTAGGCATGCTAATTACATTGCCGGTTGCGAAATTGCATTATCTCTTATAGTTTCCGAGATATGGACTATCAATAATTTACACCTTAGGCTCTGCTTCTAACTTGGGCCCAAATTGTAAAATGGTCTTATCTATTGGCGATTTCGTTCCAATTCACATTCCAAGTAATATTCGGCATGCTAATTACATTGCCGGTTGCCAAATTGCATTATCTCTTATAGTTTCCGAGATATGGACTATCGATAATGTACACCTTAGGCTCTGCTTCTAACTTGGGCCCAAATTGTAAAATGGTCTTATCTATTGGCGATTTCGTTCCAATTCACATTCCAAGTAATATCCGGCATGCTAATTACATTGCCGGTTGCCAAATTGAATTATCTCTTATAGTTTCCGAGATATGGACTATCGATAATTTACACCTTAGGCTCTGCTTCTAACTTGGGCCCAAATTGTAAAATGGTCTTACCTATTGGCGATTTCGTTCCAATTCACATTCCAAGTAATATTCGGCTTGCTAATTACATTGCCGGTTGCCAAATTGCATTATCTCTTATAGTTTCCGAGATATGGTCTATCGATAATTTACACCTTAGGCTCTGCTTCTAACTTGGGCCCAAATTGTAAAATCGTCTTATCTATTGGCGATTTCGTTCCAATTCACATTCCAAGTAATATTCGGCATGCTAATTACATTGCCGGTTGCCAAATTGCATTATCTCTTATAGTTTCCGAGATATGGACTATCGATAATTTACACCTTAGGCTCTGCTTCTAACTTGGGCCCAAATTGTAAAATGGTCTTACCTATTGGCGATTTCGTTCCAATTCACATTCCAAGTAATATTCGGCATGCTAATTACATTGCCGGTTGCCAAATTGCATTATCTCTTATAGTTTCCGAGATATGGACTATCGATAATTTACACCTTAGGCTCTGCTTCTAACTTGGGCCCAAATTGTAAAATGGTCTTATCTATTGGCGATTTCGTTCCAATTCACATTCCAAGTAATATTCGGCATGCTAATTACATTGCCGGTTGCCAAATTGCATTATCTCTTATAGTTTCCGAGATATGGACTATCGATAATTTACACCTTAGGCTCTGCTTCTAACTTGGGCCCAAATTGTAAAATGGTCTTACCTATTGGCGATTTCGTTCCAATTCACATTCCAAGTAATATTCGGCTTGCTAATTACATTGCCGGTTGCCAAATTGCATTATCTCTTATAGTTTCCGAGATATGGTCTATCGATAATTTACACCTTAGGCTCTGCTTCTAACTTGGGCCCAAATTGTAAAATCGTCTTATCTATTGGCGATTTCGTTCCAATTCACATTCCAAGTAATATTCGGCATGCTAATTACATTGCCAAATTGCATTATCTCTTATAGTTTCCGAGATATGGACTATCGATAATTTACACCTTAGGCTCTGCTTCTAACTTGGGCCCAAATTGTAAAATGGTCTTCTCTATTGGTGATTTCGTTCCAATTCACATTCCAAGTAATATTCGGCATGCTAATTACATTGCCGGTTGCCAAATTGCATTATCTCTTATAGTTTCCGAGATATGGACTATCGATAATTTACACCTTAGGCTCTGCTTCTAACTTGGGCCCAAATTGTAAAATGGTCTTATCTATTGGCGATTTCGTTCCAATTCACATTCCAAGTAATATTCGGCATGCTAATTACATTGCCGGTTGCCAAATTGCATTATCTCTTATAGTTTCCGAGATATGGACTATCGATAATTTACACCTTAGGCTCTGCTTCTAACTTGGACCCAAATTGTAAAATGGTCTTCTCTATTGGCGATTTCGCTCCAATTCACATTCCAAGTAATATTCGGCATGCTAATTACATTGCCGTTTGCCAAATTGCATTATCTCTTATAGTTTCCGAGATATGGACTATCGATAATTTACACCTTAGGCTCTGCTTCTAACTTGGGCCCAAATTGTAAAATGGTCTTATCTATTGGCGATTTCGTTCCAATTCACATTCCAAGTAATATTCGGCATGCTAATTACATTGCCGGTTGCCAAATTGCATTATCTCTTATAGTTTCCGAGATATGGACTATCGATAATTTACACCTTAGGCTCTGCTTCTAACTTGGGCCCAAATTGTAAAATGGTCTTCTCTATTGGCGATTTCGTTCCAATTCACATTCCAAGTAATATTCGGCATGCTAATTACATTGCCGTTTGCCAAATTGCATTATCTCTTATAGTTTCCGAGATATGGATTACCGATAATTTACACCTTAGGCTCTGCTTCTAACTTGGGCCCAAATTGTAAAATGGTCTTCTCTATTGGCGATTTCGTTCCAATTCACATTCCAAGTAATATTCGGCATGCTAATTACATTGCCGGTTGCCAAATTGCATTATCTCTTATAGTTTCCGAGATATGGACTATCGATAATTTACACCTTAGGCTCTGCTTCTAACTTGGGCCCAAATTGTAAAATCGTCTTATCTATTGGCGATTTCGTTCCAATTCACATTCCAAGTAATATTCGGCATGCTAATTACATTGCCGTTTGCCAAATTGCATTATCTCTTATAGTTTCCGAGATATGGACTACCGATAATTTACACCTTAGGCTCTGCTTCTAACTTGGGCCCAAATTGTAAAATAGTCTTCTCTATTGGCGATTTCGTTCCAATTCACATTCCAAGTAATATTCGGCATGCTAATTACATTGCCGGTTGCCAAATTGCATTATCTCTTATAGTTTCCGAGATATGGACTATCGATAATTTACACCTTAGGCTCTGCTTCTAACTTGGGCCCAAATTGTAAAATCGTCTTATCTATTGGCGATTTCGTTCCAATTCACATTCCAAGTAATATTCGGCATGCTAATTACATTGCCGGTTGCCAAATTGCATTATCTCTTATAGTTTCCGAGATATGGACTATCGGTAATTTACACCTTAGGCTCTGCTTCTAACTTGGGCCCAAATTGTAAAATGGTCTTATCTATTGGCGATTTCGTTCCAATTCACATTCCAAGTTCTATCCGGCATGCTAATTACATTGCCGGTTGCCAAATTGCATTATCTCTTATAGTTTCCGAAATATGGACTATCGGTAATTTACACCTTAGGCTCTGCTTCTAACTTGGGCCCAAATTGTAAAATGGTCTTATCTATTGGCGATTTCGTTCCAATTCACATTCCAAGTTCTATCCGGCATGCTAATTACATTGCCGGTTGCCAAATTGAATTATCTCTTATAGTTTCCGAGATATGGACTATCGATAATTTACACCTTAGGCTCTGCTTCTAACTTGGGCCCAAATTGTAAAATGGTCTTACCTATTGGCGATTTCGTTCCAATTCACATTCCAAGTAATATTCGGCTTGCTAATTACATTGCCGGTTGCCAAATTGCATTATCTCTTATAGTTTCCGAGATATGGACTATCGATAATTTACATCTTAGGCTCTGCTTCTAACTTGGGCCCAAATCGTAAAATGGTCTTATCTATTGGCGATTTCGTTCCAATTCACATTCCAAGTAATATTCGGCATGCTAATTACATTGCCGGTTGCCAAATTGCATTATCTCTTATAGTTTCCGAGATATGGACTATCGATAATTTACATTTTAGGCTCTGCTTCTAACTTGGGCCCAAATTGTAAAATCGTCTTATCTATTGGCGATTTGGTTCCAATTCACATTCCAAGTAATATTCGGCATGCTAATTACGTTGCCGGTTGCCAAATTGCATTATCTCTTATAGTTTCCGAGATATGGACTATCGATAATTTACACCTTAGGCTCTGCTTCTAACTTGGGCCCAAATTGTAAAATCGTCTTATCTATTGGCGATTTCGTTCCAATTCACATTCCAAGTAATATTCGGCATGCTAATTACATTGCCGGTTGCCAAATTGCATTATCTCTTATAGTTTTCGATTTATGGTCTATCGATAATTTACACCTTAGGCTCTGCTTCTAACTTGGGCCCAAATTGTAAAATCGTCTTATCTATTGGCGATTTCGTTCCAATTCACATTCCAAGTAATATTCGGCATGCTAATTACATTGCCGGTTGCCAAATTGCATTATCTCTTATAGTTTCCGAGATATGGACTATCGATAATTTACACCTTAGGCTCTGCTTCTAACTTGGGCCCAAATTGTAAAATGGTCTTCTCTATTGGTGATTTCGTTCCAATTCACATTCCAAGTAATATTCGGCATGCTAATTACATTGCCGGTTGCCAAATTGCATTATCTCTTATAGTTTCCGAGATATGGACTATCGATAATTTACACCTTAGGCTCTGCTTCTAACTTGGGCCCAAATTGTAAAATGGTCTTATCTATTGGCGATTTCGTTCCAATTCACATTCCAAGTAATATTCGGCATGCTAATTACATTGCCGGTTGCCAAATTGCATTATCTCTTATAGTTTCCGAGATATGGACTATCGATAATTTACACCTTAGGCTCTGCTTCTAACTTGGGCCCAAATTGTAAAATGGTCTTCTCTATTGGCGATTTCGTTCCAATTCACATTCCAAGTAATATTCGGCATGCTAATTACATTGCCGTTTGCCAAATTGCATTATCTCTTATAGTTTCCGAGATATGGACTATCGATAATTTACACCTTAGGCTCTGCTTCTAACTTGGGCCCAAATTGTAAAATGGTCTTATCTATTGGCGATTTCGTTCCAATTCACATTCCAAGAAATATTCGGCATGCTAATTACATTGCCGGTTGCCAAATTGCATTATCTCTTATAGTTTAAGAGATATGGACTATCGATAATTTACACCTTAGGCTCTGCTTCTAACTTGGGCCCAAATTGTAAAATGGTCTTATCTATTGGCGATTTCGTTCCAATTCACATTCCAAGTAATATCCGGCATGCTAATTAAATTGCCGGTTGCCAAATTGCATTATCTCTTATAGTTTCCGAGATATGGACTATCGATAATTTACACCTTAGGCTCTGCTTCTAACTTGGGCCCAAATTGTAAAATCGTCTTATCTATTGGCGATTTCGTTCCAATTCACATTCCAAGTAATATTCGGCATGCTAATTACATTGCCGGTTGCCAAATTGCATTATCTCTTATAGTTTCCGAGATATGGACTATCGGTAATTTACACCTTAGGCTCTGCTTCTAACTTGGGCCCAAATTGTAAAATGGTCTTATCTATTGGCGATTTCGTTCCAATTCACATTCCAAGTAATATCCGGCATGCTAATTACATTGCCGGTTGCCAAATTGAATTATCTCTTATAGTTTCCGAGATATGGACTATCGATAATTTACACCTTAGGCTCTGCTTCTAACTTGGGCCCAAATTGTAAAATGGTCTTACCTATTGGCGATTTCGTTCCAATTCACATTCCAAGTAATATTCGGCATGCTAATTACATTGCCGGTTGCCAAATTGCATTATCTCTTATAGTTTCCGAGATATGGACTATCGATAATTTACACCTTAGGCTCTGCTTCTAACTTGGGCCCAAATTGTAAAATGGTCTTATCTATTGGCGATTTCGTTCCAATTCACATTCCAAGTAATATTCGGCATGCTAATTACATTGCCGGTTGCCAAATTGCATTATCTCTTATAGTTTCCGAGATATGGACTATCGATAATTTACACCTTAGGCTCTGCTTCTAACTTGGGCCCAAATTGTAAAATGGTCTTCTCTATTGGCGATTTCGTTCCAATTCACATTCCAAGTAATATTCGGCATGCTAATTACATTGCCGTTTGCCAAATTGCATTATCTCTTATAGTTTCCGAGATATGGACTACCGATAATTTACACCTTAGGCTCTGCTACTAACTTGGGCCCAAATTGTAAAATGGTCTTCTCTATTGGCGATTTCGTTCCAATTCACATTCCAAGTAATATTCGGCATGCTAATTACATTGCCGGTTGCCAAATTGCATTATCTCTTATAGTTTCCGAGATATGGACTATCGATAATTTACACCTTAGGCTCTGCTTCTAACTTGGGCCCAAATTGTAAAATCGTCTTATCTATTGGCGATTTCGTTCCAATTCACATTCCAAGTAATATTCGGCATGCTAATTACATTGCCGGTTGCCAAATTGCATTATCTCTTATAGTTTCCGAGATATGGACTATCGGTAATTTACACCTTAGGCTCTGCTTCTAACTTGGGCCCAAATTGTAAAATGGTCTTATCTATTGGCGATTTCGTTCCAATTCACATTCCAAGTTCTATCCGGCATGCTAATTACATTGCCGGTTGCCAAATTGAATTATCTCTTATAGTTTCCGAGATATGGACTATCGATAATTTACACCTTAGGCTCTGCTTCTAACTTGGGCCCAAATTGTAAAATGGTCTTACCTATTGGCGATTTCGTTCCAATTCACATTCCAAGTAATATTCGGCTTGCTAATTACATTGCCGGTTGCCAAATTGCATTATCTCTTATAGTTTCCGAGATATGGACTATCGATAATTTACACCTTAGGCTCTGCTTCTAACTTGGGCCCAAATTGTAAAATGGTCTTATCTATTGGCGATTTCGTTCCAATTCACATTCCAAGTAATATTCGGCATGCTAATTACATTGCCGGTTGCCAAATTGCATTATCTCTTATAGTTTCCGAGATATGGACTATCGATAATTTACATTTTAGGCTCTGCTTCTAACTTGGGCCCAAATTGTAAAATCGTCTTATCTATTGGCGATTTGGTTCCAATTCACATTCCAAGTAATATTCGGCATGCTAATTACGTTGCCGGTTGCCAAATTGCATTATCTCTTATAGTTTCCGAGATATGGACTATCGATAATTTACACCTTAGGCTCTGCTTCTAACTTGGGCCCAAATTGTAAAATGGTCTTATCTATTGGCGATTTCGTTCCAATTCACATTCCAAGTAATATCCGGCATGCTAATTACATTGCCGGTTGCCAAATTGAATTATCTCTTATAGTTTCCGAGATATGGACTATCGATAATTTACACCTTAGGCTCTGCTTCTAACTTGGGCCCAAATTGTAAAATGGTCTTATCTATTGGCGATTTCGTTCCAATTCACACTCCAAGTAATATTGGGCATGCTAATTACATTGCCGGTTGCGAAATTGCATTATCTCTTATAGTTTCCGAGATATGGACTATCAATAATTTACACCTTAGGCTCTGCTTCTAACTTGGGCCCAAATTGTAAAATGGTCTTATCTATTGGCGATTTCGTTCCAATTCACATTCCAAGTAATATTCGGCATGCTAATTACATTGCCGGTTGCCAAATTGCATTATCTCTTATAGTTTCCGAGATATGGACTATCGATAATTTACACCTTAGGCTCTGCTTCTAACTTGGGCCCAAATTGTAAAATGGTCTTATCTATTGGCGATTTCGTTCCAATTCACATTCCAAGTAATATTCGGCATGCTAATTACATTGCCGGTTGCCAAATTGCATTATCTCTTATAGTTTCCGAGATATGGACTATCGATAATTTACACCTTAGGCTCTGCTTCTAACTTGGGCCCAAATTGTAAAATGGTCTGATCTATTGGCGATTTCGTTCCAATTCACATTCCAAGTAATATCCGGCATGCTAATTACATTGCCGGTTGCCAAATTGCATTATCTCTTATAGTTTCCGAGATATGGACTATCGATAATTTACACCTTAGGCTCTGCTTCTAACTTGGGCCCAAATTGTAAAATCGTCTTATCTATTGGCGATTTCGTTCCAATTCACATTCCAAGTAATATTCGGCATGCTAATTACATTGCCGGTTGCCAAATTGCATTATCTCTTATAGTTTCCGAGATATGGACTATCGGTAATTTACACCTTAGGCTCTGCTTCTAACTTGGGCCCAAATTGTAAAATGGTCTTATCTATTGGCGATTTCGTTCCAATTCACATTCCAAGTAATATCCGGCATGCTAATTACATTGCCGGTTGCCAAATTGAATTATCTCTTATAGTTTCCGAGATATGGACTATCGATAATTTACACCTTAGGCTCTGCTTCTAACTTGGGCCCAAATTGTAAAATGGTCTTACCTATTGGCGATTTCGTTCCAATTCACATTCCAAGTAATATTCGGCATGCTAATTACATTGCCGGTTGCCAAATTGCATTATCTCTTATAGTTTCCGAGATATGGACTATCGATAATTTACACCTTAGGCTCTGCTTCTAACTTGGGCCCAAATTGTAAAATGGTCTTATCTATTGGCGATTTCGTTCCAATTCACATTCCAAGTAATATTCGGCATGCTAATTACATTGCCGGTTGCCAAATTGCATTATCTCTTATAGTTTCCGAGATATGGACTATCGATAATTTACACCTTAGGCTCTGCTTCTAACTTGGGCCCAAATTGTAAAATGGTCTTATCTATTGGCGATTTCGTTCCAATTCACATTCCAAGTAATATTCGGCATGCTAATTACATTGCCGGTTGCCAAATTGCATTATCTCTTATAGTTTCCGAGATATGGACTATCGATAATTTACACCTTAGGCTCTGCTTCTAACTTGGGCCCAAATTGTAAAATGGTCTTCTCTATTGGCGATTTCGTTCCAATTCACATTCCAAGTAATATTCGGCATGCTAATTACATTGCCGTTTGCCAAATTGCATTATCTCTTATAGTTTCCGAGATATGGACTATCGATAATTTACACCTTAGGCTCTGCTTCTAACTTGGGCCCAAATTGTAAAATGGTCTTATCTATTGGCGATTTCGTTCCAATTCACATTCCAAGAAATATTCGGCATGCTAATTACATTGCCGGTTGCCAAATTGCATTATCTCTTATAGTTTAAGAGATATGGACTATCGATAATTTACACCTTAGGCTCTGCTTCTAACTTGGGCCCAAATTGTAAAATGGTCTTATCTATTGGCGATTTCGTTCCAATTCACATTCCAAGTAATATCCGGCATGCTAATTACATTGCCGGTTGCCAAATTCCATTATCTCTTATAGTTTCCGAGATATGGACTATCGATAATTTACACCTTAGGCTCTGCTTCTAACTTGGGCCCAAATTGTAAAATCGTCTTATCTATTGGCGATTTCGTTCCAATTCACATTCCAAGTAATATTCGGCATGCTAATTACATTGCCGGTTGCCAAATTGCATTATCTCTTATAGTTTCCGAGATATGGACTATCGGTAATTTACACCTTAGGCTCTGCTTCTAACTTGGGCCCAAATTGTAAAATGGTCTTATCTATTGGCGATTTCGTTCCAATTCACATTCCAAGTAATATCCGGCATGCTAATTACATTGCCGGTTGCCAAATTGAATTATCTCTTATAGTTTCCGAGATATGGACTATCGATAATTTACACCTTAGGCTCTGCTTCTAACTTGGGCCCAAATTGTGAAATGGTCTTACCTATTGGCGATTTCGTTCCAATTCACATTCCAAGTAATATTCGGCATGCTAATTACATTGCCGGTTGCCAAATTGCATTATCTCTTATAGTTTCCGAGATATGGACTATCGATAATTTACACCTTAGGCTCTGCTTCTAACTTGGGCCCAAATTGTAAAATGGTCTGATCTATTGGCGATTTCGTTCCAATTCACATTCCAAGTAATATCCGGCATGCTAATTACATTGCCGGTTGCCAAATTGCATTATCTCTTATAGTTTCCGAGATATGGACTATCGATAATTTACACCTTAGGCTCTGCTTCTAACTTGGGCCCAAATTGTAAAATCGTCTTATCTATTGGCGATTTCGTTCCAATTCACATTCCAAGTAATATTCGGCATGCTAATTACATTGCCGGTTGCCAAATTGCATTATCTCTTATAGTTTCCGAGATATGGACTATCGGTAATTTACACCTTAGGCTCTGCTTCTAACTTGGGCCCAAATTGTAAAATGGTCTTATCTATTGGCGATTTCGTTCCAATTCACATTCCAAGTAATATCCGGCATGCTAATTACATTGCCGGTTGCCAAATTGAATTATCTCTTATAGTTTCCGAGATATGGACTATCGATAATTTACACCTTAGGCTCTGCTTCTAACTTGGGCCCAAATTGTAAAATGGTCTTACCTATTGGCGATTTCGTTCCAATTCACATTCCAAGTAATATTCGGCATGCTAATTACATTGCCGGTTGCCAAATTGCATTATCTCTTATAGTTTCCGAGATATGGACTATCGATAATTTACACCTTAGGCTCTGCTTCTAACTTGGGCCCAAATTGTAAAATGGTCTTATCTATTGGCGATTTCGTTCCAATTCACATTCCAAGTAATATTCGGCATGCTAATTACATTGCCGGTTGCCAAATTGCATTATCTCTTATAGTTTCCGAGATATGGACTATCGATAATTTACACCTTAGGCTCTGCTTCTAACTTGGGCCCAAATTGTAAAATGGTCTTATCTATTGGCGATTTCGTTCCAATTCACATTCCAAGTAATATTCGGCATGCTAATTACATTGCCGGTTGCCAAATTGCATTATCTCTTATAGTTTCCGAGATATGGACTATCGATAATTTACACCTTAGGCTCTGCTTCTAACTTGGGCCCAAATTGTAAAATGGTCTTCTCTATTGGCGATTTCGTTCCAATTCACATTCCAAGTAATATTCGGCATGCTAATTACATTGCCGTTTGCCAAATTGCATTATCTCTTATAGTTTCCGAGATATGGACTATCGATAATTTACACCTTAGGCTCTGCTTCTAACTTGGGCCCAAATTGTAAAATGGTCTTATCTATTGGCGATTTCGTTCCAATTCACATTCCAAGAAATATTCGGCATGCTAATTACATTGCCGGTTGCCAAATTGCATTATCTCTTATAGTTTAAGAGATATGGACTATCGATAATTTACACCTTAGGCTCTGCTTCTAACTTGGGCCCAAATTGTAAAATGGTCTTATCTATTGGCGATTTCGTTCCAATTCACATTCCAAGTAATATCCGGCATGCTAATTACATTGCCGGTTGCCAAATTGCATTATCTCTTATAGTTTCCGAGATATGGACTATCGATAATTTACACCTTAGGCTCTGCTTCTAACTTGGGCCCAAATTGTAAAATCGTCTTATCTATTGGCGATTTCGTTCCAATTCACATTCCAAGTAATATTCGGCATGCTAATTACATTGCCGGTTGCCAAATTGCATTATCTCTTATAGTTTCCGAGATATGGACTATCGGTAATTTACACCTTAGGCTCTGCTTCTAACTTGGGCCCAAATTGTAAAATGGTCTTATCTATTGGCGATTTCGTTCCAATTCACATTCCAAGTAATATCCGGCATGCTAATTACATTGCCGGTTGCCAAATTGAATTATCTCTTATAGTTTCCGAGATATGGACTATCGATAATTTACACCTTAGGCTCTGCTTCTAACTTGGGCCCAAATTGTGAAATGGTCTTACCTATTGGCGATTTCGTTCCAATTCACATTCCAAGTAATATTCGGCATGCTAATTACATTGCCGGTTGCCAAATTGCATTATCTCTTATAGTTTCCGAGATATGGACTATCGATAATTTACACCTTAGGCTCTGCTTCTAACTTGGGCCCAAATTGTAAAATGGTCTTATCTATTGGCGATTTCGTTCCAATTCACATTCCAAGTAATATTCGGCATGCTAATTACATTGCCGGTTGCCAAATTGCATTATCTCTTATAGTTTCCGAGATATGGACTATCGATAATTTACACCTTAGGCTCTGCTTCTAACTTGGGCCCAAATTGTAAAATGGTCTTACCTATTGGCGATTTCGTTCCTATTCACATTCCAAGTAATATTCGGCTTGCTAATTACATTGCCGGTTGCCAAATTGCATTATCTCTTATAGTTTCCGAGATATGGTCTATCGATTATTTACACCTTAGGCTCTGCTTCTAACTTGGGCCCAAATTGTAAAATCGTCTTATCTATTGGCGATTTCGTTCCAATTCACATTCCAAGTAATATTCGGCATGCTAATTACATTGCCGGTTGCCAAATTGCATTATCTCTTATAGTTTCCGAGATATGGACTATCGATAATTTACACCTTAGGCTCTGCTTCTAACTTGGGCCCAAATTGTAAAATGGTCTTCTCTATTGGCGATTTCGTTCCAATTCACATTCCAAGTAATATTCGGCATGCTAATTACATTGCCGGTTGCCAAATTGCATTATCTCTTATAGTTTCCGAGATATGGACTATCGATAATTTACACCTTAGGCTCTGCTTCTAACTTGGGCCCAAATTGTAAAATGGTCTTATCTATTGGCGATTTCGTTCCAATTCACATTCCAAGTAATATTCAGCATGCTAATTACATTGCCGGTTGCCAAATTGCATTATCTCTTATAGTTTCCGAGATATGGACTATCGATAATTTACACCTTAGGCTCTGCTTCTAACTTGGGCCCAAATTGTAAAATGGTCTTCTCTATTGGCGATTTCGTTCCAATTCACATTCCAAGTAATATTCGGCATGCTAATTACATTGCCGTTTGCCAAATTGCATTATCTCTTATAGTTTCCGAGATATGGACTATCGGTAATTTACACCTTAGGCTCTGCTTCTAACTTGGGCCCAAATTGTAAAATGGTCTTCTCTATTGGCGATTTCGTTCCAATTCACATTCCAAGTAATATTCGGCATGCTAATTACATTGCCGGTTGCCAAATTGAATTACCTCTTATAGTTTCCGAGATATGGACTATCGATAATTTACACCTTAGGCTCTGCTTCTAACTTGGGCCCAAATTGTAAAATGGTCTTATCTATTGGCGATTTCGTTCCAATTCACATTCCAAGTAATATTCGGCATACTAATTACATTGCCGGTTGCCAAATTGCATTATCTCTTATAGTTTCCGAGATATGGACTATCGATAATTTACACCTTAGGCTCTGCTTCTAACTTGGGCCCAAATTGTAAAATGGTCTTACCTATTGGCGATTTCGTTCCAATTCACATTCCAAGTAATATTCGGCATGCTAATTACATTGCCGGTTGCCAAATTGCATTATCTCTTATAGTTTCCGAGATATGGACTATCGATAATTTACACCTTAGGCTCTACTTCTAACTTGGGCCCAAATTGTAAAATGGTCTTATCTATTGGCGATTTCGTTCCAATTCACATTCCAATTAATATTCGGCATGCTAATTACATTGCCGGTTGCCAAATTGCATTATCTCTTATAGTTTCCGAGATATGGACTATCGATAATTTACACCTTAGGCTCTGCTTCTAACTTGGGCCCAAATTGTAAAATGGTCTTATCTATTGGCGAATTCGTTCCAATTCACACTCCAAGTAATATTCGGCATGCTAATTACATTGCCGGTTGCGAAATTGCATTATCTCTTATAGTTTCCGAGATATGGACTATCAATAATTTACACCTTAGGCTCTGCTTCTAACTTGGGCCCAAATTGTAAAATGGTCTTATCTATTGGCGATTTCGTTCCAATTCACATTCCAAGTAATATCCGGCATGCTAATTACATTGCCGGTTGCCAAATTGAATTATCTCTTATAGTTTCCGAGATATGGACTATCGATAATTTACACCTTAGGCTCTGCTTCTCACTTGGGCCCAAATTGTAAAATGGTCTTACCTATTGGCGATTTCGTTCCAATTCACATTCCAAGTAATATTCGGCATGCTAATTACATTGCCGGTTGCCAAATTGCATTATCTCTTATAGTTTCCGAGATATGGACTATCGATAATTTACACCTTAGGCTCTGCTTCTAACTTGGGCCCAAATTGTAAAATGGTCTTACCTATTGGCGATTTCGTTCCAATTCACATTCCAAGTAATATTCGGCATGCTAATTACATTGCCGGTTGCCAAATTGCATTATCTCTTATAGTTTCCGAGATATGGACTATCGATAATTTACACCTTAGGCTCTGCTTCTAACTTGGGCCCAAATTGTAAAATGGTCTTATCTATTGGCGATTTCGTTCCAATTCACATTCCAAGTAATATTCGGCATGCTAATTACATTGCCGGTTGCCAAATTGCATTATCTCTTATAGTTTAAGAGATATGGACTATCGATAATTTACACCTTAGGCTCTGCTTCTAACTTGGGCCCAAATTGTAAAATGGTCTTATCTATTGGCGATTTCGTTCCAATTCATATTCCAAGTAATATCCGGCATGCTAATTACATTGCCGGTTGCCAAATTGCATTATCTCTTATAGTTTCCGAGATATGGACTATCGATAATTTACACCTTAGGCTCTGCTTCTAACTTGGGCCCAAATTGTAAAATCGTCTTATCTATTGGCGATTTCGTTCCAATTCACATTCCAAGTAATATTCGGCATGCTAATTACATTGCCGGTTGCCAAATTGCATTATCTCTTATAGTTTCCGAGATATGGACTATCGGTAATTTACACCTTAGGCTCTGCTTCTAACTTGGGCCCAAATTGTAAAATGGTCTTATCTATTGGCAATTTCGTTCCAATTCACATTCCAAGTAATATCCGGCATGCTAATTACATTGCCGGTTGCCAAATTGAATTATCTCTTATAGTTTCCGAGATATGGACTATCGATAATTTACACCTTAGGCTCTGCTTCTAACTTGGGCCCAAATTGTAAAATGGTCTTACCTATTGGCGATTTCGTTCCAATTCACATTCCAAGTAATATTCGGCATGCTAATTACATTGCCGGTTGCCAAATTGCATTATCTCTTATAGTTTCCGAGATATGGACTATCGATAATTTACACCTTAGGCTCTGCTTCTAACTTGGGCCCAAATTGTAAAATGGTCTTATCTATTGGCGATTTCGTTCCAATTCACATTCCAAGTAATATTCGGCATGCTAATTACATTGCCGGTTGCCAAATTGCATTATCTCTTATAGTTTCCGAGATATGGACTATCGATAATTTACACCTTAGGCTCTGCTTCTAACTTGGGCCCAAATTGTAAAATGGTCTTACCTATTGGCGATTTCGTTCCTATTCACATTCCAAGTAATATTCGGCTTGCTAATTACATTGCCAGTTGCCAAATTGCATTATCTCTTATAGTTTCCGAGATATGGTCTATCGATTATTTACACCTTAGGCTCTGCTTCTAACTTGGGCCCAAATTGTAAAATCGTCTTATCTATTGGCGATTTCGTTCCAATTCACATTCCAAGTAATATTCGGCATGCTAATTACATTGCCGGTTGCCAAATTGCATTATCTCTTATAGTTTCCGAGATATGGACTATCGATAATTTACACCTTAGGCTCTGCTTCTAACTTGGGCCCAAATTGTAAAATGGTCTTCTCTATTGGCGATTTCGTTCCAATTCACATTCCAAGTAATATTCGGCATGCTAATTACATTGCCGGTTGCCAAATTGCATTATCTCTTATAGTTTCCGAGATATGGACTATCGATAATTTACACCTTAGGCTCTGCTTCTAACTTGGGCCCAAATTGTAAAATGGTCTTATCTATTGGCGATTTCGTTCCAATTCACATTCCAAGTAATACTCAGCATGCTAATTACATTGCCGGTTGCCAAATTGCATTATCTCTTATAGTTTCCGAGATATGGACTATCGATAATTTACACCTTAGGCTCTGCTTCTAACTTGGGCCCAAATTGTAAAATGGTCCTCTCTATTGGCGATTTCGTTCCAATTCACATTCCAAGTAATATTCGGCATGCTAATTACATTGCCGTTTGCCAAATTGCATTATCTCTTATAGTTTCCGAGATATGGACTATCGGTAATTTACACCTTAGGCTCTGCTTCTAACTTGGGCCCAAATTGTAAAATGGTCTTCTCTATTGGCGATTTCGTTCCAATTCACATTCCAAGTAATATTCGGCATGCTAATTACATTGCCGGTTGCCAAATTGCATTACCTCTTATAGTTTCCGAGATATGGACTATCGATAATTTACACCTTAGGCTCTGCTTCTAACTTGGGCCCAAATTGTAAAATGGTCTTATCTATTGGCGATTTCGTTCCAATTCACATTCCAAGTAATATTCGGCATACTAATTACATTGCCGGTTGCCAAATTGCATTATCTCTTATAGTTTCCGAGATATGGACTATCGATAATTTACACCTTAGGCTCTGCTTCTAACTTGGGCCCAAATTGTAAAATGGTCTTACCTATTGGCGATTTCGTTCCAATTCACATTCCAAGTAATATTCGGCATGCTAATTACATTGCCGGTTGCCAAATTGCATTATCTCTTATAGTTTCCGAGATATGGACTATCGATAATTTACACCTTAGGCTCTACTTCTAACTTGGGCCCAAATTGTAAAATGGTCTTATCTATTGGCGATTTCGTTCCAATTCACATTCCAATTAATATTCGGCATGCTAATTACATTGCCGGTTGCCAAATTGCATTATCTATTATAGTTTCCGAGATATGGACTATCGATAATTTACACCTTAGGCTCTGCTTCTAACTTGGGCCCAAATTGTAAAATGGTCTTATCTATTGGCGAATTCGTTCCAATTCACACTCCAAGTAATATTCGGCATGCTAATTACATTGCCGGTTGCGAAATTGCATTATCTCTTATAGTTTCCGAGATATGGACTATCAATAATTTACACCTTAGGCTCTGCTTCTAACTTGGGCCCAAATTGTAAAATGGTCTTATCTATTGGCGATTTCGTTCCAATTCACATTCCAAGTAATATTCGGCATGCTAATTACATTGCCGGTTGCCAAATTGCATTATCTCTTATAGTTTCCGAGATATGGACTATCGATAATTTACACCATAGGCTCTGCTTCTAACTTGGGCCCAAATTGTAAAATGGTCTTACCTATTGGCGATTTCGTTCCAATTCACATTCCAAGTAATATTCGGCATGCTAATTACATTGCCGGTTGCCAAATTGCATTATCTCTTATAGTTTCCGAGATATGGACTATCAATAATTTACACCTTAGGCTCTGCTTCTAACTTGGGCCCAAATTGTAAAATGGTCTTATCTATTGGCGATTTCGTTCCAATTCACATTCCAAGTAATATCCGGCATGCTAATTACATTGCCGGTTGCCAAATTGCATTATCTCTTATAGTTTCCGAGATATGGACTATCGATAATTTACACCTTAGGCTCTGCTTCTAACTTGGGCCCAAATTGTAAAATCGTCTTATCTATTGGCGATTTCGTTCCAATTCACATTCCAAGTAATATTCGGCATGCTAATTACATTGCCGGTTGCCAAATTGCATTATCTCTTATAGTTTCCGAGATATGGACTATCGATAATTTACACCTTAGGCTCTGCTTCTAACTTGGGCCCAAATTGTAAAATGGTCTTACCTATTGGCGATTTCGTTCCAATTCACATTCCAAGTAATATTCGGCATGCTAATTACATTGCCGGTTGCCAAATTGCATTATCTCTTATAGTTTCCGAGATATGGACTATCGATAATTTACACCTTAGGCTCTGCTTCTAACTTGGGCCCAAATTGTAAAATGGTCTTATCTATTGGCGATTTCGTTCCAATTCACATTCCAAGTAATATTCGGCATGCTAATTACATTGCCGGTTGCTAAATTGCATTATCTCTTATAGTTTCCGAGATATGGACTATCGATAATTTACACCTTAGGCTCTGCTTCTAACTTGGGCCCAAATTGTAAAATGGTCTTACCTATTGGCGATTTCGTTCCAATTCACATTCCAAGTAATATTCGGCTTGCTAATTACATTGCCGGTTGCCAAATTGCATTATCTCTTATAGTTTCCGAGATATGGTCTATCGATAATTTACACCTTAGGCTCTGCTTCTAACTTGGGCCCAAATTGTAAAATCGTCTTATCTATTGGCGATTTCGTTCCAATTCACATTCCAAGTAATATTCGGCATGCTAATTACATTGCCGGTTGCCAAATTGCATTATCTCTTATAGTTTCCGAGATATGGACTATCGATAATTTACACCTTAGGCTCTGCTTCTAACTTGGGCCCAAATTGTAAAATGGTCTTCTCTATTGGCGATTTCGTTCCAATTCACATTCCAAGTAATATTCGGCATGCTAATTACATTGCCGGTTGCCAAATTGCATTATCTCTTATAGTTTCCGAGATATGGACTATCGATAATTTACACCTTAGGCTCTGCTTCTAACTTGGGCCCAAATTGTAAAATGGTCTTATCTATTGGCGATTTCGTTCCAATTCACATTCCAAGTAATATTCGGCATGCTAATTACATTGCCGGTTGCCAAATTGCATTATCTCTTATAGTTTCCGAGATATGGACTATCGATAATTTACACCTTAGGCTCTGCTTCTAACTTGGGCCCAAATTGTATAATGGTCTTCTCTATTGGCGATTTCGTTCCAATTCACATTCCAAGTAATATTAGGCATGCTAATTACATTGCCGTTTGCCAAATTGCATTATCTCTTATAGTTTCCGAGATATGGACTATCGATAATTTACACCTTAGGCTCTGCTTCTAACTTGGGCCCAAATTGTAAAATGGTCTTCTCTATTGGCGATTTCGTTCCAATTCACATTCCAAGTAATATTCGGCATGCTAATTACATTGCCGGTTGCCAAATTGCATTATCTCTTATAGTTTCCGAGATATGGACTATCGATAATTTACACCTTAGGCTCTGCTTCTAACTTGGGCCCAAATTGTAAAATGGTCTTATCTATTGGCGATTTCGTTCCAATTCACATTCCAAGTAATATCCGGCATGCTAATTACATTGCCGGTTGCCAAATTGCATTATCTCTTATAGTTTCCGAGATATGGACTATCGATAATTTACACCTTAGGCTCTGCTTCTAACTTGGGCCCAAATTGTAAAATCGTCTTATCTATTGGCGATTTCGTTCCAATTCACATTCCAAGTAATATTCGGCATGCTAATTACATTGCCGGTTGCCAAATTGCATTATCTCTTATAGTTTCCGAGATATGGACTATCGGTAATTTACACCTTAGGCTCTGCTTCTAACTTGGGCCCAAATTGTAAAATGGTCTTATCTATTGGCGATTTCGTTCCAATTCACATTCCAAGTAATATCCGGCATGCTAATTACATTGCCGGTTGCCAAATTGAATTATCTCTTATAGTTTCCGAGATATGGACTATCGATAATTTACACCTTAGGCTCTGCTTCTAACTTGGGCCCAAATTGTAAAATCGTCTTATCTATTGGCGATTTCGTTCCAATTCACATTCCAAGTAATATTCGGCATGCTAATTACATTGCCGGTTGCCAAATTGCATTATCTCTTATAGTTTCCGAGATATGGACTATCGATAATTTACACCTTAGGCTCTGCTTCTAACTTGGGCCCAAATTGTAAAATGGTCTTCTCTATTGGCGATTTCGTTCCAATTCACATTCCAAGTAATATTCGGCATGCTAATTACATTGCCGGTTGCCAAATTGCATTATCTCTTATAGTTTCCGAGATATGGACTATCGATAATTTACACCTTAGGCTCTGCTTCTAACTTGGGCCCAAATTGTAAAATGGTCTTCTCTATTGGCGATTTCGTTCCAATTCACATTCCAAGTAATATTCGGCATGCTAATTACATTGCCGGTTGCCAAATTGCATTATCTCTTATAGTTTCCGAGATATGGACTATCGATAATTTACACCTTAGGCTCTGCTTCTAACTTGGGCCCAAATTGTAAAATGGTCTTCTCTATTGGCGATTTCGTTCCAATTCACATTCCAAGTAATATTCGGCATGCTAATTACATTGCCGGTTGCCAAATTGCATTATCTCTTATAGTTTCCGAGATATGGACTATCGATAATTTACACCTTAGGCTCTGCTTCTAACTTGGGCCCAAATTGTAAAATGGTCTTATCTATTGGCGATTTCGTTCCAATTCACATTCCAAGTAATACTCAGCATGCTAATTACATTGCCGGTTGCCAAATTGCATTATCTCTTATAGTTTCCGAGATATGGACTATCGATAATTTACACCTTAGGCTCTGCTTCTAACTTGGGCCCAAATTGTAAAATGGTCCTCTCTATTGGCGATTTCGTTCCAATTCACATTCCAAGTAATATTCGGCATGCTAATTACATTGCCGTTTGCCAAATTGCATTATCTCTTATAGTTTCCGAGATATGGACTATCGGTAATTTACACCTTAGGCTCTGCTTCTAACTTGGGCCCAAATTGTAAAATGGTCTTCTCTATTGGCGATTTCGTTCCAATTCACATTCCAAGTAATATTCGGCATGCTAATTACATTGCCGGTTGCCAAATTGAATTACCTCTTATAGTTTCCGAGATATGGACTATCGATAATTTACACCTTAGGCTCTGCTTCTAACTTGGGCCCAAATTGTAAAATGGTCTTATCTATTGGCGATTTCGTTCCAATTCACATTCCAAGTAATATTCGGCATACTAATTACATTGCCGGTTGCCAAATTGCATTATCTCTTATAGTTTCCGAGATATGGACTATCGATAATTTACACCTTAGGCTCTGCTTCTAACTTGGGCCCAAATTGTAAAATGGTCTTACCTATTGGCGATTTCGTTCCAATTCACATTCCAAGTAATATTCGGCATGCTAATTACATTGCCGGTTGCCAAATTGCATTATCTCTTATAGTTTCCGAGATATGGACTATCGATAATTTACACCTTAGGCTCTACTTCTAACTTGGGCCCAAATTGTAAAATGGTCTTATCTATTGGCGATTTCGTTCCAATTCACATTCCAATTAATATTCGGCATGCTAATTACATTGCCGGTTGCCAAATTGCATTATCTCTTATAGTTTCCGAGATATGGACTATCGATAATTTACACCTTAGGCTCTGCTTCTAACTTGGGCCCAAATTGTAAAATGGTCTTATCTATTGGCGAATTCGTTCCAATTCACACTCCAAGTAATATTCGGCATGCTAATTACATTGCCGGTTGCGAAATTGCATTATCTCTTATAGTTTCCGAGATATGGACTATCAATAATTTACACCTTAGGCTCTGCTTCTAACTTGGGCCCAAATTGTAAAATGGTCTTATCTATTGGCGATTTCGTTCCAATTCACATTCCAAGTAATATTCGGCATGCTAATTACATTGCCGGTTGCCAAATTGCATTATCTCTTATAGTTTCCGAGATATGGACTATCGATAATTTACACCTTAGGCTCTGCTTCTAACTTGGGCCCAAATTGTAAAATGGTCTTATCTATTGGCGATTTCGTTCCAATTCACATTCCAAGTAATATCCGGCATGCTAATTACATTGCCGGTTGCCAAATTGCATTATCTCTTATAGTTTCCGAGATATGGACTATCGATAATTTACACCTTAGGCTCTGCTTCTAACTTGGGCCCAAATTGTAAAATCGTCTTATCTATTGGCGATTTCGTTCCAATTCACATTCCAAGTAATATTCGGCATGCTAATTACATTGCCGGTTGCCAAATTGCATTATCTCTTATAGTTTCCGAGATATGGACTATCGATAATTTACACCTTAGGCTCTGCTTCTAACTTGGGCCCAAATTGTAAAATGGTCTTACCTATTGGCGATTTCGTTCCAATTCACATTCCAAGTAATATTCGGCATGCTAATTACATTGCCGGTTGCCAAATTGCATTATCTCTTATAGTTTCCGAGATATGGACTATCGATAATTTACACCTTAGGCTCTGCTTCTAACTTGGGCCCAAATTGTAAAATGGTCTTATCTATTGGCGATTTCGTTCCAATTCACATTCCAAGTAATATTCGGCATGCTAATTACATTGCCGGTTGCTAAATTGCATTATCTCTTATAGTTTCCGAGATATGGACTATCGATAATTTACACCTTAGGCTCTGCTTCTAACTTGGGCCCAAATTGTAAAATGGTCTTACCTATTGGCGATTTCGTTCCAATTCACATTCCAAGTAATATTCGGCTTGCTAATTACATTGCCGGTTGCCAAATTGCATTATCTCTTATAGTTTCCGAGATATGGTCTATCGATAATTTACACCTTAGGCTCTGCTTCTAACTTGGGCCCAAATTGTAAAATCGTCTTATCTATTGGCGATTTCGTTCCAATTCACATTCCAAGTAATATTCGGCATGCTAATTACATTGCCGGTTGCCAAATTGCATTATCTCTTATAGTTTCCGAGATATGGACTATCGATAATTTACACCTTAGGCTCTGCTTCTAACTTGGGCCCAAATTGTAAAATGGTCTTCTCTATTGGCGATTTCGTTCCAATTCACATTCCAAGTAATATTCGGCATGCTAATTACATTGCCGGTTGCCAAATTGCATTATCTCTTATAGTTTCCGAGATATGGACTATCGATAATTTACACCTTAGGCTCTGCTTCTAACTTGGGCCCAAATTGTAAAATGGTCTTATCTATTGGCGATTTCGTTCCAATTCACATTCCAAGTAATATTCGGCATGCTAATTACATTGCCGGTTGCCAAATTGCATTATCTCTTATAGTTTCCGAGATATGGACTATCGATAATTTACACCTTAGGCTCTGCTTCTAACTTGGGCCCAAATTGTATAATGGTCTCCTCTATTGGCGATTTCGTTCCAATTCACATTCCAAGTAATATTAGGCATGCTAATTACATTGCCGTTTGCCAAATTGCATTATCTCTTATAGTTTCCGAGATATGGACTATCGATAATTTACACCTTAGGCTCTGCTTCTAACTTGGGCCCAAATTGTAAAATGGTCTTCTCTATTGGCGATTTCGTTCCAATTCACATTCCAAGTAATATTCGGCATGCTAATTACATTGCCGGTTGCCAAATTGCATTATCTCTTATAGTTTCCGAGATATGGACTATCGATAATTTACACCTTAGGCTCTGCTTCTAACTTGGGCCCAAATTGTAAAATGGTCTTATCTATTGGCGATTTCGTTCCAATTCACATTCCAAGTAATATCCGGCATGCTAATTACATTGCCGGTTGCCAAATTGCATTATCTCTTATAGTTTCCGAGATATGGACTATCGATAATTTACACCTTAGGCTCTGCTTCTAACTTGGGCCCAAATTGTAAAATCGTCTTATCTATTGGCGATTTCGTTCCAATTCACATTCCAAGTAATATTCGGCATGCTAATTACATTGCCGGTTGCCAAATTGCATTATCTCTTATAGTTTCCGAGATATGGACTATCGGTAATTTACACCTTAGGCTCTGCTTCTAACTTGGGCCCAAATTGTAAAATGGTCTTATCTATTGGCGATTTCGTTCCAATTCACATTCCAAGTAATATCCGGCATGCTAATTACATTGCCGGTTGCCAAATTGAATTATCTCTTATAGTTTCCGAGATATGGACTATCGATAATTTACACCTTAGGCTCTGCTTCTAACTTGGGCCCAAATTGTAAAATGGTCTTACCTATTGGCGATTTCGTTCCAATTCACATTCCAAGTAATATTCGGCATGCTAATTACATTGCCGGTTGCCAAATTGCATTATCTCTTATAGTTTCCGAGATATGGACTATCGATAATTTACACCTTAGGCTCTGCTTCTAACTTGGGCCCAAATTGTAAAATGGTCTTATCTATTGGCGATTTCGTTCCAATTCACATTCCAAGTAATATTCGGCATGCTAATTACATTGCCAGTTGCCAAATTGCATTATCTCTTATAGTTTCCGAGATATGGACTATCGATAATTTACACCTTAGGCTCTGCTTCTAACTTGGGCCCAAATTGTAAAACGGTCTTATCTATTGGCGATTTCGTTCCAATTCACATTCCAAGTAATATTCGGCATGCCAATTACATTGCCGTTTGCCAAATTGCATTATCTCTTATAGTTTCCGAGATATGGACTATCGATAATTTACACCTTAGGCTCTGCTTCTAACTTGGGCCCAAATTGTAAAATCGTCTTATCTATTGGCGATTTCGTTCCAATTCACATTCCAAGTAATATTCGGCATGCTAATTACATTGCCGGTTGCCAAATTGCATTATCTCTTATAGTTTCCGAGATATGGACTATCGGTAATTTACACCTTAGGCTCTGCTTCTAACTTGGGCCCAAATTGTAAAATGGTCTTATCTATTGGCGATTTCGTTCCAATTCACATTCCAAGTAATATCCGGCATGCTAATTACATTGCCGGTTGCCAAATTGAATTATCTCTTATAGTTTCCGAGATATGGACTATCGATAATTTACACCTTAGGCTCTGCTTCTAACTTGGGCCCAAATTGTAAAATGGTCTTACCTATTGGCGATTTCGTTCCAATTCACATTCCAAGTAATATTCGGCATGCTAATTACATTGCCGGTTGCCAAATTGCATTATCTCTTATAGTTTCCGAGATATGGACTATCGATAATTTACACCTTAGGCTCTGCTTCTAACTTGGGCCCAAATTGTAAAATGGTCTTATCTATTGGCGATTTCGTTCCAATTCACATTCCAAGTAATATTCGGCATGCTAATTACATTGCCGGTTGCCAAATTGCATTATCTCTTATAGTTTCCGAGATATGGACTATCGATAATTTACACCTTAGGCTCTGCTTCTAACTTGGGCCCAAATTGTAAAATGGTCTTACCTATTGGCGATTTCGTTCCAATTCACATTCCAAGTTATATTCGGCTTGCTAATTACATTGCCGGTTGCCAAATTGCATTATCTCTTATAGTTTTCGAGATATGGTCTATCGATTATTTACACCTTAGGCTCTGCTTCTAACTTGGACCCAAATTGTAAAATCGTCTTATCTATTGGCGATTTCGTTCCAATTCACATTCCAAGTAATATTCGGCATGCTAATTACATTGCCGGTTGCCAAATTGCATTATCTCTTATAGTTTCCGAGATATGGACTATCGATAATTTACACCTTAGGCTCTGCTTCTAACTTGGGCCCAAATTGTAAAATGGTCTTATCTATTGGCGATTTCGTTCCAATTCACATTCCAAGTAATATTCGGCATGCTAATTACATTGCCAGTTGCCAAATTGCATTATCTCTTATAGTTTCCGAGATATGGTCTATCGATAATTTACACCTTAGGCTCTGCTTCTAACTTGGGCCCAAATTGTAAAATGGTCTTATCTATTGGCGATTTCGTTCCAATTCACATTCCAAGTAATATCCGGCATGCTAATTACATTGCCGGTTGCCAAATTGCATTATCTCTTATAGTTTCCGAGATATGGACTATCGATAATTTACACCTTAGGCTCTGCTTCTAACTTGGGCCCAAATTGTAAAATCGTCTTATCTATTGGCGATTTCGTTCCAATTCACATTCCAAGTAATATTCGGCATGCTAATTACATTGCCGGTTGCCAAATTGCATTATCTCTTATAGTTTCCGAGATATGGACTATCGGTAATTTACACCTTAGGCTCTGCTTCTAACTTGGGCCCAAATTGTAAAATGGTCTTATCTATTGGCGATTTCGTTCCAATTCACATTCCAAGTAATATCCGGCATGCTAATTACATTGCCGGTTGCCAAATTGAATTATCTCTTATAGTTTCCGAGATATGGACTATCGATAATTTACACCTTAGGCTCTGCTTCTAACTTGGGCCCAAATTGTAAAATGGTCTTACCTATTGGCGATTTCGTTCCAATTCACATTCCAAGTAATATTCGGCATGCTAATTACATTGCCGGTTGCCAAATTGCATTATCTCTTATAGTTTCCGAGATATGGACTATCGATAATTTACACCTTAGGCTCTGTTTCTAACTTGGGCCCAAATTGTAAAATGGTCTTATCTATTGGCGATTTCGTTCCAATTCACATTCCAAGTAATATTCGGCATGCTAATTACATTGCCGGTTGCCAAATTGCATTATCTCTTATAGTTTCCGAGATATGGACTATCGATAATTTACACCTTAGGCTCTGCTTCTAACTTGGGCCCAAATTGTAAAATGGTCTTATCTATTGGCGATTTCGTTCCAATTCACATTCCAAGTAATATTCGGCATGCTAATTACATTGCCGTTTGCCAAATTGCATTATCTCTTATAGTTTCCGAGATATGGACTATCGATAATTTACACCTTAGGCTCTGCTTCTAACTTGGGCCCAAATTGTAAAATCGTCTTATCTATTGGCGATTTCGTTCCAATTCACATTCCAAGTAATATTCGGCATGCTAATTACATTGCCGGTTGCCAAATTGCATTATCTCTTATAGTTTCCGAGATATGGACTATCGGTAATTTACACCTTAGGCTCTGCTTCTAACTTGGGCCCAAATTGTAAAATGGTCTTATCTATTGGCGATTTCGTTCCAATTCACATTCCAAGTAATATCCGGCATGCTAATTACATTGCCGGTTGCCAAATTGAATTATCTCTTATAGTTTCCGAGATATGGACTATCGATAATTTACACCTTAGGCTCTGCTTCTAACTTGGGCCCAAATTGTAAAATGGTCTTATCTATTGGCGATTTCGTTCCAATTCACATTCCAAGTAATATTCGGCATGCTAATTACATTGCCGGTTGCCAAATTGCATTATCTCTTATAGTTTCCGAGATATGGACTATCGATAATTTACACCTTAGGCTCTGCTTCTAACTTGGGCCCAAATTGTAAAATGGTCTTACCTATTGGCGATTTCGTTCCAATTCACATTCCAAGTTATATTCGGCTTGCTAATTACATTGCCGGTTGCCAAATTGCATTATCTCTTATAGTTTCCGAGATATGGTCTATCGATTATTTACACCTTAGGCTCTGCTTCTAACTTGGACCCAAATTGTAAAATCGTCTTATCTATTGGCGATTTCGTTCCAATTCACATTCCAAGTAATATTCGGCATGCTAATTACATTGCCGGTTGCCAAATTGCATTATCTCTTATAGTTTCCGAGATATGGACTATCGATAATTTACACCTTAGGCTCTGCTTCTAACTTGGGCCCAAATTGTAAAATGGTCTTCTCTATTGGCGATTTCGTTCCAATTCACATTCCAAGTAATATTCGGCATGCTAATTACATTGCCGGTTGCCAAATTGCATTATCTCTTATAGTTTCCGAGATATGGACTATCGATAATTTACACCTTAGGCTCTGCTTCTAACTTGGGCCCAAATTGTAAAATGGTCTTATCTATTGGCGATTTCGTTCCAATTCACATTCCAAGTAATATTCAGCATGCTAATTACATTGCCGGTTGCCAAATTGCATTATCTCATATAGTTTCCGAGATATGGACTATCGATAATTTACACCTTAGGCTCTGCTTCTAACTTGGGCCCAAATTGTAAAATGGCCTTATCTATTGGCGATTTCGTTCCAATTCACATTCCAAGTAATATTCGGCATGCTAATTACATTGCCGTTTGCCAAATTGCATTATCTCTTATAGTTTCCGAGATATGGACTATCGGTAATTTACACCTTAGGCTCTGCTTCTAACTTGGGCCCAAATTGTAAAATGGTCTTCTCTATTGGCGATTTCGTTCCAATTCACATTCCAAGTAATATTCGGCATGCTAATTACATTGCCGGTTGCCAAATTGAATTACCTCTTATAGTTTCCGAGATATGGACTATCGATAATTTACACCTTAGGCTCTGCTTCTAACTTGGGCCCAAATTGTAAAATGGTCTTATCTATTGGCGATTTCGTTCCAATTCACATTCCAAGTAATATTCGGCATACTAATTACATTGCCGGTTGCCAAATTGCATTATCTCTTATAGTTTCCGAGATATGGACTATCGATAATTTACACCTTAGGCTCTGCTTCTAACTTGGGCCCAAATTGTAAAATGGTCTTACCTATTGGCGATTTCGTTCCAATTCACATTCCAAGTAATATTCGGCATGCTAATTACATTGCCGGTTGCCAAATTGCATTATCTCTTATAGTTTCCGAGATATGGACTATCGATAATTTACACCTTAGGCTCTACTTCTAACTTGGGCCCAAATTGTAAAATGGTCTTATCTATTGGCGATTTCGTTCCAATTCACATTCCAATTAATATTCGGCATGCTAATTACATTGCCGGTTGCCAAATTGCATTATCTCTTATAGTTTCCGAGATATGGACTATCGATAATTTACACCTTAGGCTCTGCTTCTAACTTGGGCCCAAATTGTAAAATGGTCTTATCTATTGGCGAATTCGTTCCAATTCACACTCCAAGTAATATTCGGCATGCTAATTACATTGCCGGTTGCGAAATTGCATTATCTCTTATAGTTTCCGAGATATGGACTATCAATAATTTACACCTTAGGCTCTGCTTCTAACTTGGGCCCAAATTGTAAAATGGTCTTATCTATTGGCGATTTCGTTCCAATTCACATTCCAAGTAATATTCGGCATGCTAATTACATTGCCGGTTGCCAAATTGCATTATCTCTTATAGTTTCCGAGATATGGACTATCGATAATTTACACCTTAGGCTCTGCTTCTAACTTGGGCCCAAATTGTAAAATGGTCTTATCTATTGGCGATTTCGTTCCAATTCACATTCCAAGTAATATTCGGCATGCTAATTACATTGCCGGTTGCCAAATTGCATTATCTCTTATAGTTTCCGAGATATGGACTATCGATAATTTACACCTTAGGCTCTGCTTCTCACTTGGGCCCAAATTGTAAAATGGTCTTATCTATTGGCGATTTCGTTCCAATTCACATTCCAAGTAATATCCGGCATGCTAATTACATTGCCGGTTGCCAAATTGCATTATCTCTTATAGTTTCCGAGATATGGACTATCGATAATTTACACCTTAGGCTCTGCTTCTAACTTGGGCCCAAATTGTAAAATCGTCTTATCTATTGGCGATTTCGTTCCAATTCACATTCCAAGTAATATTCGGCATGCTAATTACATTGCCGGTTGCCAAATTGCATTATCTCTTATAGTTTCCGAGATATGGACTATCGGTAATTTACACCTTAGGCTCTGCTTCTAACTTGGGCCCAAATTGTAAAATGGTCTTATCTATTGGCGATTTCGTTCCAATTCACATTCCAAGTAATATCCGGCATGCTAATTACATTGCCGGTTGCCAAATTGAATTATCTCTTATAGTTTCCGAGATATGGACTATCGATAATTTACACCTTAGGCTCTGCTTCTAGCTTGGGCCCAAATTGTAAAATGGTCTTACCTATTGGCGATTTCGTTCCAATTCACATTCCAAGTAATATTCGGCATGCTAATTACATTGCCGGTTGCCAAATTGCATTATCTCTTATAGTTTCCGAGATATGGACTATCGATAATTTACACCTTAGGCTCTGCTTCTAACTTGGGCCCAAATTGTAAAATGGTCTTATCTATTGGCAATTTCGTTCCAATTCACATTCCAAGTAATATTCGGCATGCTAATTACATTTCCGGTTGCCAAATTGCATTATCTCTTATAGTTTCCGAGATATGGACTATCGATAATTTACACCTTAGGCTCTGCTTCTAACTTGGGCCCAAATTGTAAAATGGTCTTACCTATTGGCGATTTCGTTCCAATTCACATTCCAAGTAATATTCGGCTTGCTAATTACATTGCCGGTTGCCAAATTGCATTATCTCTTATAGTTTCCGAGATATGGTCTATCGATAATTTACACCTTAGGCTCTGCTTCTAACTTGGGCCCAAATTGTAAAATCGTCTTATCTATTGGCGATTTCGTTCCAATTCACATTCCAAGTAATATTCGGCATGCTAATTACATTGCCGGTTGCCAAATTGCATTATCTCTTATAGTTTCCGAGATATGGACTATCGATAATTTACACCTTAGGCTCTGCTTCTAACTTGGGCCCAAATTGTAAAATGGTCTTCTCTATTGGCGATTTCGTTCCAATTCACATTCCAAGTAATATTCGGCATGCTAATTACATTGCCGGTTGCCAAATTGCATTATCTCTTATAGTTTCCGAGATATGGACTATCGATAATTTACACCTTAGGCTCTGCTTCTAACTTGGGCCCAAATTGTAAAATGGTCTTATCTATTGGCGATTTCGTTCCAATTCACATTCCAAGTAATATTCGGCATGCTAATTACATTGCCGGTTGCCAAATTGCATTATCTCTTATAGTTTCCGAGATATGGACTATCGATAATTTACACCTTAGGCTCTGCTTCTAACTTGGGCCCAAATTGTAAAATGGTCTTCTCTATTGGCGATTTCGTTCCAATTCACATTCCAAGTAATATTCGGCATGCTAATTACATTGCCGGTTGCCAAATTGCATTATCTCTTATAGTTTCCGAGATATGGACTATCGATAATTTACACCTTAGGCTCTGCTTCTAACTTGGGCCCAAATTGTAAAATGGTCTTACCTATTGGCGATTTCGTTCCAATTCACATTCCAAGTTATATTCGGCTTGCTAATTACATTGCCGGTTGCCAAATTGCATTATCTCTTATAGTTTCCGAGATATGGTCTATCGATTATTTACACCTTAGGCTCTACTTCTAACTTGGGCCCAAATTGTAAAATGGTCTTATCTATTGGCGATTTCGTTCCAATTCACATTCCAATTAATATTCGGCATGCTAATTACATTGCCGGTTGCCAAATTGCATTATCTCTTATAGTTTCCGAGATATGGACTATCGATAATTTACACCTTAGGCTCTGCTTCTAACTTGGGCCCAAATTGTAAAATGGTCTTACCTATTGGCGATTTCGTTCCAATTCACATTCCAAGTTATATTCGGCTTGCTAATTACATTGCCGGTTGCCAAATTGCATTATCTCTTATAGTTTCCGAGATATGGACTATCGATAATTTACACCTTAGGCTCTACTTCTAACTTGGGCCCAAATTGTAAAATGGTCTTATCTATTGGCGATTTCGTTCCAATTCACATTCCAATTAATATTCGGCATGCTAATTACATTGCCGGTTGCCAAATTGCATTATCTCTTATAGTTTCCGAGATATGGACTATCGATAATTTACACCTTAGGCTCTGCTTCTAACTTGGGCCCAAATTGTAAAATGGTCTTCTCTATTGGCGATTTCGTTCCAATTCACATTCCAAGTAATATTCGGCATGCTAATTACATTGCCGGTTGCCAAATTGCATTATCTCTTATAGTTTCCGAGATATGGACTATCGATAATTTACACCTTAGGCTCTGCTTCTAACTTGGGCCCAAATTGTAAAATGGTCTTATCTATTGGCGATTTCGTTCCAATTCACATTCCAAGTAATATTCGGCATGCTAATTACATTGCCGGTTGCCAAATTGCATTATCTCTTATAGTTTCCGAGATATGGACTATCGATAATTTACACCTTAGGCTCTGCTTCTAACTTGGGCCCAAATTGTAAAATGGTCTTCTCTATTGGCGATTTCGTTCCAATTCACATTCCAAGTAATATTCGGCATGCTAATTACATTGCCGGTTGCCAAATTGCATTATCTCTTATAGTTTCCGAGATATGGACTATCGATAATTTACACCTTAGGCTCTGCTTCTAACTTGGGCCCAAATTGTAAAATGGTCTTACCTATTGGCGATTTCGTTCCAATTCACATTCCAAGTTATATTCGGCTTGCTAATTACATTGCCGGTTGCCAAATTGCATTATCTCTTATAGTTTCCGAGATATGGTCTATCGATTATTTACACCTTAGGCTCTACTTCTAACTTGGGCCCAAATTGTAAAATGGTCTTATCTATTGGCGATTTCGTTCCAATTCACATTCCAATTAATATTCGGCATGCTAATTACATTGCCGGTTGCCAAATTGCATTATCTCTTATAGTTTCCGAGATATGGACTATCGATAATTTACACCTTAGGCTCTGCTTCTAACTTGGGCCCAAATTGTAAAATGGTCTTACCTATTGGCGATTTCGTTCCAATTCACATTCCAAGTTATATTCGGCTTGCTAATTACATTGCCGGTTGCCAAATTGCATTATCTCTTATAGTTTCCGAGATATGGACTATCGATAATTTACACCTTAGGCTCTACTTCTAACTTGGGCCCAAATTGTAAAATGGTCTTATCTATTGGCGATTTCGTTCCAATTCACATTCCAATTAATATTCGGCATGCTAATTACATTGCCGGTTGCCAAATTGCATTATCTCTTATAGTTTCCGAGATATGGACTATCGATAATTTACACCTTAGGCTCTGCTTCTAACTTGGGCCCAAATTGTAAAATGGTCTTATCTATTGGCGAATTCGTTCCAATTCACACTCCAAGTAATATTCGGCATGCTAATTACATTGCCGGTTGCGAAATTGCATTATCTCTTATAGTTTCCGAGATATGGACTATCAATAATTTACACCTTAGGCTCTGCTTCTAACTTGGGCCCAAATTGTAAAATGGTCTTATCTATTGGCGATTTCGTTCCAATTCACATTCCAAGTAATATTCGGCATGCTAATTACATTGCCGGTTGCCAAATTGCATTATCTCTTATAGTTTCCGAGATATGGACTATCGATAATTTACACCTTAGGCTCTGCTTCTAACTTGGGCCCAAATTGTAAAATGGTCTTATCTATTGGCGATTTCGTTCCAATTCACATTCCAAGTAATATTCGGCATGCTAATTACATTGCCGGTTGCCAAATTGCATTATCTCTTATAGTTTCCGAGATATGGACTATCGATAATTTACACCTTAGGCTCTGCTTCTCACTTGGGCCCAAATTGTAAAATGGTCTTATCTATTGGCGATTTCGTTCCAATTCACATTCCAAGTAATATCCGGCATGCTAATTACATTGCCGGTTGCCAAATTGCATTATCTCTTATAGTTTCCGAGATATGGACTATCGATAATTTACACCTTAGGCTCTGCTTCTAACTTGGGCCCAAATTGTAAAATCGTCTTATCTATTGGCGATTTCGTTCCAATTCACATTCCAAGTAATATTCGGCATGCTAATTACATTGCCGGTTGCCAAATTGCATTATCTCTTATAGTTTCCGAGATATGGACTATCGGTAATTTACACCTTAGGCTCTGCTTCTAACTTGGGCCCAAATTGTAAAATGGTCTTATCTATTGGCGATTTCGTTCCAATTCACATTCCAAGTAATATCCGGCATGCTAATTACATTGCCGGTTGCCAAATTGAATTATCTCTTATAGTTTCCGAGATATGGACTATCGATAATTTACACCTTAGGCTCTGCTTCTAGCTTGGGCCCAAATTGTAAAATGGTCTTACCTATTGGCGATTTCGTTCCAATTCACATTCCAAGTAATATTCGGCATGCTAATTACATTGCCGGTTGCCAAATTGCATTATCTCTTATAGTTTCCGAGATATGGACTATCGATAATTTACACCTTAGGCTCTGCTTCTAACTTGGGCCCAAATTGTAAAATGGTCTTATCTATTGGCAATTTCGTTCCAATTCACATTCCAAGTAATATTCGGCATGCTAATTACATTTCCGGTTGCCAAATTGCATTATCTCTTATAGTTTCCGAGATATGGACTATCGATAATTTACACCTTAGGCTCTGCTTCTAACTTGGGCCCAAATTGTAAAATGGTCTTACCTATTGGCGATTTCGTTCCAATTCACATTCCAAGTAATATTCGGCTTGCTAATTACATTGCCGGTTGCCAAATTGCATTATCTCTTATAGTTTCCGAGATATGGTCTATCGATAATTTACACCTTAGGCTCTGCTTCTAACTTGGGCCCAAATTGTAAAATCGTCTTATCTATTGGCGATTTCGTTCCAATTCACATTCCAAGTAATATTCGGCATGCTAATTACATTGCCGGTTGCCAAATTGCATTATCTCTTATAGTTTCCGAGATATGGACTATCGATAATTTACACCTTAGGCTCTGCTTCTAACTTGGGCCCAAATTGTAAAATGGTCTTCTCTATTGGCGATTTCGTTCCAATTCACATTCCAAGTAATATTCGGCATGCTAATTACATTGCCGGTTGCCAAATTGCATTATCTCTTATAGTTTCCGAGATATGGACTATCGATAATTTACACCTTAGGCTCTGCTTCTAACTTGGGCCCAAATTGTAAAATGGTCTTATCTATTGGCGATTTCGTTCCAATTCACATTCCAAGTAATATTCGGCATGCTAATTACATTGCCGGTTGCCAAATTGCATTATCTCTTATAGTTTCCGAGATATGGACTATCGATAATTTACACCTTAGGCTCTGCTTCTAACTTGGGCCCAAATTGTAAAATGGTCTTCTCTATTGGCGATTTCGTTCCAATTCACATTCCAAGTAATATTCGGCATGCTAATTACATTGCCGGTTGCCAAATTGCATTATCTCTTATAGTTTCCGAGATATGGACTATCGATAATTTACACCTTAGGCTCTGCTTCTAACTTGGGCCCAAATTGTAAAATGGTCTTATCTATTGGCGATTTCGTTCCAATTCACATTCCAAGTAATATTCGGCATGCTAATTACATTGCCGGTTGCCAAATTGCATTATCTCTTATAGTTTCCGAGATATGGACTATCGATAATTTACACCTTAGGCTCTGCTTCTAACTTGGGCAAAATTGTAAAATGGTCTTCTCTATTGGCGATTTCGTTCCAATTCACATTCCAAGTAATATTAGGCATGCTAATTGCATTGCCGTTTGCCAAATTGCATTATCTCTTATAGTTTCCGAGATATGGACTATCGATAGGCTCTGCTTCTAACTTGGGCCCAAATTGTAAAATGGTCTTATCTATTGGCGATTTCGTTCCAATTCACATTCCAAGTAATATTCGGCATGCTAATTACATTGCCGGTTGCCAAATTGCATTATCTCTTATAGTTTCCGAGATATGGACTATCGATAATTTACACCTTAGGCTCTGCTTCTAACTTGGGTCCAAATTGTAAAATGGTCTTCTCTATTGGCGATTTCGTTCCAATTCACATTCCAAGTAATATTCGGCATGCTAATTACATTGCCGTTTGCCAAATTGCATTATCTCTTATAGTTTCCGAGATATGGACTATCGATAATTTACACCTTAGGCTCTGCTTCTAACTTGGGCCCAAATTGTAAAATGGTCTTCTCTATTGGCGATTTCGTTCCAATTCACATTCCAAGTAATATTCGGCATGCTAATTACATTGCCGGTTGCCAAATTGCATTATCTCTTATAGTTTCCGAGATATGGACTATCGATAATTTACACCTTAGGCTCTGCTTCTAACTTGGGCCCAAATTGTAAAATCGTCTTATCTATTGGCGATTTCGTTCCAATTCACATTCCAAGTAATATTCGGCATGCTAATTACATTGCCGGTTGCCAAATTGCATTATCTCTTATAGTTTCCGAGATATGGACTATCGGTAATTTACACCTTAGGCTCTGCTTCTAACTTGGGCCCAAATTGTAAAATGGTCTTATCTATTGGCGATTTCGTTCCAATTCACATTCCAAGTAATATCCGGCATGCTAATTACATTGCCGGTTGCCAAATTGAATTATCTCTTATAGTTTCCGAGATATGGACTATCGATAATTTACACCTTAGGCTCTGCTTCTAACTTGGGCCCAAATTGTAAAATGGTCTTACCTATTGGCGATTTCGTTCCAATTCACATTCCAAGTAATATTCGGCTTGCTAATTACATTGCCGGTTGCCAAATTGCATTATCTCTTATAGTTTCCGAGATATGGACTATCGATAATTTACACCTTAGGCTCTGCTTCTAACTTGGGCCCAAATTGTAAAATGGTCTTATCTATTAGCGATTTCGTTCCAATTCACATTCCAAGTAATATTCGGCATGCTAATTACATTGCCGTTTGCCAAATTGCATTATCTCTTATAGTTTCCGAGATATGGACTATCGATAATTTACATTTTAGGCTCTGCTTCTAACTTGGGCCCAAATTGTAAAATCGTCTTATCTATTGGCGATTTGGTTCCAATTCACATTCCAAGTAATATTCGGCATGCTAATTACGTTGCCGGTTGCCAAATTGCATTATCTCTTATAGTTTCCGAGATATGGACTATCGATAATTTACACCTTAGGCTCTGCTTCTAACTTGGGCCCAAATTGTAAAATGGTCTTCTCTATTGGCGATTTCGTTCCAATTCACATTCCAAGTAATATTCGACATGCTAATTACATTGCCGGTTGCCAAATTGCATTATCTCTTATAGTTTCCGAGATATGGACTATCGATAATTTACACCTTAGGCTCTGCTTCTAACTTGGGCCCAAATTGTAAAATGGTCTTCTCTATTGGCGATTTCGTTCCAATTCACATTCCAAGTAATATTCGGCATGCTAATTACATTGCCGGTTGCCAAATTGCATTATATCTTATAGTTTCCGAGATATGGACTATCGATAATTTACACCTTAGGCTCTGCTTCTAACTTGGGCCCAAATTGTAAAATGGCCTTCTCTATTGGCGATTTCGTTCCAATTCACATTCCAAGTAATATTCGGCATGCTAATTACATTGCCGGTTGCCAAATTGCATTATCTCTTATAGTTTCCGAGATATGGACTATCGATAATTTACACCTTAGGCTCTGCTTCTATCTTGGGCCCAAATTTTAAAATCGTCTTATCTATTTTCGATTTCGTTCCAATTCACATTCCAAGTAATATTCGGCATGCTAATTACATTGCCGGTTGCCAAATTGCATTATCTCTTATAGTTTCCGAGATATGGACTATCGGTAATTTACACCTTAGGCTCTGCTTCTAACTTGGGCCCAAATTGTAAAATGGTCTTATCTATTGGCGATTTCGTTCCAATTCACATTCCAAGTAATATCCGGCATGCTAATTACATTGCCGGTTGCCAAATTGAATTATCTCTTATAGTTTCCGAGATATGGACTATCGATAATTTACACCTTAGGCTCTGCTTCTAACTTGGGCCCAAATTGTAAAATGGTCTTACCTATTGGCGATTTCGTTCCAATTCACATTCCAAGTAATATTCGGCTTGCTAATTACATTGCCGGTTGCCAAATTGCATTATCTCTTATAGTTTCCGAGATATGGACTATCGATAATTTATACCTTAGGCTCTGCTTCTAACTTGGGCCCAAATTGTAAAATGGCCTTATCTATTGGCGATTTCGTTCCATTCACATTCCAAGTAATATTCGGCATGCTAATTACATTGCCGGTTGCCAAATTGCATTATCTCTTATAGTTTCCGAGATATGGACTATCGATAATTTACATCTTAGGCTCTGCTTCTAACTTGGGCCCAAATTGTAAAATCGTCTTATCTATTGGCGATTTCGTTCCAATTCACATTCCAAGTAATATTCGGCATGCTAATTACATTGCCGGTTGCCAAATTGCATTATCTCTTATAGTTTCCGAGATATGGACTATCGATAATTTACACCTTAGGCTCTGCTTCTAACTTGGGCCCAAATTGTAAAATGGTCTTATCTATTGGCGATTTCGTCCCAATTCACATTCCAAGTGATATTCGGCATGCTAATTACATTGCCGGTTGCGAAATTGCATTATCTCTTATAGTTTGCGAGATATGGACTATCAATAATTTACACCTTAGGCTCTGCTTCTAACTTGGGCCCAAATTGTAAAATGGTCTTATCTATTGGCGATTTCGTTCCAATTCACATTCCAAGTAATATTCGGCATGCTAATTACATTGCCGGTTGCCAAATTGCATTATCTATTATAGTTTCCGAGATATGGACTATCGATAATTTACACCTTGGGCTCTGCTTCTAACTTGGGCCCAAATTGTAAAATGGTCTTACCTATTGGCGATTTCGTTCCAATTCACATTCCAAGTAATATTCGGCATGCTAATTACATTGCCGGTTGCCAAATTGCATTATCTCTTATAGTTTCCGAGATATGGACTATCGATAATTTACATCTTAGGCTCTGCTTCTAACTTGGGCCCAAATTGTAAAATCGTCTTATCTATTGGCGATTTCGTTCCAATTCACATTCCAAGTAATATTCGGCATGCTAATTACATTGCCGGTTGCCAAATTGCATTATCTCTTATAGTTTCCGAGATATGGACTATCGATAATTTACACCTTAGGCTCTGCTTCTAACTTGGGCCCAAATTGTAAAATGGTCTTATCTATTGGCGATTTCGTCCCAATTCACATTCCAAGTGATATTCGGCATGCTAATTACATTGCCGGTTGCGAAATTGCATTATCTCTTATAGTTTCCGAGATATGGACTATCAATAATTTACACCTTAGGCTCTGCTTCTAACTTGGGCCCAAATTGTAAAATGGTCTTATCTATTGGCGATTTCGTTCCAATTCACATTCCAAGTAATATCCGGCATGCTAATTACATTGCCGGTTGCCAAATTGAATTATCTCTTATAGTTTCCGAGATATGGACTATCGATAATTTACACCTTAGGCTCTGCTTCTAACTTGGGCCCAAATTGTAAAATGGTCTTACCTATTGGCGATTTCGTTCCAATTCACATTCCAAGTAATATTCGGCATGCTAATTACATTGCCGGTTGCCAAATTGCATTATCTCTTATAGTTTCCGAGATATGGACTATCGATAATTTACACCTTAGGCTCTGCTTCTAACTTGGGCCCAAATTGTAAAATGGTCTTATCTATTGGCGATTTCGTTCCAATTCACATTCCAAGTAATATTCGGCATGCTAATTACATTGCCGGTTGCCAAATTGCATTATCTCTTATAGTTTCCGAGATATGGACTATCGATAATTTACACCTTAGGCTCTGCTTCTAACTTGGGCCCAAATTGTAAAATGGTCTTACCTATTGGCGATTTCGTTCCTATTCACATTCCAAGTAATATTCGGCTTGCTAATTACATTGCCGGTTGCCAAATTGCATTATCTCTTATAGTTTCCGAGATATGGTCTATCGATTATTTACACCTTAGGCTCTGCTTCTAACTTGGGCCCAAATTGTAAAATCGTCTTATCTATTGGCGATTTCGTTCCAATTCACATTCCAAGTAATATTCGGCATGCTAATTACATTGCCGGTTGCCAAATTGCATTATCTCTTATAGTTTCCGAGATATGGACTATCGATAATTTACACCTTAGGCTCTGCTTCTAACTTGGGCCCAAATTGTAAAATGGTCTTCTCTATTGGCGATTTCGTTCCAATTCACATTCCAAGTAATATTCGGCATGCTAATTACATTGCCGGTTGCCAAATTGCATTATCTCTTATAGTTTCCGAGATATGGACTATCGATAATTTACACCTTAGGCTCTGCTTCTAACTTGGGCCCAAATTGTAAAATGGTCTTATCTATTGGCGATTTCGTTCCAATTCACATTCCAAGTAATATTCAGCATGCTAATTACATTGCCGGTTGCCAAATTGCATTATCTCTTATAGTTTCCGAGATATGGACTATCGATAATTTACACCTTAGGCTCTGCTTCTAACTTGGGCCCAAATTGTAAAATGGTCTTCTCTATTGGCGATTTCGTTCCAATTCACATTCCAAGTAATATTCGGCATGCTAATTACATTGCCGTTTGCCAAATTGCATTATCTCTTATAGTTTCCGAGATATGGACTATCGGTAATTTACACCTTAGGCTCTGCTTCTAACTTGGGCCCAAATTGTAAAATGGTCTTCTCTATTGGCGATTTCGTTCCAATTCACATTCCAAGTAATATTCGGCATGCTAATTACATTGCCGGTTGCCAAATTGAATTACCTCTTATAGTTTCCGAGATATGGACTATCGATAATTTACACCTTAGGCTCTGCTTCTAACTTGGGCCCAAATTGTAAAATGGTCTTATCTATTGGCGATTTCGTTCCAATTCACATTCCAAGTAATATTCGGCATACTAATTACATTGCCGGTTGCCAAATTGCATTATCTCTTATAGTTTCCGAGATATGGACTATCGATAATTTACACCTTAGGCTCTGCTTCTAACTTGGGCCCAAATTGTAAAATGGTCTTACCTATTGGCGATTTCGTTCCAATTCACATTCCAAGTAATATTCGGCATGCTAATTACATTGCCGGTTGCCAAATTGCATTATCTCTTATAGTTTCCGAGATATGGACTATCGATAATTTACACCTTAGGCTCTACTTCTAACTTGGGCCCAAATTGTAAAATGGTCTTATCTATTGGCGATTTCGTTCCAATTCACATTCCAATTAATATTCGGCATGCTAATTACATTGCCGGTTGCCAAATTGCATTATCTCTTATAGTTTCCGAGATATGGACTATCGATAATTTACACCTTAGGCTCTGCTTCTAACTTGGGCCCAAATTGTAAAATGGTCTTATCTATTGGCGAATTCGTTCCAATTCACACTCCAAGTAATATTCGGCATGCTAATTACATTGCCGGTTGCGAAATTGCATTATCTCTTATAGTTTCCGAGATATGGACTATCAATAATTTACACCTTAGGCTCTGCTTCTAACTTGGGCCCAAATTGTAAAATGGTCTTATCTATTGGCGATTTCGTTCCAATTCACATTCCAAGTAATATTCGGCATGCTAATTACATTGCCGGTTGCCAAATTGCATTATCTCTTATAGTTTCCGAGATATGGACTATCGATAATTTACACCTTAGGCTCTGCTTCTAACTTGGGCCCAAATTGTAAAATGGTCTTATCTATTGGCGATTTCGTTCCAATTCACATTCCAAGTAATATCCGGCATGCTAATTACATTGCCGGTTGCCAAATTGCATTATCTCTTATAGTTTCCGAGATATGGACTATCGATAATTTACACCTTAGGCTCTGCTTCTAACTTGGGCCCAAATTGTAAAATGGTGTTATCTATTGGCGATTTCGTTCCAATTCACATTCCAAGTAATATTCGGCATGCTAAATACATTGCCGGTTGCCAAATTGCATTATCTCTTATAGTTTCCGAGATATGGACTATCGATAATTTACACCTTAGGCTCTGCTTCTAACTTGGGCCCAAATTGTAAAATGGTCTTATCTATTGGCGATTTCGTTCCAATTCACATTCCGAGTAACATTCGGCATGCTAATTACATTGCCGGTTGCCAAATTGCGTTATCTCTTATAGTTTCCGAGATATGGACTATCGATAATTTACACCTTAGGCTCTGCTTCTAACTTGGGCCCAAATTGTAAAATGGTCTTCTCTATTGGCGATTTCGTTCCAATTCACATTCCAAGTAATATTCGGCATGCTAATTACATTGCCGGTTGCCAAATTGCATTATCTCTTATAGTTTCCGAGATATGGACTATCGATAATTTACACCTTAGGCTCTGCTTCTAACTTGGGCCCAAATTGTAAAATGGTCTTATCTATTGGCGATTTCGTTCCAATTCACATTCCAAGTAATATACGGCATGCTAATTACATTGCCGGTTGCCAAATTGCATTATCTCTTATAGTTTCCGAGATATGGACTATCGATAATTTACACCTTAGGCTCTGCTTCTAACTTGGGCCCAAATTGTAAAATGGTCTTCTCTATTGGCGATTTCGTTCCAATTCACATTCCAAGTAATATTCGGCATGCTAATTACATTGCCGTTTGCCAAATTGCATTATCTCTTATAGTTTCCGAGATATGGACTATCGATAGTTTACACCTTAGGCTCTGCTTCTAACTTGGGCCCAAATTGTAAAATGGTCTTCTCTATTGGCGATTTCGTTCCAATTCACATTCCAAGTAATATTCGGCATGCTAATTACATTGCCGGTTGCCAAATTGCATTATCTCTTATAGTTTCCGAGATATGGACTATCGATAATTTACACCTTAGGCTCTGCTTCTAACTTGGGCCCAAATTGTAAAATGGTCTTCTCTATTGGCGATTTCGTTCCAATTCACATTCCAAGTAATATTCGGCATGCTAATTACATTGCCGTTTGCCAAATTGCATTATCTCTTATAGTTTCCGAGATATGGACTATCGATAGTTTACACCTTAGGCTCTGCTTCTAACTTGGGCCCAAATTGTAAAATGGTCTTCTCTATTGGCGATTTCGTTCCAATTCACATTCCAAGTAATATCCGGCATGCTAATTACATTGCCGGTTGCCAAATTGAATTATCTCTTATAGTTTCCGAGATATGGACTATCGATAATTTACACCTTAGGCTCTGCTTCTAACTTGGGCCCAAATTGTAAAATGGTCTTACCTATTGGCGATTTCGTTCCAATTCACATTCCAAGTAATATTCGGCATGCTAATTACATTGCCGGTTGCGAAATTGCATTATCTCTTATAGTTTCCGAGATATGGACTATCAATAATTTACACCTTAGGCTCTGCTTCTAACTTGGGCCCAAATTGTAAAATGGTCTTATCTATTGGCGATTTCGTTCCAATTCACATTCCAAGTAATATTCGGCATGCTAATTACATTGCCGGTTGCCAAATTGCATTATCTCTTATAGTTTCCGAGATATGGACTATCGATAATTTACACTTTAGGCTCTGCTTCTAACTTGGGCCCAAATTGTAAAATGGTCTTATCTATTGGCGATTTCGTTCCAATTCACATTCCAAGTAATATTCGGCATGCTAATTACATTGCCGGTTGCCAAATTGCATTATCTGTTATAGTTTCCGAGATATGGACTATCGATAATTTACACCTTAGGCTCTGCTTCTAACTTGGGCCCAAATTGTAAAATGGTCTTATCTATTGGCGATTTCGTTCCAATTCACATTCCAAGTAATATCCGGCATGCTAATTACATTGCCGGTTGCCAAATTGCATTATCTCTTATAGTTTCCGAGATATGGACTATCGATAATTTACACCTTAGGCTCTGCTTCTAACTTGGGCCCAAATTGTAAAATCGTCTTATCTATTGGCGATTTCGTTCCAATTCACATTCCAAGTAATATTCGGCATGCTAATTACATTGCCGGTTGCCAAATTGCATTATCTCTTATAGTTTCCGAGATATGGACTATCGGTAATTTACACCTTAGGCTCTGCTTCTAACTTGGGCCCAAATTGTAAAATGGTCTTATCTATTGGCGATTTCGTTCCAATTCACATTCCAAGTAATATCCGGCATGCTAATTACATTGCCGGTTGCCAAATTGAATTATCTCTTATAGTTTCCGAGATATGGACTATCGATAATTTACACCTTAGGCTCTGCTTCTAACTTGGGCCCAAATTGTAAAATGGTCTTACCTATTGGCGATTTCGTTCCAATTCACATTCCAAGTAATATTCGGCATGCTAATTACATTGCCGGTTGCCAAATTGCATTATCTCTTATAGTTTCCGAGATATGGACTATCGATAATTTACACCTTAGGCTCTGCTTCTAACTTGGGCCCAAATTGTAAAATGGTCTTATCTATTGGCGATTTCGTTCCAATTCACATTCCAAGTAATATTCGGCATGCTAATTACATTGCCGGTTGCCAAATTGCATTATCTCTTATAGTTTCCGAGATATGGACTATCGATAATTTACACCTTAGGCTCTGCTTCTAACTTGGGCCCAAATTGTAAAATGGTCTTATCTATTGGCGATTTCGTTCCAATTCACATTCCAAGTAATATTCGGCATGCTAATTACATTGCCGTTTGCCAAATTGCATTATCTCTTATAGTTTCCGAGATATGGACTATCGATAATTTACACCTTAGGCTCTGCTTCTAACTTGGGCCCAAATTGTAAAATCGTCTTATCTATTGGCGATTTCGTTCCAATTCACATTCCAAGTAATATTCGGCATGCTAATTACATTGCCGGTTGCCAAATTGCATTATCTCTTATAGTTTCCGAGATATGGACTATCGATAATTTACACCTTAGGCTCTGCTTCTAACTTGGGCCCAAATTGTAAAATGGTCTTATCTATTGGCGATTTCGTTCCAATTCACATTCCAAGTAATATTCGGCATGCTAATTACATTGCCGTTTGCCAAATTGCATTATCTCTTATAGTTTCCGAGATATGGACTATCGATAATTTACACCTTAGGCTCTGCTTCTAACTTGGGCCCTAATTGTAAAATCGTCTTATCTATTGGCGATTTCGTTCCAATTCACATTCCAAGTAATATTCGGCATGCTAATTACATTGCCGGTTGCCAAATTGCATTATCTCTTATAGTTTCCGAGATATGGACTATCGGTAATTTACACCTTAGGCTCTGCTTCTAACTTGGGCCCAAATTGTAAAATGGTCTTATCTATTGGCGATTTCGTTCCAATTCACATTCCAAGTAATATCCGGCATGCTAATTACATTGCCGGTTGCCAAATTGAATTATCTCTTATAGTTTCCGAGATATGGACTATCGATAATTTACACCTTAGGCTCTGCTTCTAACTTGGGCCCAAATTGTAAAATCGTCTTATCTATTGGCGATTTCGTTCCAATTCACATTCCAAGTAATATTCGGCATGCTAATTACATTGCCGGTTGCCAAATTGCATTATCCCTTATAGTTTCCGAGATATGTACTATCGGTAATTTACACCTTAGGCTCTGCTTCTAACTTGGGCCCAAATTGTAAAATGGTCTTATCTATTGGCGATTTCGTTCCAATTCACATTCCAAGTAATATCCGGCATGCTAATTACATTGCCGGTTGCCAAATTGAATTATCTCTTATAGTTTCCGAGATATGGACTATCGATAATTTACACCTTAGGCTCTGCTTCTAACTTGGGCCCAAATTGTAAAATGGTCTTACCTATTGGCGATTTCGTTCCAATTCACATTCCAAGTAATATTCGGCTTGCTAATTACATTGCCGGTTGCCAAATTGCATTATCTCTTATAGTTTCCGAGATATGGACTATCGATAATTTACACCTTAGGCTCTGCTTCTAACTTGGGCCCAAATTGTAAAATGGTCTTATCTATTGGCGATTTCGTTCCAATTCACATTCCAAGTAATATTCGGCATGCTAATTACATTGCCGGTTGCCAAATTGCATTATCTCTTATAGTTTCCGAGATATGGACTATCGATAATTTACATTTTAGGCTCTGCTTCTAACTTGGGCCCAAATTGTAAAATCGTCTTATCTATTGGCGATTTGGTTCCAATTCACATTCCAAGTAATATTCGGCATGCTAATTACGTTGCCGGTTGCCAAATTGCATTATCTCTTATAGTTTCCGAGATATGGACTATCGATAATTTACACCTTAGGCTCTGCTTCTAACTTGGGCCCAAATTGTAAAATGGTCTTCTCTATTGGCGATTTCGTTCCAATTCACATTCCAAGTAATATTCGGCATGCTAATTACATTGCCGGTTGCCAAATTGCATTATCTCTTATAGTTTCCGAGATATGGACTATCGATAACTTACACCTTAGGCTCTGCTTCTAACTTGGGCCCAAATTGTAAAATGGTCTTATCTATTGGCGATTTCGTTCCAATTCACATTCCAAGTAATATTCGGCATGCTAATTACATTGCCGGATGCCAAATTGCATTATCTCTTATAGTTTCCGAGATATGGACTATCGATAATTTACACCTTAGGCTCTGCTTCTAACTTGGGCCCAAATTGTAAAATGGTCTTCTCTATTGGCGATTTCGTTCCAATTCACATTCCAAGTAATATTCGGCATGCTAATTACATTGCCGGTTGCCAAATTGCATTATCTCTTATAGTTTCCGAGATATGGACTATCGATAATTTACACCTTAGGCTCTGCTTCTAACTTGGGCCCAAATTGTAAAATGGTCTTCTCTATTGGCGATTTCGTTCCAATTCACATTCCAAGTAATATTCGGCATGCTAATTACATTGCCGGTTGCCAAATTGCATTATCTCTTATAGTTTCCGAGATATGGACTATCGATAATTTACACCTTAGGCTCTGCTTCTAACTTGGGCCCAAATTGTAAAATCGTCTTATCTATTGGCGATTTCGTTCCAATTCACATTCCAAGTAATATTCGGCATGCTAATTACATTGCCGGTTGCCAAATTGCATTATCCCTTATAGTTTCCGAGATATGGACTATCGGTAATTTACACCTTAGGCTCTGCTTCTAACTTGGGCCCAAATTGTAAAATGGTCTTATCTATTGGCGATTTCGTTCCAATTCACATTCCAAGTAATATCCGGCATGCTAATTATATTGCCGGTTGCCAAATTGAATTATCTCTTATAGTTTCCGAGATATGGACTATCGATAATTTACACCTTAGGCTCTGCTTCTAACTTGGGCCCAAATTGTAAAATGGTCTTACCTATTGGCGATTTCGTTCCAATTCACATTCCAAGTAATATTCGGCTTGCTAATTACATTTCCGGTTGCCAAATTGCATTATCTCTTATAGTTTCCGAGATATGGACTATCGATAATTTACACCTTAGGCTCTGCTTCTAACTTGGGCCCAAATTGTAAAATGGTCTTATCTATTGGCGATTTCGTTCCAATTCACATTCCAAGTAATATTCGGCATGCTAATTACATTGCCGGTTGGCAAATTGCATTATCTCTTATAGTTTCCGAGATATGGACTATCGATAATTTACATTTTAGGCTCTGCTTCTAACTTGGGCCCAAATTGTAAAATCGTCTTATCTATTGGCGATTTGGTTCCAATTCACATTCCAAGTAATATTCGGCATGCTAATTACGTTGCCGGTTGCCAAATTGCATTATCTCTTATAGTTTCCGAGATATGGACTATCGATAATTTACACCTTAGGCTCTGCTTCTAACTTGGGCCCAAATTGTAAAATGGTCTTATCTATTGGCGATTTCGTTCCAATTCACATTCCAAGTAATATTCGGCATGCTAATTACATTTCCGGTTGCCAAATTGCATTATCTCTTATAGTTTCCGAGATATGGACTATCGATAATTTACACCTTAGGCTCTGCTTCTAACTTGGGCCCAAATTGTAAAATGGTCTTATCTATTGGCGATTTCGTTCCAATTCACATTCCAAGTAATATTCGGCATGCTAATTACATTGCCGGTTGGCAAATTGCATTATCTCTTATAGTTTCCGAGATATGGACTATCGATAATTTACATTTTAGGCTCTGCTTCTAACTTGGGCCCAAATTGTAAAATGGTCTTCTCTATTGGCGATTTCGTTCCAATTCACATTCCAAGTAATATTCGGCATGCTAATTACATTGCCGGTTGCCAAATTGCATTATCTCTTATAGTTTCCGAGATATGGACTATCGATAATTTACACCTTAGGCTCTGCTTCTAACTTGGGCCCAAATTGTAAAATGGTCTTATCTATTGGCGATTTCGTTCCAATTCACATTCCAAGTAATATTCGGCATGCTAATTACATTGCCGGTTGCCAAATTGCATTATCTCTTATAGTTTCCGAGATATGGACTATCGATAATTTACACCTTAGGCTCTGCTTCTAACTTGGGCCCAAATTGTAAAATGGTCTTCTCTATTGGCGATTTCGTTCCAATTCACATTCCAAGTAATATTCGGCATGCTAATTACATTGCCGGTTGCCAAATTGCATTATCTCTTATAGTTTCCGAGATATGGACTATCGATAATTTACACCTTAGGCTCTGCTTCTAACTTGGGCCCAAATTGTAAAATGGTCTTATCTATTGGCGATTTCGTCCCAATTTACATTCCAAGTGATATTCGGCATGCTAATTACATTGCCGGTTGCGAAATTGCATTATCTCTTATAGTTTCCGAGATATGGACTATCAATAATTTACACCTTAGGCTCTGCTTCTAACTTGGGCCCAAATTTTAAAATGGCCTTATCTATTGGCGATTTCGTTCCAATTCACATTCCAAGTAATATTCGGCATGCTAATTACATTGCCGGTTGCCAAATTGCATTATCTCTTATAGTTTCCGAGATATGGACTATCGATAATTTACACCTTAGGCTCTGCTTCTAACTTGGGCCCAAATTGTAAAATGGTGTTATCTATTGGCGATTTCGTTCCAATTCACATTCCAAGTAATATTCGGCATGCTAAATACATTGCCGGTTGCCAAATTGCATTATCTCTTATAGTTTCCGAGATATGGACTATCGATAATTTACACCTTAGGCTCTGCTTCTAACTTGGGCCCAAATTGTAAAATGGTCTTATCTATTGGCGATTTCGTTCCAATTCACATTCCGAGTAACATTCGGCATGCTAATTACATTGCCGGTTGCCAAATTGCATTATCTCTTATAGTTTCCGAGATATGGACTATCGATAATTTACACCTTAGGCTCTGCTTCTAACTTGGGCCCAAATTGTAAAATGGTCTTCTCTATTGGCGATTTCGTTCCAATTCACATTCCAAGTAATATTCGGCATGCTAATTACATTGCCGGTTGCCAAATTGCATTATCTCTTATAGTTTCCGAGATATGGACTATCGATAATTTACACCTTAGGCTCTGCTTCTAACTTGGGCCCAAATTGTAAAATGGTCTTATCTATTGGCGATTTCGTTCCAATTCACATTCCAAGTAATATTCGGCATGCTAATTACATTGCCGGTTGGCAAATTGCATTATCTCTTATAGTTTCCGAGATATGGACTATCGATAATTTACATTTTAGGCTCTGCTTCTAACTTGGGCCCAAATTGTAAAATCGTCTTATCTATTGGCGATTTGGTTCCAATTCACATTCCAAGTAATATTCGGCATGCTAATTACGTTGCCGGTTGCCAAATTGCATTATCTCTTATAGTTTCCGAGATATGGACTATCGGTAATTTACACCTTAGGCTCTGCTTCTAACTTGGGCCCAAATTGTAAAATGGTCTTATCTATTGGCGATTTCGTTCCAATTCACATTCCAAGTAATATTCGGCTTGCTAATTACATTGCCGGTTGCCAAATTGCATTATCTCTTATAGTTTCCGAGATATGGACTATCGATAATTTACACCTTAGGCTCTGCTTCTAACTTGGGCCCAAATTGTAAAATGGTCTTATCTATTGGCGATTTCGTTCCAATTCACATTCCAAGTAATATTCGGCATGCTAATTACATTGCCGGTTGCCAAATTGCATTATCTCTTATAGTTTCCGAGATATGGACTATCGATAATTTACATTTTAGGCTCTGCTTCTAACTTGGGCCCAAATTGTAAAATCGTCTTATCTATTGGCGATTTGGTTCCAATTCACATTCCAAGTAATATTCGGCATGCTAATTACGTTGCCGGTTGCCAAATTGCATTATCTCTTATAGTTTCCGAGATATGGACTATCGATAATTTACACCTTAGGCTCTGCTTCTAACTTGGGCCCAAATTGTAAAATGGTCTTCTCTATTGGCGATTTCGTTCCAATTCACATTCCAAGTAATATTCGGCATGCTAATTACATTGCCGGTTGCCAAATTGCATTATCTCTTATAGTTTCCGAGATATGGACTATCGATAATTTACACCTTAGGCTCTGCTTCTAACTTGGGCCCAAATTGTAAAATGGTCTTATCTATTGGCGATTTCGTTCCAATTCACATTCCAAGTAATATTCGGCATGCTAATTACATTGCCGGATGCCAAATTGCATTATCTCTTATAGTTTCCGAGATATGGACTATCGATAATTTACACCTTAGGCTCTGCTTCTAACTTGGGCCCAAATTGTAAAATGGTCTTCTCTATTGGCGATTTCGTTCCAATTCACATTCCAAGTAATATTCGGCATGCTAATTACATTGCCGGTTGCCAAATTGCATTATCTCTTATAGTTTCCGAGATATGGACTATCGATAATTTACACCTTAGGCTCTGCTTCTAACTTGGGCCCAAATTGTAAAATGGTCTTCTCTATTGGCGATTTCGTTCCAATTCACATTCCAAGTAATATTCGGCATGCTAATTACATTGCCGGTTGCCAAATTGCATTATCTCTTATAGTTTCCGAGATATGGACTATCGATAATTTACACCTTAGGCTCTGCTTCTAACTTGGGCCCAAATTGTAAAATCGTCTTATCTATTGGCGATTTCGTTCCAATTCACATTCCAAGTAATATTCGGCATGCTAATTACATTGCCGGTTGCCAAATTGCATTATCCCTTATAGTTTCCGAGATATGGACTATCGGTAATTTACACCTTAGGCTCTGCTTCTAACTTGGGCCCAAATTGTAAAATGGTCTTATCTATTGGCGATTTCGTTCCAATTCACATTCCAAGTAATATCCGGCATGCTAATTATATTGCCGGTTGCCAAATTGAATTATCTCTTATAGTTTCCGAGATATGGACTATCGATAATTTACACCTTAGGCTCTGCTTCTAACTTGGGCCCAAATTGTAAAATGGTCTTATCTATTGGCGATTTCGTTCCAATTCACATTCCAAGTAATATTCAGCATGCTAATTACATTGCCGGTTGCCAAATTGCATTATCTCTTATAGTTTCCGAGATATGGACTATCGATAATTTACACCTTAGGCTCTGCTTCTAACTTGGGCCCAAATTGTAAAATGGTCTTCTCTATTGGCGATTTCGTTCCAATTCACATTCCAAGTAATATTCGGCATGCTAATTACATTGCCGTTTGCCAAATTGCATTATCTCTTATAGTTTCCGAGATATGGACTATCGGTAATTTACACCTTAGGCTCTGCTTCTAACTTGGGCCCAAATTGTAAAATGGTCTTCTCTATTGGCGATTTCGTTCCAATTCACATTCCAAGTAATATTCGGCATGCTAATTACATTGCCGGTTGCCAAATTGAATTACCTCTTATAGTTTCCGAGATATGGACTATCGATAATTTACACCTTAGGCTCTGCTTCTAACTTGGGCCCAAATTGTAAAATGGTCTTATCTATTGGCGATTTCGTTCCAATTCACATTCCAAGTAATATTCGGCATACTAATTACATTGCCGGTTGCCAAATTGCATTATCTCTTATAGTTTCCGAGATATGGACTATCGATAATTTACACCTTAGGCTCTGCTTCTAACTTGGGCCCAAATTGTAAAATGGTCTTATCTATTGGCGATTTCGTTCCAATTCACATTCCAAGTAATATTCGGCATGCTAATTACATTGCCGGTTGCCAAATTGCATTATCTCTTATAGTTTCCGAGATATGGACTATCGATAATTTACACCTTAGGCTCTGCTTCTAACTTGGGCCCAAATTGTAAAATGGTCTTATCTATTGGCGATTTCGTTCCAATTCACATTCCAAGTAATATTCGGCATGCTAATTACATTGCCGGTTGCCAAATTGCATTATCTCTTATAGTTTCCGAGATATGGACTATCGATAATTTACACCTTAGGCTCTGCTTCTAACTTGGGCCCAAATTGTAAAATGGTCTTCTCTATTGGCGATTTCGTTCCAATTCACATTCCAAGTAATATTCGGCATGCTAATTACATTGCCGGTTGCCAAATTGCATTATCTCTTATAGTTTCCGAGATATGGACTATCGATAATTTACACCTTAGGCTCTGCTTCTAACTTGGGCCCAAATTGTAAAATGGTCTTATCTATTGGCGATTTCGTTCCAATTCACATTCCAAGTAATATTCGGCATGCTAATTACATTGCCGGATGCCAAATTGCATTATCTCTTATAGTTTCCGAGATATGGACTATCGATAATTTACACCTTAGGCTCTGCTTCTAACTTGGGCCCAAATTGTAAAATGGTCTTCTCTATTGGCGATTTCGTTCCAATTCACATTCCAAGTAATATTCGGCATGCTAATTACATTGCCGGTTGCCAAATTGCATTATCTCTTATAGTTTCCGAGATATGGACTATCGATAATTTACACCTTAGGCTCTGCTTCTAACTTGGGCCCAAATTGTAAAATGGTCTTCTCTATTGGCGATTTCGTTCCAATTCACATTCCAAGTAATATTCGGCATGCTAATTACATTGCCGGTTGCCAAATTGCATTATCTCTTATAGTTTCCGAGATATGGACTATCGATAATTTACACCTTAGGCTCTGCTTCTAACTTGGGCCCAAATTGTAAAATCGTCTTATCTATTGGCGATTTCGTTCCAATTCACATTCCAAGTAATATTCGGCATGCTAATTACATTGCCGGTTGCCAAATTGCATTATCCCTTATAGTTTCCGAGATATGGACTATCGGTAATTTACACCTTAGGCTCTGCTTCTAACTTGGGCCCAAATTGTAAAATGGTCTTATCTATTGGCGATTTCGTTCCAATTCACATTCCAAGTAATATCCGGCATGCTAATTATATTGCCGGTTGCCAAATTGAATTATCTCTTATAGTTTCCGAGATATGGACTATCGATAATTTACACCTTAGGCTCTGCTTCTAACTTGGGCCCAAATTGTAAAATGGTCTTACCTATTGGCGATTTCGTTCCAATTCACATTCCAAGTAATATTCGGCTTGCTAATTACATTTCCGGTTGCCAAATTGCATTATCTCTTATAGTTTCCGAGATATGGACTATCGATAATTTACACCTTAGGCTCTGCTTCTAACTTGGGCCCAAATTGTAAAATGGTCTTATCTATTGGCGATTTCGTTCCAATTCACATTCCAAGTAATATTCGGCATGCTAATTACATTGCCGGTTGGCAAATTGCATTATCTCTTATAGTTTCCGAGATATGGACTATCGATAATTTACATTTTAGGCTCTGCTTCTAACTTGGGCCCAAATTGTAAAATCGTCTTATCTATTGGCGATTTGGTTCCAATTCACATTCCAAGTAATATTCGGCATGCTAATTACGTTGCCGGTTGCCAAATTGCATTATCTCTTATAGTTTCCGAGATATGGACTATCGATAATTTACACCTTAGGCTCTGCTTCTAACTTGGGCCCAAATTGTAAAATGGTCTTATCTATTGGCGATTTCGTTCCAATTCACATTCCAAGTAATATTCGGCATGCTAATTACATTTCCGGTTGCCAAATTGCATTATCTCTTATAGTTTCCGAGATATGGACTATCGATAATTTACACCTTAGGCTCTGCTTCTAACTTGGGCCCAAATTGTAAAATGGTCTTATCTATTGGCGATTTCGTTCCAATTCACATTCCAAGTAATATTCGGCATGCTAATTACATTGCCGGTTGGCAAATTGCATTATCTCTTATAGTTTCCGAGATATGGACTATCGATAATTTACATTTTAGGCTCTGCTTCTAACTTGGGCCCAAATTGTAAAATGGTCTTCTCTATTGGCGATTTCGTTCCAATTCACATTCCAAGTAATATTCGGCATGCTAATTACATTGCCGGTTGCCAAATTGCATTATCTCTTATAGTTTCCGAGATATGGACTATCGATAATTTACACCTTAGGCTCTGCTTCTAACTTGGGCCCAAATTGTAAAATGGTCTTATCTATTGGCGATTTCGTTCCAATTCACATTCCAAGTAATATTCGGCATGCTAATTACATTGCCGGTTGCCAAATTGCATTATCTCTTATAGTTTCCGAGATATGGACTATCGATAATTTACACCTTAGGCTCTGCTTCTAACTTGGGCCCAAATTGTAAAATGGTCTTCTCTATTGGCGATTTCGTTCCAATTCACATTCCAAGTAATATTCGGCATGCTAATTACATTGCCGGTTGCCAAATTGCATTATCTCTTATAGTTTCCGAGATATGGACTATCGATAATTTACACCTTAGGCTCTGCTTCTAACTTGGGCCCAAATTGTAAAATGGTCTTATCTATTGGCGATTTCGTCCCAATTTACATTCCAAGTGATATTCGGCATGCTAATTACATTGCCGGTTGCGAAATTGCATTATCTCTTATAGTTTCCGAGATATGGACTATCAATAATTTACACCTTAGGCTCTGCTTCTAACTTGGGCCCAAATTTTAAAATGGCCTTATCTATTGGCGATTTCGTTCCAATTCACATTCCAAGTAATATTCGGCATGCTAATTACATTGCCGGTTGCCAAATTGCATTATCTCTTATAGTTTCCGAGATATGGACTATCGATAATTTACACCTTAGGCTCTGCTTCTAACTTGGGCCCAAATTGTAAAATGGTGTTATCTATTGGCGATTTCGTTCCAATTCACATTCCAAGTAATATTCGGCATGCTAAATACATTGCCGGTTGCCAAATTGCATTATCTCTTATAGTTTCCGAGATATGGACTATCGATAATTTACACCTTAGGCTCTGCTTCTAACTTGGGCCCAAATTGTAAAATGGTCTTATCTATTGGCGATTTCGTTCCAATTCACATTCCGAGTAACATTCGGCATGCTAATTACATTGCCGGATGCCAAATTGCATTATCTCTTATAGTTTCCGAGATATGGACTATCGATAATTTACACCTTAGGCTCTGCTTCTAACTTGGGCCCAAATTGTAAAATGGTCTTCTCTATTGGCGATTTCGTTCCAATTCACATTCCAAGTAATATTCGGCATGCTAATTACATTGCCGGTTGCCAAATTGCATTATCTCTTATAGTTTCCGAGATATGGACTATCGATAATTTACACCTTAGGCTCTGCTTCTAACTTGGGCCCAAATTGTAAAATGGTCTTATCTATTGGCGATTTCGTTCCAATTCACATTCCAAGTAATATTCGGCATGCTAATTACATTGCCGGTTGGCAAATTGCATTATCTCTTATAGTTTCCGAGATATGGACTATCGATAATTTACATTTTAGGCTCTGCTTCTAACTTGGGCCCAAATTGTAAAATCGTCTTATCTATTGGCGATTTGGTTCCAATTCACATTCCAAGTAATATTCGGCATGCTAATTACGTTGCCGGTTGCCAAATTGCATTATCTCTTATAGTTTCCGAGATATGGACTATCGGTAATTTACACCTTAGGCTCTGCTTCTAACTTGGGCCCAAATTGTAAAATGGTCTTATCTATTGGCGATTTCGTTCCAATTCACATTCCAAGTAATATTCGGCTTGCTAATTACATTGCCGGTTGCCAAATTGCATTATCTCTTATAGTTTCCGAGATATGGACTATCGATAATTTACACCTTAGGCTCTGCTTCTAACTTGGGCCCAAATTGTAAAATGGTCTTATCTATTGGCGATTTCGTTCCAATTCACATTCCAAGTAATATTCGGCATGCTAATTACATTGCCGGTTGCCAAATTGCATTATCTCTTATAGTTTCCGAGATATGGACTATCGATAATTTACATTTTAGGCTCTGCTTCTAACTTGGGCCCAAATTGTAAAATCGTCTTATCTATTGGCGATTTGGTTCCAATTCACATTCCAAGTAATATTCGGCATGCTAATTACGTTGCCGGTTGCCAAATTGCATTATCTCTTATAGTTTCCGAGATATGGACTATCGATAATTTACACCTTAGGCTCTGCTTCTAACTTGGGCCCAAATTGTAAAATGGTCTTCTCTATTGGCGATTTCGTTCCAATTCACATTCCAAGTAATATTCGGCATGCTAATTACATTGCCGGTTGCCAAATTGCATTATCTCTTATAGTTTCCGAGATATGGACTATCGATAATTTACACCTTAGGCTCTGCTTCTAACTTGGGCCCAAATTGTAAAATGGTCTTATCTATTGGCGATTTCGTTCCAATTCACATTCCAAGTAATATTCGGCATGCTAATTACATTGCCGGATGCCAAATTGCATTATCTCTTATAGTTTCCGAGATATGGACTATCGATAATTTACACCTTAGGCTCTGCTTCTAACTTGGGCCCAAATTGTAAAATGGTCTTCTCTATTGGCGATTTCGTTCCAATTCACATTCCAAGTAATATTCGGCATGCTAATTACATTGCCGGTTGCCAAATTGCATTATCTCTTATAGTTTCCGAGATATGGACTATCGATAATTTACACCTTAGGCTCTGCTTCTAACTTGGGCCCAAATTGTAAAATGGTCTTCTCTATTGGCGATTTCGTTCCAATTCACATTCCAAGTAATATTCGGCATGCTAATTACATTGCCGGTTGCCAAATTGCATTATCTCTTATAGTTTCCGAGATATGGACTATCGATAATTTACACCTTAGGCTCTGCTTCTAACTTGGGCCCAAATTGTAAAATCGTCTTATCTATTGGCGATTTCGTTCCAATTCACATTCCAAGTAATATTCGGCATGCTAATTACATTGCCGGTTGCCAAATTGCATTATCCCTTATAGTTTCCGAGATATGGACTATCGGTAATTTACACCTTAGGCTCTGCTTCTAACTTGGGCCCAAATTGTAAAATGGTCTTATCTATTGGCGATTTCGTTCCAATTCACATTCCAAGTAATATCCGGCATGCTAATTATATTGCCGGTTGCCAAATTGAATTATCTCTTATAGTTTCCGAGATATGGACTATCGATAATTTACACCTTAGGCTCTGCTTCTAACTTGGGCCCAAATTGTAAAATGGTCTTATCTATTGGCGATTTCGTTCCAATTCACATTCCAAGTAATATTCAGCATGCTAATTACATTGCCGGTTGCCAAATTGCATTATCTCTTATAGTTTCCGAGATATGGACTATCGATAATTTACACCTTAGGCTCTGCTTCTAACTTGGGCCCAAATTGTAAAATGGTCTTCTCTATTGGCGATTTCGTTCCAATTCACATTCCAAGTAATATTCGGCATGCTAATTACATTGCCGTTTGCCAAATTGCATTATCTCTTATAGTTTCCGAGATATGGACTATCGGTAATTTACACCTTAGGCTCTGCTTCTAACTTGGGCCCAAATTGTAAAATGGTCTTCTCTATTGGCGATTTCGTTCCAATTCACATTCCAAGTAATATTCGGCATGCTAATTACATTGCCGGTTGCCAAATTGAATTACCTCTTATAGTTTCCGAGATATGGACTATCGATAATTTACACCTTAGGCTCTGCTTCTAACTTGGGCCCAAATTGTAAAATGGTCTTATCTATTGGCGATTTCGTTCCAATTCACATTCCAAGTAATATTCGGCATACTAATTACATTGCCGGTTGCCAAATTGCATTATCTCTTATAGTTTCCGAGATATGGACTATCGATAATTTACACCTTAGGCTCTGCTTCTAACTTGGGCCCAAATTGTAAAATGGTCTTATCTATTGGCGATTTCGTTCCAATTCACATTCCAAGTAATATTCGGCATGCTAATTACATTGCCGGTTGCCAAATTGCATTATCTCTTATAGTTTCCGAGATATGGACTATCGATAATTTACACCTTAGGCTCTGCTTCTAACTTGGGCCCAAATTGTAAAATGGTCTTATCTATTGGCGATTTCGTTCCAATTCACATTCCAAGTAATATTCGGCATGCTAATTACATTGCCGTTTGCCAAATTGCATTATCTCTTATAGTTTCCGAGATATGGACTATCGATAATTTACACCTTAGGCTCTGCTTCTAACTTGGGCCCAAATTGTAAAATCGTCTTATCTATTGGCGATTTCGTTCCAATTCACATTCCAAGTAATATTCGGCATGCTAATTACATTGCCGGTTGCCAAATTGCATTATCTCTTATAGTTTCCGAGATATGGACTATCGATAATTTACACCTTAGGCTCTGCTTCTAACTTGGGCCCAAATTGTAAAATGGTCTTATCTATTGGCGATTTCGTTCCAATTCACATTCCAAGTAATATTCGGCATGCTAATTACATTGCCGTTTGCCAAATTGCATTATCTCTTATAGTTTCCGAGATATGGACTATCGATAATTTACACCTTAGGCTCTGCTTCTAACTTGGGCCCAAATTGTAAAATCGTCTTATCTATTGGCGATTTCGTTCCAATTCACATTCCAAGTAATATTCGGCATGCTAATTACATTGCCGGTTGCCAAATTGCATTATCTCTTATAGTTTCCGAGATATGGACTATCGGTAATTTACACCTTAGGCTCTGCTTCTAACTTGGGCCCAAATTGTAAAATGGTCTTATCTATTGGCGATTTCGTTCCAATTCACATTCCAAGTAATATCCGGCATGCTAATTACATTGCCGGTTGCCAAATTGAATTATCTCTTATAGTTTCCGAGATATGGACTATCGATAATTTACACCTTAGGCTCTGCTTCTAACTTGGGCCCAAATTGTAAAATCGTCTTATCTATTGGCGATTTCGTTCCAATTCACATTCCAAGTAATATTCGGCATGCTAATTACATTGCCGGTTGCCAAATTGCATTATCCCTTATAGTTTCCGAGATATGTACTATCGGTAATTTACACCTTAGGCTCTGCTTCTAACTTGGGCCCAAATTGTAAAATGGTCTTATCTATTGGCGATTTCGTTCCAATTCACATTCCAAGTAATATCCGGCATGCTAATTACATTGCCGGTTGCCAAATTGAATTATCTCTTATAGTTTCCGAGATATGGACTATCGATAATTTACACCTTAGGCTCTGCTTCTAACTTGGGCCCAAATTGTAAAATGGTCTTACCTATTGGCGATTTCGTTCCAATTCACATTCCAAGTAATATTCGGCTTGCTAATTACATTGCCGGTTGCCAAATTGCATTATCTCTTATAGTTTCCGAGATATGGACTATCGATAATTTACACCTTAGGCTCTGCTTCTAACTTGGGCCCAAATTGTAAAATGGTCTTATCTATTGGCGATTTCGTTCCAATTCACATTCCAAGTAATATTCGGCATGCTAATTACATTGCCGGTTGCCAAATTGCATTATCTCTTATAGTTTCCGAGATATGGACTATCGATAATTTACATTTTAGGCTCTGCTTCTAACTTGGGCCCAAATTGTAAAATCGTCTTATCTATTGGCGATTTGGTTCCAATTCACATTCCAAGTAATATTCGGCATGCTAATTACGTTGCCGGTTGCCAAATTGCATTATCTCTTATAGTTTCCGAGATATGGACTATCGATAATTTACACCTTAGGCTCTGCTTCTAACTTGGGCCCAAATTGTAAAATGGTCTTCTCTATTGGCGATTTCGTTCCAATTCACATTCCAAGTAATATTCGGCATGCTAATTACATTGCCGGTTGCCAAATTGCATTATCTCTTATAGTTTCCGAGATATGGACTATCGATAATTTACACCTTAGGCTCTGCTTCTAACTTGGGCCCAAATTGTAAAATGGTCTTATCTATTGGCGATTTCGTTCCAATTCACATTCCAAGTAATATTCGGCATGCTAATTACATTGCCGGATGCCAAATTGCATTATCTCTTATAGTTTCCGAGATATGGACTATCGATAATTTACACCTTAGGCTCTGCTTCTAACTTAGGCCCAAATTGTAAAATGGTCTTCTCTATTGGCGATTTCGTTCCAATTCACATTCCAAGTAATATTCGGCATGCTAATTACATTGCCGGTTGCCAAATTGCATTATCTCTTATAGTTTCCGAGATATGGACTATCGATAATTTACACCTTAGGCTCTGCTTCTAACTTGGGCCCAAATTGTAAAATGGTCTTCTCTATTGGCGATTTCGTTCCAATTCACATTCCAAGTAATATTCGGCATGCTAATTACATTGCCGGTTGCCAAATTGCATTATCTCTTATAGTTTCCGAGATATGGACTATCGATAATTTACACCTTAGGCTCTGCTTCTAACTTGGGCCCAAATTGTAAAATCGTCTTATCTATTGGCGATTTCGTTCCAATTCACATTCCAAGTAATATTCGGCATGCTAATTACATTACCGGTTGCCAAATTGCATTATCCCTTATAGTTTCCGAGATATGGACTATCGGTAATTTACACCTTAGGCTCTGCTTCTAACTTGGGCCCAAATTGTAAAATGGTCTTATCTATTGGCGATTTCGTTCCAATTCACATTCCAAGTAATATCCGGCATGCTAATTATATTGCCGGTTGCCAAATTGAATTATCTCTTATAGTTTCCGAGATATGGACTATCGATAATTTACACCTTAGGCTCTGCTTCTAACTTGGGCCCAAATTGTAAAATGGTCTTACCTATTGGCGATTTCGTTCCAATTCACATTCCAAGTAATATTCGGCTTGCTAATTACATTTCCGGTTGCCAAATTGCATTATCTCTTATAGTTTCCGAGATATGGACTATCGATAATTTACACCTTAGGCTCTGCTTCTAACTTGGGCCCAAATTGTAAAATGGTCTTATCTATTGGCGATTTCGTTCCAATTCACATTCCAAGTAATATTCGGCATGCTAATTACATTGCCGGTTGGCAAATTGCATTATCTCTTATAGTTTCCGAGATATGGACTATCGATAATTTACATTTTAGGCTCTGCTTCTAACTTGGGCCCAAATTGTAAAATCGTCTTATCTATTGGCGATTTGGTTCCAATTCACATTCCAAGTAATATTCGGCATGCTAATTACGTTGCCGGTTGCCAAATTGCATTATCTCTTATAGTTTCCGAGATATGGACTATCGATAATTTACACCTTAGGCTCTGCTTCTAACTTGGGCCCAAATTGTAAAATGGTCTTATCTATTGGCGATTTCGTTCCAATTCACATTCCAAGTAATATTCGGCATGCTAATTACATTTCCGGTTGCCAAATTGCATTATCTCTTATAGTTTCCGAGATATGGACTATCGATAATTTACACCTTAGGCTCTGCTTCTAACTTGGGCCCAAATTGTAAAATGGTCTTATCTATTGGCGATTTCGTTCCAATTCACATTCCAAGTAATATTCGGCATGCTAATTACATTGCCGGTTGCCAAATTGCATTATCTCTTATAGTTTCCGAGATATGGACTATCGATAATTTACACCTTAGGCTCTGCTTCTAACTTGGGCCCAAATTGTAAAATGGTCTTATCTATTGGCGATTTCGTTCCAATTCACATTCCAAGTAATATTCAGCATGCTAATTACATTGCCGGTTGCCAAATTGCATTATCTCTTATAGTTTCCGAGATATGGACTATCGATAATTTACACCTTAGGCTCTGCTTCTAACTTGGGCCCAAATTGTAAAATGGTCTTCTCTATTGGCGATTTCGTTCCAATTCACATTCCAAGTAATATTCGGCATGCTAATTACATTGCCGTTTGCCAAATTGCATTATCTCTTATAGTTTCCGAGATATGGACTATCGGTAATTTACACCTTAGGCTCTGCTTCTAACTTGGGCCCAAATTGTAAAATGGTCTTCTCTATTGGCGATTTCGTTCCAATTCACATTCCAAGTAATATTCGGCATGCTAATTACATTGCCGGTTGCCAAATTGAATTACCTCTTATAGTTTCCGAGATATGGACTATCGATAATTTACACCTTAGGCTCTGCTTCTAACTTGGGCCCAAATTGTAAAATGGTCTTATCTATTGGCGATTTCGTTCCAATTCACATTCCAAGTAATATTCGGCATACTAATTACATTGCCGGTTGCCAAATTGCATTATCTCTTATAGTTTCCGAGATATGGACTATCGATAATTTACACCTTAGGCTCTGCTTCTAACTTGGGCCCAAATTGTAAAATGGTCTTACCTATTGGCGATTTCGTTCCAATTCACATTCCAAGTAATATTCGGCATGCTAATTACATTGCCGGTTGCCAAATTGCATTATCTCTTATAGTTTCCGAGATATGGACTATCGATAATTTACGCCTTAGGCTCTGCTTCTAACTTGGGCCCAAATTGTAAAATGGTCTTATCTATTGGCGATTTCGTTCCAATTCACATTCCAAGTAATATCCGGCATGCTAATTATATTGCCGGTTGCCAAATTGAATTATCTCTTATAGTTTCCGAGATATGGACTATCGATAATTTACACTTTAGGCTCTGCTTCTAACTTGGGCCCAAATTGTAAAATGGTCTTATCTATTGGCGATTTCGTTCCAATTCACATTCCAAGTAATATTCGGCATGCTAATTACATTGCCGGTTGCCAAATTGCATTATCTGTTATAGTTTCCGAGATATGGACTATCGATAATTTACACCTTAGGCTCTGCTTCTAACTTGGGCCCAAATTGTAAAATGGTCTTATCTATTGGCGATTTCGTTCCAATTCACATTCCAAGTAATATCCGGCATGCTAATTACATTGCCGGTTGCCAAATTGCATTATCTCTTATAGTTTCCGAGATATGGACTATCGATAATTTACACCTTAGGCTCTGCTTCTAACTTGGGCCCAAATTGTAAAATGGTCTTATCTATTGGCGATTTCGTTCCAATTCACATTCCAAGTAATATTCGGCATGCTAATTACATTGCCGGATGCCAAATTGCATTATCTCTTATAGTTTCCGAGATATGGACTATCGATAATTTACACCTTAGGCTCTGCTTCTAACTTGGGCCCAAATTGTAAAATGGTCTTCTCTATTGGCGATTTCGTTCCAATTCACATTCCAAGTAATATTCGGCATGCTAATTACATTGCCGGTTGCCAAATTGCATTATCTCTTATAGTTTCCGAGATATGGACTATCGATAATTTACACCTTAGGCTCTGCTTCTAACTTGGGCCCAAATTGTAAAATGGTCTTCTCTATTGGCGATTTCGTTCCAATTCACATTCCAAGTAATATTCGGCATGCTAATTACATTGCCGGTTGCCAAATTGCATTATCTCTTATAGTTTCCGAGATATGGACTATCGATAATTTACACCTTAGGCTCTGCTTCTAACTTGGGCCCAAATTGTAAAATCGTCTTATCTATTGGCGATTTCGTTCCAATTCACATTCCAAGTAATATTCGGCATGCTAATTACATTGCCGGTTGCCAAATTGCATTATCCCTTATAGTTTCCGAGATATGGACTATCGGTAATTTACACCTTAGGCTCTGCTTCTAACTTGGGCCCAAATTGTAAAATGGTCTTATCTATTGGCGATTTCGTTCCAATTCACATTCCAAGTAATATCCGGCATGCTAATTATATTGCCGGTTGCCAAATTGAATTATCTCTTATAGTTTCCGAGATATGGACTATCGATAATTTACACCTTAGGCTCTGCTTCTAACTTGGGCCCAAATTGTAAAATGGTCTTACCTATTGGCGATTTCGTTCCAATTCACATTCCAAGTAATATTCGGCTTGCTAATTACATTTCCGGTTGCCAAATTGCATTATCTCTTATAGTTTCCGAGATATGGACTATCGATAATTTACACCTTAGGCTCTGCTTCTAACTTGGGCCCAAATTGTAAAATGGTCTTATCTATTGGCGATTTCGTTCCAATTCACATTCCAAGTAATATTCGGCATGCTAATTACATTGCCGGTTGGCAAATTGCATTATCTCTTATAGTTTCCGAGATATGGACTATCGATAATTTACATTTTAGGCTCTGCTTCTAACTTGGGCCCAAATTGTAAAATCGTCTTATCTATTGGCGATTTGGTTCCAATTCACATTCCAAGTAATATTCGGCATGCTAATTACGTTGCCGGTTGCCAAATTGCATTATCTCTTATAGTTTCCGAGATATGGACTATCGATAATTTACACCTTAGGCTCTGCTTCTAACTTGGGCCCAAATTGTAAAATGGTCTTATCTATTGGCGATTTCGTTCCAATTCACATTCCAAGTAATATTCGGCATGCTAATTACATTTCCGGTTGCCAAATTGCATTATCTCTTATAGTTTCCGAGATATGGACTATCGATAATTTACACCTTAGGCTCTGCTTCTAACTTGGGCCCAAATTGTAAAATGGTCTTATCTATTGGCGATTTCGTTCCAATTCACATTCCAAGTAATATTCGGCATGCTAATTACATTGCCGGTTGGCAAATTGCATTATCTCTTATAGTTTCCGAGATATGGACTATCGATAATTTACATTTTAGGCTCTGCTTCTAACTTGGGCCCAAATTGTAAAATGGTCTTCTCTATTGGCGATTTCGTTCCAATTCACATTCCAAGTAATATTCGGCATGCTAATTACATTGCCGGTTGCCAAATTGCATTATCTCTTATAGTTTCCGAGATATGGACTATCGATAATTTACACCTTAGGCTCTGCTTCTAACTTGGGCCCAAATTGTAAAATGGTCTTATCTATTGGCGATTTCGTTCCAATTCACATTCCAAGTAATATTCGGCATGCTAATTACATTGCCGGTTGCCAAATTGCATTATCTCTTATAGTTTCCGAGATATGGACTATCGATAATTTACACCTTAGGCTCTGCTTCTAACTTGGGCCCAAATTGTAAAATGGTCTTCTCTATTGGCGATTTCGTTCCAATTCACATTCCAAGTAATATTCGGCATGCTAATTACATTGCCGGTTGCCAAATTGCATTATCTCTTATAGTTTCCGAGATATGGACTATCGATAATTTACACCTTAGGCTCTGCTTCTAACTTGGGCCCAAATTGTAAAATGGTCTTATCTATTGCAGATTTCGTCCCAATTTACATTCCAAGTGATATTCGGCATGCTAATTACATTGCCGGTTGCGAAATTGCATTATCTCTTATAGTTTCCGAGATATGGACTATCAATAATTTACACCTTAGGCTCTGCTTCTAACTTGGGCCCAAATTTTAAAATGGCCTTATCTATTGGCGATTTCGTTCCAATTCACATTCCAAGTAATATTCGGTATGCTAATTACATTGCCGGTTGCCAAATTGCATTATCTCTTATAGTTTCCGAGATATGGACTATCGATAATTTACACCTTAGGCTCTGCTTCTAACTTGGGCCCAAATTGTAAAATGGTCTTATCTATTGGCGATTTCGTTCCAATTCACATTCCAAGTAATATTCGGCATGCTAATTACATTGCCGGTTGCCAAATTGCATTATCTCTTATAGTTTCCGAGATATGGACTATCGATAATTTACACCTTAGGCTCTGCTTCTAACTTGGGCCCAAATTGTAAAATGGTGTTATCTATTGGCGATTTCGTTCCAATTCACATTCCAAGTAATATTCGGCATGCTAAATACATTGCCGGTTGCCAAATTGCATTATCTCTTATAGTTTCCGAGATATGGACTATCGATAATTTACACCTTAGGCTCTGCTTCTAACTTGGGCCCAAATTGTAAAATGGTCTTATCTATTGGCGATTTCGTTCCAATTCACATTCCGAGTAACATTCGGCATGCTAATTACATTGCCGGTTGCCAAATTGCATTATCTCTTATAGTTTCCGAGATATGGACTATCGATAATTTACACCTTAGGCTCTGCTTCTAACTTGGGCCCAAATTGTAAAATGGTCTTCTCTATTGGCGATTTCGTTCCAATTCACATTCCAAGTAATATTCGGCATGCTAATTACATTGCCGGTTGCCAAATTGCATTATCTCTTATAGTTTCCGAGATATGGACTATCGATAATTTACACCTTAGGCTCTGCTTCTAACTTGGGCCCAAATTGTAAAATGGTCTTATCTATTGGCGATTTCGTTCCAATTCACATTCCAAGTAATATTCGGCATGCTAATTACATTGCCGGTTGGCAAATTGCATTATCTCTTATAGTTTCCGAGATATGGACTATCGATAATTTACATTTTAGGCTCTGCTTCTAACTTGGGCCCAAATTGTAAAATCGTCTTATCTATTGGCGATTTGGCTCCAATTCACATTCCAAGTAATATTCGGCATGCTAATTACGTTGCCGGTTGTCAAATTGCATTATCTCTTATAGTTTCCGAGATATGGACTATCGGTAATTTACACCTTAGGCTCTGCTTCTAACTTGGGCCCAAATTGTAAAATGGTCTTATCTATTGGCGATTTCGTTCCAATTCACATTCCAAGTAATATTCGGCTTGCTAATTACATTGCCGGTTGCCAAATTGCATTATCTCTTATAGTTTCCGAGATATGGACTATCGATAATTTACACCTTAGGCTCTGCTTCTAACTTGGGCCCAAATTGTAAAATGGTCTTATCTATTGGCGATTTCGTTCCAATTCACATTCCAAGTAATATTCGGCATGCTAATTACATTGCCGGTTGCCAAATTGCATTATCTCTTATAGTTTCCGAGATATGGACTATCGATAATTTACATTTTAGGCTCTGCTTCTAACTTGGGCCCAAATTGTAAAATCGTCTTATCTATTGGCGATTTGGTTCCAATTCACATTCCAAGTAATATTCGGCATGCTAATTACGTTGCCGGTTGCCAAATTGCATTATCTCTTATAGTTTCCGAGATATGGACTATCGATAATTTACACCTTAGGCTCTGCTTCTAACTTGGGCCCAAATTGTAAAATGGTCTTCTCTATTGGCGATTTCGTTCCAATTCACATTCCAAGTAATATTCGGCATGCTAATTACATTGCCGGTTGCCAAATTGCATTATCTCTTATAGTTTCCGAGATATGGACTATCGATAATTTACACCTTAGGCTCTGCTTCTAACTTGGGCCCAAATTGTAAAATGGTCTTATCTATTGGCGATTTCGTTCCAATTCACATTCCAAGTAATATCCGGCATGCTAATTATATTGCCGGTTGCCAAATTGAATTATCTCTTATAGTTTCCGAGATATGGACTATCGATAATTTACACCTTAGGCTCTGCTTCTAACTTGGGCCCAAATTGTAAAATGGTCTTATCTATTGGCGATTTCGTTCCAATTCACATTCCAAGTAATATTCAGCATGCTAATTACATTGCCGGTTGCCAAATTGCATTATCTCTTATAGTTTCCGAGATATGGACTATCGATAATTTACACCTTAGGCTCTGCTTCTAACTTGGGCCCAAATTGTAAAATGGTCTTCTCTATTGGCGATTTCGTTCCAATTCACATTCCAAGTAATATTCGGCATGCTAATTACATTGCCGTTTGCCAAATTGCATTATCTCTTATAGTTTCCGAGATATGGACTATCGGTAATTTACACCTTAGGCTCTGCTTCTAACTTGGGCCCAAATTGTAAAATGGTCTTCTCTATTGGCGATTTCGTTCCAATTCACATTCCAAGTAATATTCGGCATGCTAATTACATTGCCGGTTGCCAAATTGAATTACCTCTTATAGTTTCCGAGATATGGACTATCGATAATTTACACCTTAGGCTCTGCTTCTAACTTGGGCCCAAATTGTAAAATGGTCTTATCTATTGGCGATTTCGTTCCAATTCACATTCCAAGTAATATTCGGCATACTAATTACATTGCCGGTTGCCAAATTGCATTATCTCTTATAGTTTCCGAGATATGGACTATCGATAATTTACACCTTAGGCTCTGCTTCTAACTTGGGCCCAAATTGTAAAATGGTCTTATCTATTGGCGATTTCGTTCCAATTCACATTCCAAGTAATATTCGGCATGCTAATTACATTGCCGGTTGCCAAATTGCATTATCTCTTATAGTTTCCGAGATATGGACTATCGATAATTTACACCTTAGGCTCTGCTTCTAACTTGGGCCCAAATTGTAAAATGGTCTTATCTATTGGCGATTTCGTTCCAATTCACATTCCAAGTAATATTCGGCATGCTAATTACATTGCCGTTTGCCAAATTGCATTATCTCTTATAGTTTCCGAGATATGGACTATCGATAATTTACACCTTAGGCTCTGCTTCTAACTTGGGCCCAAATTGTAAAATCGTCTTATCTATTGGCGATTTCGTTCCAATTCACATTCCAAGTAATATTCGGCATGCTAATTACATTGCCGGTTGCCAAATTGCATTATCTCTTATAGTTTCCGAGATATGGACTATCGATAATTTACACCTTAGGCTCTGCTTCTAACTTGGGCCCAAATTGTAAAATGGTCTTATCTATTGGCGATTTCGTTCCAATTCACATTCCAAGTAATATTCGGCATGCTAATTACATTGCCGTTTGCCAAATTGCATTATCTCTTATAGTTTCCGAGATATGGACTATCGATAATTTACACCTTAGGCTCTGCTTCTAACTTGGGCCCAAATTGTAAAATCGTCTTATCTATTGGCGATTTCGTTCCAATTCACATTCCAAGTAATATTCGGCATGCTAATTACATTGCCGGTTGCCAAATTGCATTATCTCTTATAGTTTCCGAGATATGGACTATCGGTAATTTACACCTTAGGCTCTGCTTCTAACTTGGGCCCAAATTGTAAAATGGTCTTATCTATTGGCGATTTCGTTACAATTCACATTCCAAGTAATATCCGGCATGCTAATTACATTGCCGGTTGCCAAATTGAATTATCTCTTATAGTTTCCGAGATATGGACTATCGATAATTTACACCTTAGGCTCTGCTTCTAACTTGGGCCCAAATTATAAAATCGTCTTATCTATTGGCGATTTCGTTCCAATTCACATTCCAAGTAATATTCGGCATGCTAATTACATTGCCGGTTGCCAAATTGCATTATCCCTTATAGTTTCCGAGATATGTACTATCGGTAATTTACACCTTAGGCTCTGCTTCTAACTTGGGCCCAAATTGTAAAATGGTCTTATCTATTGGCGATTTCGTTCCAATTCACATTCCAAGTAATATCCGGCATGCTAATTACATTGCCGGTTGCCAAATTGAATTATCTCTTATAGTTTCCGAGATATGGACTATCGATAATTTACACCTTAGGCTCTGCTTCTAACTTGGGCACAAATTGTAAAATGGTCTTACCTATTGGCGATTTCGTTCCAATTCACATTCCAAGTAATATTCGGCTTGCTAATTACATTGCCGGTTGCCAAATTGCATTATCTCTTATAGTTTCCGAGATATGGACTATCGATAATTTACACCTTAGGCTCTGCTTCTAACTTGGGCCCAAATTGTAAAATGGTCTTATCTATTGGCGATTTCGTTCCAATTCACATTCCAAGTAATATTCGGCATGCTAATTACATTGCCGGTTGCCAAATTGCATTATCTCTTATAGTTTCCGAGATATGGACTATCGATAATTTACATTTTAGGCTCTGCTTCTAACTTGGGCCCAAATTGTAAAATCGTCTTATCTATTGGCGATTTGGTTCCAATTCACATTCCAAGTAATATTCGGCATGCTAATTACGTTGCCGGTTGCCAAATTGCATTATCTCTTATAGTTTCCGAGATATGGACTATCGATAATTTACACCTTAGGCTCTGCTTCTAACTTGGGCCCAAATTGTAAAATGGTCTTCTCTATTGGCGATTTCGTTCCAATTCACATTCCAAGTAATATTCGGCATGCTAATTACATTGCCGGTTGCCAAATTGCATTATCTCTTATAGTTTCCGAGATATGGACTATCGATAATTTACACCTTAGGCTCTGCTTCTAACTTGGGCCCAAATTGTAAAATGGTCTTATCTATTGGCGATTTCGTTCCAATTCACATTCCAAGTAATATTCGGCATGCTAATTACATTGCCGGATGCCAAATTGCATTATCTCTTATAGTTTCCGAGATATGGACTATCGATAATTTACACCTTAGGCTCTGCTTCTAACTTGGGCCCAAATTGTAAAATGGTCTTCTCTATTGGCGATTTCGTTCCAATTCACATTCCAAGTAATATTCGGCATGCTAATTACATTGCCGGTTGCCAAATTGCATTATCTCTTATAGTTTCCGAGATATGGACTATCGATAATTTACACCTTAGGCTCTGCTTCTAACTTGGGCCCAAATTGTAAAATGGTCTTACCTATTGGCGATTTCGTTCCAATTCACATTCCAAGTAATATTCGGCTTGCTAATTACATTGCCGGTTGCCAAATTGCATTATCTCTTATAGTTTCCGAGATATGGACTATCGATAATTTACACCTTAGGCTCTGCTTCTAACTTGGGCCCAAATTGTAAAATGGTCTTATCTATTGGCGATTTCGTTCCAATTCACATTCCAAGTAATATTCGGCATGCTAATTACATTGCCGGTTGCCAAATTGCATTAGCTCTTATAGTTTCCGAGATATGGACTATCGATAATTTACATTTTAGGCTCTGCTTCTAACTTGGGCCCAAATTGTAAAATCGTCTTATCTATTGGCGATTTGGTTCCAATTCACATTCCAAGTAATATTCGGCATGCTAATTACGTTGCCGGTTGCCAAATTGCATTATCTCTTATAGTTTCCGAGATATGGACTATCGATAATTTACACCTTAGGCTCTGCTTCTAACTTGGGCCCAAATTGTAAAATGGTCTTCTCTATTGGCGATTTCGTTCCAATTCACATTCCAAGTAATATTCGGCATGCTAATTACATTGCCGGTTGCCAAATTGCATTATCTCTTATAGTTTCCGAGATATGGACTATCGATAATTTACACCTTAGGCTCTGCTTCTAACTTGGGCCCAAATTGTAAAATGGTCTTATCTATTGGCGATTTCGTTCCAATTCACATTCCAAGTAATATTCGGCATGCTAATTACATTGCCGGATGCCAAATTGCATTATCTCTTATAGTTTCCGAGATATGGACTATCGATAATTTACACCTTAGGCTCTGCTTCTAACTTGGGCCCAAATTGTAAAATGGTCTTCTCTATTGGCGATTTCGTTCCAATTCACATTCCAAGTAATATTCGGCATGCTAATTACATTGCCGGTTGCCAAATTGCATTATCTCTTATAGTTTCCGAGATATGGACTATCGATAATTTACACCTTAGGCTCTGCTTCTAACTTGGGCGCAAATTGTAAAATGGTCTTCTCTATTGGCGATTTCGTTCCAATTCACATTCCAAGTAATATTCGGCATGCTAATTACATTGCCGGTTGCCAAATTGCATTATCTCTTATAGTTTCCGAGATATGGACTATCGATAATTTACACCTTAGGCTCTGCTTCTAACTTGGGCCCAAATTGTAAAATCGTCTTATCTATTGGCGATTTCGTTCCAATTCACATTCCAAGTAATATTCGGCATGCTAATTACATTGCCGGTTGCCAAATTGCATTATCCCTTATAGTTTCCGAGATATGGACTATCGGTAATTTACACCTTAGGCTCTGCTTCTAACTTGGGCCCAAATTGTAAAATGGTCTTATCTATTGGCGGTTTCGTTCCAATTCACATTCCAAGTAATATCCGGCATGCTAATTATATTGCCGGTTGCCAAATTGAATTATCTCTTATAGTTTCCGAGATATGGACTATCGATAATTTACACCTTAGGCTCTGCTTCTAACTTGGGCCCAAATTGTAAAATGGTCTTACCTATTGGCGATTTCGTTCCAATTCACATTCCAAGTAATATTCGGCTTGCTAATTACATTTCCGGTTGCCAAATTGCATTATCTCTTATAGTTTCCGAGATATGGACTATCGATAATTTACACCTTAGGCTCTGCTTCTAACTTGGGCCCAAATTGTAAAATGGTCTTATCTATTGGCGATTTCGTTCCAATTCACATTCCAAGTAATATTCGGCATGCTAATTACATTTCCGGTTGCCAAATTGCATTATCTCTTATAGTTTCCGAGATATGGACTATCGATAATTTACACCTTAGGCTCTGCTTCTAACTTGGGCCCAAATTGTAAAATGGTCTTATCTATTGGCGATTTCGTTCCAATTCACATTCCAAGTAATATTCGGCATGCTAATTACATTGCCGGTTGCCAAATTGCATTATCTCTTATAGTTTCCGAGATATGGACTATCGATAATTTACACCTTAGGCTCTGCTTCTAACTTGGGCCCAAATTGTAAAATGGTCTTATCTATTGGCGATTTCGTTCCAATTCACATTCCAAGTAATATTCAGCATGCTAATTACATTGCCGGTTGCCAAATTGCATTATCTCTTATAGTTTCCGAGATATGGACTATCGATAATTTACACCTTAGGCTCTGCTTCTAACTTGGGCCCAAATTGTAAAATGGTCTTCTCTATTGGCGATTTCGTTCCAATTCACATTCCAAGTAATATTCGGCATGCTAATTACATTGCCGTTTGCCAAATTGCATTATCTCTTATAGTTTCCGAGATATGGACTATCGGTAATTTACACCTTAGGCTCTGCTTCTAACTTGGGCCCAAATTGTAAAATGGTCTTCTCTATTGGCGATTTCGTTCCAATTCACATTCCAAGTAATATTCGGCATGCTAATTACATTGCCGGTTGCCAAATTGAATTACCTCTTATAGTTTCCGAGATATGGACTATCGATAATTTACACCTTAGGCTCTGCTTCTAACTTGGGCCCAAATTGTAAAATGGTCTTATCTATTGGCGATTTCGTTCCAATTCACATTCCAAGTAATATTCGGCATACTAATTACATTGCCGGTTGCCAAATTGCATTATCTCTTATAGTTTCCGAGATATGGACTATCGATAATTTACACCTTAGGCTCTGCTTCTAACTTGGGCCCAAATTGTAAAATGGTCTTACCTATTGGCGATTTCGTTCCAATTCACATTCCAAGTAATATTCGGCATGCTAATTACATTGCCGGTAGCCAAATTGCATTATCTCTTATAGTTTCCGAGATATGGACTATCGATAATTTACACCTTAGGCTCTACTTCTAACTTGGGCCCAAATTGTAAAATGGTCTTATCTATTGGCGATTTCGTTCCAATTCACATTCCAATTAATATTCGGCATGCTAATTACATTGCCGGTTGCCAAATTGCATTATCTCTTATAGTTTCCGAGATATGGACTATCGATAATTTACACCTTAGGCTCTGCTTCTAACTTGGGCCCAAATTGTAAAATGGTCTTATCTATTGGCGAATTCGTTCCAATTCACACTCCAAGTAATATTCGGCATGCTAATTACATTGCCGGTTGCGAAATTGCATTATCTCTTATAGTTTCCGAGATATGGACTATCAATAATTTACACCTTAGGCTCTGCTTCTAACTTGGGCCCAAATTGTAAAATGGTCTTATCTATTGGCGATTTCGTTCCAATTCACATTCCAAGTAATATTCGGCATGCTAATTACATTGCCGGTTGCCAAATTGCATTATCTCTTATAGTTTCCGAGATATGGACTATCGATAATTTACACCTTAGGCTCTGCTTCTAACTTGGGCCCAAATTGTAAAATGGTCTTACCTATTGGCGATTTCGTTCCAATTCACATTCCAAGTAATATCCGGCATGCTAATTACATTGCCGGTTGCCAAATTGCATTATCTCTTATAGTTTCCGAGATATGGACTATCGATAATTTACACCTTAGGCTCTGCTTCTAACTTGGGCCCAAATTGTAAAATCGTCTTATCTATTGGCGATTTCGTTCCAATTCACATTCCAAGTAATATTCGGCATGCTAATTACATTGCCGGTTGCCAAATTGCATTATCTCTTATAGTTTCCGAGATATGGACTATCGATAATTTACACCTTAGGCTCTGCTTCTAACTTGGGCCCAAATTGTAAAATGGTCTTACCTATTGGCGATTTCGTTCCAATTCACATTCCAAGTAATATTCGGCATGCTAATTACATTGCCGGTTGCCAAATTGCATTATCTCTTATAGTTTCCGAGATATGGACTATCGATAATTTACACCTTAGGCTCTGCTTCTAACTTGGGCCCAAATTGTAAAATGGTCTTATCTATTGGCGATTTCGTTCCAATTCACATTCCAAGTAATATTCGGCATGCTAATTACATTGCCGGTTGCTAAATTGCATTATCTCTTATAGTTTCCGAGATATGGACTATCGATAATTTACACCTTAGGCTCTGCTTCTAACTTGGGCCCAAATTGTAAAATGGTCTTACCTATTGGCGATTTCGTTCCAATTCACATTCCAAGTAATATTCGGCTTGCTAATTACATTGCCGGTTGCCAAATTGCATTATCTCTTATAGTTTCCGAGATATGGTCTATCGATAATTTACACCTTAGGCTCTGCTTCTAACTTGGGCCCAAATTGTAAAATCGTCTTATCTATTGGCGATTTCGTTCCAATTCACATTCCAAGTAATATTCGGCATGCTAATTACATTGCCGGTTGCCAAATTGCATTATCTCTTATAGTTTCCGAGATATGGACTATCGATAATTTACACCTTAGGCTCTGCTTCTAACTTGGGCCCAAATTGTAAAATGGTCTTCTCTATTGGCGATTTCGTTCCAATTCACATTCCAAGTAATATTCGGCATGCTAATTACATTGCCGGTTGCCAAATTGCATTATCTCTTATAGTTTCCGAGATATGGACTATCGATAATTTACACTTTAGGCTCTGCTTCTAACTTGGGCCCAAATTGTAAAATGGTCTTATCTATTGGCGATTTCGTTCCAATTCACATTCCAAGTAATATTCGGCATGCTAATTACATTGCCGGTTGCCAAATTGCATTATCTGTTATAGTTTCCGAGATATGGACTATCGATAATTTACACCTTAGGCTCTGCTTCTAACTTGGGCCCAAATTGTAAAATGGTCTTATCTATTGGCGATTTCGTTCCAATTCACATTCCAAGTAATATCCGGCATGCTAATTACATTGCCGGTTGCCAAATTGCATTATCTCTTATAGTTTCCGAGATATGGACTATCGATAATTTACACCTTAGGCTCTGCTTCTAACTTGGGCCCAAATTGTAAAATCGTCTTATCTATTGGCGATTTCGTTCCAATTCACATTCCAAGTAATATTCGGCATGCTAATTACATTGCCGGTTGCCAAATTGCATTATCTCTTATAGTTTCCGAGATATGGACTATCGGTAATTTACACCTTAGGCTCTGCTTCTAACTTGGGCCCAAATTGTAAAATGGTCTTATCTATTGGCGATTTCGTTCCAATTCACATTCCAAGTAATATCCGGCATGCTAATTACATTGCCGGTTGCCAAATTGAATTATCTCTTATAGTTTCCGAGATATGGACTATCGATAATTTACACCTTAGGCTCTGCTTCTAACTTGGGCCCAAATTGTAAAATGGTCTTACCTATTGGCGATTTCGTTCCAATTCACATTCCAAGTAATATTCGGCATGCTAATTACATTGCCGGTTGCCAAATTGCATTATCTCTTATAGTTTCCGAGATATGGACTATCGATAATTTACACCTTAGGCTCTGCTTCTAACTTGGGCCCAAATTGTAAAATGGTCTTATCTATTGGCGATTTCGTTCCAATTCACATTCCAAGTAATATTCGGCATGCTAATTACATTGCCGGTTGCCAAATTGCATTATCTCTTATAGTTTCCGAGATATGGACTATCGATAATTTACACCTTAGGCTCTGCTTCTAACTTGGGCCCAAATTGTAAAATGGTCTTATCTATTGGCGATTTCGTTCCAATTCACATTCCAAGTAATATTCGGCATGCTAATTACATTGCCGTTTGCCAAATTGCATTATCTCTTATAGTTTCCGAGATATGGACTATCGATAATTTACACCTTAGGCTCTGCTTCTAACTTGGGCCCAAATTGTAAAATCGTCTTATCTATTGGCGATTTCGTTCCAATTCACATTCCAAGTAATATTCGGCATGCTAATTACATTGCCGGTTGCCAAATTGCATTATCTCTTATAGTTTCCGAGATATGGACTATCGGTAATTTACACCTTAGGCTCTGCTTCTAACTTGGGCCCAAATTGTAAAATGGTCTTATCTATTGGCGATTTCGTTCCAATTCACATTCCAAGTAATATCCGGCATGCTAATTACATTGCCGGTTGCCAAATTGAATTATCTCTTATAGTTTCCGAGATATGGACTATCGATAATTTACACCTTAGGCTCTGCTTCTAACTTGGGCCCAAATTGTAAAATGGTCTTACCTATTGGCGATTTCGTTCCAATTCACATTCCAAGTAATATTCGGCATGCTAATTACATTGCCGGTTGCCAAATTGCATTATCTCTTATAGTTTCCGAGATATGGACTATCGATAATTTACACCTTAGGCTCTGCTTCTAACTTGGGCCCAAATTGTAAAATGGTCTTATCTATTGGCGATTTCGTTCCAATTCACATTCCAAGTAATATTCGGCATGCTAATTACATTGCCGGTTGCCAAATTGCATTATCTCTTATAGTTTCCGAGATATGGACTATCGATAATTTACACCTTAGGCTCTGCTTCTAACTTGGGCCCAAATTGTAAAATGGTCTTACCTATTGGCGATTTCGTTCCAATTCACATTCCAAGTTATATTCGGCTTGCTAATTACATTGCCGGTTGCCAAATTGCATTATCTCTTATAGTTTCCGAGATATGGTCTATCGATTATTTACACCTTAGGCTCTGCTTCTAACTTGGACCCAAATTGTAAAATCGTCTTATCTATTGGCGATTTCGTTCCAATTCACATTCCAAGTAATATTCGGCATGCTAATTACATTGCCGGTTGCCAAATTGCATTATCTCTTATAGTTTCCGAGATATGGACTATCGATAATTTACACCTTAGGCTCTGCTTCTAACTTGGGCCCAAATTGTAAAATGGTCTTATCTATTGGCGATTTCGTTCCAATTCACATTCCAAGTAATATTCGGCATGCTAATTACATTGCCAGTTGCCAAATTGCATTATCTCTTATAGTTTCCGAGATATGGTCTATCGATAATTTACACCTTAGGCTCTGCTTCTAACTTGGGCCCAAATTGTAAAATGGTCTTATCTATTGGCGATTTCGTTCCAATTCACATTCCAAGTAATATCCGGCATGCTAATTACATTGCCGGTTGCCAAATTGCATTATCTCTTATAGTTTCCGAGATATGGACTATCGATAATTTACACCTTAGGCTCTGCTTCTAACTTGGGCCCAAATTGTAAAATCGTCTTATCTATTGGCGATTTCGTTCCAATTCACATTCCAAGTAATATTCGGCATGCTAATTACATTGCCGGTTGCCAAATTGCATTATCTCTTATAGTTTCCGAGATATGGACTATCGGTAATTTACACCTTAGGCTCTGCTTCTAACTTGGGCCCAAATTGTAAAATGGTCTTATCTATTGGCGATTTCGTTCCAATTCACATTCCAAGTAATATCCGGCATGCTAATTACATTGCCGGTTGCCAAATTGAATTATCTCTTATAGTTTCCGAGATATGGACTATCGATAATTTACACCTTAGGCTCTGCTTCTAACTTGGGCCCAAATTGTAAAATGGTCTTACCTATTGGCGATTTCGTTCCAATTCACATTCCAAGTAATATTCGGCATGCTAATTACATTGCCGGTTGCCAAATTGCATTATCTCTTATAGTTTCCGAGATATGGACTATCGATAATTTACACCTTAGGCTCTGTTTCTAACTTGGGCCCAAATTGTAAAATGGTCTTATCTATTGGCGATTTCGTTCCAATTCACATTCCAAGTAATATTCGGCATGCTAATTACATTGCCGGTTGCCAAATTGCATTATCTCTTATAGTTTCCGAGATATGGACTATCGATAATTTACACCTTAGGCTCTGCTTCTAACTTGGGCCCAAATTGTAAAATGGTCTTATCTATTGGCGATTTCGTTCCAATTCACATTCCAAGTAATATTCGGCATGCTAATTACATTGCCGTTTGCCAAATTGCATTATCTCTTATAGTTTCCGAGATATGGACTATCGATTATTTACACCTTAGGCTCTGCTTCTAACTTGGACCCAAATTGTAAAATCGTCTTATCTATTGGCGATTTCGTTCCAATTCACATTCCAAGTAATATTCGGCATGCTAATTACATTGCCGGTTGCCAAATTGCATTATCTCTTATAGTTTCCGAGATATGGACTATCGATAATTTACACCTTAGGCTCTGCTTCTAACTTGGGCCCAAATTGTAAAATGGTCTTCTCTATTGGCGATTTCGTTCCAATTCACATTCCAAGTAATATTCGGCATGCTAATTACATTGCCGGTTGCCAAATTGCATTATCTCTTATAGTTTCTGAGATATGGACTATCGATAATTTACACCTTAGGCTCTGCTTCTAACTTGGGCCCAAATTGTAAAATGGTCTTATCTATTGGCGATTTCGTTCCAATTCACATTCCAAGTAATATTCAGCATGCTAATTACATTGCCGGTTGCCAAATTGCATTATCTCTTATAGTTTCCGAGATATGGACTATCGATAATTTACACCTTAGGCTCTGCTTCTAACTTGGGCCCAAATTGTAAAATGGCCTTATCTATTGGCGATTTCGTTCCAATTCACATTCCAAGTAATATTCGGCATGCTAATTACATTGCCGTTTGCCAAATTGCATTATCTCTTATAGTTTCCGAGATATGGACTATCGGTAATTTACACCTTAGGCTCTGCTTCTAACTTGGGCCCAAATTGTAAAATGGTCTTCTCTATTGGCGATTTCGTTCCAATTCACATTCCAAGTAATATTCGGCATGCTAATTACATTGCCGGTTGCCAAATTGAATTACCTCTTATAGTTTCCGAGATATGGACTATCGATAATTTACACCTTAGGCTCTGCTTCTAACTTGGGCCCAAATTGTAAAATGGTCTTATCTATTGGCGATTTCGTTCCAATTCACATTCCAAGTAATATTCGGCATACTAATTACATTGCCGGTTGCCAAATTGCATTATCTCTTATAGTTTCCGAGATATGGACTATCGATAATTTACACCTTAGGCTCTGCTTCTAACTTGGGCCCAAATTGTAAAATGGTCTTACCTATTGGCGATTTCGTTCCAATTCACATTCCAAGTAATATTCGGCATGCTAATTACATTGCCGGTTGCCAAATTGCATTATCTCTTATAGTTTCCGAGATATGGACTATCGATAATTTACACCTTAGGCTCTACTTCTAACTTGGGCCCAAATTGTAAAATGGTCTTATCTATTGGCGATTTCGTTCCAATTCACATTCCAATTAATATTCGGCATGCTAATTACATTGCCGGTTGCCAAATTGCATTATCTCTTATAGTTTCCGAGATATGGACTATCGATAATTTACACCTTAGGCTCTGCTTCTAACTTGGGCCCAAATTGTAAAATGGTCTTATCTATTGGCGAATTCGTTCCAATTCACACTCCAAGTAATATTCGGCATGCTAATTACATTGCCGGTTGCGAAATTGCATTATCTCTTATAGTTTCCGAGATATGGACTATCAATAATTTACACCTTAGGCTCTGCTTCTAACTTGGGCCCAAATTGTAAAATGGTCTTATCTATTGGCGATTTCGTTCCAATTCACATTCCAAGTAATATTCGGCATGCTAATTACATTGCCGGTTGCCAAATTGCATTATCTCTTATAGTTTCCGAGATATGGACTATCGATAATTTACACCTTAGGCTCTGCTTCTAACTTGGGCCCAAATTGTAAAATGGTCTTATCTATTGGCGATTTCGTTCCAATTCACATTCCAAGTAATATTCGGCATGCTAATTACATTGCCGGTTGCCAAATTGCATTATCTCTTATAGTTTCCGAGATATGGACTATCGATAATTTACACCTTAGGCTCTGCTTCTCACTTGGGCCCAAATTGTAAAATGGTCTTATCTATTGGCGATTTCGTTCCAATTCACATTCCAAGTAATATCCGGCATGCTAATTACATTGCCGGTTGCCAAATTGCATTATCTCTTATAGTTTCCGAGATATGGACTATCGATAATTTACACCTTAGGCTCTGCTTCTAACTTGGGCCCAAATTGTAAAATCGTCTTATCTATTGGCGATTTCGTTCCAATTCACATTCCAAGTAATATTCGGCATGCTAATTACATTGCCGGTTGCCAAATTGCATTATCTCTTATAGTTTCCGAGATATGGACTATCGGTAATTTACACCTTAGGCTCTGCTTCTAACTTGGGCCCAAATTGTAAAATGGTCTTATCTATTGGCGATTTCGTTCCAATTCACATTCCAAGTAATATCCGGCATGCTAATTACATTGCCGGTTGCCAAATTGAATTATCTCTTATAGTTTCCGAGATATGGACTATCGATAATTTACACCTTAGGCTCTGCTTCTAGCTTGGGCCCAAATTGTAAAATGGTCTTACCTATTGGCGATTTCGTTCCAATTCACATTCCAAGTAATATTCGGCATGCTAATTACATTGCCGGTTGCCAAATTGCATTATCTCTTATAGTTTCCGAGATATGGACTATCGATAATTTACACCTTAGGCTCTGCTTCTAACTTGGGCCCAAATTGTAAAATGGTCTAATCTATTGGCAATTTCGTTCCAATTCACATTCCAAGTAATATTCGGCATGCTAATTACATTTCCGGTTGCCAAATTGCATTATCTCTTATAGTTTCCGAGATATGGACTATCGATAATTTACACCTTAGGCTCTGCTTCTAACTTGGGCCCAAATTGTAAAATGGTCTTACCTATTGACGATTTCGTTCCAATTCACATTCCAAGTAATATTCGGCTTGCTAATTACATTGCCGGTTGCCAAATTGCATTATCTCTTATAGTTTCCGAGATATGTTCTATCGATAATTTACACCTTAGGCTCTGCTTCTAACTTGGTCCCAAATTGTAAAATCGTCTTATCTATTGGCGATTTCGTTCCAATTCACATTCCAAGTAATATTCGGCATGCTAATTACATTGCCGGTTGCCAAATTGCATTATCTCTTATAGTTTCCGAGATATGGACTATCGATAATTTACACCTTAGGCTCTGCTTCTAACTTGGGCCCAAATTGTAAAATGGTCTTCTCTATTGGCGATTTCGTTCCAATTCACATTCCAAGTAATATTCGGCATGCTAATTACATTGCCGGTTGCCAAATTGCATTATCTCTTATAGTTTCCGAGATATGGACTATCGATAATTTACACCTTAGGCTCTGCTTCTAACTTGGGCCCAAATTGTAAAATGGTCTTATCTATTGGCGATTTCGTTCCAATTCACATTCCAAGTAATATTCGGCATGCTAATTACATTGCCGGTTGCCAAATTGCATTATCTCTTATAGTTTCCGAGATATGGACTATCGATAATTTACACCTTAGGCTCTGCTTCTAACTTGGGCCCAAATTGTAAAATGGTCTTCTCTATTGGCGATTTCGTTCCAATTCACATTCCAAGTAATATTCGGCATGCTAATTACATTGCCGGTTGCCAAATTGCATTATCTCTTATAGTTTCCGAGATATGGACTATCGATAATTTACACCTTAGGCTCTGCTTCTAACTTGGGCCCAAATTGTAAAATGGTCTTATCTATTGGCGATTTCGTTCCAATTCACATTCCAAGTAATATTCGGCATGCTAATTACATTGCCGGTTGCCAAATTGCATTATCTCTTATAGTTTCCGAGATATGGACTATCGATAATTTACACCTTAGGCTCTGCTTCTAACTTGGGCCCAAATTGTAAAATGGTCTTCTCTATTGGCGATTTCGTTCCAATTCACATTCCAAGTAATATTAGGCATGCTAATTGCATTGCCGTTTGCCAAATTGCATTATCTCTTATAGTTTCCGAGATATGGACTATCGATAATTTACACCTTAGGCTCTGCTTCTAACTTGGGCCCAAATTGTAAAATGGTCTTATCTATTGGCGATTTCGTTCCAATTCACATTCCAAGTAATATTCGGCATGCTAATTACATTGCCGGTTGCCAAATTGCATTATCTCTTATAGTTTCCGAGATATGGACTATCGATAATTTACACCTTAGGCTCTGCTTCTAACTTGGGCCCAAATTGTAAAATGGTCTTCTCTATTGGCGATTTCGTTCCAATTCACATTCCAAGTAATATTCGGCATGCTAATTACATTACCGTTTGCCAAATTGCATTATCTCTTATAGTTTCCGAGATATGGACTATCGATAATTTACACCTTAGGCTCTGCTTCTAACTTGGGCCCAAATTGTAAAATGGTGTTCTCTATTGGCGATTTCGTTCCAATTCACATTCCAAGTAATATTCGGCATGCTAATTACATTGCCGGTTGCCAAATTACATTATCTCTTATAGTTTCCGAGATATGGACTATCGATAATTTACACCTTAGGCTCTGCTTCTAACTTGGGCCCAAATTGTAAAATCGTCTTATCTATTGGCGATTTCGTTCCAATTCACATTCCAAGTAATATTCGGCATGCTAATTACATTGCCGGTTGCCAAATTGCATTATCTCTTATAGTTTCCGAGATATGGACTATCGGTAATTTACACCTTAGGCTCTGCTTCTAACTTGGGCCCAAATTGTAAAATGGTCTTATCTATTGGCGATTTCGTTCCAATTCACATTCCAAGTAATATCCGGCATGCTAATTACATTGCCGGTTGCCAAATTGAATTATCTCTTATAGTTTCCGAGATATGGACTATCGATAATTTACACCTTAGGCTCTGCTTCTAACTTGGGCCCAAATTGTAAAATGGTCTTACCTATTGGCGATTTCGTTCCAATTCACATTCCAAGTAATATTCGGCTTGCTAATTACATTGCCGGTTGCCAAATTGCATTATCTCTTATAGTTTCCGAGATATGGACTATCGATAATTTACACCTTAGGCTCTGCTTCTAACTTGGGCCCAAATTGTAAAATGGTCTTATCTATTGGCGATTTCGTTCCAATTCACATTCCAAGTAATATTCGGCATGCTAATTACATTGCCGTCTGCCAAATTGCATTATCTCTTATAGTTTCCGAGATATGGACTATCGATAATTTACATTTTAGGCTCTGCTTCTAACTTGGGCCCAAATTGTAAAATCGTCTTATCTATTGGCGATTTGGTTCCAATTCACATTCCAAGTAATATTCGGCATGCTAATTACGTTGCCGGTTGCCAAATTGCATTATCTCTTATAGTTTCCGAGATATGGACTATCGATAATTTACACCTTAGGCTCTGCTTTTAACTTGGGCCCAAATTGTAAAATGGTCTTCTCTATTGGCGATTTCGTTCCAATTCACATTCCAAGTAATATTCGACATGCTAATTACATTGCCGGTTGCCAAATTGCATTATCTCTTATAGTTTCCGAGATATGGACTATCGATAATTTACACCTTAGGCTCTGCTTCTAACTTGGGCCCAAATTGTAAAATGGTCTTATCTATTGGCGATTTCGTTCCAATTCACATTCCAAGTAATATCCGGCATGCTAATTACATTGCCGGTTGCCAAATTGCATTATCTCTTATAGTTTCCGAGATATGGACTATCGATAATTTACACCTTAGGCTCTGCTTCTAACTTGGGCCCAAATTGTAAAATCGTCTTATCTATTGGCGATTTCGTTCCAATTCACATTCCAAGTAATATTCGGCATGCTAATTACATTGCCGGTTGCCAAATTGCATTATCTCTTATAGTTTCCGAGATATGGACTATCGGTAATTTACACCTTAGGCTCTGCTTCTAACTTGGGCCCAAATTGTAAAATGGTCTTATCTATTGGCGATTTCGTTCCAATTCACATTCCAAGTAATATCCGGCATGCTAATTACATTGCCGGTTGCCAAATTGAATTATCTCTTATAGTTTCCGAGATATGGACTATCGATAATTTACACCTTAGGCTCTGCTTCTAGCTTGGGCCCAAATTGTAAAATGGTCTTACCTATTGGCGATTTCGTTCCAATTCACATTCCAAGTAATATTCGGCATGCTAATTACATTGCCGGTTGCCAAATTGCATTATCTCTTATAGTTTCCGAGATATGGACTATCGATAATTTACACCTTAGGCTCTGCTTCTAACTTGGGCCCAAATTGTAAAATGGTCTAATCTATTGGCAATTTCGTTCCAATTCACATTCCAAGTAATATTCGGCATGCTAATTACATTTCCGGTTGCCAAATTGCATTATCTCTTATAGTTTCCGAGATATGGACTATCGATAATTTACACCTTAGGCTCTGCTTCTAACTTGGGCCCAAATTGTAAAATGGTCTTACCTATTGACGATTTCGTTCCAATTCACATTCCAAGTAATATTCGGCTTGCTAATTACATTGCCGGTTGCCAAATTGCATTATCTCTTATAGTTTCCGAGATATGGTCTATCGATAATTTACACCTTAGGCTCTGCTTCTAACTTGGGCCCAAATTGTAAAATCGTCTTATCTATTGGCGATTTCGTTCCAATTCACATTCCAAGTAATATTCGGCATGCTAATTACATTGCCGGTTGCCAAATTGCATTATCTCTTATAGTTTCCGAGATATGGACTATCGATAATTTACACCTTAGGCTCTGCTTCTAACTTGGGCCCAAATTGTAAAATGGTCTTCTCTATTGGCGATTTCGTTCCAATTCACATTCCAAGTAATATTCGGCATGCTAATTACATTGCCGGTTGCCAAATTGCATTATCTCTTATAGTTTCCGAGATATGGACTATCGATAATTTACACCTTAGGCTCTGCTTCTAACTTGGGCCCAAATTGTAAAATGGTCTTATCTATTGGCGATTTCGTTCCAATTCACATTCCAAGTAATATTCGGCATGCTAATTACATTGCCGGTTGCCAAATTGCATTATCTCTTATAGTTTCCGAGATATGGACTATCGATAATTTACACCTTAGGCTCTGCTTCTAACTTGGGCCCAAATTGTAAAATGGTCTTCTCTATTGGCGATTTCGTTCCAATTCACATTCCAAGTAATATTCGGCATGCTAATTACATTGCCGGTTGCCAAATTGCATTATCTCTTATACTTTCCGAGATATGGACTATCGATAATTTACACCTTAGGCTCTGCTTCTAACTTGGGCCCAAATTGTAAAATGGTCTTATCTATTGGCGATTTCGTTCCAATTCACATTCCAAGTAATATTCGGCATGCTAATTACATTGCCGGTTGCCAAATTGCATTATCTCTTATAGTTTCCGAGATATGGACTATCGATAATTTACACCTTAGGCTCTGCTTCTAACTTGGGCCCAAATTGTAAAATGGTCTTCTCTATTGGCGATTTCGTTCCAATTCACATTCCAAGTAATATTAGGCATGCTAATTGCATTGCCGTTTGCCAAATTGCATTATCTCTTATAGTTTCCGAGATATGGACTATCGATAATTTACACCTTAGGCTCTGCTTCTAACTTGGGCCCAAATTGTAAAATGGTCTTATCTATTGGCGATTTCGTTCCAATTCACATTCCAAGTAATATTCGGCATGCTAATTACATTGCCGGTTGCCAAATTGCATTATCTCTTATAGTTTCCGAGATATGGACTATCGATAATTTACACCTTAGGCTCTGCTTCTAACTTGGGCCCAAATTGTAAAATGGTCTTCTCTATTGGCGATTTCGTTCCAATTCACATTCCAAGTAATATTCGGCATGCTAATTACATTACCGTTTGCCAAATTGCATTATCTCTTATAGTTTCCGAGATATGGACTATCGATAATTTACACCTTAGGCTCTGCTTCTAACTTGGGCCCAAATTGTAAAATGGTCTTCTCTATTGGCGATTTCGTTCCAATTCACATTCCAAGTAATATTCGGCATGCTAATTACATTGCCGGTTGCCAAATTGCATTATCTCTTATAGTTTCCGAGATATGGACTATCGATAATTTACACCTTAGGCTCTGCTTCTAACTTGGGCCCAAATTGTAAAATCGTCTTATCTATTGGCGATTTCGTTCCAATTCACATTCCAAGTAATATTCGGCATGCTAATTACATTGCCGGTTGCCAAATTGCATTATCTCTTATAGTTTCCGAGATATGGACTATCGGTAATTTACACCTTAGGCTCTGCTTCTAACTTGGGCCCAAATTGTAAAATGGTCTTATCTATTGGCGATTTCGTTCCAATTCACATTCCAAGTAATATCCGGCATGCTAATTACATTGCCGGTTGCCAAATTGAATTATCTCTTATAGTTTCCGAGATATGGACTATCGATAATTTACACCTTAGGCTCTGCTTCTAACTTGGGCCCAAATTGTAAAATGGTCTTACCTATTGGCGATTTCGTTCCAATTCACATTCCAAGTAATATTCGGCTTGCTAATTACATTGCCGGTTGCCAAATTGCATTATCTCTTATAGTTTCCGAGATATGGACTATCGATAATTTACACCTTAGGCTCTGCTTCTAACTTGGGCCCAAATTGTAAAATGGTCTTATCTATTGGCGATTTCGTTCCAATTCACATTCCAAGTAATATTCGGCATGCTAATTACATTGCCGTCTGCCAAATTGCATTATCTCTTATAGTTTCCGAGATATGGACTATCGATAATTTACATTTTAGGCTCTGCTTCTAACTTGGGCCCAAATTGTAAAATCGTCTTATCTATTGGCGATTTGGTTCCAATTCACATTCCAAGTAATATTCGGCATGCTAATTACGTTGCCGGTTGCCAAATTGCATTATCTCTTATAGTTTCCGAGATATGGACTATCGATAATTTACACCTTAGGCTCTGCTTCTAACTTGGGCCCAAATTGTAAAATGGTCTTCTCTATTGGCGATTTCGTTCCAATTCACATTCCAAGTAATATTCGACATGCTAATTACATTGCCGGTTGCCAAATTGCATTATCTCTTATAGTTTCCGAGATATGGACTATCGATAATTTACACCTTAGGCTCTGCTTCTAACTTGGGCCCAAATTGTAAAATGGTCTTATCTATTGGCGATTTCGTTCCAATTCACATTCCAAGTAATATTCGGCATGCTAATTACATTGCCGGTTGCCAAATTGCATTATCTCTTATAGTTTCCGAGATATGGACTATCGATAATTTACACCTTAGGCTCTGCTTCTAACTTGGGCCCAAATTGTAAAATGGTCTTCTCTATTGGCGATTTCGTTCCAATTCACATTCCAAGTAATATTCGGCATGCTAATTACATTGCCGGTTGCCAAATTGCATTATATCTTATAGTTTCCGAGATATGGACTATCGATAATTTACACCTTAGGCTCTGCTTCTAACTTGGGCCCAAATTGTAAAATGGCCTTCTCTATTGGCGATTTCGTTCCAATTCACATTCCAAGTAATATTCGGCATGCTAATTACATTGCCGGTTGCCAAATTGCATTATCTCTTATAGTTTCCGAGATATGGACTATCGATAATTTACACCTTAGGCTCTGCTTCTATCTTGGGCCCAAATTTTAAAATCGTCTTATCTATTTTCGATTTCGTTCCAATTCACATTCCAAGTAATATTCGGCATGCTAATTACATTGCCGGTTGCCAAATTGCATTATCTCTTATAGTTTCCGAGATATGGACTATCGGTAATTTACACCTTAGGCTCTGCTTCTAACTTGGGCCCAAATTGTAAAATGGCCTTATCTATTGGCGATTTCGTTCCAATTCACATTCCAAGTAATATCCGGCATGCTAATTACATTGCCGGTTGCCAAATTGAATTATCTCTTATAGTTTCCGAGATATGGACTATCGATAATTTACACCTTAGGCTCTGCTTCTAACTTGGGCCCAAATTGTAAAATGGTCTTACCTATTGGCGATTTCGTTCCAATTCACATTCCAAGTAATATTCGGCTTGCTAATTACATTGCCGGTTGCCAAATTGCATTATCTCTTATAGTTTCCGAGATATGGACTATCGATAATTTATACCTTAGGCTCTGCTTCTAACTTGGGCCCAAATTGTAAAATGGCCTTATCTATTGGCGATTTCGTTCCAATTCACATTCCAAGTAATATTCGGCATGCTAATTACATTGCCGGTTGCCAAATTGCATTATCTCTTATAGTTTCCGAGATATGGACTATCGATAATTTACATCTTAGGCTCTGCTTCTAACTTGGGCCCAAATTGTAAAATCGTCTTATCTATTGGCGATTTCGTTCCAATTCACATTCCAAGTAATATTCGGCATGCTAATTACATTGCCGGTTGCCAAATTGCATTATCTCTTATAGTTTCCGAGATATGGACTATCGATAATTTACACCTTAGGCTCTGCTTCTAACTTGGGCCCAAATTGTAAAATGGTCTTATCTATTGGCGATTTCGTCCCAATTCACATTCCAAGTGATATTCGGCATGCTAATTACATTGCCGGTTGCGAAATTGCATTATCTCTTATAGTTTCCGAGATATGGACTATCAATAATTTACACCTTAGGCTCTGCTTCTAACTTGGGCCCAAATTGTAAAATGGTCTTATCTATTGGCGATTTCGTTCCAATTCACATTCCAAGTAATATTCGGCATGCTAATTACATTGCCGGTTGCCAAATTGCATTATCTCTTATAGTTTCCGAGATATGGACTATCGATAATTTACACCTTGGGCTCTGCTTCTAACTTGGGCCCAAATTGTAAAATGGTCTTATCTATTGGCGATTTCGTTCCAATTCACATTCCAAGTAATATTCGGCATGCTAATTACATTGCCGGTTGCCAAATTGCATTATCTCTTATAGTTTCCGAGATATGGACTATCGATAATTTACACCTTAGGGTCTGCTTCTAACTTGGGCCCAAATTGTAAAATGGTCTTATCTATTGGCGATTTCGTCCCAATTCACATTCCAAGTGATATTCGGCATGCTAATTACATTGCCGGTTGCGAAATTGCATTATCTCTTATAGTTTCCGAGATATGGACTATCAATAATTTACACCTTAGGCTCTGCTTCTAACTTGGGCCCAAATTGTAAAATGGTCTTATCTATTGGCGATTTCGTTCCAATTCACATTCCAAGTAATATTCGGCATGCTAATTACATTGCCGGTTGCCAAATTGCATTATCTCTTATAGTTTCCGAGATATGGACTATCGATAATTTACACCTTGGGCTCTGCTTCTAACTTAGGCCCAAATTGTAAAATGGTCTTATCTATTGGCGATTTCGTTCCAATTCACATTCCAAGTAATATTCGGCATGCTAATTACATTGCCGGTTGCCAAATTGCATTATCTCTTATAGTTTCCGAGATATGGACTATCGATAATTTACACCTTAGGCTCTGCTTCTAACTTGGGCCCAAATTGTAAAATGGTCTTATCTATTGGCGATTTCGTTCCAATTCACATTCCAAGTAATATTCGGCATGCTAATTACATTGCCGGTTGCCAAATTGCATTATCTCTTATAGTTTCCGAGATATGGACTATCGATAATTTACACCTTAGGCTCTGCTTCTAACTTGGGCCCAAATTGTAAAATGGTCTTATCTATTGGCGATTTCGTTCCAATTCACATTCCAAGTAATATTCGGCATGCTAATTACATTGCCGGTTGCCAAATTGCATTATCTCTTATAGTTTCCGAGATATGGACTATCGATAATTTACACCTTAGGCTCTGCTTCTAACTTGGGCCCAAATTGTAAAATGGTCTTATCTATTGGCGATTTCGTTCCAATTCACATTCCGAGTAATATTCGGCATGCTAATTACATTGCCGGTTGCCAAATTGCATTATCTCTTATAGTTTCCGAGATATGGACTATCGATAATTTACACCTTAGGCTCTGCTTCTAACTTGGGCCCAAATTGTAAAATGGTCTTCTCTATTGGCGATTTCGTTCCAATTCACATTCCAAGTAATATTCGGCTTGCTAATTACATTGCCGGTTGCCAAATTGCATTATCTCTTATAGTTTCCGAGATATGGTCTATCGATAATTTACACCTTAGGCTCTGCTTCTAACTTGGGCCCAAATTGTAAAATCGTCTTATCTATTGGCGATTTCGTTCCAATTCACATTCCAAGTAATATTCGGCATGCTAATTACATTGCCGGTTGCCAAATTGCATTATCTCTTATAGTTTCCGAGATATGGACTATCGATAATTTACACCTTAGGCTCTGCTTCTAACTTGGGCCCAAATTGTAAAATGGTCTTCTCTATTGGTGATTTCGTTCCAATTCACATTCCAAGTAATATTCGGCATGCTAATTACATTGCCGGTTGCCAAATTGCATTATCTCTTATAGTTTCCGAGATATGGACTATCGATAATTTACACCTTAGGCTCTGCTTCTAACTTGGGCCCAAATTGTAAAATGGTCTTATCTATTGGCGATTTCGTTCCAATTCACATTCCAAGTAATATTCGGCATGCTAATTACATTGCCGGTTGCCAAATTGCATTATCTCTTATAGTTTCCGAGATATGGACTATCGATAATTTACACCTTAGGCTCTGCTTCTAACTTGGGCCCAAATTGTAAAATGGTCTTCTCTATTGGCGATTTCGTTCCAATTCACATTCCAAGTAATATTCGGCATGCTAATTACATTGCCGTTTGCCAAATTGCATTATCTCTTATAGTTTCCGAGATATGGACTATCGATAATTTACACCTTAGGCTCTGCTTCTAACTTGGGCCCAAATTGTAAAATGGTCTTATCTATTGGCGATTTCGTTCCAATTCACATTCCAAGAAATATTCGGCATGCTAATTACATTGCCGGTTGCCAAATTGCATTATCTCTTATAGTTTAAGAGATATGGACTATCGATAATTTACACCTTAGGCTCTGCTTCTAACTTGGGCCCAAATTGTAAAATGGTCTTATCTATTGGCGATTTCGTTCCAATTCACATTCCAAGTAATATCCGGCATGCTAATTACATTGCCGGTTGCCAAATTGCATTATCTCTTATAGTTTCCGAGATATGGACTATCGATAATTTACACCTTAGGCTCTGCTTCTAACTTGGGCCCAAATTGTAAAATCGTCTTATCTATTGGCGATTTCGTTCCAATTCACATTCCAAGTAATATTCGGCATGCTAATTACATTGCCGGTTGCCAAATTGCATTATCTCTTATAGTTTCCGAGATATGGACTATCGGTAATTTACACCTTAGGCTCTGCTTCTAACTTGGGCCCAAATTGTAAAATGGTCTTATCTATTGGCGATTTCGTTCCAATTCACATTCCAAGTAATATTCGGCATGCTAATTACATTGCCGGTTGCCAAATTGCATTATCTCTTATAGTTTCCGAGATATGGACTATCGATAATTTACACCTTAGGCTCTGCTTCTAACTTGGGCCCAAATTGTAAAATGGTCTTATCTATTGGCGATTTCGTTCCAATTCACATTCCAAGTAATATTCGGCATGCTAATTACATTGCCGGTTGCCAAATTGCATTATCTCTTATAGTTTCCGAGATATGGACTATCGATAATTTACACCTTAGGCTCTGCTTCTAACTTGGGCCCAAATTGTAAAATCGTCTTATCTATTGGCGATTTCGTTCCAATTCACATTCCAAGTAATATTCGGCATGCTAATTACATTGCCGGTTGCCAAATTGCATTATCTCTTATAGTTTCCGAGATATGGACTATCGATAATTTACACCTTAGGCTCTGCTTCTAACTTGGGCCCAAATTGTAAAATGGTCTTCTCTATTGGCGATTTCGTTCCAATTCACATTCCAAGTAATATTCAGCATGCTAATTACATTGCCGGTTGCCAAATTGCATTATCTCTTATAGTTTCCGAGATATGGACTATCGATAATTTACACCTTAGGCTCTGCTTCTAACTTGGGCCCAAATTGTAAAATCGTCTTATCTATTGGCGATTTCGTTCCAATTCACATTCCAAGTAATATTCAGCATGCTAATTACATTGCCGGTTGCCAAATTGCATTATCTCTTATAGTTTCCGAGATATGGACTATCGATAATTTACACCTTAGGCTCTGCTTCTAACTTGGGCCCAAATTGTAAAATGGTCTTCTCTATTGGCGATTTCGTTCCAATTCACATTCCAAGTAATATTCGGCATGCTAATTACATTGCCGTTTGCCAAATTGCATTATCTCTTATAGTTTCCGAGATATGGACTATCGGTAATTTACACCTTAGGCTCTGCTTCTAACTTGGGCCCAAATTGTAAAATGGTCTTCTCTATTGGCGATTTCGTTCCAATTCACATTCCAAGTAATATTCGGCATGCTAATTACATTGCCGGTTGCCAAATTGAATTACCTCTTATAGTTTCCGAGATATGGACTATCGATAATTTACACCTTAGGCTCTGCTTCTAACTTGGGCCCAAATTGTAAAATGGTCTTATCTATTGGCGATTTCGTTCCAATTCACATTCCAAGTAATATTCGGCATACTAATTACATTGCCGGTTGCCAAATTGCATTATCTCTTATAGTTTCCGAGATATGGACTATCGATAATTTACACCTTAGGCTCTGCTTCTAACTTGGGCCCAAATTGTAAAATGGTCTTACCTATTGGCGATTTCGTTCCAATTCACATTCCAAGTAATATTCGGCATGCTAATTACATTGCCGGTTGCCAAATTGCATTATCTCTTATAGTTTCCGAGATATGGACTATCGATAATTTACACCTTAGGCTCTACTTCTAACTTGGGCCCAAATTGTAAAATGGTCTTATCTATTGGCGAATTCGTTCCAATTCACACTCCAAGTAATATTCGGCATGCTAATTACATTGCCGGTTGCGAAATTGCATTATCTCTTATAGTTTCCGAGATATGGACTATCAATAATTTACACCTTAGGCTCTGCTTCTAACTTGGGCCCAAATTGTAAAATGGTCTTACCTATTGGCGATTTCGTTCCAATTCACATTCCAAGTAATATTCGGCATGCTAATTACATTGCCGGTTGCCAAATTGCATTATCTCTTATAGTTTCCGAGATATGGACTATCGGTAATTTACACCTTAGGCTCTGCTTCTAACTTGGGCCCAAATTGTAAAATGGTCTTATCTATTGGCGATTTCGTTCCAATTCACATTCCAAGTAATATCCGGCATGCTAATTACATTGCCGGTTGCCAAATTGAATTATCTCTTATAGTTTCCGAGATATGGACTATCGATAATTTACACCTTAGGCTCTGCTTCTAACTTGGGCCCAAATTGTAAAATGGTCTTACCTATTGGTGATTTCGTTCCAATTCACATTCCAAGTAATATTCGGCATGCTAATTACATTGCCGGTTGCCAAATTGCATTATCTCTTATAGTTTCCGAGATATGGACTATCGATAATTTACACCTTAGGCTCTGCTTCTAACTTGGGCCCAAATTGTAAAATGGTCTTATCTATTGGCGATTTCGTTCCAATTCACATTCCAAGTAATATTCGGCATGCTAATTACATTGCCGGTTGCCAAATTGCATTATCTCTTATAGTTTCCGAGATATGGACTATCGATAATTTACACCTTAGGCTCTGCTTCTAACTTGGGCCCAAATTGTAAAATGGTCTTACCTATTGGCGATTTCGTTCCAATTCACATTCCAAGTAATATTCGGCTTGCTAATTACATTGCCGGTTGCCAAATTGCATTATCTCTTATAGTTTCCGAGATATGGTCTATCGATAATTTACACCTTAGGCTCTGCTTCTAACTTGGGCCCAAATTGTAAAATCGTCTTATCTATTGGCGATTTCGTTCCAATTCACATTCCAAGTAATATTCGGCATGCTAATTACATTGCCGGTTGCCAAATTGCATTATCTCTTATAGTTTCCGAGATATGGACTATCGATAATTTACACCTTAGGCTCTGCTTCTAACTTGGGCCGAAATTGTAAAATGGTCTTCTCTATTGGCGATTACGTTCCAATTCACATTCCAAGTAATATTCGGCATGCTAATTACATTGCCGGTTGCCAAATTGCATTATCTCTTATAGTTTCCGAGATAAGGACTATCGATAATTTACACCTTAGGCTCTGCTTCTAACTTGGGCCCAAATTGTAAAATGGTCTTATCTATTGGCGATTTTGTTCCAATTCACATTCCAAGTAATATTCGGCATGCTAATTACATTGCCGGTTGCCAAATTGCATTATCTCTTATAGTTTCCGAGATATGGACTATCGATAATTTACACCTTAGGCTCTGCTTCTAACTTGGGCCCAAATTGTAAAATGGTCTTCTCTATTGGCGATTTCGTTCCAATTCACATTCCAAGTAATATTCGGCATGCTAATTACATTGCCGGTTGCCAAATTGCATTATCTCTTATAGTTTCCGAGATATGGACTATCGATAATTTACACCTTAGGCTCTGCTTCTAACTTGGGCCCAAATTGTAAAATGGTCTTATCTATTGGCGATTTCGTTCCAATTCACATTCCAAGTAATATTCGGCATGCTAATTACATTGCCGGTTGCCAAATTGCATTATCTCTTATAGTTTCCGAGATATGGACTATCGATAATTTACACCTTAGGCTCTGCTTCTAACTTGGGCCCAAATTGTAAAATGGTCTTCTCTATTGGCGATTTCGTTCCAATTCACATTCCAAGTAATATTAGGCATGCTAATTACATTGCCGTTTGCCAAATTGCATTATCTCTTATAGTTTCCGAGATATGGACTATCGATAATTTACACCTTAGGCTCTGCTTCTAACTTGGGCCCAAATTGTAAAATGGTCTTATCTATTGGCGATTTCGTTCCAATTCACATTCCAAGTAATATTCGGCATGCTAATTACATTGCCGGTTGCCAAATTGCATTATCTCTTATAGTTTCCGAGATATGGACTATCGATAATTTACACCTTAGGCTCTGCTTCTAACTTGGGCCCAAATTGTAAAATGGTCTTCTCTATTGGCGATTTCGTTCCAATTCACATTCCAAGTAATATTCGGCATGCTAATTACATTGCCGTTTGCCAAATTGCATTATCTCTTATAGTTTCCGAGACATGGACTATCGATAATTTACACCTTAGGCTCTGCTTTTAACTTGGGCCCAAATTGTAAAATGGTCTTCTCTATTGGCGATTTCGTTCCAATTCACATTCCAAGTAATATTCGGCATGCTAATTACATTGCCGGTTGCCAAATTTCATTATCTCTTATAGTTTCCGAGATATGGACTATCGATAATTTACACCTTAGGCTCTGCTTCTAACTTGGGCCCAAATTGTAAAATCGTCTTATCTATTGGCGATTTCGTTCCAATTCACATTCCAAGTAATATTCGGCATGCTAATTACATTGCCGGTTGCCAAATTGCATTATCTCTTATAGTTTCCGAGATATGGACTATCGGTAATTTACACCTTAGGCTCTGCTTCTAACTTGGGCCCAAATTGTAAAATGGTCTTATCTATTGGCGATTTCGTTCCAATTCACATTCCAAGTAATATCCGGCATGCTAATTACATTGCCGGTTGCCAAATTGAATTATCTCTTATAGTTTCCGAGATATGGACTATCGATAATTTACACCTTAGGCTCTGCTTCTAACTTGGGCCCAAATTGTAAAATGGTCTTACCTATTGGCGATTTCGTTCCAATTCACATTCCAAGTAATATTCGGCTTGCTAATTACATTGCCGGTTGCCAAATTGCATTATCTCTTATAGTTTCCGAGATATGGACTATCGATAATTTACACCTTAGGCTCTGCTTCTAACTTGGGCCCAAATTGTAAAATGGTCTTATCTATTGGCGATTTCGTTCCAATTCACATTCCAAGTAATATTCGGCATGCTAATTACATTGCCGTTTGCCAAATTGCATTATCTCTTATAGTTTCCGAGATATGGACTATCGATAATTTACATTTTAGGCTCTGCTTCTAACTTGGGCCCAAATTGTAAAATCGTCTTATCTATTGGCGATTTGGTTCCAATTCACATTCCAAGTAATATTCGGCATGCTAATTACGTTGCCGGTTGCCAAATTGCATTATCTCTTATAGTTTCCGAGATATGGACTATCGATAATTTACACCTTAGGCTCTGCTTCTAACTTGGGCCCAAATTGTAAAATGGTCTTCTCTATTGGCGATTTCGTTCCAATTCACATTCCAAGTTATATTCGACATGCTAATTACATTGCCGGTTGCCAAATTGCATTATCTCTTATAGTTTCCGAGATATGGACTATCGATAATTTACACCTTAGGCTCTGCTTCTAACTTGGGCCCAAATTGTAAAATGGTCTTATCTATTGGCGATTTCGTTCCAATTCACATTCCAAGTAATATTCGGCATGCTAATTACATTGCCGGTTGCCAAATTGCATTATCTCTTATAGTTTCCGAGATATGGACTATCGATAATTTACACCTTAGGCTCTGCTTCTAACTTGGGCCCAAATTGTAAAATGGTCTTCTCTATTGGCGATTTCGTTCCAATTCACATTCCAAGTAATATTCGGCATGCTAATTACATTGCCGGTTGCCAAATTGCATTATATCTTATAGTTTCCGAGATATGGACTATCGATAATTTACACCTTAGGCTCTGCTTCTAACTTGGGCCCAAATTGTAAAATGGCCTTCTCTATTGGCGATTTCGTTCCAATTCACATTCCAAGTAATATTCGGCATGCTAATTACATTGCCGGTTGCCAAATTGCATTATCTCTTATAGTTTCCGAGATATGGACTATCGATAATTTACACCTTAGGCTCTGCTTCTATCTTGGGCCCAAATTTTAAAATCGTCTTATCTATTGGCGATTTCGTTCCAATTCACATTCCAAGTAATATTCGGCATGCTAATTACATTGCCGGTTGCCAAATTGCATTATCTCTTATAGTTTCCGAGATATGGACTATCGGTAATTTACACCTTAGGCTCTGCTTCTAACTTGGGCCCAAATTGTAAAATGGTCTTATCTATTGGCGATTTCGTTCCAATTCACATTCCAAGTAATATCCGGCATGCTAATTACATTGCCGGTTGCCAAATTGAATTATCTCTTATAGTTTCCGAGATATGGACTATCGATAATTTACACCTTAGGCTCTGCTTCTAACTTGGGCCCAAATTGTAAAATGGTCTTACCTATTGGCGATTTCGTTCCAATTCACATTCCAAGTAATATTCGGCTTGCTAATTACATTGCCGGTTGCCAAATTGCATTATCTCTTATAGTTTCCGAGATATGGACTATCGATAATTTATACCTTAGGCTCTGCTTCTAACTTGGGCCCAAATTGTAAAATGGTCTTATCTATTGGCGATTTCGTTCCAATTCACATTCCAAGTAATATTCGGCATGCTAATTAAATTGCCGGTTGCCAAATTGCATTATCTCTTATAGTTTCCGAGATATGGACTATCGATAATTTACATCTTAGGCTCTGCTTCTAACTTGGGCCCAAATTGTAAAATCGTCTTATCTATTGGCGATTTCGTTCCAATTCACATTCCAAGTAATATTCGGCATGCTAATTACATTGCCGGTTGCCAAATTGCATTATCTCTTATAGTTTCCGAGATATGGACTATCGATAATTTACACCTTAGGCTCTGCTTCTAACTTGGGCCCAAATTGTAAAATGGTCTTATCTATTGGCGATTTCGTCCCAATTCACATTCCAAGTGATATTCGGCATGCTAATTACATTGCCGGTTGCGAAATTGCATTATCTCTTATAGTTTCCGAGATATGGACTATCAATAATTTACACCTTAGGCTCTGCTTCTAACTTGGGCCCAAATTGTAAAATGGTCTTATCTATTGGCGATTTCGTTCCAATTCACATTCCAAGTAATACTCGGCATGCTAATTACATTGCCGGTTGCCAAATTGCATTATCTCTTATAGTTTCCGAGATATGGACTATCGATAATTTACACCTTGGGCTCTGCTTCTAACTTGGGCCGAAATTGTAAAATGGTCTTATCTATTGGCGATTTCGTTCCAATTCACATTCCAAGTAATATTCGGCATGCTAATTACATTGCCGGTTGCCAAATTGCATTATCTCTTATAGTTTCCGAGATATGGACTATCGATAATTTACACCTTAGGGTCTGCTTCTAACTTGGGCCCAAATTGTAAAATGGTCTTATCTATTGGCGATTTCGTCCCAATTCACATTCCAAGTGATATTCGGCATGCTTATTACATTGCCGGTTGCGAAATTGCATTATCTCTTATAGTTTCCGAGATATGGACTATCAATAATTTACACCTTAGGCTCTGCTTCTAACTTGGGCCCAAATTGTAAAATGGTCTTATCTATTGGCGATTTCGTTCCAATTCACATTCCAAGTAATATTCGGCATGCTAATTACATTGCCGGTTGCCAAATTGCATTATCTCTTATAGTTTCCGAGATATAGACTATCGATAATTTACACCTTGGGCTCTGCTTCTAACTTGGGCCCAAATTGTAAAATGGTCTTATCTATTGGCGATTTCGTTCCAATTCACATTCCAAGTAATATTCGGCATGCTAATTACATTGCCGGTTGCCAAATTGCATTATCTCTTATAGTTTCCGAGATATGGACTATCGATAATTTACACCTTAGGCTCTGCTTCTAACTTGGGCCCAAATTGTAAAATGGTCTTATCTATTGGCGATTTCGTTCCAATTCACATTCCAAGTAATATTCGGCATGCTAATTACATTGCCGGTTGCCAAATTGCATTATCTCTTATAGTTTCCGAGATATGGACTATCGAGAATTTACACCTTAGGCTCTGCTTCTAACTTGGGCCCAAATTGTAAAATGGTCTTATCTATTGGCGATTTCGTTCCAATTCACATTCCAAGTAATATTCGGCATGCTAATTACATTGCCGGTTGCCAAATTGCATTATCTCTTATAGTTTCCGAGATATGGACTATCGATAATTTACACCTTAGGCTCTGCTTCTAACTTGGGCCCAAATTGTAAAATGGTCTTATCTATTGGCGATTTCGTTCCAATTCACATTCCGAGTAATATTCGGCATGCTAATTACATTGCCGGTTGCCAAATTGCATTATCTCTTATAGTTTCCGAGATATGGACTATCGATAATTTACACCTTAGGCTCTGCTTCTAACTTGGGCCCAAATTGTAAAATTGTCTTCTCTATTGGCGATTTCGTTCCAATTCACATTCCAAGTAATATTCGGCATGCTAATTACATTGCCGGTTGCCAAATTGCATTATCTCTTATAGTTTCCGAGATATGGACTATCGATAATTTACACCTTAGGCTCTGCTTCTAACTTGGGCCCAAATTGTAAAATGGTCTTATCTATTGGCGATTTCGTTCCAATTCACATTCCAAGTAATATTCGGCATGCTAATTACATTGCCGGTTGCCAAATTGCATTATCTCTTATAGTTTCCGAGATATGGACTATCGATAATTTACACCTTAGGCTCTGCTTCTAACTTGGGCCCAAATTGTAAAATGGTCTTATCTATTGGCGATTTCGTTCCAATTCACATTCCAAGTAATATTCGGCATGCTAATTACATTGCCGGTTGCCAAATTGCATTATCTCTTATAGTTTCCGAGATATGGACTATCGATAATTTACACCTTAGGCTCTGCTTCTAACTTGGGCCCAAATTGTAAAATGGTCTTATCTATTGGCGATTTCGTTCCAATTCACATTCCAAGTAATATTCGGCATGCTAATTACATTGCCGGTTGCCAAATTGCATTATCTCTTATAGTTTCCGAGATATGGACTATCGATAATTTACACCTTAGGCTCTGCTTCTAACTTTGGGCCCAAATTGTAAAATGGTCTTATCTATTGGCGATTTCGTTCCAATTCACATTCCGAGTAATATTCGGCATGCTAATTACATTGCCGGTTGCCAAATTGCATTATCTCTTATAGTTTCCGAGATATGGACTATCGATAATTTACACCTTAGGCTCTGCTTCTAACTTGGGCCCAAATTGTAAAATGGTCTTCTCTATTGGCGATTTCGTTCCAATTCACATTCCAAGTAATATTCGGCTTGCTAATTACATTGCCGGTTGCCAAATTGCATTATCTCTTATAGTTTCCGAGATATGGTCTATCGATAATTTACACCTTAGGCTCTGCTTCTAACTTGGGCCCAAATTGTAAAATCGTCTTATCTATTGGCGATTTCGTTCCAATTCACATTCCAAGTAATATTCGGCATGCTAATTACATTGCCGGTTGCCAAATTGCATTATCTCTTATAGTTTCCGAGATATGGACTATCAATAATTTACACCTTAGGCTCTGCTTCTAACTTGGGCCCAAATTGTAAAATGGTCTTATCTATTGGCGATTTCGTTCCAATTCACATTCCAAGTAATACTCGGCATGCTAATTACATTGCCGGTTGCCAAATTGCATTATCTCTTATAGTTTCCGAGATATGGACTATCGATAATTTACACCTTGGGCTCTGCTTCTAACTTGGGCCGAAATTGTAAAATGGTCTTATCTATTGGCGATTTCGTTCCAATTCACATTCCAAGTAATATTCGGCATGCTAATTACATTGCCGGTTGCCAAATTGCATTATCTCTTATAGTTTCCGAGATATGGACTATCGATAATTTACACCTTAGGGTCTGCTTCTAACTTGGGCCCAAATTGTAAAATGGTCTTATCTATTGGCGATTTCGTCCCAATTCACATTCCAAGTGATATTCGGCATGCTTATTACATTGCCGGTTGCGAAATTGCATTATCTCTTATAGTTTCCGAGATATGGACTATCAATAATTTACACCTTAGGCTCTGCTTCTAACTTGGGCCCAAATTGTAAAATGGTCTTATCTATTGGCGATTTCGTTCCAATTCACATTCCAAGTAATATTCGGCATGCTAATTACATTGCCGGTTGCCAAATTGCATTATCTCTTATAGTTTCCGAGATATAGACTATCGATAATTTACACCTTGGGCTCTGCTTCTAACTTGGGCCCAAATTGTAAAATGGTCTTATCTATTGGCGATTTCGTTCCAATTCACATTCCAAGTAATATTCGGCATGCTAATTACATTGCCGGTTGCCAAATTGCATTATCTCTTATAGTTTCCGAGATATGGACTATCGATAATTTACACCTTAGGCTCTGCTTCTAACTTGGGCCCAAATTGTAAAATGGTCTTATCTATTGGCGATTTCGTTCCAATTCACATTCCAAGTAATATTCGGCATGCTAATTACATTGCCGGTTGCCAAATTGCATTATCTCTTATAGTTTCCGAGATATGGACTATCGATAATTTACACCTTAGGCTCTGCTTCTAACTTGGGCCCAAATTGTAAAATGGTCTTATCTATTGGCGATTTCGTTCCAATTCACATTCCAAGTAATATTCGGCATGCTAATTACATTGCCGGTTGCCAAATTGCATTATCTCTTATAGTTTCCGAGATATGGACTATCGATAATTTACACCTTAGGCTCTGCTTCTAACTTGGGCCCAAATTGTAAAATGGTCTTATCTATTGGCGATTTCGTTCCAATTCACATTCCGAGTAATATTCGGCATGCTAATTACATTGCCGGTTGCCAAATTGCATTATCTCTTATAGTTTCCGAGATATGGACTATCGATAATTTACACCTTAGGCTCTGCTTCTAACTTGGGCCCAAATTGTAAAATTGTCTTCTCTATTGGCGATTTCGTTCCAATTCACATTCCAAGTAATATTCGGCATGCTAATTACATTGCCGGTTGCCAAATTGCATTATCTCTTATCGTTTCCGAGATATGGACTATCGATAATTTACACCTTAGGCTCTGCTTCTAACTTGGGCCCAAATTGTAAAATGGTCTTATCTATTGGCGATTTCGTTCCAATTCACATTCCAAGTAATATTCGGCATGCTAATTACATTGCCGGTTGCCAAATTGCATTATCTCTTATAGTTTCCGAGATATGGACTATCGATAATTTACACCTTAGGCTCTGCTTCTAACTTGGGCCCAAATTGTAAAATGGTCTTATCTATTGGCGATTTCGTTCCAATTCACATTCCAAGTAATATTCGGCATGCTAATTACATTGCCGGTTGCCAAATTGCATTATCTCTTATAGTTTCCGAGATATGGACTATCGATAATTTACACCTTAGGCTCTGCTTCTAACTTGGGCCCAAATTGTAAAATGGTCTTATCTATTGGCGATTTCGTTCCAATTCACATTCCGAGTAATATTCGGCATGCTAATTACATTGCCGGTTGCCAAATTGCATTATCTCTTATAGTTTCCGAGATATGGACTATCGATAATTTACACCTTAGGCTCTGCTTCTAACTTGGGCCCAAATTGTAAAATGGTCTTCTCTATTGGCGATTTCGTTCCAATTCACATTCCAAGTAATATTCGGCTTGCTAATTACATTGCCGGTTGCCAAATTGCATTATCTCTTATAGTTTCCGAGATATGGTCTATCGATAATTTACACCTTAGGCTCTGCTTCTAACTTGGGCCCAAATTGTAAAATCGTCTTATCTATTGGCGATTTCGTTCCAATTCACATTCCAAGTAATATTCGGCATGCTAATTACATTGCCGGTTGCCAAATTGCATTATCTCTTATAGTTTCCGAGATATGGACTATCGATAATTTACACCTTAGGCTCTGCTTCTAACTTGGGCCCAAATTGTAAAATGGTCTTCTCTATTGGTGATTTCGTTCCAATTCACATTCCAAGTAATATTCGGCATGCTAATTACATTGCCGGTTGCCAAATTGCATTATCTCTTATAGTTTCCGAGATATGGACTATCGATAATTTACACCTTAGGCTCTGCTTCTAACTTGGGCCCAAATTGTAAAATGGTCTTATCTATTGGCGATTTCGTTCCAATTCACATTCCAAGTAATATTCGGCATGCTAATTACATTGCCGGTTGCCAAATTGCATTATCTCTTATAGTTTCCGAGATATGGACTATCGATAATTTACACCTTAGGCTCTGCTTCTAACTTGGGCCCAAATTGTAAAATGGTCTTCTCTATTGGCGATTTCGTTCCAATTCACATTCCAAGTAATATTCGGCATGCTAATTACATTGCCGTTTGCCAAATTGCATTATCTCTTATAGTTTCCGAGATATGGACTATCGATAATTTACACCTTAGGCTCTGCTTCTAACTTGGGCCCAAATTGTAAAATGGTCTTATCTATTGGCGATTTCGTTCCAATTCACATTCCAAGAAATATTCGGCATGCTAATTACATTGCCGGTTGCCAAATTGCATTATCTCTTATAGTTTAAGAGATATGGACTATCGATAATTTACACCTTAGGCTCTGCTTCTAACTTGGGCCCAAATTGTAAAATGGTCTTATCTATTGGCGATTTCGTTCCAATTCACATTCCAAGTAATATCCGGCATGCTAATTACATTGCCGGTTGCCAAATTGCATTATCTCTTATAGTTTCCGAGATATGGACTATCTATAATTTACACCTTAGGCTCTGCTTCTAACTTGGGCCCAAATTGTAAAATCGTCTTATCTATTGGCGATTTCGTTCCAATTCACATTCCAAGTAATATTCGGCATGCTAATTACATTGCCGGTTGCCAAATTGCATTATCTCTTATAGTTTCCGAGATATGGACTATCGGTAATTTACACCTTAGGCTCTGCTTCTAACTTGGGCCCAAATTGTAAAATGGTCTTATCTATTGGCGATTTCGTTCCAATTCACATTCCAAGTAATATCGCGCATGCTAATTACATTGCCGGTTGCCAAATTGAATTATCTCTTATAGTTTCCGAGATATGGACTATCGATAATTTACACCTTAGGCTCTGCTTCTAACTTGGGCCCAAATTGTAAAATGGTCTTACCTATTGGCGATTTCGTTCCAATTCACATTCCAAGTAATATTCGGCATGCTAATTACATTGCCGGTTGCCAAATTGCATTATCTCTTATAGTTTCCGAGATATGGACTATCGATAATTTACACCTTAGGCTCTGCTTCTAACTTGGGCCCAAATTGTAAAATGGTCTTATCTATTGGCGATTTCGTTCCAATTCACATTCCAAGTAATATTCGGCATGCTAATTACATTGCCGGTTGCCAAATTGCATTATCTCTTATAGTTTCCGAGATATGGACTATCGATAATTTACACCTTAGGCTCTGCTTCTAACTTGGGCCCAAATTGTAAAATGGTCTTACCTATTGGCGATTTCGTTCCAATTCACATTCCAAGTAATATTCGGCTTGCTAATTACATTGCCGGTTGCCAAATTGCATTATCTCTTATAGTTTCCGAGATATGGTCTATCGATTATTTACACCTTAGGCTCTGCTTCTAACTTGGGCCCAAATTGTAAAATCGTCTTATCTATTGGCGATTTCGTTCCAATTCACATTCCAAGTAATATTCGGCATGCTAATTACATTGCCGGTTGCCAAATTGCATTATCTCTTATAGTTTCCGAGATATGGACTATCGATAATTTACACCTTAGGCTCTGCTTCTAACTTGGGCCCAAATTGTAAAATGGTCTTCTCTATTGGCGATTTCGTTCCAATTCACATTCCAAGTAATATTCGGCATGCTAATTACATTGCCGGTTGCCAAATTGCATTATCTCTTATAGTTTCCGAGATATGGACTATCGATAATTTACACCTTAGGCTCTGCTTCTAACTTGGGCCCAAATTGTAAAATGGTCTTATCTATTGGCGATTTCGTTCCAATTCACATTCCAAGTAATATTCAGCATGCTAATTACATTGCCGGTTGCCAAATTGCATTATCTCTTATAGTTTCCGAGATATGGACTATCGATAATTTACACCTTAGGCTCTGCTTCTAACTTGGGCCCAAATTGTAAAATGGTCTTCTCTATTGGCGATTTCGTTCCAATTCACATTCCAAGTAATATTCGGCATGCTAATTACATTGCCGTTTGCCAAATTGCATTATCTCTTATAGTTTCCGAGATATGGACTATCGGTAATTTACACCTTAGGCTCTGCTTCTAACTTGGGCCCAAATTGTAAAATGGTCTTCTCTATTGGCGATTTCGTTCCAATTCACATTCCAAGTAATATTCGGCATGCTAATTACATTGCCGGTTGCCAAATTGAATTACCTCTTATAGTTTCCGAGATATGGACTATCGATAATTTACACCTTAGGCTCTGCTTCTAACTTGGGCCCAAATTGTAAAATGGTCTTATCTATTGGCGATTTCGTTCCAATTCACATTCCAAGTAATATTCGGCATACTAATTACATTGCCGGTTGCCAAATTGCATTATCTCTTATAGTTTCCGAGATAGGGACTATCGATAATTTACACCTTAGGCTCTGCTTCTAACTTGGGCCCAAATTGTAAAATGGTCTTACCTATTGGCGATTTCGTTCCAATTCACATTCCAAGTAATATTCGGCATGCTAATTACATTGCCGGTTGCCAAATTGCATTATCTCTTATAGTTTCCGAGATATGGACTATCGATAATTTACACCTTAGGCTCTACTTCTAACTTGGGCCCAAATTGTAAAATGGTCTTATCTATTGGCGATTTCGTTCCAATTCACATTCCAATTAATATTCGGCATGCTAATTACATTGCCGGTTGCCAAATTGCATTATCTCTTATAGTTTCCGAGATATGGACTATCAATAATTTACACCTTAGGCTCTGCTTCTAACTTGGGCCCAAATTGTAAAATGGTCTTATCTATTGGCGAATTCGTTCCAATTCACACTCCAAGTAATATTCGGCATGCTAATTACATTGCCGGTTGCGAAATTGCATTATCTCTTATAGTTTCCGAGATATGGACTATCAATAATTTACACCTTAGGCTCTGCTTCTAACTTGGGCCCAAATTGTAAAATGGTCTTACCTATTGGCGATTTCGTTCCAATTCACATTCCAAGTAATATTCGGCATGCTAATTACATTGCCGGTTGCCAAATTGCATTATCTCTTATAGTTTCCGAGATATGGACTATCGGTAATTTACACCTTAGGCTCTGCTTCTAACTTGGGCCCAAATTGTAAAATTGTCTTATCTATTGGCGATTTCGTTCCAATTCACATTCCAAGTAATATCCGGCATGCTAATTACATTGCCGGTTGCCAAATTGAATTATCTCTTATAGTTTCCGAGATATGGACTATCGATAATTTACACCTTAGGCTCTGCTTCTAACTTGGGCCCAAATTGTAAAATGGTCTTACCTATTGGTGATTTCGTTCCAATTCACATTCCAAGTAATATTCGGCATGCTAATTACATTGCCGGTTGCCAAATTGCATTATCTCTTATAGTTTCCGAGATATGGACTATCGATAATTTACACCTTAGGCTCTGCTTCTAACTTGGGCCCAAATTGTAAAATGGTCTTATCTATTGGCGATTTCGTTCCAATTCACATTCCAAGTAATATTCGGCATGATAATTACATTGCCGGTTGCCAAATTGCATTATCTCTTATAGTTTCCGAGATATGGACTATCGATAATTTACACCTTAGGCTCTGCTTCTATCTTGGGCCCAAATTGTAAAATGGTCTTACCTATTGGCGATTTCGTTCCAATTCACATTCCAAGTAATATTCGGCTTGCTAATTACATTGCCGGTTGCCAAATTGCATTATCTCTTATAGTTTCCGAGATATGGTCTATCGATAATTTACACCTTAGGCTCTGCTTCTAACTTGGGCCCAAATTGTAAAATCGTCTTATCTATTGGCGATTTCGTTCCAATTCACATTCCAAGTAATATTCGGCATGCTAATTACATTGCCGGTTGCCAAATTGCATTATCTCTTATAGTTTCCGAGATAAGGACTATCGATAATTTACACCTTAGGCTCTGCTTCTAACTTGGGCCCAAATTGTAAAATGGTCTTATCTATTGGCGATTTCGTTCCAATTCACATTCCAAGTAATATTCGGCATGCTAATTACATTGCCGGTTGCCAAATTGCATTATCTCTTATAGTTTCCGAGATATGGACTATCGATAATTTACACCTTAGGCTCTGCTTCTAACTTGGGCCCAAATTGTAAAATGGTCTTCTCTATTGGCGATTTCGTTCCAATTCACATTCCAAGTAATATTCGGCATGCTAATTACATTGCCGGTTGCCAAATTGCATTATCTCTTATAGTTTCCGAGATATGGACTATCGATAATTTACACCTTAGGCTCTGCTTCTAACTTGGGCCCAAATTGTAAAATGGTCTTATCTATTGGCGATTTCGTTCCAATTCACATTCCAAGTAATATTCGGCATGCTAATTACATTGCCGGTTGCCAAATTGCATTATCTCTTATAGTTTCCGAGATATGGACTATCGATAATTTACACCTTAGGCTCTGCTTCTAACTTGGGCCCAAATTGTAAAATGGTCTTCTCTATTGGCGATTTCGTTCCAATTCACATTCCAAGTAATATTAGGCATGCTAATTACATTGCCGTTTGCCAAATTGCATTATCTCTTATAGTTTCCGAGATATGGACTATCGATAATTTACACCTTAGGCTCTGCTTCTAACTTGGGCCCAAATTGTAAAATGGTCTTATCTATTGGCGATTTCGTTCCAATTCACATTCCAAGTAATATTCGGCATGCTAATTACATTGCCGGTTGCCAAATTGCATTATCTCTTATAGTTTCCGAGATATGGACTATCGATAATTTACACCTTAGGCTCTGCTTCTAACTTGGGCCCAAATTGTAAAATGGTCTTCTCTATTGGCGATTTCGTTCCAATTCACATTCCAAGTAATATTCGGCATGCTAATTACATTGCCGTTTGCCAAATTGCATTATCTCTTATAGTTTCCGAGACATGGACTATCGATAATTTACACCTTAGGCTCTGCTTCTAACTTGGGCCCAAATTGTAAAATGGTCTTCTCTATTGGCGATTTCGTTCCAATTCACATTCCAAGTAATATTCGGCATGCTAATTACATTGCCGGTTGCCAAATTTCATTATCTCTTATAGTTTCCGAGATATGGACTATCGATAATTTACACCTTAGGCTCTGCTTCTAACTTGGGCCCAAATTGTAAAATCGTCTTATCTATTGGCGATTTCGTTCCAATTCACATTCCAAGTAATATTCGGCATGCTAATTACATTGCCGGTTGCCAAATTGCATTATCTCTTATAGTTTCCGAGATATGGACTATCGGTAATTTACACCTTAGGCTCTGCTTCTAACTTGGGCCCAAATTGTAAAATGGTCTTATCTATTGGCGATTTCGTTCCAATTCACATTCCAAGTAATATCCGGCATGCTAATTACATTGCCGGTTGCCAAATTGAATTATCTCTTATAGTTTCCGAGATATGGACTATCGATAATTTACACCTTAGGCTCTGCTTCTAACTTGGGCCCAAATTGTAAAATGGTCTTACCTATTGGCGATTTCGTTCCAATTCACATTCCAAGTAATATTCGGCTTGCTAATTACATTGCCGGTTGCCAAATTGCATTATCTCTTATAGTTTCCGAGATATGGACTATCGATAATTTACACCTTAGGCTCTGCTTCTAACTTGGGCCCAAATTGTAAAATGGTCTTATCTATTGGCGATTTCGTTCCAATTCACATTCCAAGTAATATTCGGCATGCTAATTACATTGCCGTTTGCCAAATTGCATTATCTCTTATAGTTTCCGAGATATGGACTATCGATAATTTACATTTTAGGCTCTGCTTCTAACTTGGGCCCAAATTGTAAAATCGTCTTATCTATTGGCGATTTGGTTCCAATTCACATTCCAAGTAATATTCGGCATGCTAATTACGTTGCCGGTTGCCAAATTGCATTATCTCTTATAGTTTCCGAGATATGGACTATCGATAATTTACACCTTAGGCTCTGCTTCTAACTTGGGCCCAAATTGTAAAATGGTCTTCTCTATTGGCGATTTCGTTCCAATTCACATTCCAAGTAATATTCGACATGCTAATTACATTGCCGGTTGCCAAATTGCATTATCTCTTATAGTTTCCGAGATATGGACTATCGATAATTTACACCTTAGGCTCTGCTTCTAACTTGGGCCCAAATTGTAAAATGGTCTTCTCTATTGGCGATTTCGTTCCAATTCACATTCCAAGTAATATTCGGCATGCTAATTACATTGCCGGTTGCCAAATTGCATTATATCTTATAGTTTCCGAGATATGGACTATCGATAATTTACACCTTAGGCTCTGCTTCTAACTTGGGCCCAAATTGTAAAATGGCCTTCTCTATTGGCGATTTCGTTCCAATTCACATTCCAAGTAATATTCGGCATGCTAATTACATTGCCGGTTGCCAAATTGCATTATCTCTTATAGTTTCCGAGATATGGACTATCGATAATTTACACCTTAGGCTCTGCTTCTAACTTGGGCCCAAATTGTAAAATGGCCTTCTCTATTGGCGATTTCGTTCCAATTCACATTCCAAGTAATATTCGGCATGCTAATTACATTGCCGGTTGCCAAATTGCATTATCTCTTATAGTTTCCGAGATATGGACTATCGATAATTTACACCTTAGGCTCTGCTTCTATCTTGGGCCCAAATTTTAAAATCGTCTTATCTATTGGCGATTTCGTTCCAATTCACATTCCAAGTAATATTCGGCATGCTAATTACATTGCCGGTTGCCAAATTGCATTATCTCTTATAGTTTCCGAGATATGGACTATCGGTAATTTACACCTTAGGCTCTGCTTCTAACTTGGGCCCAAATTGTAAAATGGTCTTATCTATTGGCGATTTCGTTCCAATTCACATTCCAAGTAATATCCGGCATGCTAATTACATTGCCGGTTGCCAAATTGAATTATCTCTTATAGTTTCCGAGATATGGACTATCGATAATTTACACCTTAGGCTCTGCTTCTAACTTGGGCCCAAATTGTAAAATGGTCTTACCTATTGGCGATTTCGTTCCAATTCACATTCCAAGTAATATTCGGCTTGCTAATTACATTGCCGGTTGCCAAATTGCATTATCTCTTATAGTTTCCGAGATATGGACTATCGATAATTTATACCTTAGGCTCTGCTTCTAACTTGGGCCCAAATTGTAAAATGGTCTTATCTATTGGCGATTTCGTTCCAATTCACATTCCAAGTAATATTCGGCATGCTAATTACATTGCCGGTTGCCAAATTGCATTATCTCTTATAGTTTCCGAGATATGGACTATCGATAATTTACATCTTAGGCTCTGCTTCTAACTTGGGCCCAAATTGTAAAATCGTCTTATCTATTGGCGATTTCGTTCCAATTCACATTCCAAGTAATATTCGGCATGCTAATTACATTGCCGGTTGCCAAATTGCATTATCTCTTATAGTTTCCGAGATATGGACTATCGATAATTTACACCTTAGGCTCTGCTTCTAACTTGGGCCCAAATTGTAAAATGGTCTTATCTATTGGCGATTTCGTCCCAATTCACATTCCAAGTGATATTCGGCATGCTAATTACATTGCCGGTTGCGAAATTGCATTATCTCTTATAGTTTCCGAGATATGGACTATCAATAATTTACACCTTAGGCTCTGCTTCTAACTTGGGCCCAAATTGTAAAATGGTCTTATCTATTTGCGATTTCGTTCCAATTCACATTCCAAGTAATATTCGGCATGCTAATTACATTGCCGGTTGCCAAATTGCATTATCTCTTATAGTTTCCGAGATATGGACTATCGATAATTTACACCTTGGGCTCTGCTTCTAACTTGGGCCGAAATTGTAAAATGGTCTTATCTATTGGCGATTTCGTTCCAATTCACATTCCAAGTAATATTCGGCATGCTAATTACATTGCCGGTTGCCAAATTGCATTATCTCTTATAGTTTCCGAGATATGGACTATCGATAATTTACACCTTAGGGTCTGCTTCTAACTTGGGCCCAAATTGTAAAATGGTCTTATCTATTGGCGATTTCGTCCCAATTCACATTCCAAGTGATATTCGGCATGCTTATTACATTGCCGGTTGCGAAATTGCATTATCTCTTATAGTTTCCGAGATATGGACTATCAATAATTTACACCTTAGGCTCTGCTTCTAACTTGGGCCCAAATTGTAAAATGGTCTTATCTATTGGCGATTTCGTTCCAATTCACATTCCAAGTAATATTCGGCATGCTAATTACATTGCCGGTTGCCAAATTGCATTATCTCTTATAGTTTCCGAGATATAGACTATCGATAATTTACACCTTGGGCTCTGCTTCTAACTTGGGCCCAAATTGTAAAATGGTCTTATCTATTGGCGATTTCGTTCCAATTCACATTCCAAGTAATATTCGGCATGCTAATTACATTGCCGGTTGCCAAATTGCATTATCTCTTATAGTTTCCGAGATATGGACTATCGATAATTTACACCTTAGGCTCTGCTTCTAACTTGGGCCCAAATTGTAAAATGGTCTTATCTATTGGCGATTTCGTTCCAATTCACATTCCAAGTAATATTCGGCATGCTAATTACATTGCCGGTTGCCAAATTGCATTATCTCTTATAGTTTCCGAGATATGGACTATCGATAATTTACACCTTAGGCTCTGCTTCTAACTTGGGCCCAAATTGTAAAATGGTCTTATCTATTGGCGATTTCGTTCCAATTCACATTCCAAGTAATATTCGGCATGCTAATTACATTGCCGGTTGCCAAATTGCATTATCTCTTATAGTTTCCGAGATATGGACTATCGATAATTTACACCTTAGGCTCTGCTTCTAACTTGGGCCCAAATTGTAAAATGGTCTTATCTATTGGCGATTTCGTTCCAATTCACATTCCGAGTAATATTCGGCATGCTAATTACATTGCCGGTTGCCAAATTGCATTATCTCTTATAGTTTCCGAGATATGGACTATCGATAATTTACACCTTAGGCTCTGCTTCTAACTTGGGCCCAAATTGTAAAATTGTCTTCTCTATTGGCGATTTCGTTCCAATTCACATTCCAAGTAATATTCGGCATGCTAATTACATTGCCGGTTGCCAGATTGCATTATCTCTTATAGTTTCCGAGATATGGACTATCGATAATTTACACCTTAGGCTCGGCTTCTAACTTGGGCCCAAATTGTAAAATGGTCTTATCTATTGGCGATTTCGTTCCAATTCACATTCCAAGTAATATTCGGCATGCTAATTACATTGCCGGTTGCCAAATTGCATTATCTCTTATAGTTTCCGAGATATGGACTATCGATAATTTACACCTTAGGCTCTGCTTCTAACTTGGGCCCAAATTGTAAAATGGTCTTCTCTATTGGCGATTTCGTTCCAATTCACATTCCAAGTAATATTCGGCATGCTAATTACATTGCCGTTTGCCAAATTGCATTATCTCTTATAGTTTCCGAGATATGGACTATCGATAATTTACACCTTAGGCTCTGCTTCTAACTTGGGCCCAAATTGTAAAATGGTCTTCTCTATTGGCGATTTCGTTCCAATTCACATTCCAAGTAATATTCGGCATGCTAATTACATTGCCGGTTGCCAAATTGCATTATCTCTTATAGTTTCCGAGATATGGACTATCGATAATTTACACCTTAGGCTCTGCTTCTAACTTGGGCCCTAATTGTAAAATCGTCTTATCTATTGGCGATTTCGTTCCAATTCACATTCCAAGTAATATTCGGCATGCTAATTACATTGCCGGTTGCCAAATTGCATTATCTCTTATAGTTTCCGAGATATGGACTATCGGTAATTTACACCTTAGGCTCTGCTTCTAACTTGGGCCCAAATTGTAAAATGGTCTTATCTATTGGCGATTTCGTTCCAATTCACATTCCAAGTAATATCCGGCATGCTAATTACATTGCCGGTTGCCAAATTGAATTATCTCTTATAGTTTCCGAGATATGGACTATCGATAATTTACACCTTAGGCTCTGCTTCTAACTTGGGCCCAAATTGTAAAATGGTCTTACCTATTGGCGATTTCGTTCCAATTCACATTCCAAGTAATATTCGGCTTGCTAATTACATTGCCGGTTGCCAAATTGCATTATCTCTTATAGTTTCCGAGATATGGACTATCGATAATTTACACCTTAGGCTCTGCTTCTAACTTGGGCCCAAATTGTAAAATGGTCTTATCTATTGGCGATTTCGTTCCAATTCACACTCCAAGTAATATTCGGCATGCTAATTACATTGCCGTTTGCCAAATTGCATTATCTCTTATAGTTTCCGAGATATGGACTATCGATAATTTACATTTTAGGCTCTGCTTCTAACTTGGGCCCAAATTGTAAAATCGTCTTATCTATTGGCGATTTGGTTCCAATTCACATTCCAAGTAATATTCGGCATGCTAATTACGTTGCCGGTTGCCAAATTGCATTATCTCTTATAGTTTCCGAGATATGGACTATCGATAATTTACACCTTAGGCTCTGCTTCTAACTTGGGCCCAAATTGTAAAATAGCCTTCTCTATTGGCGATTTCGTTCCAATTCACATTCCAAGTAATATTCGGCATGCTAATTACATTGCCGGTTGCCAAATTGCATTATCTCTTATAGTTTCCGAGATATGGACTATCGATAATTTACACCTTAGGCTCTGCTTCTAACTTGGGCCCAAATTGTAAAATGGTCTTATCTATTGGCGATTTCGTTCCAATTCACATTCCAAGTAATATTCGGCATGCTAATTACATTGCCGGTTGCCAAATTGCATTATCTCTTATAGTTTCCGAGATATGGACTATCGTTAATTTACACCTTAGGCTCTGCTTCTAACTTGGGCCCAAATTGTAAAATGGTCTTCTCTATTGGCGATTTCGTTCCAATTCACATTCCAAGTAATATTCGGCATGCTAATTACATTGCCGGTTGCCAAATTGCATTATCTCTTATAGTTTCCGAGATATGGACTATCGATAATTTACACCTTAGGCTCTGCTTCTAACTTGGGCCCAAATTGTAAAATGGCCTTCTCTATTGGCGATTTCGTTCCAATTCACATTCCAAGTAATATTCGGCATGCTAATTACATTGCCGGTTGCCAAATTGCATTATCTCTTATAGTTTCCGAGATATGGACTATCGATAATTTACACCTTAGGCTCTGCTTCTATCTTGGGCCCAAATTTTAAAATCGTCTTATCTATTGGCGATTTCGTTCCAATTCACATTCCAAGTAATATTCGGCATGCTAATTACATTGCCGGTTGCCAAATTGCATTATCTCTTATAGTTTCCGAGATATGGACTATCGGTAATTTACACCTTAGGCTCTGCTTCTAACTTGGGCCCAAATTGTAAAATGGTCTTATCTATTGGCGATTTCGTTCCAATTCACATTCCAAGTAATATCCGGCATGCTAATTACATTGCCGGTTGCCAAATTGAATTATCTCTTATAGTTTCCGAGATATGGACTATCGATAATTTACACCTTAGGCTCTGCTTCTAACTTGGGCCCAAATTGTAAAATGGTCTTACCTATTGGCGATTTCGTTCCAATTCACATTCCAAGTAATATTCGGCTTGCTAATTACATTGCCGGTTGCCAAATTGCATTATCTCTTATAGTTTCCGAGATATGGACTATCGATAATTTACACCTTAGGCTCTGCTTCTAACTTGGGCCCAAATTGTAAAATGGTCTTATCTATTGGCGATTTCGTTCCAATTCACATTCCAAGTAATATTCGGCATGCTAATTACATTGCCGGTTGCCAAATTGCATTATCTCTTATAGTTTCCGAGATATGGACTATCGATAATTTACATCTTAGGCTCTGCTTCTAACTTGGGCCCAAATTGTAAAATCGTCTTATCTAATGGCGATTTCGTTCCAATTCACATTCCAAGTAAAATTCGGCATGCTAATTACATTGCCGGTTGCCAAATTGCATTATCTCTTATAGTTTCCGAGATATGGACTATCGATAATTTACACCTTAGGCTCTGCTTCTAACTTGGGCCCAAATTGTAAAATGGTCTTATCTATTGGCGATTTCGTCCCAATTCACATTCCAAGTGATATTCGGCATGCTAATTACATTGCCGGTTGCGAAATTGCATTATCTCTTATAGTTTCCGAGATATGGACTATCAATAATTTACACCTTAGGCTCTGCTTCTAACTTGGGCCCAAATTGTAAAATGGTCTTATCTATTGGCGATTTCGTTCCAATTCACATTCCAAGTAATATTCGGCATGCTAATTACACTGCCGGTTGCCAAATTGCATTATCTCTTATAGTTTCCGAGATATGGACTATCGATAATTTACACCTTGGGCTCTGCTTCTAACTTGGGCCCAAATTGTAAAATGGTCTTATCTATTGGCGATTTCGTTCCAATTCACATTCCAAGTAATATTCGGCATGCTAATTACATTGCCGGTTGCCAAATTGCATTATCTCTTATAGTTTCCGAGATATGGACTATCGATAATTTACACCTTAGGGTCTGCTTCTAACTTGGGCCCAAATTGTAAAATGGTCTTATCTATTGGCGATTTCGTTCCAATTCACATTCCAAGTAATATTCGGCATGCTAATTACATTGCCGGTTGCCAAATTGCATTATCTATTATAGTTTCCGAGATATGGACTATCGATAATTTACACCTTAGGCTCTGCTTCTAACTTGGGCCCAAATTGTAAAATGGTCTTATCTATTGGCGTTTTCGTTCCAATTCACATTCCAAGTAATATTCGGCATGCTAATTAAATTGCCGGTTGCCAAATTGCATTATCTCTTATAGTTTCCGAGATATGGACTATCGATAATTTACACCTTAGGCTCTGCTTCTAACTTGGGCCCAAATTGTAAAATGGTCTTCTCTATTGGCGATTTCGTTCCAATTCACATTCCAAGTAATATTCGGCATGCTAATTACATTGCCGGTTGCCAAATTGCATTATCTCTTATAGTTTCCGAGATATGGACTATCGATAATTTACACCTTAGGCTCTGCTTCTAACTTGGGCCCAAATTGTAAAATGGTCTTATCTATTGGCGATTTCGTTCCAATTCACATTCCAAGTAATATTCGGCATGCTAATTACATTGCCGGTTGCCAAATTGCATTATCTCTTATAGTTTCCGAGATATGGACTATCGATAATTTACACCTTAGGCTCTGCTTCTAACTTGGGCCCAAATTGTAAAATGGTCTTCTCTAATGGCGATTTCGTTCCAATTCACATTCCAAGTAATATTCGGCATGCTAATTACATTGCCGGTTGCCAAATTGCATTATCTCTTATAGTTTCCGAGATATGGACTATCGATAATTTACACCTTAGGCTCTGCTTCTAACTTGGGCCCAAATTGTAAAATGGCCTTCTCTATTGGCGATTTCGTTCCAATTCACATTCCAAGTAATATTCGGCATGCTAATTACATTGCCGGTTGCCAAATTGCATTATCTCTTATAGTTTCCGAGATATGGACTATCGATAATTTACACCTTAGGCTCTGCTTCTAACTTGGGCCCAAATTGTAAAATCGTCTTATCTATTGGCGATTTCGTTCCAATTCACATTCCAAGTAATATTCGGCATGCTAATTACATTGCCGGTTGCCAAATTGCATTATCTCTTATAGTTTCCGAGATATGGACTATCGGTAATTTACACCTTAGGCTCTGCTTCTAACTTGGGCCCAAATTGTAAAATGGTCTTATCTATTGGCGATTTCGTTCCAATTCACATTCCAAGTAATATCCGGCATGCTAATTACATTGCCGGTTGCCAAATTGAATTATCTCTTATAGTTTCCGAGATATGGACTATCGATAATTTACACCTTAGGCTCTGCTTCTAACTTGGGCCCAAATTGTAAAATGGTCTTACCTATTGGCGATTTCGTTCCAATTCACATTCCAAGTAATATTCGGCTTGCTAATTACATTCCCGGTTGCCAAATTGCATTATCTCTTATAGTTTTCGAGATATGGACTATCGATAATTTACACTTTAGGCTCTGCTTCTAACTTGGGCCCAAATTGTAAAATGGTCTTACCTATTGGCGATTTCGTTCCAATTCACATTCCAAGTAATATTCGGCTTGCTAATTACATTCCCGGTTGCCAAATTGAATTATCTCTTATAGTTTCCGAGATATGGACTATCGATAATTTACACCTTAGGCTCTGCTTCTAACTTGGGCCCAAATTGTAAAATGGTCTTCTCTATTGGCGATTTCGTTCCAATTCACATTCCAAGTAATATTCGGCATGCTAATTACATTGCCGGTTGCCAAATTGCATTATCTCTTAGAGTTTCCGAGATATGGACTATCGATAATTTACACCTTAGGCTCTGCTTCTAACTTGGGCCCAAATTGTAAAATGGTCTTATCTATTGGCGACTTCGTTCCAATTCACATTCCAATTAATATTCGGCATGCTAATTACATTGCCGGTTGCCAAATTGCAGTATCTCTTATAGTTTCCGAGATATGGACTATCGATAATTTACACCTTAGGCTCTGCTTCTAACTTGGGCACAAATTGTAAAATCGTCTTATCTATTGGCGATTTCGTTCCAATTCACATTCCAAGTAATATTCGGCATGCTAATTACATTGCCGGTTGCCAAATTGCATTATCTCTTATAGTTTCCGAGATATGGACTATCGGTAATTTACACCTTAGGCTCTGCTTCTAACTTGGGCCCAAATTGTAAAATTGTCTTATCTATTGGCGATTTCGTTCCAATTCACATTCCAAGTAATATCCGGCATGCTAATTACAATGCCGGTTGCCAAATTGAATTATCTCTTATAGTTTCCGAGATATGGACTATCGATAATTTACACCTTAGGCTCTGCTTCTAACTTGGGCCCAAATTGTAAAATGGTCTTATCTATTGGCGATTTCGTTCCAATTCACATTCCAAGTAATATCCGGCATGCTAATTACATTGCCGGTTGCCAAATTGAATTATCTCTTATAGTTTCCGAGATATGGACTATCGATAATTTACACCTTAGGCTCTGCTTCTAACTTGGGCCCAAATTGTTAAATGGTCTTACCTATTGGCGATTTCGTTCCAATTCACATTCCAAGTAATATTCGGCATGCTAATTACATTGCCGGTTGCCAAATTGCATTATCTCTTATAGTTTCCGAGATATGGACTATCGATAATTTACACCTTAGGCTCTGCTTCTAACTTGGGCCCAAATTGTAAAATGGTCTTATCTATTGGCGATTTCGTTCCAATTCACATTCCAAGTAATATTCGGCATGCTAATTACATTGCCGGTTGCCAAATTGCATTATCTCTTATAGTTTCCGAGATATGGACTATCGATAATTTACATCTTAGGCTCTGCTTCTAACTTGGGCCCAAATTGTAAAATCGTCTTATCTATTGGCGATTTCGTTCCAATTCACATTCCAAGTAATATTCGGCATGCTAATTACATTGCCGGTAGCCAAATTGCATTATCTCTTATAGTTTCCGAGATATGGACTATCGATAATTTACACCTTAGGCTCTGCTTCTAACTTTTGCCCAAATTGTAAAATGGTCTTATCAATTGGCGATTTCGTTCCAATTCACATTCCAAGTAATATCCGGCATGCTAATTACATTGCCGGTTGCCAAATTGCATTATCTCTTATAGTTTCCGAGATATGGACTATCGATAATTTACACCTTAGGCTCTGCTTCTAACTTGGGCCCAAATTGTAAAATGGTCTTATCTATTGGCGATTTCGTTCCAATTCACATTCCAAGTAATATTCGGCATGCTAATTACATTGCCGGTTGCCAAATTGCATTATCTATTATAGTTTCCGAGATATGGACTATCGATAATTTACACCTTAGGCTCTGCTTCCAACTTGGGCCCAAATTGTAAAATGGTCTTATCTATTGGCGTTTTCGTTCCAATTCACATTCCAAGTAATATTCGGCATGCTAATTACATTGCCGGTTGCCAAATTGCATTATCTCTTATAGTTTCCGAGATATGGACTATCGGTAATTTACACCTTAGGCTCTGCTTCTAACTTGGGCCCTAATTGTAAAATGGTCTTACCTATTGGCGATTTCGTTCCAATTCACATTCCAAGTAATATTCGGCTTGCTAATTACATTGCCGGTTGCCAAATTGCATTATCTCTTATAGTTTCCGAGATATGGACTATCGATAATTTACACCTTAGGCTCTGCTTCTAACTTGGGCCCAAATTGTAAAATGGTCTTATCTATTGGCGATTTCGTTCCAATTCACATTCCAAGTAATATTCGGCATGCTAATTACATTGCCGGTTGCCAAATTGCATTATCTCTTATAGTTTCCGAGATATGGACTATCGATAATTTACATCTTAGGCTCTGCTTCTAACTTGGGCCCAAATTGTAAAATCGTCTTATCTATTGGCGATTTCGTTCCAATTCACATTCCAAGTAATATTCGGCATGCTAATTACATTGCCGGTTGCCAAATTGCATTATCTCTTATAGTTTCCGAGATATGGACTATCGATAATTTACACCTTAGGCTCTGCTACTAAAAATGGTCTTATCTATTGGCGATTTCGTTCCAATTCACATTCCAAGTAATATTCGGCATGCTAATTACATTGCCGGTTGCCAAATTGCATTATCTCTTATAGTTTCCGAGATATGGACTATCGATAATTTACACCTTAGGCTCTGCTTCTAACTTGGGCCCAAATTGTAAAATGGTCTTATCTATTGGCGATTTCGTTCCAATTCACATTCCAAATAATATTCGGCATGCTAATTACATTGCCGGTTGCCAAATTGCATTATCTCTTATAGTTTCCGAGATATGGACTATCGATAATTTACACCTTAGGCTCTGCTTCTAACTTGGGCCCAAATTGTAAAATGGTCTTATCTATTGGCGATTTCGTTCCAATTCACATTCCAAGTAATATCCGGCATGCTAATTACATTGCCGGTTGCCAAATTGAATTATCTCTTATAGTTTCCGAGATATGGACTATCGATAATTTTCACCTTAGGCTCTGCTTCTAACTTGGGCCCAAATTGTAAAATGGTCTTATCTATTGGCGATTTCGTTCCAATTCACATTCCAAGTAATATTCGGCATGCTAATTACATTGCCGGTTGCCAAATTGCATTATCTCTTATAGTTTCCGAAATATGGACTCTCGATAATTTACACCTTAGGCTCTTCTTCTAACTTGGGCCCAAATTGTAAAATGGTCTTCTCTATTGGCGATTTCGTTCCAATTCACATTCCAAGTAATATTCGGCATGCTAATTACATTGCCGGTTGCCAAATTGCATTATCTCTTATAGTTTCCGAGATATGGACTATCGATAATTTACACCTTAGGCTCTGCTTCTAACTTGGGCCCAAATTGTAAAATGGTCTTATCTATTGGCGATTTCGTTCCAATTCACATTCCAAGTAATATTCGGCATGCTAATTACATTGCCGGTTGCCAAATTGCATTATCTCTTATAGTTTCCGAGATATGGACTATCGATAATTTACACCTTAGGCTCTGCTTCTAACTTGGGCCCAAATTGTAAAATGGTCTTCTCTATTGGCGATTTCGTTCCAATTCACATTCCAAGTAATATTCGGCATGCTAATTACATTGCCGGTTGCCAAATTGCATTATCTCTTAGAGTTTCCGAGATATGGACTATCGATAATTTACACCTTAGGCTCTGCTTCTAACTTGGGCCCAAATTGTAAAATGGCCTTCTCTATTGGCGACTTCGTTCCAATTCACATTCCAAGTAATATTCGGCATGCTAATTACATTGCCGGTTGCCAAATTGCAGTATCTCTTATAGTTTCCGAGATATGGACTATCGATAATTTACACCTTAGGCTCTGCTTCTAACTTGGGCCCAAATTGTAAAATCGTCTTATCTATTGGCGATTTCGTTCCAATTCACATTCCAAGTAATATTCGGCATGCTAATTACATTGCCGGTTGCCAAATTGCATTATCTCTTATAGTTTCCGAGATATGGACTATCGGTAATTTACACCTTAGGCTCTGCTTCTAACTTGGGCCCAAATTGTAAAATTGTCTTATCTATTGGCGATTTCGTTCCAATTCACATTCCAAGTAATATCCGGCATGCTAATTACATTGCCGGTTGCCAAATTGAATTATCTCTTATAGTTTCCGAGATATGGACTATCGATAATTTACACCTTAGGCTCTGCTTCTAACTTGGGCCCAAATTGTAAAATGGTCTTACCTATTGGCGATTTCGTTCCAATTCACATTCCAAGTAATATTCGGCTTGCTAATTACATTGCCGGTTGCCAAATTGCATTATCTCTTATAGTTTCCGAGATATGGACTATCGATAATTTACACCTTAGGCTCTGCTTCTAACTTGGGCCCAAATTGTAAAATGGTCTTATCTATTGGCGATTTCGTTCCAATTCACATTCCAATTAATATCCGGCATGCTAATTACATTGCCGGTTGCCAAATTGAATTATCTCTTATAGTTTCCGAGATATGGACTATCGATAATTTACACCTTAGGCTCTGCTTCTAACTTGGGCCCAAATTGTTAAATGGTCTTACCTATTGGCGATTTCGTTCCAATTCACATTCCAAGTAATATTCGGCATGCTAATTACATTGCCGGTTGCCAAATTGCATTATCTCTTATAGTTTCCGAGATATGGACTATCGATAATTTACACCTTAGGCTCTGCTTCTAACTTGGGCCCAAATTGTAAAATGGTCTTATCTATTGGCGATTTCGTTCCAATTCACATTCCAAGTAATATTCGGCATGCTAATTACATTGCCGGTTGCCAAATTGCATTATCTCTTATAGTTTCCGAGATATGGACTATCGATAATTTACATCTTAGGCTCTGCTTCTAACTTGGGCCCAAATTGTAAAATCGTCTTATCTATTGGCGATTTCGTTCCAATTCACATTCCAAGTAATATTCGGCATGCTAATTACATTGCCGGTAGCCAAATTGCATTATCTCTTATGGTTTCCGAGATATGGACTATCGATAATTTACACCTTAGGCTCTGCTTCTAACTTTTGCCCAAATTGTAAAATGGTCTTATCAATTGGCGATTTCGTTCCAATTCACATTCCAAGTAATATCCGGCATGCTAATTACATTGCCGGTTGCCAAATTGCATTATCTCTTATAGTTTCCGAGATATGGACTATCGATAATTTACACCTTAGGCTCTGCTTCCAACTTGGGCCCAAATTGTAAAATGGTCTTATCTATTGGCGTTTTCGTTCCAATTCACATTCCAAGTAATATTCGGCATGCTAATTACATTGCCGGTTGCCAAATTGCATTATCTCTTATAGTTTCCGAGATATGGACTATCGGTAATTTACACCTTAGGCTCTGCTTCTAACTTGGGCCCTAATTGTAAAATGGTCTTACCTATTGGCGATTTCGTTCCAATTCACATTCCAAGTAATATTCGGCTTGCTAATTACATTGCCGGTTGCCAAATTGCATTATCTCTTATAGTTTCCGAGATATGGACTATCGATAATTTACACCTTAGGCTCTGCTTCTAACTTGGGCCCAAATTGTAAAATGGTCTTATCTATTGGCGATTTCGTTCCAATTCACATTCCAAGTAATATTCGGCATGCTAATTACATTGCCGGTTGCCAAATTGCATTATCTCTTATAGTTTCCGAGATATGGACTATCGATAATTTACATCTTAGGCTCTGCTTCTAACTTGGGCCCAAATTGTAAAATCGTCTTATCTATTGGCGATTTCGTTCCAATTCACATTCCAAGTAATATTCAGCATGCTAATTACATTGCCGGTTGCCAAATTGCATTATCTCTTATAGTTTCCGAGATATGGACTATCGATAATTTACACCTTAGGCTCTGCTTCTATGGCGATTCCGTTCCAATTCACATTCCAAGTAATATTCGGCATGCTAATTACATTGCCGGTTGCCAAATTGCATTATCTCTTATAGTTTCCGAGATATGGACTATCGATAATTTACACCTTAGGCTCTGCTTCTAACTTGGGCCCAAATTGTAAAATGGTCTTATCTATTGGCGATTTCGTTCCAATTCACATTCCAAGTAATATTCGGCATGCTAATTACATTGCCGGTTGCCAAATTGCATTATCTATTATAGTTTCCGAGATATGGACTATCGATAATTTACACCTTAGGCTCTGCTTCTAACTTGGGCCCAAATTGTAAAATGGTCTTATCTATTGGCGTTTTCGTTCCAATTCACATTCCAAGTAATATTCGGCATGCTAATTACATTGCCGGTTGCCAAATTGCATTATCTCTTATAGTTTCCGAAATATGGACTCTCGATAATTTACACCTTAGGCTCTGCTTCTAACTTGGGCCCAAATTGTAAAATGGTCTTCTCTATTGGCGATTTCGTTCCAATTCACATTCCAAGTAATATTCGGCATGCTAATTACATTGCCGGTTGCCAAATTGCATTATCTCTTATAGTTTCCGAGATATGGACTATCGATAATTTACACCTTAGGCTCTGCTTCTAACTTGGGCCCAAATTGTAAAATGGTCTTATCTATTGGCGATTTCGTTCCAATTCACATTCCAAGTAATATTCGGCATGCTAATTACATTGCCGGTTGCCAAATTGCATTATCTCTTATAGTTTCCGAGATATGGACTATCGATAATTTACACCTTAGGCTCTGCTTCTAACTTGGGCCCAAATTGTAAAATGGTCTTCTCTATTGGCGATTTCGTTCCAATTCACATTCCAAGTAATATTCGGCATGCTAATTACATTGCCGGTTGCCAAATTGCATTATCTCTTAGAGTTTCCGAGATATGGACTATCGATAATTTACACCTTAGGCTCTGCTTCTAACTTGGGCCCAAATTGTAAAATGGCCTTCTCTATTGGCGACTTCGTTCCAATTCACATTCCAAGTAATATTCGGCATGCTAATTACATTGCCGGTTGCCAAATTGCAGTATCTCTTATAGTTTCCGAGATATGGACTATCGATAATTTACACCTTAGGCTCTGCTTCTAACTTGGGCCCAAATTGTAAAATCGTCTTATCTATTGGCGATTTCGTTCCAATTCACATTCCAAGTAATATTCGGCATGCTAATTACATTGCCGGTTGCCAAATTGCATTATCTCTTATAGTTTCCGAGATATGGACTATCGGTAATTTACACCTTAGGCTCTGCTTCTAACTTGGGCCCAAATTGTAAAATTGTCTTATCTATTGGCGATTTCGTTCCAATTCACATTCCAAGTAATATCCGGCATGCTAATTACATTGCCGGTTGCCAAATTGAATTATCTCTTATAGTTTCCGAGATATGGACTATCGATAATTTACACCTTAGGCTCTGCTTCTAACTTGGGCCCAAATTGTAAAATGGTCTTACCTATTGGCGATTTCGTTCCAATTCACATTCCAAGTAATATTCGGCTTGCTAATTACATTGCCGGTTGCCAAATTGCATTATCTCTTATAGTTTCCGAGATATGGACTATCGATAATTTACACCTTAGGCTCTGCTTCTAACTTGGGCCCAAATTGTAAAATGGTCTTATCTATTGGCGATTTCGTTCCAATTCACATTCCAAGTAATATCCGGCATGCTAATTACATTGCCGGTTGCCAAATTGAATTATCTCTTATAGTTTCTGAGATATGGACTATCGATAATTTACACCTTAGGCTCTGCTTCTAACTTGGGCCCAAATTGTTAAATGGTCTTACCTATTGGCGATTTCGTTCCAATTCACATTCCAAGTAATATTCGGCATGCTAATTACATTGCCGGTTGCCAAATTGCATTATCTCTTATAGTTTCCGAGATATGGACTATCGATAATTTACACCTTAGGCTCTGCTTCTAACTTGGGCCCAAATTGTAAAATGGTCTTATCTATTGGCGATTTCGTTCCAATTCACATTCCAAGTAATATTCGGCATGCTAATTACATTGCCGGTTGCCAAATTGCATTATCTCTTATAGTTTCCGAGATATGGACAATCGATAATTTACATCTTAGGCTCTGCTTCTAACTTGGGCCCAAATTGTAAAATCGTCTTATCTATTGGCGATTTCGTTCCAATTCACATTCCAAGTAATATTCGGCATGCTAATTACATTGCCGGTAGCCAAATTGCATTATCTCTTATAGTTTCCGAGATATGGACCATCGATAATTTACACCTTAGGCTCTGCTTCTAACTTTTGCCCAAATTGTAAAATGGTCTTATCTATTGGCGATTTCGTTCCTATTCACATTCCAAGTAATATCCGGCATGCTAATTACATTGCCGGTTGCCAAATTGCATTATCTCTTATAGTTTCCGAGATATGGACTATCGATAATTTACACCTTAGGCTCTGCTTCTAACTTGGGCCCAAATTGTAAAATGGTCTTATCTATTGGCGATTTCGTTCCAATTCACATTCCAAGTAATATTCGGCATGCTAATTACATTGCCGGTTGCCAAATTGCATTATCTATTATAGTTTCCGAGATATGGACTATCGATAATTTACACCTTAGGCTCTGCTTCCAACTTGGGCCCAAATTGTAAAATGGTCTTATCTATTGGCGTTTTCGTTCCAATTCACATTCCAAGTAATATTCGGCATGCTAATTACATTGCCGGTTGCCAAATTGCCTTATCTCTTATAGTTTCCGAGATATGGACTATCGATAATTTACACCTTAGGCTCTGCTTCTAACTTGGGCCCAAATTGTAAAATCGTCTTATCTATTGGCGATTTCGTTCCAATTCACATTCCAAGTAATATTCGGCATGCTAATTACATTGCCGGTTGCCAAATTGCATTATCTCTTATAGTTTCCGAGATATGGACTATCGATAATTTACATCTTAGGCTCTGCTTCTAACTTGGGCCCAAATTGTAAAATCGTCTTATCTATTGGCGATTTCGTTCCAATTCACATTCCAAGTAATATTCGGCATGCTAATTACATTGCCTGTTGCCAAATTGCATTATCTCTTATAGTTTCCGAGATATGGACTATCGATAATTTACACCTTAGGCTCTGCTTCTAAAAATGGTCTTATCTATTGGCGATTCCGTTCCAATTCACATTCCAAGTAATATTCGGCATGCTAATTACATTGCCGGTTGCCAAATTGCATTATCTCTTATAGTTTCCGAGATATGGACTATCGATAATTTACACCTTAGGCTCTGCTTCTAACTTGGGCCCAAATTGTAAAATGGTCTTATCTATTGGCGATTTCGTTCCAATTCACATTCCAAGTAATATTCGGCATGCTAATTACATTGCCGGTTGCCAAATTGAATTATCACTTATAGTTTCCGAGATATGGACTATCGATAATTTACACCTTAGGCTCTGCTTCTAACTTGGGCCCAAATTGTAAAATGGTCTTACCTATTGGCGATTTCGTTCCAATTCACATTCCAAGTAATATTCGGCTTGCTAATTACATTGCCGGTTGCCAAATTGCATTATCTCTTATAGTTTCCGAGATATGGACTATCGATAATTTACACCTTAGGCTCTGCTTCTAACTTGGGCCCAAATTGTAAAATGGTCTTATCTATTGGCGATTTCGTTCCAATTCACATTCCAAGTAATATCCGGCATGCTAATTACATTGCCGGTTGCCAAATTGAATTATCTCTTATAGTTTCCGAGATATGGACTATCGATAATTTACACCTTAGGCTCTGCTTCTAACTTGGGCCCAAATTGTTAAATGGTCTTACCTATTGGCGATTTCGTTCCAATTCACATTCCAAGTAATATTCGGCATGCTAATTACATTGCCGGTTGCCAAATTGCATTATCTCTTATAGTTTCCGAGATATGGACTATCGATAATTTACACCTTAGGCTCTGCTTCTAACTTGGGCCCAAATTGTAAAATGGTCTTATCTATTGGCGATTTCGTTCCAATTCACATTCCAAGTAATATTCGGCATGCTAATTACATTGCCGGTTGCCAAATTGCATTATCTCTTATAGTTTCCGAGATATGGACTATCGATAATTTACATCTTAGGCTCTGCTTCTAACTTGGGCCCAAATTGTAAAATCGTCTTATCTATTGGCGATTTCGTTCCAATTCACATTCCAAGTAATATTCGGCATGCTAATTACATTGCCGGTAGCCAAATTGCATTATCTCTTATAGTTTCCGAGATATGGACTATCGATAATTTACACCTTAGGCTCTGCTTCTAACTTTTGCCCAAATTGTAAAATGGTCTTATCTATTGGCGATTTCGTTCCTATTCACATTCCAAGTAATATCCGGCATGCTAATTACATTGCCGGTTGCCAAATTGCATTATCTCTTATAGTTTCCGAGATATGGACTATCGATAATTTACACCTTAGGCTCTGCTTCTAACTTGGGCCCAAATTGTAAAATGGTCTTATCTATTGGCGATTTCGTTCCAATTCACATTCCAAGTAATATTCGGCATGCTAATTACATTGCCGGTTGCCAAATTGCATTATCTATTATAGTTTCCGAGATATGGACTATCGATAATTTACACCTTAGGCTCTGCTTCCAACTTGGGCCCAAATTGTAAAATGGTCTTATCTATTGGCGTTTTCGTTCCAATTCACATTCCAAGTAATATTCGGCATGCTAATTACATTGCCGGTTGCCAAATTGCCTTATCTCTTATAGTTTCCGAGATATGGACTATCGATAATTTACACCTTAGGCTCTGCTTCTAACTTGGGCCCAAATTGTAAAATCGTCTTATCTATTGGCGATTTCGTTCCAATTCACATTCCAAGTAATATTCGGCATGCTAATTACATTGCCGGTTGCCAAATTGCATTATCTCTTATAGTTTCCGAGATATGGACTATCGATAATTTACATCTTAGGCTCTGCTTCTAACTTGGGCCCAAATTGTAAAATCGTCTTATCTATTGGCGATTTCGTTCCAATTCACATTCCAAGTAATATTCGGCATGCTAATTACATTGCCTGTTGCCAAATTGCATTATCTCTTATAGTTTCCGAGATATGGACTATCGATAATTTACACCTTAGGCTCTGCTTCTAAAAATGGTCTTATCTATTGGCGATTCCGTTCCAATTCACATTCCAAGTAATATTCGGCATGCTAATTACATTGCCGGTTGCCAAATTGCATTATCTCTTATAGTTTCCGAGATATGGACTATCGATAATTTACACCTTAGGCTCTGCTTCTAACTTGGGCCCAAATTGTAAAATGGTCTTATCTATTGGCGATTTCGTTCCAATTCACATTCCAAGTAATATTCGGCATGCTAATTACATTGCCGGTTGCCAAATTGAATTATCACTTATAGTTTCCGAGATATGGACTATCGATAATTTACACCTTAGGCTCTGCTTCTAACTTGGGCCCAAATTGTAAAATGGTCTTACCTATTGGCGATTTCGTTCCAATTCACATTCCAAGTAATATTCGGCTTGCTAATTACATTGCCGGTTGCCAAATTGCATTATCTCTTATAGTTTCCGAGATATGGACTATCGATAATTTACACCTTAGGCTCTGCTTCTAACTTGGGCCCAAATTGTAAAATGGTCTTATCTATTGGCGATTTCGTTCCAATTCACATTCCAAGTAATATTCGGCATGCTAATTACATTGCCGGTTGCCAAATTGCATTATCTCTTATAGTTTCCGAGATATGGACTATCGATAATTTACATCTTAGGCTCTGCTTCTAACTTGGGCCCAAATTGTAAAATGGTCTTACCTATTGGCGATTTCGTTCCAATTCACATTCCAAGTAATATTCGGCATGCTAATTACATTGCCGGTTGCCAAATTGCATTATCTCTTATAGTTTCCGAGATATGGACTATCGATAATTTACACCTTAGGCTCTGCTTCTAACTTGGGCCCAAATTGTAAAATGGTCTTATCTATTGGCGATTTCGTTCCAATTCACATTCCAAGTAATATTCGGCATGCTAATTACATTGCCGGTTGCCAAATTGCATTATCTCTTATAGTTTCCGAGATATGGACTATCGATAATTTACACCTTAGGCTCTGCTTCTAACTTGGGCCCAAATTGTAAAATGGTCTTATCTATTGGCGATTTCGTTCCAATTCACATTCCAAGTAATATTCGGCATGCTAATTACATTGCCGGTTGCCAAATTGCATTATCTCTTATAGTTTCCGAGATATGGACTATCGATAATTTACACCTTAGGCTCTGCTTCTAACTTGGGCCCAAATTGTAAAATGGTCTTATCTATTGGCGATTTCGTTCCAATTCACATTCCAAGTAATATTCGGCATGCTAATTACATTGCCGGTTGCCAAATTGCATTATCTCTTATAGTTTCCGAGATATGGACTATCGATAATTTACACCTTAGGCTCTGCTTCTAACTTGGGCCCAAATTGTAAAATGGTCTTATCTATTGGCGATTTCGTTCCAATTCACATTCCAAGTAATATTCGGCATGCTAATTACATTGCCGGTTGCCAAATTGCATTATCTCTTATAGTTTCCGAGATATGGACTATCGATAATTTACACCTTAGGCTCTGCTTCTAACTTGGGCCCAAATTGTAAAATGGTCTTATCTATTGGCGATTTCGTTCCAATTCACATTCCAAGTAATATTCGGCATGCTAATTACATTGCCGGTTGCCAAATTGCATTATCTCTTATAGTTTCCGAGATATGGACTATCGATAATTTACACCTTAAGCTCTGCTTCTAACTTGGGCCCAAATTGTAAAATGGTCTTATCTATTGGCGATTTCGTTCCAATTCACATTCCAAGTAATATTCGGCATGCTAATTACATTGCCGGTTGCCAAATTGCATTATCTCTTATAGTTTCCGAGATATGGAGTATCGATAATTTACACCTTAGGCTCTGCTTCTAACTTGGGCCCAAATTGTAAAATGGCCTTATCTATTGGCGATTTCGTTCCAATTCACATTCCAAGTAATATTCGGCATGCTAATTACATTGCCGGTTGCCAAATTGCATTATCTCTTATAGTTTCCGAGATATGGACTATCGATAATTTACACCTTAGGCTCTGCTTCTAACTTGGGCCCAAATTGTAAAATGGTCTTATCTATTGGCGATTTCGTTCCAATTCACACTCCAAGTAATATTCGGCATGCTAATTACATTGCCGGTTGCGAAATTGCATTATCTCTTATAGTTTCCGAGATATGGACTATCAATAATTTACACCTTAGGCTCTGCTTCTAACTTGGGCCCAAATTGTAAAATGGTCTTATCTATTGGCGATTTCGTTCCAATTCACATTCCAAGTAATATTCGGCATGCTAATTACATTGCCGGTTGCCAAATTGCATTATCTCTTATAGTTTCCGAGATATGGATTATCGATAATTTACACCTTAGGCTCTGCTTCTAACTTGGGCCCAAATTGTAAAATGGTCTTATCTATTGGCGATTTCGTTCCAATTCACATTCCAAGTAATATTCGGCATGCTAATTACATTGCCGGTTGCCAAATTGCATTATCTCTTATAGTTTCCGAGATATGGACTATCGATAATTTACACCTTAGGCTCTGCTTCTAACTTGGGCCCAAATTGTAAAATGGTCTTATCTATTGGCGATTTCGTTCCAATTCACATTCCAAGTAATATTCGGCATGCTAATTACATTGCCGGTTGCCAAATTGCATTATCTCTTATAGTTTCCGAGATATGGACTATCGATAATTTACACCTTAGGCTCTGCTTCTAACTTGGGCCCAAATTGTATAATGGTCTTCTCTATTGGCGATTTCGTTCCAATTCACATTCCAAGTAATATTCGGCATGCTAATTACATTGCCGGTTGCCAAATTGCATTACCTCTTATAGTTTCCGAGATATGGACTATCGATAATTTACACCTTAGGCTCTGCTTCTAACTTATGCCCAAATTGTAAAATGGTCTTATCTATTGGCTATTTCGTTCCAATTCACATTCCAAGTAATATTCGGCATGCTAATTACATTGCCGGTTGCCAAATTGCATTATCTCTTATAGTTTCCGAGATATGGACTATCGATAATTTACACCTTAGGCTCTGCTTCTAACTTGGGCCCAAATTGTAAAATGGTCTTACCTATTGGCGATTTCGTTCCAATTCACATTCCAAGTAATATTCGGCATGCTAATTACATTGCCGGTTGCCAAATTGCATTATCTCTTATAGTTTCCGAGATATGGACTATCGATAATTTACACCTTAGGCTCTACTTCTAACTTGGGCCCAAATTGTAAAATGGTCTTATCTATTGGCGATTTCGTTCCAATTCACATTCCAATTAATATTCGGCATGCTAATTACATTGCCGGTTGCCAGATTGCATTATCTCTTATAGTTTCCGAGATATGGACTATCGATAATTTACACCTTAGGCTCTGCTTCTAACTTGGGCCCAAATTGTAAAATGGTCTTACCTATTGGCGATTTCGTTCCAATTCACATTCCAAGTAATATTCGGCATGCTAATTACATTGCCGGTTGCCAAATTGCATTATCTCTTATAGTTTCCGAGATATGGACTATCGATAATTTACACCTTAGGCTCTGCTTCTAACTTGGGCCCAAATTGTAAAATGGTCTTATCTATTGGCGATTTCGTTCCAATTCACATTCCAAGTAATATTCGGCATGCTAATTACATTGCCGGTTGCCAAATTGCATTATCTCTTATAGTTTCCGAGATATGGGCTATCGATAATTTACACCTTAGGCTCTGCTTCTAACTTGGGCCCAAATTGTAAAATCGTCTTATCTATTGGCGATTTCGTTCCAATTCACATTCCAAGTAATATTCGGCATGCTAATTACATTGCCGGTTGCCAAATTGCATTATCTCTTATAGTTTCAGAGATATGGACTATCGGTAATTTACACCTTAGGCTCTGCTTCTAACTTGGGCCCAAATTGTAAAATGGTCTTATCTATTGGCGATTTCGTTCCAATTCACATTCCAAGTAATATCCGGCATGCTAATTACATTGCCGGTTGCCAAATTGAATTATCTCTTATAGTTTCCGAGATATGGACTATCGATAATTTACACCTTAGGCTCTGCTTCTAACTTGGGCCCAAATTGTAAAATGGTCTTACCTATTGGCGATTTCGTTCCAATTCACATTCCAAGTAATATTCGGCATGCTAATTACATTGCCGGTTGCCAAATTGCATTATCTCTTATAGTTTCCGAGATATGGACTATCGATAATTTACACCTTAGGCTCTGCTTCTAACTTGGGCCCAAATTGTAAAATGGTCTTATCTATTGGCGATTTCGATCCAATTCACATTCCAAGTAATATTCGGCATGCTAATTACATTGCCGGTTGCCAAATTGCATTATCTCTTATAGTTTCCGAGATATGGACTATCGATAATTTACATCTTAGGCTCTGCTTCTAACTTGGGCCCAAATTGTAAAATCGTCTTATCTATTGGCGATTTCGTTCCAATTCACATTCCAAGTAATATTCGGCATGCTAATTACATTGCCGGTTGCCAAATTGCATTATCTCTTATAGTTTCCGAGATATGGACTATCGATAATTTACACCTTAGGCTCTGCTTCTAACTTGGGCCCAAATTGTAAAATGGTCTTATCTATTGGCGATTTCGTTCCAATTCACATTCCAAGTAATATCCGGCATGCTAATTACATTGCCGGTTGCCAAATTGAATTATCTCTTATAGTTTCCGAGATATGTACTATCGATAATTTACACCTTAGGCTCTGCTTCTAACTTGGGCCCAAATTGTAAAATGGTCTTATCTATTGGCGATTTCGTTCCAATTCACATTCCAAGTAATATTCGGCATGCTAATTACATTGCCGGTTGCCAAATTGCATTATCTCTTATAGTTTCCGAGATATGGACTATCGATAATTTACATCTTAGGCTCTGCTTCTAACTTGGGCCCAAATTGTAAAATGGTCTTATCTATTGGCGATTTCGTTCCAATTCACATTCCAAGTAATATTCGGCATGCTAATTACACTGCCGGTTGCCAAATTGCATTATCTCTTATAGTTTCCGAGATATGGACTATCGATAATTTACACCTTAGGCTCTGCTTCTAACTTGGGCCCAAATTGTAAAATGGTCTTATCTATTGGCGATTTCGTCCCAATTCACATTCCAAGTGATATTCGGCATGCTAATTGCATTGCCGGTTGCGAAATTGCATTATCTCTTATAGTTTCCGAGATATGGACTATCAATAATTTACACCTTAGGCTCTGCTTCTAACTTGGGCCCAAATTGTAAAATGGTCTTATCTATTGGCGATTTCGTTCCAATTCACATTCCAAGTAATATTCGGCATGCTAATTACATTGCCGGTTACCAAATTGCATTATCTCTTATAGTTTCCGAGATATGGACTATCGATAATTTACACCTTAGGCTCTGCTTCTAACTTGGGCCCAAATTGTAAAATGGTCTTATCTATTGGCGATTTCGTTCCAATTCACATTCCAAGTAATATTCGGCATGCTAATTACATTGCCGGTTGCCAAATTGCATTATCTCTTATAGTTTCCGAGATATGGACTATCGATAATTTACACCTTAGGCTCTGCTTCTAACTTGGGCCCAAATTGTAAAATGGTCTTATCTATTGGCGATTTCGTTCCAATTCACATTCCAAGTAATATTCGGCATGCTAATTACATTGCCGGTTGCCAAATTGCATTATCTCTTATAGTTTCCGAGATATGGACTATCGATAATTTACACCTTAGGCTCTGCTTCTAACTTGGGCCCAAATTGTAAAATGGTCTCATCTATTGGCGATTTCGTTCCAATTCACATTCCAAGTAATATTCGGCATGCTAATTACATTGCCGGTTGCCAAATTGCATTATCTCTTATAGTTTCCGAGATATGGACTATCGATAATTTACACCTTAGGCTCTGCTTCTAACTTGGGCCCAAATTGTAAAATGGTCTTATCTATTGGCGATTTCGTTCCAATTCACATTCCAAGTAATATTCGGCATGCTAATTACATTGCCGGTTGCCAAATTGCATTATCTCTTATAGTTTCCGAGATATGGACTATCGATAATTTACACCTTAGGCTCTGCTTCTAACTTGGGCCCAAATTGTAAAATGGTCTTATCTATTGGCGATTTCGTTCCAATTCACATTCCAAGTAATATTCGGCATGCTAATTACATTGCCGGTTGCCAAATTGCATTATCTCTTATAGTTTCCGAGATATGGACTATCGATAATTTACACCTTAGGCTCTGCTTCTAACTTGGGCCCAAATTGTAAAATGGTCTTATCTATTGGCGATTTCGTTCCAATTCACATTCCAAGTAATATTCGGCATGCTAATTACATTGCCGGTTGCCAAATTGCATTATCTATTATAGTTTCCGAGATATGGACTATCGATAATTTACACCTTAGGCTCTGCTTCTAACTTGGGCCCAAATTGTAAAATGGTCTTATCTATTGGCGTTTTCGTTCCAATTCACATTCCAAGTAATATTCGGCATGCTAATTACATTGCCGGTTGCCAAATTGCATTATCTCTTATAGTTTCCGAAATATGGACTCTCGATAATTTACACCTTAGGCTCTGCTTCTAACTTGGGCCCAAATTGTAAAATGGTCTTCTCTATTGGCGATTTCGTTCCAATTCACATTCCAAGTAATATTCGGCATGCTAATTACATTGCCGGTTGCCAAATTGCATTATCTCTTATAGTTTCCGAGATATGGACTATCGATAATTTACACCTTAGGCTCTGCTTCTAACTTGGGCCCAAATTGTAAAATGGTCTTATCTATTGGCGATTTCGTTCCAATTCACATTCCAAGTAATATTCGGCATGCTAATTACATTGCCGGTTGCCAAATTGCATTATCTCTTATAGTTTCCGAGATATGGACTATCGATAATTTACACCTTAGGCTCTGCTTCTAACTTGGGCCCAAATTGTAAAATGGTCTTCTCTATTGGCGATTTCGTTCCAATTCACATTCCAAGTAATATTCGGCATGCTAATTACATTGCCGGTTGCCAAATTGCATTATCTCTTATAGTTTCCGAAATATGGACTCTCGATAATTTACACCTTAGGCTCTGCTTCTAACTTGGGCCCAAATTGTAAAATGGTCTTCTCTATTGGCGATTTCGTTCCAATTCACATTCCAAGTAATATTCGGCATGCTAATTACATTGCCGGTTGCCAAATTGCATTATCTCTTATAGTTTCCGAGATATGGACTATCGATAATTTACACCTTAGGCTCTGCTTCTAACTTGGGCCCAAATTGTAAAATGGTCTTATCTATTGGCGATTTCGTTCCAATTCACATTCCAAGTAATATTCGGCATGCTAATTACATTGCCGGTTGCCAAATTGCATTATCTCTTATAGTTTCCGAGATATGGACTATCGATAATTTACACCTTAGGCTCTGCTTCTAACTTGGGCCCAAATTGTAAAATGGTCTTCTCTATTGGCGATTTCGTTCCAATTCACATTCCAAGTAATATTCGGCATGCTAATTACATTGCCGGTTGCCAAATTGCATTATCTCTTAGAGTTTCCGAGATATGGACTATCGATAATTTACACCTTAGGCTCTGCTTCTAACTTGGCCCAAATTGTAAAATGGCCTTCTCTATTGGCGACTTCGTTCCAATTCACATTCCAATTAATATTCGGCATGCTAATTACATTGCCGGTTGCCAAATTGCAGTATCTCTTATAGTTTCCGAGATATGGACTATCGATAATTTACACCTTAGGCTCTGCTTCTAACTTGGGCCCAAATTGTAAAATCGTCTTATCTATTGGCGATTTCGTTCCAATTCACATTCCAAGTAATATTCGGCATGCTAATTACATTGCCGGTTGCCAAATTGCATTATCTCTTATAGTTTCCGAGATATGGACTATCGGTAATTTACACCTTAGGCTCTGCTTCTAACTTGGGCCCAAATTGTAAAATTGTCTTATCTATTGGCGATTTCGTTCCAATTCACATTCCAAGTAATATCCGGCATGCTAATTACATTGCCGGTTGCCAAATTGAATTATCTCTTATAGTTTCCGAGATATGGACTATCGATAATTTACACCTTAGGCTCTGCTTCTAACTTGGGCCCAAATTGTAAAATGGTCTTATCTATTGGCGATTTCGTTCCAATTCACATTCCAAGTAATATTCGGCATGCTAATTACATTGCCGGTTGCCAAATTGCATTATCTCTTATAGTTTCCGAGATATGGACTATCGATAATTTACACCTTAGGCTCTGCTTCTAACTTGGGCCCAAATTGTAAAATGGTCTTATCTATTGGCGATTTCGTTCCAATTCACATTCCAAGTAATATTCGGCATGCTAATTACATTGCCGGTTGCCAAATTGCATTATCTCTTATAGTTTCCGAGATATGGACTATCGATAATTTACATCTTAGGCTCTGCTTCTAACTTGGGCCCAAATTGTAAAATCGTCTTATCTATTGGCGATTTCGTTCCAATTCACATTCCAAGTAATATTCGGCATGCTAATTACATTGCCGGTAGCCAAATTGCATTATCTCTTATAGTTTCCGAGATATGGACTATCGATAATTTACACCTTAGGCTCTGCTTCTAACTTGGGCCCAAATTGTAAAATGGTCTTATCTATTGGCGATTTCGTTCCAATTCACATTCCAAGTAATATTCGGCATGCTAATTACATTGCCGGTTGCCAAATTGCATTATCTCTTATAGTTTCCGAGATATGGACTATCGATAATTTACACCTTAGGCTCTGCTTCTAACTTGGGCCCAAATTGTAAAATGGTCTTATCTATTGGCGATTTCGTTCCAATTCACATTCTAAGTAATATTCGGCATGCTAATTACATTGCCGGTTGCCAAATTGCATTATCTCTTATAGTTTCCGAGATATGGACTATCGATAATTTACACCTTAGGCTCTGCTTCTAACTTGGGCCCAAATTGTAAAATGGTCTTATCTATTGGCGATTTCGTTCCAATTCACATTCCAAGTAATATTCGGCATGCTAATTACATTGCCGGTTGCCAAATTGCATTATCTCTTATAGTTTCCGAGATATGGACTATCGATAATTTACGCCTTAGGCTCTGCTTCTAACTTGGGCCCAAATTGTAAAATGGTCTTATCTATTGGCGATTTCGTTCCAATTCACATTCCAAGTAATATTCGGCATGCTAATTACATTGCCGGTTGCCAAATTGCATTATCTCTTATAGTTTCCGAGATATGGACTATCGATAATTTACACCTTAGGCTCTGCTTCTAACTTGGGCCCAAATTGTAAAATGGTCTTATCTATTGGCGATTTCGTTCCAATTCACATTCCAAGTAATATTCGGCATGCTAATTACATTGCCGGTTGCCAAATTGCATTATCTCTTATAGTTTCCGAGATATGGACTATCGATAATTTACACCTTAGGCTCTGCTTCTAACTTGGGCCCAAATTGTAAAATGGTCTTATCTATTGGCGATTTCGTTCCAATTCACATTCCAAGTAATATTCGGCATGCTAATTACATTGCCGGTTGCCAAATTGCATTATCTATTATAGTTTCCGAGATATGGACTATCGATAATTTACACCTTAGGCTCTGCTTCTAACTTGGGCCCAAATTGTAAAATGGTCTTATCTATTGGCGTTTTCGTTCCAATTCACATTCCAAGTAATATTCGGCATGCTAATTACATTGCCGGTTGCCAAATTGCATTATCTCTTATAGTTTCCGAAATATGGACTCTCGATAATTTACACCTTAGGCTCTGCTTCTAACTTGGGCCCAAATTGTAAAATGGTCTTCTCTATTGGCGATTTCGTTCCAATTCACATTCCAAGTAATATTCGGCATGCTAATTACATTGCCGGTTGCCAAATTGCATTATCTCTTATAGTTTCCGAGATATGGACTATCGATAATTTACACCTTAGGCTCTGCTTCTAACTTGGGCCCAAATTGTAAAATGGTCTTATCTATTGGCGATTTCGTTCCAATTCACATTCCAAGTAATATTCGGCATGCTAATTACATTGCCGGTTGCCAAATTGCATTATCTCTTATAGTTTCCGAGATATGGACTATCGATAATTTACACCTTAGGCTCTGCTTCTAACTTGGGCCCAAATTGTAAAATGGTCTTCTCTATTGGCGATTTCGTTCCAATTCACATTTCAAGTAATATTCGGCATGCTAATTACATTGCCGGTTGCCAAATTGCATTATCTCTTAGAGTTTCCGAGATATGGACTATCGATAATTTACACCTTAGGCTCTGCTTCTAACTTGGGCCCAAATTGTAAAATGGCCTTCTCTATTGGCGACTTCGTTCCAATTCACATTCCAATTAATATTCGGCATGCTAATTACATTGCCGGTTGCCAAATTGCAGTATCTCTTATAGTTTCCGAGATATGGACTATCGATAATTTACACCTTAGGCTCTGCTTCTAACTTGGGCCCAAATTGTAAAATCGTCTTATCTATTGGCGATTTCGTTCCAATTCACATTCCAAGTAATATTCGGCATGCTAATTACATTGCCGGTTGCCAAATTGCATTATCTCTTATAGTTTCCGAGATATGGACTATCGGTAATTTACACCTTAGGCTCTGCTTCTAACTTGGGCCCAAATTGTAAAATTGTCTTATCTATTGGCGATTTCGTTCCAATTCACATTCCAAGTAATATCCGGCATGCTAATTACATTGCCGGTTGCCAAATTGAATTATCTCTTATAGTTTCCGAGATATGGACTATCGATAATTTACACCTTAGGCTCTGCTTCTAACTTGGCCCAAATTGTAAAATGGTCTTATCTATTGGCGATTTCGTTCCAATTCACATTCCAAGTAATATCCGGCATGCTAATTACATTGCCGGTTGCCAAATTGAATTATCTCTTATAGTTTCCGAGATATGGACTATCGATAATTTACACCTTAGGCTCTGCTTCTAACTTGGGCCCAAATTGTTAAATGGTCTTACCTATTGGCGATTTCGTTCCAATTCACATTCCAAGTAATATTCGGCATGCTAATTACATTGCCGGTTGCCAAATTGCATTATCTCTTATAGTTTCCGAGATATGGACTATCGATAATTTACACCTTAGGCTCTGCTTCTAACTTGGGCCCAAATTGTAAAATGGTCTTATCTATTGGCGATTTCGTTCCAATTCACATTCCAAGTAATATTCGGCATGCTAATTACATTGCCGGTTGCCAAATTGCATTATCTCTTATAGTTTCCGAGATATGGACTATCGATAATTTACATCTTAGGCTCTGCTTCTAACTTGGGCCCAAATTGTAAAATCGTCTTATCTATTGGCGATTTCGTTCCAATTCACATTCCAAGTAATATTCGGCATGCTAATTACATTGCCGGTAGCCAAATTGCATTATCTCTTATAGTTTCCGAGATATGGACTATCGATAATTTACACCTTAGGCTCTGCTTCTAACTTTTGCCCAAATTGTAAAATGGTCTTATCAATTGGCGATTTCGTTCCAATTCACATTCCAAGTAATATCCGGCATGCTAATTACATTGCCGGTTGCCAAATTGCATTATCTCTTATAGTTTCCGAGATATGGACTATCGATAATTTACACCTTAGGCTCTGCTTCTAACTTGGGCCCAAATTGTAAAATGGTCTTATCTATTGGCGATTTCGTTCCAATTCACATTCCAAGTAATATTCGGCATGCTAATTACATTGCCGGTTGCCAAATTGCATTATCTATTATAGTTTCCGAGATATGGACTATCGATAATTTACACCTTAGGCTCTGCTTCCAACTTGGGCCCAAATTGTAAAATGGTCTTATCTATTGGCGTTTTCGTTCCAATTCACATTCCAATTAATATTCGGCATGCTAATTACATTGCCGGTTGCCAAATTGCATTATCTCTTATAGTTTCCGAGATATGGACTATCGGTAATTTACACCTTAGGCTCTGCTTCTAACTTGGGCCCTAATTGTAAAATGGTCTTACCTATTGGCGATTTCGTTCCAATTCACATTCCAAGTAATATTCGGCTTGCTAATTACATTGCCGGTTGCCAAATTGCATTATCTCTTATAGTTTCCGAGATATGGACTATCGATAATTTACACCTTAGGCTCTGCTTCTAACTTGGGCCCAAATTGTAAAATGGTCTTATCTATTGGCGATTTCGTTCCAATTCACATTCCAAGTAATATTCGGCATGCTAATTACATTGCCGGTTGCCAAATTGCATTATCTCTTATAGTTTCCGAGATATGGACTATCGATAATTTACATCTTAGGCTCTGCTTCTAACTTGGGCCCAAATTGTAAAATCGTCTTATCTATTGGCGATTTCGTTCCAATTCACATTCCAAGTAATATTCGGCATGCTAATTACATTGCCGGTTGCCAAATTGCATTATCTCTTATAGTTTCCGAGATATGGACTATCGATAATTTACACCTTAGGCTCTGCTACTAAAAATGGTCTTATCTATTGGCGATTTCGTTCCAATTCACATTCCAAGTAATATTCGGCATGCTAATTACATTGCCGGTTGCCAAATTGCATTATCTCTTATAGTTTCCGAGATATGGACTATCGATAATTTACACCTTAGGCTCTGCTTCTAACTTGGGCCCAAATTGTAAAATGGTCTTATCTATTGGCGATTTCGTTCCAATTCACATTCCAAGTAATATTCGGCATGCTAATTACATTGCCGGTTGCCAAATTGCATTATCTCTTATAGTTTCCGAGATATGGACTATCGATAATTTACACCTTAGGCTCTGCTTCTAACTTGGGCCCAAATTGTAAAATGGTCTTATCTATTGGCGATTTCGTTCCAATTCACATTCCAAGTAATATCCGGCATGCTAATTACATTGCCGGTTGCCAAATTGAATTATCTCTTATAGTTTCCGAGATATGGACTATCGATAATTTACACCTTAGGCTCTGCTTCTAACTTGGGCCCAAATTGTAAAATGGTCTTATCTATTGGCGATTTCGTTCCAATTCACATTCCAAGTAATATTCGGCATGCTAATTACATTGCCGGTTGCCAAATTGCATTATCTCTTATAGTTTCCGAAATATGGACTCTCGATAATTTACACCTTAGGCTCTTCTTCTAACTTGGGCCCAAATTGTAAAATGGTCTTCTCTATTGGCGATTTCGTTCCAATTCACATTCCAAGTAATATTCGGCATGCTAATTACATTGCCGGTTGCCAAATTGCATTATCTCTTATAGTTTCCGAGATATGGACTATCGATAATTTACACCTTAGGCTCTGCTTCTAACTTGGGCCCAAATTGTAAAATGGTCTTATCTATTGGCGATTTCGTTCCAATTCACATTCCAAGTAATATTCGGCATGCTAATTACTTTGCCGGTTGCCAAATTGCATTATCTCTTATAGTTTCCGAGATATGGACTATCGATAATTTACACCTTAAGCTCTGCTTCTAACTTGGGCCCAAATTGTAAAATGGTCTTCTCTATTGGCGATTTCGTTCCAATTCACATTCCAAGTAATATTCGGCATGCTAATTACATTGCCGGTTGCCAAATTGCATTATCTCTTAGAGTTTCCGAGATATGGACTATCGATAATTTACACCTTAGGCTCTGCTTCTAACTTGGGCCCAAATTGTAAAATGGCCTTCTCTATTGGCGACTTCGTTCCAATTCACATTCCAAGTAATATTCGGCATGCTAATTACATTGCCGGTTGCCAAATTGCAGTATCTCTTATAGTTTCCGAGATATGGACTATCGATAATTTACACCTTAGGCTCTGCTTCTAACTTGGGCCCAAATTGTAAAATCGTCTTATCTATTGGCGATTTCGTTCCAATTCACATTCCAAGTAATATTCGGCATGCTAATTACATTGCCGGTTGCCAAATTGCATTATCTCTTATAGTTTCCGAGATATGGACTATCGGTAATTTACACCTTAGGCTCTGCTTCTAACTTGGGCCCAAATTGTAAAATTGTCTTATCTATTGGCGATTTCGTTCCAATTCACATTCCAAGTAATATCCGGCATGCTAATTACATTGCCGGTTGCCAAATTGAATTATCTCTTATAGTTTCCGAGATATGGACTATCGATAATTTACACCTTAGGCTCTGCTTCTAACTTGGGCCCAAATTGTAAAATGGTCTTACCTATTGGCGATTTCGTTCCAATTCACATTCCAAGTAATATTCGGCTTGCTAATTACATTGCCGGTTGCCAAATTGCATTATCTCTTATAGTTTCCGAGATATGGACTATCGATAATTTACACCTTAGGCTCTGCTTCTAACTTGGGCCCAAATTGTAAAATGGTCTTATCTATTGGCGATTTCGTTCCAATTCACATTCCAAGTAATATCCGGCATGCTAATTACATTGCCGGTTGCCAAATTGCATTATCTCTTATAGTTTCCGAGATATGGACTATCGATAATTTACACCTTAGGCTCTGCTTCTAACTTGGGCCCAAATTGTAAAATGGTCTTATCTATTGGCGATTTCGTTCCAATTCACATTCCAAGTAATATTCGGCATGCTAATTACATTGCCGGTTCCCAAATTGCATTATCTCTTATAGTTTCCGAGATATGGACTATCGATAATTTACATCTTAGGCTCTGCTTCTAACTTGGGCCCAAATTGTAAAATCGTCTTATCTATTATCGATTTCGTTCCAATTCACATTCCAAGTAATATTCGGCATGCTAATTACATTGCCGGTAGCCAAATTGCATTATCTCTTATAGTTTCCGAGATATGGACTATCGATAATTTACACCTTAGGCTCTGCTTCTAACTTTTGCCCAAATTGTAAAATGGTCTTATCAATTGGCGATTTCGTTCCAATTCACATTCCAAGTAATATCCGGCATGCTAATTACATTGCCGGTTGCCAAATTGCATTATCTCTTATAGTTTCCGAGATATGGACTATCGATAATTTACACCTTAGGCTCTGCTTCTAACTTGGGCCCAAATTGTAAAATGGTCTTATCTATTGGCGATTTCGTTCCAATTCACATTCCAAGTAATATTCGGCATGCTAATTACATTGCCGGTTGCCAAATTGCATTATCTATTATAGTTTCCGAGATATGGACTATCGATAATTTACACCTTAGGCTCTGCTTCCAACTTGGGCCCAAATTGTAAAATGGTCTTATCTATTGGCGTTTTCGTTCCAATTCACATTCCAAGTAATATTCGGCATGCGAATTACATTGCCGGTTGCCAAATTGCATTATCTCTTATAGTTTCCGAGATATGGACTATCGGTAATTTACACCTTAGGCTCTGCTTCTAACTTGGGCCCTAATTGTAAAATGGTCTTACCTATTGGCGATTTCGTTCCAATTCACATTCCAAGTAATATTCGGCTTGCTAATTACATTGCCGGTTGCCAAATTGCATTTTCTCTTATAGTTTCCGAGATATGGACTATCGATAATTTACACCTTAGGCTCTGCTTCTAACTTGGGCCCAAATTGTAAAATGGTCTTATCTATTGGCGATTTCGTTCCAATTCACATTCCAAGTAATATTCGGCATGCTAATTACATTGCCGGTTGCCAAATTGCATTATCTCTTATAGTTTCCGAGATATGGACTATCGATAATTTACATCTTAGGCTCTGCTTCTAACTTGGGCCCAAATTGTAAAATCGTCTTATCTATTGGCGATTTCGTTCCAATTCACATTCCAAGTAATATTCGGCATGCTAATTACATTGCCGGTTGCCAAATTGCATTATCTCTTATAGTTTCCGAGATATGGACTATCGATAATTTACACCTTAGGCTCTGCTACTAAAAATGGTCTTGTCCATCGTTCCAATTCACATTCCAAGTAATATTCGGCATGCTAATTACATTGCCGGTTGCCAAATTGCATTATCTCTTATAGTTTCCGAGATATGGACTATCGATAATTTACACCTTAGGCTCTGCTTCTAACTTGGGCCCAAATTGTAAAATGGTCTTATCTATTGGCGATTTCGTTCCAATTCACATTCCAAGTAATATTCGGCATGCTAATTACATTGCCGGTTGCCAAATTGCATTATCTCTTATAGTTTCCGAGATATGGACTATCGATAATTTACACCTTAGGCTCTGCTTCTAACTTGGGCCCAAATTGTAAAATGGTCTTATCTATTGGCGATTTCGTTCCAATTCACATTCCAAGTAATATCCGGCATGCTAATTACATTGCCGGTTGCCAAATTGAATTATCTCTTATAGTTTCCGAGATATGGACTATCGATAATTTACACCTAAGGCTCTGCTTCTAACTTGGGCCCAAATTGTAAAATGGTCTTATCTATTGGCGATTTCGTTCCAATTCACATTCCAAGTAATATTCGGCATGCTAATTACATTGCCGGTTGCCAAATTGCATTATCTCTTATAGTTTCCGAGATATGGACTATCGATAATTTACACCTCAGGCTCTGCTTCTAACTTGGGCCCAAATTGTAAAATGGTCTTATCTATTGGCGATTTCGTCCCAATTCACAATCCAAGTGATATTCGGCATGCTAATTACATTGCCGGTTGCGAAATTGCATTATCTCTTATAGTTTCCGAGATATGGACTATCAATAATTTACACCTTAGGCTCTGCTTCTAACTTGGGCCCAAATTGTAAAATGGTCTTATCTATTGGCGATTTCGTTCCAATTCACATTCCAAGTAATACTCGGCATGCTAATTACATTGCCGGTTGCCAAATTGCATTATCTCTTATAGTTTCCGAGATATGGACTATCGATAATTTACACCTTAGGCTCTGCTTCTAACTTGGGCCCAAATTGTAAAATGGTCTTATCTATTGGCGATTTCGTTCCAATTCACATTCCAAGTAATATTCGGCATGCTAATTACATTGCCGGTTGCCAAATTGCATTATCTATTATAGTTTCCGAGATATGGACTATCGATAATTTACACCTTAGGCTCTGCTTCTAACTTGGGCCCAAATTGTAAAATGGTCTTATCTATTGGCGTTTTCGTTCCAATTCACATTCCAAGTAATATTCGGCATGCTAATTACATTGCCGGTTGCCAAATTGCATTATCTCTTATAGTTTCCGAAATATGGACTCTCGATAATTTACACCTTAGGCTCTGCTTCTAACTTGGGCCCAAATTGTAAAATGGTCTTCTCTATTGGCGATTTCGTTCCAATTCACATTCCAAGTAATATTCGGCATGCTAATTACATTGCCGGTTGCCAAATTGCATTATCTCTTATAGTTTCCGAGATATGGACTATCGATAATTTACACCTTAGGCTCTGCTTCTAACTTGGGCCCAAATTGTAAAATGGTCTTATCTATTGGCGATTTCGTTCCAATTCACATTCCAAGTAATATTCGGCATGCTAATTACATTGCCGGTTGCCAAATTGCATTATCTCTTATAGTTTCCGAGATATGGACTATCGATAATTTACACCTTAGGCTCTGCTTCTAACTTGGGCCCAAATTGTAAAATGGTCTTCTCTATTGGCGATTTCGTTCCAATTCACATTCCAAGTAATATTCGGCATTCTAATTACATTGCCGGTTGCCAAATTGCATTATCTCTTAGAGTTTCCGAGATATGGACTATCGATAATTTACACCTTAGGCTCTGCTTCTAACTTGGGCCCAAATTGTAAAATGGCCTTCTCTATTGGCGACTTCGTTCCAATTCACATTCCAAGTAATATTCGGCATGCTAATTACATTGCCGGTTGCCAAATTGCAGTATCTCTTATAGTTTCCGAGATATGGACTATCGATAATTTACACCTTAGGCTCTGCTTCTAACTTGGGCCCAAATTGTAAAATCGTCTTATCTATTGGCGATTTCGTTCCAATTCACATTCCAAGTAATATTCGGCATGCTAATTACATTGCCGGTTGCCAAATTGCATTATCTCTTATAGTTTCCGAGATATGGACTATCGGTAATTTACACCTTAGGCTCTGCTTCTAACTTGGGCCCAAATTGTAAAATTGTCTTATCTATTGGCGATTTCGTTCCAATTCACATTCCAAGTAATATCCGGCATGCTAATTACATTGCCGGTTGCCAAATTGAATTATCTCTTATAGTTTCCGAGATATGGACTATCGATAATTTACACCTTAGGCTCTGCTTCTAACTTGGGCCCAAATTGTAAAATGGTCTTACCTATTGGCGATTTCGTTCCAATTCACATTCCAAGTAATATTCGGCTTGCTAATTACATTGCCGGTTGCCAAATTGCATTATCTCTTATAGTTTCCGAGATATGGACTATCGATAATTTACACCTTAGGCTCTGCTTCTAACTTGGGCCCAAATTGTAAAATGGTCTTATCTATTGGCGATTTCGTTCCAATTCACATTCCAAGTAATATCCGGCATGCTAATTACATTGCCGGTTGCCAAATTGAATTATCTCTTATAGTTTCCGAGATATGGACTATCGATAATTTACACCTTAGGCTCTGCTTCTAACTTGGGCCCAAATTGTTAAATGGTCTTACCTATTGGCGATTTCGTTCCAATTCACATTCCAAGTAATATTCGGCATGCTAATTACATTGCCGGTTGCCAAATTGCATTATCTCTTATAGTTTCCGAGATATGGACTATCGATAATTTACACCTTAGGCTCTGCTTCTAACTTGGGCCCAAATTGTAAAATGGTCTTATCTATTGGCGATTTCGTTCCAATTCACATTCCAAGTAATATTCGGCATGCTAATTACATTGCCGGTTGCCAAATTGCATTATCTCTTATAGTTTCCGAGATATGGACTATCGATAATTTACATCTTAGGCTCTGCTTCTAACTTGGGCCCAAATTGTAAAATCGTCTTATCTATTGGCGATTTCGTTCCAATTCACATTCCAAGTAATATTCGGCATGCTAATTACATTGCCGGTAGCCAAATTGCATTATCTCTTATAGTTTCCGAGATATGGACTATCGATAATTTACACCTTAGGCTCTGCTTCTAACTTTTGCCCAAATTGTAAAATGGTCTTATCTATTGGCGATTTCGTTCCTATTCACATTCCAAGTAATATCCGGCATGCTAATTACATTGCCGGTTGCCAAATTGCATTATCTCTTATAGTTTCCGAGATATGGACTATCGATAATTTACACCTTAGGCTCTGCTTCTAACTTGGGCCCAAATTGTAAAATGGTCTTATCTATTGGCGATTTCGTTCCAATTCACATTCCAAGTAATATTCGGCATGCTAATTACATTGCCGGTTGCCAAATTGCATTATCTATTATAGTTTCCGAGATATGGACTATCGATAATTTACACCTTAGGCTCTGCTTCCAACTTGGGCCCAAATTGTAAAATGGTCTTATCTATTGGCGTTTTCGTTCCAATTCACATTCCAAGTAATATTCGGCATGCTAATTACATTGCCGGTTGCCAAATTGCCTTATCTCTTATAGTTTCCGAGATATGGACTATCGATAATTTACACCTTAGGCTCTGCTTCTAACTTGGGCCCAAATTGTAAAATCGTCTTATCTATTGGCGATTTCGTTCCAATTCACATTCCAAGTAATATTCGGCATGCTAATTACATTGCCGGTTGCCAAATTGCATTATCTCTTATAGTTTCCGAGATATGGACTATCGGTAATTTACACCTTAGGCTCTGCTTCTAACTTGGGCCCAAATTGTAAAATGATCTTATCTATTGGCGATTTCGTTCCAATTCACATTCCAAGTAATATCCGGCATGCTAATTACATTGCCGGTTGCCAAATTGAATTATCACTTATAGTTTCCGAGATATGGACTATCGATAATTTACACCTTAGGCTCTGCTTCTAACTTGGGCCCAAATTGTAAAATGGTCTTACCTATTGGCGATTTCGTTCCAATTCACATTCCAAGTAATATTCGGCTTGCTAATTACATTGCCGGTTGCCAAATTGCATTATCTCTTATAGTTTCCGAGATATGGACTATCGATAATTTACACCTTAGGCTCTGCTTCTAACTTCGGCCCAAATTGTAAAATGGTCTTATCTATTGGCGATTTCGTTCCAATTCACATTCCAAGTAATATTCGGCATGCTAATTACATTGCCGGTTGCCAAATTGCATTATCTCTTATAGTTTCCGAGATATGGACTATCGATAATTTACATCTTAGGCTCTGCTTCTAACTTGGGCCCAAATTGTAAAATCGTCTTATCTATTGGCGATTTCGTTCCAATTCACATTCCAAGTAATATTCGGCATGCTAATTACATTGCCGGTTGCCAAATTGCATTATCTCTTATAGTTTCCGAGATATGGACTATCGATAATTTACACCTTAGGCTCTGCTTCTAAAAATGGTCTTATCTATTGGCGATTTCGTTCCAATTCACATTCCAAGTAATATTCGGCATGCTAATTACATTGCCGGTTGCCAAATTGCAGTATCTCTTATAGTTTCCGAGATATGGACTATCGATAATTTACACCTTAGGCTCTGCTTCTAACTTGGGCCCAAATTGTAAAATGGTCTTATCTATTGGCGATTTCGTTCCAATTCACATTCCAAGTAATATTCGGCATGCTAATTACATTGCCGGTTGCCAAATTGCATTATCTCTTATAGTTTCCGAGATATGGACTATCGATAATTTACACCTTAGGCTCTGCTTCTAACTTGGGCCCAAATTGTAAAATGGTCTTATCTATTGGCGATTTCGTTCCAATTTACATTCCAAGTAATATTCGGCATGCTAATTACATTGCCGGTTGCCAAATTGAATTATCTCTTATAGTTTCCGAGATATGGACTATCGATAATTTACACCTTAGGCTCTGCTTCTAACTTGGGCCCAAATTGTAAAATGGTCTTACCTATTGGCGATTTCGTTCCAATTCACATTCCAAGTAATATTCGGCATGCTAATTACATTGCCGGTTGCCAAATTGAATTATCTCTTATAGTTTCCGAGATATGGACTATCGATAATTTACACCTTAGGCTCTGCTTCTAACTTGGGCCCAAATTGTAAAATGGTCTTATCTATTGGCGATTTCGTTCCAATTCACATTCCAAGTAATATTCGGCATGCTAATTACATTGCCGGTTGCCAAATTGCATTATCTCTTATAGTTTCCGAGATATGGACTATCGATAATTTACACCTTAGGCTCTGCTTCTAACTTGGGCCCAAATTGTAAAATGGTCTTATCTATTGGCGATTTCGTTCCAATTCACATTCCAAGTAATATTCGGCATGCTAATTACATTGCCGGTTGCCAAATTGCATTATCTCTTATAGTTTCCGAGATATGGACTATCGATAATTTACACCTTAGGCTCTGCTTCTAACTTGGGCCCAAATTGTAAAATGGTCTTATCTATTGGCGATTTCGTTCCAATTCACATTCCAAGTAATATTCGGCATGCTAATTACATTGCCGGTTGCCAAATTGCATTATCTCTTATAGTTTCCGAGATATGGACTATCGATAATTTACACCTTAGGCTCTGCTTCTAACTTGGGCCCAAATTGTAAAATGGTCTTATCTATTGGCGATTTCGTTCCAATTCACATTCCAAGTAATATTCGGCATGCTAATTACATTGCCGGTTGCCAAATTGCATTATCTCTTATAGTTTCCGAGATATGGACTATCGATAATTTACACCTTAGGCTCTGCTTCTAACTTGGGCCCAAATTGTAAAATGGTCTTATCTATTGGCGATTTCGTTCCAATTCACATTCCAAGTAATATTCGGCATGCTAATTACATTGCCGGTTGCCAAATTGCATTATCTCTTATAGTTTCCGAGATATGGACTATCGATAATTTACACCTTAAGCTCTGCTTCTAACTTGGGCCCAAATTGTAAAATGGTCTTATCTATTGGCGATTTCGTTCCAATTCACATTCCAAGTAATATTCGGCATGCTAATTACATTGCCGGTTGCCAAATTGCATTATCTCTTATAGTTTCCGAGATATGGAGTATCGATAATTTACACCTTAGGCTCTGCTTCTAACTTGGGCCCAAATTGTAAAATGGCCTTATCTATTGGCGATTTCGTTCCAATTCACATTCCAAGTAATATTCGGCATGCTAATTACATTGCCGGTTGCCAAATTGCATTATCTCTTATAGTTTCCGAGATATGGACTATCGATAATTTACACCTTAGGCTCTGCTTCTAACTTGGGCCCAAATTGTAAAATGGTCTTATCTATTGGCGATTTCGTTCCAATTCACACTCCAAGTAATATTCGGCATGCTAATTACATTGCCGGTTGCGAAATTGCATTATCTCTTATAGTTTCCGAGATATGGACTATCAATAATTTACACCATAGGCTCTGCTTCTAACTTGGGCCCAAATTGTAAAATGGTCTTATCTATTGGCGATTTCGTTCCAATTCACATTCCAAGTAATATTCGGCATGCTAATTACATTGCCGGTTGCCAAATTGCATTATCTCTTATAGTTTCCGAGATATGGATTATCGATAATTTACACCTTAGGCTCTGCTTCTAACTTGGGCCCAAATTGTAAAATGGTCTTATCTATTGGCGATTTCGTTCCAATTCACATTCCAAGTAATATTCGGCATGCTAATTACATTGCCGGTTGCCAAATTGCATTATCTCTTATAGTTTCCGAGATATGGACTATCGATAATTTACACCTTAGGCTCTGCTTCTAACTTGGGCCCAAATTGTAAAATGGTCTTATCTATTGGCGATTTCGTTCCAATTCACATTCCAAGTAATATTCGGCATGCTAATTACATTGCCGGTTGCCAAATTGCATTATCTCTTATAGTTTCCGAGATATGGACTATCGATAATTTACACCTTAGGCTCTGCTTCTAACTTGGGCCCAAATTGTATAATGGTCTTCTCTATTGGCGATTTCGTTCCAATTCACATTCCAAGTAATATTCGGCATGCTAATTACATTGCCGGTTGCCAAATTGCATTACCTCTTATAGTTTCCGAGATATGGACTATCGATAATTTACACCTTAGGCTCTGCTTCTAACTTATGCCCAAATTGTAAAATGGTCTTATCTATTGGCTATTTCGTTCCAATTCACATTCCAAGTAATATTCGGCATGCTAATTACATTGCCGGTTGCCAAATTGCATTATCTCTTATAGTTTCCGAGATATGGACTATCGATAATTTACACCTTAGGCTCTGCTTCTAACTTGGGCCCAAATTGTAAAATGGTCTTACCTATTGGCGATTTCGTTCCAATTCACATTCCAAGTAATATCCGGCATGCTAATTACATTGCCGGTTGCCAAATTGCATTATCTCTTATAGTTTCCGAGATATGGACTATCGATAATTTACACCTTAGGCTCTACTTCTAACTTGGGCCCAAATTGTAAAATGGTCTTATCTATTGGCGATTTCGTTCCAATTCACATTCCAATTAATATTCGGCATGCTAATTACATTGCCGGTTGCCAAATTGCATTATCTCTTATAGTTTCCGAGATATGGACTATCGATAATTTACACCTTAGGCTCTGCTTCTAACTTGGGCCCAAATTGTAAAATGGTCTTATCTATTGGCGATTTCGTTCCAATTCACATTCCAAGTAATATTCGGCATGCTAATTACATTGCCGGTTGCCAAATTGCATTATCTCTTATAGTTTCCGAGATATGGACTATCGATAATTTACACCTTAGGCTCTGCTTCTAACTTGGGCCCAAATTGTAAAATGGCCTTATCTATTGGCGATTTCGTTCCAATTCACATTCCAAGTAATATTCGGCATGCTAATTACATTGCCGGTTGCCAAATTGAATTATCTCTTATAGTTTCCGAGATATGGACTATCGATAATTTACACCTTAGGCTCTGCTTCTAACTTGGGCCCAAATTGTAAAATGGTCTTACCTATTGGCGATTTCGTTCCAATTCACATTCCAAGTAATATTCGGCATGCTAATTACATTGCCGGTTGCCAAATTGCATTATCTCTTATAGTTTCCGAGATATGGACTATCGATAATTTACACCTTAGGCTCTGCTTCTAACTTGGGCCCAAATTGTAAAATGGTCTTATCTATTGGCGATTTCGTTCCAATTCACATTCCAAGTAATATTCGGCATGCTAATTACATTGCCGGTTGCCAAATTGCATTATCTCTTATAGTTTCCGAGATATGGGCTATCGATAATTTACACCTTAGGCTCTGCTTCTAACTTGGGCCCAAATTGTAAAATCGTCTTATCTATTGGCGATTTCGTTCCAATTCACATTCCAAGTAATATTCGGCATGCTAATTACATTGCCGGTTGCCAAATTGCATTATCTCTTATAGTTTCCGAGATATGGACTATCGGTAATTTACACCTTAGGCTCTGCTTCTAACTTGGGCCCAAATTGTAAAATGGTCTTATCTATTGGCGATTTCGTTCCAATTCACATTCCAAGTAATATCCGGCATGCTAATTACATTGCCGGTTGCCAAATTGAATTATCTCTTATAGTTTCCGAGATATGGACTATCGATAATTTACACCTTAGGCTCTGCTTCTAACTTGGGCCCAAATTGTAAAATGGTCTTACCTATTGGCGATTTCGTTCCAATTCACATTCCAAGTAATATTCGGCATGCTAATTACATTGCCGGTTGCCAAATTGCATTATCTCTTATAGTTTCCGAGATATGGACTATCGATAATTTACACCTTAGGCTCTGCTTCTAACTTGGGCCCAAATTGTAAAATGGTCTTATCTATTGGCGATTTCGATCCAATTCACATTCCAAGTAATATTCGGCATGCTAATTACAGTGCCGGTTGCCAAATTGCATTATCTCTTATAGTTTCCGAGATATGGACTATCGATAATTTACATCTTAGGCTCTGCATCTAACTTGGGCCCAAATTGTAAAATCGTCTTATCTATTGGCGATTTCGTTCCAATTCACATTCCAAGTAATATTCGGCATGCTAATTACATTGCCGGTTGCCAAATTGCATTATCTCTTATAGTTTCCGAGATATGGACTATCGATAATTTACACCTTAGGCTCTGCTTCTAACTTGGGCCCAAATTGTAAAATGGTCTTATCTATTGGCGATTTCGTCCCAATTCACATTCCAAGTGATATTCGGCATGCTAATTGCATTGCCGGTTGCGAAATTGCATTATCTCTTATAGTTTCCGAGATATGGACTATCAATAATTTACACCTTAGGCTCTGCTTCTAACTTGGGCCCAAATTGTAAAATGGTCTTATCTATTGGCGATTTCGTTCCAATTCACATTCCAAGTAATATTCGGCATGCTAATTACATTGCCGGTTACCAAATTGCATTATCTCTTATAGTTTCCGAGATATGGACTATCGATAATTTACACCTTAGGCTCTGCTTCTAACTTGGGCCCAAATTGTAAAATGGTCTTATCTATTGGCGATTTCGTTCCAATTCACATTCCAAGTAATATTCGGCATGCTAATTACATTGCCGGTTGCCAAATTGCATTATCTCTTATAGTTTCCGAGATATGGACTATCGATAATTTACACCTTAGGCTCTGCTTCTAACTTGGGCCCAAATTGTAAAATGGTCTTATCTATTGGCGATTTCGTTCCAATTCACATTCCAAGTAATATTCGGCATGCTAATTACATTGCCGGTTGCCAAATTGCATTATCTCTTATAGTTTCCGAGATATGGACTATCGATAATTTACACCTTAGGCTCTGCTTCTAACTTGGGCCCAAATTGTAAAATGGTCTCATCTATTGGCGATTTCGTTCCAATTCACATTCCAAGTAATATTCGGCATGCTAATTACATTGCCGGTTGCCAAATTGCATTATCTCTTATAGTTTCCGAGATATGGACTATCGATATTTTACACCTTAGGCTCTGCTTCTAACTTGGGCCCAAATTGTAAAATGGTCTTATCTATTGGCGATTTCGTTCCAATTCACATTCCAAGTAATATTCGGCATGCTAATTACATTGCCGGTTGCCAAATTGCATTATCTCTTATAGTTTCCGAGATATGGACTATCGATAATTTACATCTTAGGCTCTGCTTCTAACTTGGGCCCAAATTGTAAAATCGTCTTATCTATTGGCGATTTCGTTCCAATTCACATTCCAAGTAATATTCGGCATGCTAATTACATTGCCGGTTGCCAAATTGCATTATCTCTTATAGTTTCCGAGATATGGACTATCGATAATTTACACCTTAGGCTCTGCTTCTAACTTGGGCCCAAATTGTAAAATGGTCTTATCTATTGGCGATTTCGTTCCAATTCACATTCCAAGTAATATCCGGCATGCTAATTACATTGCCGGTTGCCAAATTGAATTATCTCTTATAGTTTCCGAGATATGGGCTATCGATAATTTACACCTTAGGCTCTGCTTCTAACTTGGGCCCAAATTGTAAAATCGTCTTATCTATTGGCGATTTCGTTCCAATTCACATTCCAAGTAATATTCGGCATGCTAATTACATTGCCGGTTGCCAAATTGCATTATCTCTTATAGTTTCCGAGATATGGACTATCGGTAATTTACACCTTAGGCTCTGCTTCTAACTTGGGCCCAAATGGTAAAATGGTCTTATCTATTGGCGATTTCGTTCCAATTCACATTCCAAGTAATATCCGGCATGCTAATTACATTGCCGGTTGCCAAATTGAATTATCTCTTATAGTTTCCGAGATATGGACTATCGATAATTTACACCTTAGGCTCTGCTTCTAACTTGGGCCCAAATTGTAAAATGGTCTTACCTATTGGCGATTTCGTTCCAATTCACATTCCAAGTAATATTCGGCATGCTAATTACATTGCCGGTTGCCAAATTGCATTATCTCTTATAGTTTCCGAGATATGGACTATCGATAATTTACACCTTAGGCTCTGCTTCTAACTTGGGCCCAAATTGTAAAATGGTCTTATCTATTGGCGATTTCGATCCAATTCACATTCCAAGTAATATTCGGCATGCTAATTACATTGCCGGTTGCCAAATTGCATTATCTCTTATAGTTTCCGAGATATGGACTATCGATAATTTACATCTTAGGCTCTGCTTCTAACTTGGGCCCAAATTGTAAAATCGTCTTATCTATTGGCGATTTCGTTCCAATTCACATTCCAAGTAATATTCGGCATGCTAATTACATTGCCGGTTGCCAAATTGCATTATCTCTTATAGTTTCCGAGATATGGACTATCGATAATTTACACCTTAGGCTCTGCTTCTAACTTGGGCCCAAATTGTAAAATGGTCTTATCTATTGGCGATTTCGTTCCAATTCACATTCCAAGTAATATCCGGCATGCTAATTACATTGCCGGTTGCCAAATTGAATTATCTCTTATAGTTTCCGAGATATGGACTATCGATAATTTACACCTTAGGCTCAGCTTCTAACTTGGGCCCAAATTGTAAAATGGTCTTATCTATTGGCGATTTCGTTCCAATTCACATTCCAAGTAATATTCGGCATGCTAATTACATTGCCGGTTGCCAAATTGCATTATCTCTTATAGTTTCCGAGATATGGACTATCGATAATTTACATCTTAGGCTCTGCTTCTAACTTGGGCCCAAATTGTAAAATGGTCTTATCTATTGGCGATTTCGTTCCAATTCACATTCCAAGTAATATTCGGCATGCTAATTACACTGCCGGTTGCCAAATTGCATTATCTCTTATAGTTTCCGAGATATGGACTATCGATAATTTACACCTTAGGCTCTGCTTCTAACTTGGGCCCAAATTGTAAAATGGTCTTATCTATTGGCGATTTCGTCCCAATTCACATTCCAAGTGATATTCGGCATGCTAATTGCATTGCCGGTTGCGAAATTGCATTATCTCTTATAGTTTCCGAGATATGGACTATCAATAATTTACACCTTAGGCTCTGCTTCTAACTAGGGCCCAAATTGTAAAATGGTCTTATCTATTGGCGATTTCGTTCCAATTCACATTCCAAGTAATATTCGGCATGCTAATTACATTGCCGGTTACCAAATTGCATTATCTCTTATAGTTTCCGAGATATGGTCTATCGATAATTTACACCTTAGGCTCTGCTTCTAACTTGGGCCCAAATTGTAAAATGGTCTTATCTATTGGCGATTTCGTTCCAATTCACATTCCAAGTAATATTCGGCATGCTAATTACATTGCCGGTTGCCAAATTGCATTATCTCTTATAGTTTCCGAGATATGGACTATCGATAATTTACATCTTAGGCTCTGCTTCTAACTTGGGCCCAAATTGTAAAATGGTCTTATCTATTGGCGATTTCGTTCCATTTCACATTCCAAGTAATATTCGGCATGCTAATTACATTGCCGGTTGCCAAATTGCATTATCTCTTATAGTTTCCGAGATATGGACTATCGATAATTTACACCTTAGGCTCTGCTTCTAACTTGGGCCCAAATTGTAAAATGGTCTCATCTATTGGCGATTTCGTTCCAATTCACATTCCAAGTAATATTCGGCATGCTAATTACATTGCCGGTTGCGAAATTGCATTATCTCTTATAGTTTCCGAGATATGGACTATCAATAATTTACACCTTAGGCTCTGCTTCTAACTTGGGCCCAAATTGTAAAATGGTCTTATCTATTGGCGATTTCGTTCCAATTCACATTCCAAGTAATATTCGGCATGCTAATTACATTGCCGGTTGCCAAATTGCATTATCTCTTATAGTTTCCGAGATATGGACTATCGATAATTTACACCTTAGGCTCTGCTTCTAACTTGGGCCCAAATTGTAAAATGGTCTTATCTATTAGCGATTTCGTTCCAATTCACATTCCAAGTAATATTCGGCATGCTAATTACATTGCCGGTTGCCAAATTGCATTATCTCTTATAGTTTCCGAGATATGGATTATCGATAATTTACACCTTAGGCTCTGCTTCTAACTTGGGCCCAAATTGTAAAATGGTCTTATCTATTGGCGATTTCGTTCCAATTCACATTCCAAGTAATATTCGGCATGCTAATTACATTGCCGGTTGCCAAATTGCATTATCTCTTATAGTTTCCGAGATATGGACTATCGATAATTTACACCTTAGGCTCTGCTTCTAACTTGGGCCCAAATTGTAAAATGGTCTTCCCTATTGGCGATTTCGTTCCAATTCACATTCCAAGTAATATTCGGCATGCTAATTACATTGCCGGTTGCCAAATTGCATTACCACTTATAGTTTCCGAGATATGGACTATCGATAATTTACACCTTAGCCTCTGCTTCTAACTTGGGCCCAAATTGTAAAATGGTCTTATCTATTGGCGATTTCGTTCCAATTCACATTCCAAGTAATATTCGGCATGCTAATTACATTGCCGGTTGCCAAATTGCATTATCTCTTATAGTTTCCGAGATATGGACTATCGATATTTTACACCTTAGGCTCTGCTTCTAACTTGGGCCCAAATTGTAAAATGGTCTTATCTATTGGCGATTTCGTTCCAATTCACATTCCAAGTAATATTCGGCATGCTAATTACATTGCCGGTTGCCAAATTGAATTATCTCTTATAGTTTCCGAGATATGGACTATCGATAATTTACACCTTAGGCTCTGCTTCTAACTTGGGCCCAAATTGTAAAATGGTCTTACCTATTGGCGATTTCGTTCCAATTCACATTCCAAGTAATATTCGGCATGCTAATTACATTGCCGGTTGCCAAATTGCATTATCTCTTATAGTTTCCGAGATATGGACTATCGATAATTTACACCTTAGGCTCTGCTTCTAACTTGGGCCCAAATTGTAAAATGGTCTTATCTATTGGCGATTTCGTTCCAATTCACATTCCAATTAATATTCGGCATGCTAATTACATTGATGGTTGCCAAATTGCATTATCTATTATAGTTTTCGAGATATGGACCATCGATAATTTACACCTTAGGCTCTGCTTCTAACTTGGGCCCAAATTGTAAAATGGTCTTATCTATTGGCGATTCCGTTCCAATTCACATTCCAAGTAATATTCGGCATGCTAATTACATTGCCGGTTGCCAAATTGCATTATCTCTTATAGTTTCCGAGATATGGACTATCGATAATTTACACCTTAGGCTCTGCTTCTAACTTGGGCCCAAATTGTAAAATGGTCTTATCTATTGGCGATTTCGTTCCAATTCACACTCCAAGTAATATTCTGCATGCTAATTACATTGCCGGTTGCCAAATTGCATTATCTCTTATAGTTTCCGAGATATGGACTATCGATAATTTACACCTTAGGCTCTGCTTCTAACTTGGGCCCAAATTGTAAAATGGTCTTACCTATTGGCGATTTCGTTCCAATTCACATTCCAAGTAATATTCGGCATGCTAATTACATTTCCGGTTGCCAAATTGCATTATCTCTTATAGTTTCCGAGATATGGACTATCGATAATTTACACCTTAGGCTCTGCTTCTAACTTGGGCCCAAATTGTAAAATGGTCTTATCTATTGGCGATTTCGTTCCAATTCACATTCCAAGTAATATTCGGCATGCTAATTACATTGCCGGTTGCCAAATTGAATTATCTCTTATAGTTTCCGAGATATGGACTATCGATAATTTACACCTTAGGCTCTGCTTCTAACTTGGGCCCAAATTGTAAAATGGTCTTATCTATTGGCGATTTCGTCCCAATTCACATTCCAAGTGATATTCGGCATGCTAATTACATTGCCGGTTGCGAAATTGCATTATCTCTTATAGTTTCCGAGATATGGACTATCAATAATTTACACCTTAGGCTCTGCTTCTAACTTGGGCCCAAATTGTAAAATGGTCTTAGCTATTGGCGATTTCGTCCCAATTCACATTCCAAGTGATATTCGGCATGCTAATTACATTGCCGGTTGCGAAATTGCATTATCTCTTATAGTTTCCGAGATATGGACTATCAATAATTTACACCTTAGGCTCTGCTTCTAACTTGGGCCCAAATTGTAAAATGGTCTTATCTATTGGCGATTTCGTTCCAATTCACATTCCAAGTAATATCCGGCATGCTAATTACATTGCCGGTTGCCAAATTGAATTATCTCTTATAGTTTCCGAGATATGGACTATCGATAATTTACACCTTAGGCTCTGCTTCTAACTTGGGCCCAAATTGTAAAATGGTCTTACCTATTGGCGATTTCGTTCCAATTCACATTCCAAGTAATATTCGGCATGCTAATTACATTGCCGGTTGCCAAATTGCATTATCTCTTATAGTTTCCGAGATATGGACTATCGATAATTTACACCTTAGGCTCTGCTTCTAACTTGGGCCCAAATTGTAAAATGGTCTTATCTATTGGCGATTTCGATCCAATTCACATTCCAAGTAATATTCGGCATGCTAATTACATTGCCGGTTGCCAAATTGCATTATCTCTTATAGTTTCCGAGATATGGACTATCGATAATTTACATCTTAGGCTCTGCTTCTAACTTGGGCCCAAATTGTAAAATCGTCTTATCTATTGGCGATTTCGTTCCAATTCACATTCCAAGTAATATTCGGCATGCTAATTACATTGCCGGTTGCCAAATTGCATTATCTCTTATAGTTTCCGAGATATGGACTATCGATAATTTACACCTTAGGCTCTGCTTCTAACTTGGGCCCAAATTGTAAAATGGTCTTATCTATTGGCGATTTCGTTCCAATTCACATTCCAAGTAATATCCGGCATGCTAATTACATTGCCGGTTGCCAAATTGAATTATCTCTTATAGTTTCCGAGATATGGACTATCGATAATTTACACCTTAGGCTCAGCTTCTAACTTGGGCCCAAATTGTAAAATGGTCTTATCTATTGGCGATTTCGTTCCAATTCACATTCCAAGTAATATTCGGCATGCTAATTACATTGCCGGTTGCCAAATTGCATTATCTCTTATAGTTTCCGAGATATGGACTATCGATAATTTACATCTTAGGCTCTGCTTCTAACTTGGGCCCAAATTGTAAAATGGTCTTATCTATTGGCGATTTCGTTCCAATTCACATTCCAAGTAATATTCGGCATGCTAATTACACTGCCGGTTGCCAAATTGCATTATCTCTTATAGTTTCCGAGATATGGACTATCGATAATTTACACCTTAGGCTCTGCTTCTAACTTGGGCCCAAATTGTAAAATGGTCTTATCTATTGGCGATTTCGTCCCAATTCACATTCCAAGTGATATTCGGCATGCTAATTGCATTGCCGGTTGCGAAATTGCATTATCTCTTATAGTTTCCGAGATATGGACTATCAATAATTTACACCTTAGGCTCTGCTTCTAACTTGGGCCCAAATTGTAAAATGGTCTTATCTATTGGCGATTTCGTTCCAATTCACATTCCAAGTAATATTCGGCATGCTAATTACATTGCCGGTTACCAAATTGCATTATCTCTTATAGTTTCCGAGATATGGACTATCGATAATTTACACCTTAGGCTCTGCTTCTAACTTGGGCCCAAATTGTAAAATGGTCTTATCTATTGGCGATTTCGTTCCAATTCACATTCCAAGTAATATTCGGCATGCTAATTACATTGCCGGTTGCCAAATTGCATTATCTCTTATAGTTTCCGAGATATGGACTATCGATAATTTACACCTTAGGCTCTGCTTCTAACTTGGGCCCAAATTGTAAAATGGTCTTATCTATTGGCGATTTCGTTCCAATTCACATTCCAAGTAATATCCGGCATGCTAATTACATTGCCGGTTGCCAAATTGCATTATCTCTTATAGTTTCCGAGATATGGACTATCGATAATTTACACCTTAGGCTCTGCTTCTAACTTGGGCCCAAATTGTAAAATGGTCTTATCTATTGGCGATTTCGTTCCAATTCACATTCCAAGTAATATTCGGCATGCTAATTACATTGCCGGTTGCCAAATTGCATTATCTATTATAGTTTCCGAGATATGGACTATCGATAATTTACACCTTAGGCTCTGCTTCCAACTTGGGCCCAAATTGTAAAATGGTCTTATCTATTGGCGTTTTCGTTCCAATTCACATTCCAAGTAATATTCGGCATGCTAATTACATTGCCGGTTGCCAAATTGCATTATCTCTTATAGTTTCCGAGATATGGACTATCGGTAATTTACACCTTAGGCTCTGCTTCTAACTTGGGCCCTAATTGTAAAATGGTCTTACCTATTGGCGATTTCGTTCCAATTCACATTCCAAGTAATATTCGGCTTGCTAATTACATTGCCGGTTGCCAAATTGCATTATCTCTTATAGTTTCTGAGATATGGACTATCGATAATTTACACCTTAGGCTCTGCTTCTAACTTGGGCCCAAATTGTAAAATGGTCTTATCTATTGGCGATTTCGTTCCAATTCACATTCCAAGTAATATTCGGCATGCTAATTACATTGCCGGTTGCCAAATTGCATTATCTCTTATAGTTTCCGAGATATGGACTATCGATAATTTACATCTTAGGCTCTGCTTCTAACTTGGGCCCAAATTGTAAAATCGTCTTATCTATTGGCGATTTCGTTCCAATTCACATTCCAAGTAATATTCGGCATGCTAATTACATTGCCGGTTGCCAAATTGCATTATCTCTTATAGTTTCCGAGATATGGACTATCGATAATTTACACCTTAGGCTCTGCTACTAAAAATGGTCTTATCTATGGCGATTCCGTTCCAATTCACATTCCAAGTAATATTCGGCATGCTAATTACATTGCCGGTTGCCAAATTGCATTATCTCTTATAGTTTCCGAGATATGGACTATCGATAATTTACACCTTAGGCTCTGCTTCTAACTTGGGCCCAAATTGTAAAATGGTCTTATCTATTGGCGATTTCGTTCCAATTCACATTCCAAGTAATATTCGGCATGCTAATTACATTGCCGGTTGCCAAATTGCATTATCTCTTATAGTTTCCGAGATATGGACTATCGATAATTTACACCTTAGGCTCTGCTTCTAACTTGGGCCCAAATTGTAAAATGGTCTTATCTATTGGCGATTTCGTTCCAATTCACATTCCAAGTAATATCCGGCATGCTAATTACATTGCCGGTTGCCAAATTGAATTATCTCTTATAGTTTCCGAGATATGGACTATCGATAATTTACACCTAAGGCTCTGCTTCTAACTTGGGCCCAAATTGTAAAATGGTCTTATCTATTGGCGATTTCGTTCCAATTCACATTCCAAGTAATATTCGGCATGCTAATTACATTGCCGGTTGCCAAATTGCATTATCTCTTATAGTTTCCGAGATATGGACTATCGATAATTTACACCTCAGGCTCTGCTTCTAACTTGGGCCCAAATTGTAAAATGGTCTTATCTATTGGCGATTTCGTCCCAATTCACATTCCAAGTGATATTCGGCATGCTAATTACATTGCCGGTTGCGAAATTGCATTATCTCTTATAGTTTCCGAGATATGGACTATCGATAATTTACACCTTAGGCTCTGCTTCTAACTTGGGCCCAAATTGTAAAATGGTCTTATCTATTGGCGATTTCGTTCCAATTCACATTCCAAGTAATATTCGGCATGCTAATTACATTGCCGGTTGCCAAATTGCATTATCTCTTATAGTTTCCGAGATATGGACTATCGATAATTTACACCTTAGGCTCTGCTTCTAACTTGGGCCCAAATTGTAAAATGGTCTTATCTATTGGCGATTTCGTTCCAATTCACATTCCAAGTAATATTCGGCATGCTAATTACATTGCCGGTTGCCAAATTGCATTATCTATTATAGTTTCCGAGATATGGACTATCGATAATTTACACCTTAGGCTCTGCTTCTAACTTGGGCCCAAATTGTAAAATGGTCTTATCTATTGGCGTTTTCGTTCCAATTCACATTCCAAGTAATATTCGGCATGCTAATTACATTGCCGGTTGCCAAATTGCATTATCTCTTATAGTTTCCGAAATATGGACTCTCGATAATTTACACCTTAGGCTCTGCTTCTAACTTGGGCCCAAATTGTAAAATGGTCTTCTCTATTGGCGATTTCGTTCCAATTCACATTCCAAGTAATATTCGGCATGCTAATTACATTGCCGGTTGAAAAATTGCATTATCTCTTATAGTTTCCGAGATATGGACTATCGATAATTTACACCTTAGGCTCTGCTTCTAACTTGGGCCCAAATTGTAAAATGGTCTTATCTATTGGCGATTTCGTTCCAATTCACATTCCAAGTAATATTCGGCATGCTAATTACATTGCCGGTTGCCAAATTGCATTATCTCTTATAGTTTCCGAGATATGGACTATCGATAATTTACACCTTAGGCTCTGCTTCTAACTTGGGCCCAAATTGTAAAATGGTCTTCTCTATTGGCGATTTCGTTCCAATTCACATTCCAAGTAATATTCGGCATGCTAATTACATTGCCGGTTGCCAAATTGCATTATCTCTTAGAGTTTCCGAGATATGGACTATCGATAATTTACACCTTAGGCTCTGCTTCTAACTTGGGCCCAAATTGTAAAATGGCCTTCTCTATTGGCGACTTCGTTCCAATTCACATTCCAAGTAATATTCGGCATGCTAATTACATTGCCGGTTGCCAAATTGCAGTATCTCTTATAGTTTCCGAGATATGGACTATCGATAATTTACACCTTAGGCTCTGCTTCTAACTTGGGCCCAAATTGTAAAATCGTCTTATCTATTGGCGATTTCGTTCCAATTCACATTCCAAGTAATATTCGGCATGCTAATTACATTGCCGGTTGCCAAATTGCATTATCTCTTATAGTTTCCGAGATATGGACTATCGGTAATTTACACCTTAGGCTCTGCTTCTAACTTGGGCCCAAATTGTAAAATTGTCTTATCTATTGGCGATTTCGTTCCAATTCACATTCCAAGTAATATCCGGCATGCTAATTACATTGCCGGTTGCCAAATTGAATTATCTCTTATAGTTTCCGAGATATGGACTATCGATAATTTACACCTTAGGCTCTGCTTCTAACTTGGGCCCAAATTGTAAAATGGTCTTACCTATTGGCGATTTCGTTCCAATTCACATTCCAAGTAATATTCGGCTTGCTAATTACATTGCCGGTTGCCAAATTGCATTATCTCTTATAGTTTCCGAGATATGGACTATCGATAATTTACACCTTAGGCTCTGCTTCTAACTTGGGCCCAAATTGTAAAATGGTCTTATCTATTGGCGATTTCGTTCCAATTCACATTCCAAGTAATATCCGGCATGCTAATTACATTGCCGGTTGCCAAATTGAATTATCTCTTATAGTTTCCGAGATATGGACTATCGATAATTTACACCTTAGGCTCTGCTTCTAACTTGGGCCCAAATTGTTAAATGGTCTTACCTATTGGCGATTTCGTTCCAATTCACATTCCAAGTAATATTCGGCATGCTAATTACATTGCCGGTTGCCAAATTGCATTATCTCTTATAGTTTCCGAGATATGGACTATCGATAATTTACACCTTAGGCTCTGCTTCTAACTTGGGCCCAAATTGTAAAATGGTCTTATCTATTGGCGATTTCGTTCCAATTCACATTCCAAGTAATATTCGGCATGCTAATTACATTGCCGGTTGCCAAATTGCATTATCTCTTATAGTTTCCGAGATATGGACTATCGATAATTTACATCTTAGGCTCTGCTTCTAACTTGGGCCCAAATTGTAAAATCGTCTTATCTATTGGCGATTTCGTTCCAATTCACATTCCAAGTAATATTCGGCATGCTAATTACATTGCCGGTAGCCAAATTGCATTATCTCTTATAGTTTCCGAGATATGGACTATCGATAATTTACACCTTAGGCTCTGCTTCTAACTTTTGCCCAAATTGTAAAATGGTCTTATCTATTGGCGATTTCGTTCCTATTCACATTCCAAGTAATATCCGGCATGCTAATTACATTGCCGGTTGTCAAATTGCATTATCTCTTATAGTTTCCGAGATATGGACTATCGATAATTTACACCTTAGGCTCTGCTTCTAACTTGGGCCCAAATTGTAAAATGGTCTTATCTATTGGCGATTTCGTTCCAATTCACATTCCAAGTAATATTCGGCATGCTAATTACATTGCCGGTTGCCAAATTGCATTATCTATTATAGTTTCCGAGATATGGACTATCGATAATTTACACCTTAGGCTCTGCTTCCAACTTGGGCCCAAATTGTAAAATGGTCTTATCTATTGGCGTTTTCGTTCCAATTCACATTCCAAGTAATATTCGGCATGCTAATTACATTGCCGGTTGCCAAATTGCCTTATCTCTTATAGTTTCCGAGATATGGACTATCGATAATTTACACCTTAGGCTCTGCTTCTAACTTGGGCCCAAATTGTAAAATCGTCTTATCTATTGGCGATTTCGTTCCAATTCACATTCCAAGTAATATTCGGCATGCTAATTACATTGCCGGTTGCCAAATTGCATTATCTCTTATAGTTTCCGAGATATGGACTATCGGTAATTTACACCTTAGGCTCTGCTTCTAACTTGGGCCCAAATTGTAAAATGATCTTATCTATTGGCGATTTCGTTCCAATTCACATTCCAAGTAATATCCGGCATGCTAATTACATTGCCGGTTGCCAAATTGAATTATCACTTATAGTTTCCGAGATATGGACTATCGATAATTTACACCTTAGGCTCTGCTTCTAACTTGGGCCCAAATTGTAAAATGGTCTTACCTATTGGCGATTTCGTTCCAATTCACATTCCAAGTAATATTCGGCTTGCTAATTACATTGCCGGTTGCCAAATTGCATTATCTCTTATAGTTTCCGAGATATGGACTATCGATAATTTACACCTTAGGCTCTGCTTCTAACTTGGGCCCAAATTGTAAAATGGTCTTATCTATTGGCGATTTCGTTCCAATTCACATTCCAAGTAATATTCGGCATGCTAATTACATTGCCGGTTGCCAAATTGCATTATCTCTTATAGTTTCCGAGATATGGACTATCGATAATTTACATCTTAGGCTCTGCTTCTAACTTGGGCCCAAATTGTAAAATCGTCTTATCTATTGGCGATTTCGTTCCAATTCACATTCCAAGTAATATTCGGCATGCTAATTACATTGCCGGTTGCCAAATTGCATTATCTCTTATAGTTTCCGAGATATGGACTATCGATAATTTACACCTTAGGCTCTGCTTCTAAAAATGGTCTTATCTATTGGCGATTTCGTTCCAATTCACATTCCAAGTAATATTCGGCATGCTAATTACATTGCCGGTTGCCAAATTGCAGTATCTCTTATAGTTTCCGAGATATGGACTATCGATAATTTACACCTTAGGCTCTGCTTCTAACTTGGGCCCAAATTGTAAAATGGTCTTATCTATTGGCGATTTCGTTCCAATTCACATTCCAAGTAATATTCGGCATGCTAATTACATTGCCGGTTGCCAAATTGCATTATCTCTTATAGTTTCCGAGATATGGACTATCGATAATTTACACCTTGGGCTCTGCTTCTAACTTGGGCCCAAATTGTAAAATGGTCTTATCTATTGGCGATTTCGTTCCAATTTACATTCCAAGTAATATTCGGCATGCTAATTACATTGCCGGTTGCCAAATTGAATTATCTCTTATAGTTTCCGAGATATGGACTATCGATAATTTACACCTTAGGCTCTGCTTCTAACTTGGGCCCAAATTGTAAAATGGTCTTACCTATTGGCGATTTCGTTCCAATTCACATTCCAAGTAATATTCGGCATGCTAATTACATTGCCGGTTGCCAAATTGCATTATCTCTTATAGTTTCCGAGATATGGACTATCGATAATTTACACCTTAGGCTCTGCTTCTAACTTGGGCCCAAATTGTAAAATGGTCTTATCTATTGGCGATTTCGTTCCAATTCACATTCCAAGTAATATTCGGCATGCTAATTACATTGCCGGTTGCCAAATTGCATTATCTCTTATAGTTTCCGAGATATGGACTATCGATAATTTACACCTTAAGCTCTGCTTCTAACTTGGGCCCAAATTGTAAAATGGTCTTATCTATTGGCGATTTCGTTCCAATTCACATTCCAAGTAATATTCGGCATGCTAATTACATTGCCGGTTGCCAAATTGCATTATCTCTTATAGTTTCCGAGATATGGAGTATCGATAATTTACACCTTAGGCTCTGCTTCTAACTTGGGCCCAAATTGTAAAATGGCCTTATCTATTGGCGATTTCGTTCCAATTCACATTCCAAGTAATATTCGGCATGCTAATTACATTGCCGGTTGCCAAATTGCATTATCTCTTATAGTTTCCGAGATATGGACTATCGATAATTTACACCTTAGGCTCTGCTTCTAACTTGGGCCCAAATTGTAAAATGGTCTTATCTATTGGCGATTTCGTTCCAATTCACACTCCAAGTAATATTCGGCATGCTAATTACATTGCCGGTTGCGAAATTGCATTATCTCTTATAGTTTCCGAGATATGGACTATCAATAATTTACACCTTAGGCTCTGCTTCTAACTTGGGCCCAAATTGTAAAATGGTCTTATCTATTGGCGATTTCGTTCCAATTCACATTCCAAGTAATATTCGGCATGCTAATTACATTGCCGGTTGCCAAATTGCATTATCTCTTATAGTTTCCGAGATATGGATTATCGATAATTTACACCTTAGGCTCTGCTTCTAACTTGGGCCCAAATTGTAAAATGGTCTTATCTATTGGCGATTTCGTTCCAATTCACATTCCAAGTAATATTCGGCATGCTAATTACATTGCCGGTTGCCAAATTGCATTATCTCTTATAGTTTCCGAGATATGGACTATCGATAATTTACACCTTAGGCTCTGCTTCTAACTTGGGCCCAAATTGTAAAATGGTCTTATCTATTGGCGATTTCGTTCCAATTCACATTCCAAGTAATATTCGGCATGCTAATTACATTGCCGGTTGCCAAATTGCATTATCTCTTATAGTTTCCGAGATATGGACTATCGATAATTTACACCTTAGGCTCTGCTTCTAACTTGGGCCCAAATTGTAAAATGGCCTTATCTATTGGCGATTTCGTTCCAATTCACATTCCAAGTAATATTCGGCATGCTAATTACATTGCCGGTTGCCAAATTGAATTATCTCTTATAGTTTCCGAGATATGGACTATCGATAATTTACACCTTAGGCTCTGCTTCTAACTTGGGCCCAAATTGTAAAATGGTCTTACCTATTGGCGATTTCGTTCCAATTCACATTCCAAGTAATATTCGGCATGCTAATTACATTGCCGGTTGCCAAATTGCATTATCTCTTATAGTTTCCGAGATATGGACTATCGATAATTTACACCTTAGGCTCTGCTTCTAACTTGGGCCCAAATTGTAAAATGGTCTTATCTATTGGCGATTTCGTTCCAATTCACATTCCAAGTAATATTCGGCATGCTAATTACATTGCCGGTTGCCAAATTGCATTATCTCTTATAGTTTCCGAGATATGGGCTATCGATAATTTACACCTTAGGCTCTGCTTCTAACTTGGGCCCAAATTGTAAAATCGTCTTATCTATTGGCGATTTCGTTCCAATTCACATTCCAAGTAATATTCGGCATGCTAATTACATTGCCGGTTGCCAAATTGCATTATCTCTTATAGTTTCCGAGATATGGACTATCGGTAATTTACACCTTAGGCTCTGCTTCTAACTTGGGCCCAAATTGTAAAATGGTCTTATCTATTGGCGATTTCGTTCCAATTCACATTCCAAGTAATATCCGGCATGCTAATTACATTGCCGGTTGCCAAATTGAATTATCTCTTATAGTTTCCGAGATATGGACTATCGATAATTTACACCTTAGGCTCTGCTTCTAACTTGGGCCCAAATTGTAAAATGGTCTTACCTATTGGCGATTTCGTTCCAATTCACATTCCAAGTAATATTCGGCATGCTAATTACATTGCCGGTTGCCAAATTGCATTATCTCTTATAGTTTCCGAGATATGGACTATCGATAATTTACACCTTAGGCTCTGCTTCTAACTTGGGCCCAAATTGTAAAATGGTCTTATCTATTGGCGATTTCGATCCAATTCACATTCCAAGTAATATTCGGCATGCTAATTACATTGCCGGTTGCCAAATTGCATTATCTCTTATAGTTTCCGAGATATGGACTATCGATAATTTACATCTTAGGCTCTGCTTCTAACTTGGGCCCAAATTGTAAAATCGTCTTATCTATTGGCGATTTCGTTCCAATTCACATTCCAAGTAATATTCGGCATGCTAATTACATTGCCGGTTGCCAAATTGCATTATCTCTTATAGTTTCCGAGATATGGACTATCGATAATTTACACCTTAGGCTCTGCTTCTAACTTGGGCCCAAATTGTAAAATGGTCTTATCTATTGGCGATTTCGTTCCAATTCACATTCCAAGTAATATCCGGCATGCTAATTACATTGCCGGTTGCCAAATTGAATTATCTCTTATAGTTTCCGAGATATGGACTATCGATAATTTACACCTTAGGCTCAGCTTCTAACTTGGGCCCAAATTGTAAAATGGTCTTATCTATTGGCGATTTCGTTCCAATTCACATTCCAAGTAATATTCGGCATGCTAATTACATTGCCGGTTGCCAAATTGCATTATCTCTTATAGTTTCCGAGATATGGACTATCGATAATTTACATCTTAGGCTCTGCTTCTAACTTGGGCCCAAATTGTAAAATGGTCTTATCTATTGGCGATTTCGTTCCAATTCACATTCCAAGTAATATTCGGCATGCTAATTACACTGCCGGTTGCCAAATTGCATTATCTCTTATAGTTTCCGAGATATGGACTATCGATAATTTACACCTTAGGCTCTGCTTCTAACTTGGGCCCAAATTGTAAAATGGTCTTATCTATTGGCGATTTCGTCCCAATTCACATTCCAAGTGATATTCGGCATGCTAATTGCATTGCCGGTTGCGAAATTGCATTATCTCTTATAGTTTCCGAGATATGGACTATCAATAATTTACACCTTAGGCTCTGCTTCTAACTTGGGCCCAAATTGTAAAATGGTCTTATCTATTGGCGATTTCGTTCCAATTCACATTCCAAGTAATATTCGGCATGCTAATTACATTGCCGGTTACCAAATTGCATTATCTCTTATAGTTTCCGAGATATGGACTATCGATAATTTACACCTTAGGCTCTGCTTCTAACTTGGGCCCAAATTGTAAAATGGTCTTATCTATTGGCGATTTCGTTCCAATTCACATTCCAAGTAATATTCGGCATGCTAATTACATTGCCGGTTGCCAAATTGCATTATCTCTTATAGTTTCCGAGATATGGACTATCGATAATTTACACCTTAGGCTCTGCTTCTAACTTGGGCCCAAATTGTAAAATGGTCTTATCTATTGGCGATTTCGTTCCAATTCACATTCCAAGTAATATTCGGCATGCTAATTACATTGCCGGTTGCCAAATTGCATTATCTCTTATAGTTTCCGAGATATGGACTATCGATAATTTACACCTTAGGCTCTGCTTCTAACTTGGGCCCAAATTGTAAGATGGTCTCATCTATTGGCGATTTCGTTCCAATTCACATTCCAAGTAATATTCGGCATGCTAATTACATTGCCGGTTGCCAAATTGCATTATCTCTTATAGTTTCCGAGATATGGACTATCGATAATTTACACCTTAGGCTCTGCTTCTAACTTGGGCCCAAATTGTAAAATGGTCTTATCTATTGGCGATTTCGTTCCAATTCACACTCCAAGTAATATTCGGCATGCTAATTACATTGCCGGTTGCGAAATTGCATTATCTCTTATAGTTTCCGAGATATGGACTATCAATAATTTACACCTTAGGCTCTGCTTCTAACTTGGGCCCAAATTGTAAAATGGTCTTATCTATTGGCGATTTCGTTCCAATTCACACTCCAAGTAATATTCGGCATGCTAATTACATTGCCGGTTGCGAAATTGCATTATCTCTTATAGTTTCCGAGATATGGACTATCAATAATTTACACCTTAGGCTCTGCTTCTAACTTGGGCCCAAATTGTAAAATGGTCTTATCTATTGGCGATTTCGTTCCAATTCACATTCCAAGTAATATTCGGCATGCTAATTACATTGCCGGTTGCCAAATTGCATTATCTCTTATAGTTTCCGAGATATGGATTATCGATAATTTACACCTTAGGCTCTGCTTCTAACTTGGGCCCAAATTGTAAAATGGTCTTATCTATTGGCGATTTCGTTCCAATTCACATTCCAAGTAATATTCGGCATGCTAATTACATTGCCGGTTGCCAAATTGCATTATCTCTTATAGTTTCCGAGATATGGACTATCGATAATTTACACCTTAGGCTCTGCTTCTAACTTGGGCCCAAATTGTAAAATGGTCTTATCTATTGGCGATTTCGTTCCAATTCACATTCCAAGTAATATTCGGCATGCTAATTACATTGCCGGTTGCCAAATTGCATTATCTCTTATAGTTTCCGAGATATGGACTATCGATATTTTACACCTTAGGCTCTGCTTCTAACTTGGGCCCAAATTGTAAAATGGTCTTCTCTATTGGCGATTTCGTTCCAATTCACATTCCAAGTAATATTCGGCATGCTAATTACATTGCCGGTTGCCAAATTGCATTATCTCTTATAGTTTCCGAGATATGGACTATCAATAATTTACACCTTAGGCTCTGCTTCTAACTTGGGCCCAAATTGTAAAATGGTCTTATCTATTGGCGATTTCGTTCCAATTCACATTCCAAGTAATATTCGGCATGCTAATTACATTGCCGGTTGCCAAATTGAATTATCTCTTATAGTTTCCGAGATATGGACTATCGATAATTTACACCTTAGGCTCTGCTTCTAACTTGGGCCCAAATTGTAAAATGGTCTTATCTATTGGCGATTTCGTTCCAATTCACATTCCAAGTAATATTCGGCATGCTAATTACATTGCCGGTTGCCAAATTGCATTATCTCTTATAGTTTCCGAGATATGGACTATCGATAATTTACACCTTAGGCTCTGCTTCTAACTTGGGCCCAAATTGTAAAATGGTCTTATCTATTGGCGATTTCGTTCCAATTCACATTCCAAGTAATATTCGGCATGCTAATTACATTGCCGGTTGCCAAATTGCATTATCTCTTATAGTTTCCGAGATATGGACTATCGATAATTTACACCTTAGGCTCTGCTTCTAACTTGGGCCCAAATTGTAAAATGGTCTCATCTATTGGCGATTTCGTTCCAATTCACATTCCAAGTAATATTCGGCATGCTAATTACATTGCCGGTTGCCAAATTGCATTATCTCTTATAGTTTCCGAGATATGGACTATCGATAATTTACACCTTAGGCTCTGCTTCTAACTTGGGCCCAAATTGTAAAATGGTCTTATCTATTGGCGATTTCGTTCCAATTCACACTCCAAGTAATATTCGGCATGCTAATTACTCTGCCGGTTGCGAAATTGCATTATCTCTTATAGTTTCCGAGATATGGACTATCAATAATTTACACCTTAGGCTCTGCTTCTAACTTGGGCCCAAATTGTAAAATGGTCTTATCTATTGGCGATTTCGTTCCAATTCACATTCCAAGTAATATTCGGCATGCTAATTACATTGCCGGTTGCCAAATTGCATTATCTCTTATAGTTTCCGAGATATGGACTATCGATAATTTACACCTTAGGCTCTGCTTCTAACTTGGGCCCAAATTGTAAAATGGTCTTATCTATTAGCGATTTCGTTCCAATTCACATTCCAAGTAATATTCGGCATGCTAATTACATTGCCGGTTGCCAAATTGCATTATCTCTTATAGTTTCCGAGATATGGATTATCGATAATTTACACCTTAGGCTCTGCTTCTAACTTGGGCCCAAATTGTAAAATGGTCTTATCTATTGGCGATTTCGTTCCAATTCACATTCCAAGTAATATTCGGCATTCTAATTACATTGCCGGTTGCCAAATTGCATTATCTCTTATAGTTTCCGAGATATGGACTATCGATAATTTACACCTTAGGCTCTGCTTCTAACTTGGGCCCAAATTGTAAAATGGTCTTCCCTATTGGCGATTTCGTTCCAATTCACATTCCAAGTAATATTCGGCATGCTAATTACATTGCCGGTTGCCAAATTGCATTACCACTTATAGTTTCCGAGATATGGACTATCGATAATTTACACCTTAGGCTCTGCTTCTAACTTGGGCCCAAATTGTAAAATGGTCTTATCTATTGGCGATTTCGTTCCAATTCACATTCCAAGTAATATTCGGCATGCTAATTACATTGCCGGTTGCCAAATTGCATTATCTCTTATAGTTTCCGAGATATGGACTATCGATATTTTACACCTTAGGCTCTGCTTCTAACTTGGGCCCAAATTGTAAAATGGTCTTCTCTATTGGCGATTTCGTTCCAATTCACATTCCAAGTAATATTCGGCATGCTAATTACATTGCCGGTTGCCAAATTGAATTATCTCTTATAGTTTCCGAGATATGGACTATCAATAATTTACACCTTAGGCTCTGCTTCTAACTTGGGCCCAAATTGTAAAATGGTCTTACCTATTGGCGATTTCGTTCCAATTCACATTCCAAGTAATATTCGGCATGCTAATTACATTGCCGGTTGCCAAATTGCATTATCTCTTATAGTTTCCGAGATATGGACTATCGATAATTTACACCTTAGGCTCTGCTTCTAACTTGGGCCCAAATTGTAAAATGGTCTTATCTATTGGCGATTTCGTTCCAATCCACATTCCAATTAATATTCGGCATGCTAATTACATTGATGGTTGCCAAATTGCATTATCTATTATAGTTTCCGAGATATGGACCATCGATAATTTACACCTTAGGCTCTGCTTCTAACTTGGGCCCAAATTGTAAAATGGTCTTATCTATTGGCGATTCCGTTCCAATTCACATTCCAAGTAATATTCGGCATGCTAATTACATTGCCGGTTGCCAAATTGCATTATCTCTTATAGTTTCCGAGATATGGACTATCGATAATTTACACCTTAGGCTCTGCTTCTAACTTGGGCCCAAATTGTAAAATGGTCTTATCTATTGGCGATTTCGTTCCAATTCACACTCCAAGTAATATTCGGCATGCTAATTACATTGCCGGTTGCCAAATTGCATTATCTCTTATAGTTTCCGAGATATGGACTATCGATAATTTACACCTTAGGCTCTGCTTCTAACTTGGGCCCAAATTGTAAAATGGTCTTATCTATTGGCGATTTCGTTCCAATTCACACTCCAAGTAATATTCTGCATGCTAATTACATTGCCGGTTGCCAAATTGCATTATCTCTTATAGTTTCCGAGATATGGACTATCGATAATTTACACCTTAGGCTCTGCTTCTAACTTGGGCCCAAATTGTAAAATGGTCTTACCTATTGGCGATTTCGTTCCAATTCACATTCCAAGTAATATTCGGCATGCTAATTACATTGCCGGTTGCCAAATTGCATTATCTCTTATAGTTTCCGAGATATGGACTATCGATAATTTACACCTTAGGCTCTGCTTCTAACTTGGGCCCAAATTGTAAAATGGTCTTATCTATTGGCGATTTCGTTCCAATTCACATTCCAAGTAATATTCGGCATGCTAATTACATTGCCGGTTGCCAAATTGAATTATCTCTTATAGTTTCCGAGATATGGACTATCGATAATTTACACCTTAGGCTCTGCTTCTAACTTGGGCCCAAATTGTAAAATGGTCTTATCTATTGGCGATTTCGTCCCAATTCACATTCCAAGTGATATTCGGCATGCTAATTACATTGCCGGTTGCGAAATTGCATTATCTCTTATAGTTTCCGAGATATGGACTATCAATAATTTACACCTTAGGCTCTGCTTCTAACTTGGGCCCAAATTGTAAAATGGTCTTATCTATTGGCGATTTCGTTCCAATTCACATTCCAAGTAATATTCGGCATGCTAATTACATTGACGGTTGCCAAATTGCATTATCTCTTATAGTTTCCGAGATATGGACTATCGATAATTTACACCTTAGGCTCTGCTTCTAACTTGGGCCCAAATTGTAAAATGGTCTTATCTATTGGCGATTTCGTTCCAATTCACATTCCAAGTAATATTCGGCATGCTAATTACATTGCCGGTTGCCAAATTGCATTATCTCTTATAGTTTCCGAGATATGGACTATCGATAATTTACACCTTAGGCTCTGCTTCTAACTTGGGCCCAAATTGTAAAATGGTCTTATCTATTGGCGATTTCGTTCCAATTCACATTCCAAGTAATATTCGGCATGCTAATTACTTTGACGGTTGCCAAATTGCATTATCTCTTATAGTTTCCGAGATATGGACTATCGATAATTTACACCTTAGGCTCTGCTTCTAACTTGGGCCCAAATTGTAAAATGGTCTTATCTATTGGCGATTTCGTTCCAATTCACATTCCAAGTAATATTCGGCATGCTAATTACATTGCCGGTTGCCAAATTGCATTATCTCTTATAGTTTCCGAGATATGGACTATCGATAATTTACACCTTAGGCTCTGCTTCTAACTTGGGCCCAAATTGTAAAATGGTCTTATCTATTGGCGATTTCGTTCCAATTCACATTCCAAGTAATATTCGGCATGCTAATTACATTGCCGGTTGCCAAATAGCATTATCTCTTATAGTTTCCGAGATATGGACTATCGACAATTTACACCTTAGGCTCTGCTTCTAACTTGGGCCCAAATTGTAAAATAGTCTTATCTATTGGCGATTTCGTTCCAATTCACATTCCAAGTAATATTCGGCATGCTAATTACATTGCCGGTTGCCAAATTGCATTACCTCTTATAGTTTCCGAGATATGGACTATCGATAATTTACACCTTAGGCTCTGCTTCTAACTTGGGCCCAAATTGTAAAATGGTCTTATCTATTGGCGATTTCGTTCCAATTCACATTCCAAGTAATATTCGGCATGGTAATTACATTGCCGGTTGCCAAATTGCATTATCTCTTATAGTTTCCGAGATATGGACTATCGATAATTTACACCTTAGGCTCTGCTTCTAACTTGGGCCCAAATTGTAAAATGGTCTTCTCTATTGGCGATTTCGTTCCAATTCACATTCCAAGTAATATTCGGCATGCTAATTACATTGCCGGTTGCCAAATTGCATTATCTCTTATAGTTTCCGAGATATGGACTATCAATAATTTACACCTTAGGCTCTGCTTCTAACTTGGGCCCAAATTGTAAAATGGTCTTATCTATTGGCGATTTCGTTCCAATTCACATTCCAAGTAATATTCGGCATGCTAATTACATTGCCGGTTGCCAAATTGCACTATCTCTTATAGTTTCCGAGATATGGACTATCGATAATTTACACCTTAGGCTCTGCTTCTAACTTGGGCCCAAATTGTAAAATGGTCTTATCTGTTGGCGATTTCGTTCCAATTCACATTCCAAGTAATATTCGGCATGCTAATTACATTGCCGGTTGCCAAATTGCATTATCTCTTATAGTTTCCGAGATATGGACTATCGATAATTTACACCTTAGGCTCTGCTTCTAACTTGGGCCCAAATTGTAAAATGGTCTTATCTATTGGCGATTTCGTTCCAATTCACATTCCAAGTAATATTCGGCATGCTAATTACATTGCCGGTTGCCAAATTGAATTATCTCTTATAGTTTCCGAGATATGGACTATCGATAATTTACACCTTAGGCTCTGCTTCTAACTTGGGCCCAAATTGTAAAATGGTCTTACCTATTGGCGATTTCGTTCCAATTCACATTCCAAGTAATATTCGGCATGCTAATTACATTGCCGGTTGCCAAATTGCATTATCTCTTATAGTTTCCGAGATATGGACTATCGATAATTTACACCTTAGGCTCTGCTTCTAACATGGGCCCAAATTGTAAAATGGTCTTATCTATTGGCGATTTCGTTCCAATTCACATTCCAAGTAATATTCGGCATGCTAATTACATTGCCGGTTGCCAAATTGCATTATCTCTTATAGTTTCCGAGATATGGACTATCGATAATTTACACCTTAGGCTCTGCTTCTAACTTGGGCCCAAATTGTAAAATGGTCTTATCTATTGGCGATTTCGTCCCCATTCACATTCCAAGTGATATTCGGCATGCTAATTACATTGCCGGTTGCGAAATTGCATTATCTCTTATAGTTTCCGAGATATGGACTATCAATAATTTACACCTTAGGCTCTGCTTCCAACTTGGGCCCAAATTGTAAAATGGTCTTATCTATTGGCGATTTCGTTCCAATTCACATTCCAAGTAATATTCGGCATGCTAATTACATTGCCGGTTGCCAAATTGCATTATCTCTTATAGTTTCCGAGATATGGACTATCGATAATTTACACCTTAGGCTCTGCTTCTAACTTGGGCCCAAATTGTAAAATGGTCTTATCTATTGGCGATTTCGTTCCAATTCACATTCTAAGTAATATTCGGCATGCTAATTACATTGCCGGTTGCCAAATTGCATTATCTCTTATAGTTTCCGAGATATGGACTATCGATAATTTACACCTTAGGCTCTGCTTCTAACTTGGGCCCAAATTGTAAAATGGTCTTATCTATTGACGATTTCGTTCCAATTCACATTCCAAGTAATATTCGGAATGCTAATTACATTGCCGGTTGCCAAATTGCATTATCTCGTGTAGTTTCCGAGATATGGACTATCGATAATTTACACCTTAGGCTCTGCTTCTAACTTGGGCCCAAATTGTAAAATGGTCTTATCTATTGGCGATTTCGTTCCAATTCACATTCCAAGTAATATTCGGCATGCTAATTACATTGCCGGTTGCCAAATTGCATTATCTCTTATAGTTTCCGAGATATGGACTATCGATAATTTACACCTTAGGCTCTGCTTCTAACTTGGGCCCAAATTGTAAAATGGTCTTCTCTATTGGCGATTTCGTTCCAATTCACATTCCAAGTAAAATTCGGCATGCTAATTACATTGCCGGTTGCCAAATTGCATTATCTCTTATAGTTTCCGAGATATGGACTATCGATAATTTACACCTTAGGCTCTGCTTCTAACTTGGGCCCAAATTGTAAAATGGTCTTATCTATTGGCGATTTCGTTCCAATTCACATTCCAAGTAATATTCGGCATGCTAATTACATTGCCGGTTGCCAAATTGCATTATCTCTTATAGTTTCCGAGATATGGACTATCGACAATTTACACCTTAGGCTCTGCTTCTAACTTGGGCCCAAATTGTAAAATAATCTTATCTATTGGCGATTTCGTTCCAATTCACATTCCAAGTAATATTCGGCATGCTAATTACATTGCCGGTTGCCAAATTGCATTATCTCTTATAGTTTCCGAGATATGGACTATCGATAATTTACACCTTAGGCTCTGCTTCTAACTTGGGCCCAAATTGTAAAATGGTCTTATCTATTGGCGATTTCGTTCCAATTCACATTCCAAGTAATATTCGGCATGCTAATTACATTGCCGGTTGCCAAATTGCATTATCTCTTATAGTTTCCGAGATAAGGACTATCGACAATTTACACCTTAGGCTCTGCCTCTAACTTGGGCCCAAATTGTAAAATAGTCTTATCTATTGGCGATTTCGTTCCTATTCACATTCCAAGTAATATTCGGCATGCTAATTACATTGCCGGTTGCCAAATTGCATTATCTCTTATAGTTTCCGAGATATGGACTATCGATAATTTACACCTTAGGCTCTGCTTCTAACTTGGGCCCAAATTGTAAAATGGTCTTCTCTATTGGCGATTTCGTTCCAATTCACATTCCAAGTAATATTCGGCATGCTAATTACATTGCCGGTTGCCAAATTGCATTACCTCTTATAGTTTCCGAGATATGGACTATCGATAATTTACACCTTAGGCTCTGCTTCTAACTTGGGCCCAAATTGTAAAATGGTCTTATCTATTGGCGATTTCGTTCCAATTCACATTCCAAGTAATATTCGGCATGCTAATTACATTGCCGGTTGCCAAATTGCATTATCTCTTATAGTTTCCGAGATATGGACTATCGATAATTTACACCTTAGGCTCTGCTTCTAACTTGGGCCCAAATTGTAAAATGGTCTTCTCTATTGGCGATTTCGTTCCAATTCACATTCCAAGTAAAATTCGGCATGCTAATTACATTGCCGGTTGCCAAATTGCATTATCTCTTATAGTTTCCGAGATATGGACTATCGATAATTTACACCTTAGGCTCTGCTTCTAACTTGGGAACAAATTGTAAAATGGTCTTATCTATTGGCGATTTCGTTCCAATTCACATTCCAAGTAATATTCGGCATGCTAATTACATTGCCGGTTGCCAAATTGCATTATCTCTTATAGTTTCCGAGATATGGACTATCGACAATTTACACCTTAGGCTCTGCTTCTAACTTGGGCCCAAATTGTAAAATAATCTTATCTATTGGCGATTTCGTTCCAATTCACATTCCAAGTAATATTCGGCATGCTAATTACATTGCCGGTTGCCAAATTGCATTATCTCTTATAGTTTCCGAGATATGGACTATCGATAATTTACACCTTAGGCTCTGCTTCTAACTTGGGCCCAAATTGTAAAATGGTCTTCTCTATTGGCGATTTCGTTCCAATTCACATTCCAAGTAATATTCGGCATGCTAATTACATTGCCGGTTGCCAAATTGCATTACCTCTTATAGTTTCCGAGATATGGACTATCGATAATTTACACCTTAGTCTCTGCTTCTAACTTGGGCCCAAATTGTAAAATGGTCTTATCTATTGGCGATTTCGTTCCAATTCACATTCCAAGTAATATTCGGCATGCTAATTACATTGCCGGTTGCCAAATTGCATTATCTCTTATAGTTTCCGAGATATGGACTATCGATAATTTACACCTTAGGCTCTGCTTCTAACTTGGGCCCAAATTGTAAAATGGTCTTATCTATTGGCGATTTCGTTCCAATTCACATTCCAAGTAATATTCGGCATGCTAATTACATTGCCGGTTGCCAAATTGCATTATCTCTTATAGTTTCCGAGATATGGACTATCGATAATTTACACCTTAGGCTCTGCTTCTAACTTGGGCCCAAATTGTAAAATGGTCTTCTCTATTGGCGATTTCGTTCCAATTCACATTCCAAGTAAAATTCGGCATGCTAATTACATTGCCGGTTGCCAAATTGCATTATCTCTTATAGTTTCCGAGATATGGACTATCGATAATTTACACCTTAGGCTCTGCTTCTAACTTGGGCCCAAATTGTAAAATGGTCTTATCTATTGGCGATTTCGTTCCAATTCACATTCCAAGTAATATTCGGCATGCTAATTACATTGCCGGTTGCCAAATTGCATTATCTCTTATAGTTTCCGAGATATGGACTATCGACAATTTACACCTTAGGCTCTGCTTCTAACTTGGGCCCAAATTGTAAAATGGTCTTATCTATTGGCGATTTCGTTCCAATTCACATTCCAAGTAATATTCGGCATGCTAATTACATTGCCGGTTGCCAAATTGCATTATCTCTTATAGTTTCCGAGATATGGACTATCGATAATTTACACCTTAGGCTCTGCTTCTAACTTGGGCCCAAATTGTAAAATGGTCTTCTCTATTGGCGATTTCGTTCCAATTCACATTCCAAGTAAAATTCGGCATGCTAATTACATTGCCGGTTGCCAAATTGCATTATCTCTTATAGTTTCCGAGATATGGACTATCGATAATTTACACCTTAGGCTCTGCTTCTAACTTGGGCCCAAATTGTAAAATGGTCTTATCTATTGGCGATTTCGTTCCAATTCACATTCCAAGTAATATTCGGCATGCTAATTACATTGCCGGTTGCCAAATTGCATTATCTCTTATAGTTTCCGAGATATGGACTATCGACAATTTACACCTTAGGCTCTGCTTCTAACTTGGGCCCAAATTGTAAAATAATCTTATCTATTGGCGATTTCGTTCCAATTCACATTCCAAGTAATATTCGGCATGCTAATTACATTGCCGGTTGCCAAATTGCATTATCTCTTATAGTTTCCGAGATATGGACTATCGATAATTTACACCTTAGGCTCTGCTTCTAACTTGGGCCCAAATTGTAAAATGGTCTTATCTATTGGCGATTTCGTTCCAATTCACATTCCAAGTAATATTCGGCATGCTAATTACATTGCCGGTTGCCAAATTGCATTATCTCTTATAGTTTCCGAGATATGGACTATCGATAATTTACACCTTAGGCTCTGCTTCTAACTTGGGCCCAAATTGTAAAATGGTCTTATCTATTGGCGATTTCGTTCCAATTCACATTCCAAGTAATATTCGGCATGCTAATTACATTGCCGGTTGCCAAATTGCATTATCTCTTATAGTTTCCGAGATAAGGACTATCGACAATTTACACCTTAGGCTCTGCCTCTAACTTGGGCCCAAATTGTAAAATAGTCTTATCTATTGGCGATTTCGTTCCTATTCACATTCCAAGTAATATTCGGCATGCTAATTACATTGCCGGTTGCCAAATTGCATTATCTCTTATAGTTTCCGAGATATGGACTATCGATAATTTACACCTTAGGCTCTGCTTCTAACTTGGGCCCAAATTGTAAAATGGTCTTCTCTATTGGCGATTTCGTTCCAATTCACATTCCAAGTAATATTCGGCATGCTAATTACATTGCCGGTTGCCAAATTGCATTATCTCTTATAGTTTCCGAGATATGGACTATCGATAATTTACACCTTAGGCTCTGCTTCTAACTTGGGCCCAAATTGTAAAATGGTCTTCTCTATTGGCGATTTCGTTCCAATTCACATTCCAAGTAAAATTCGGCATGCTAATTACATTGCCGGTTGCCAAATTGCATTATCTCTTATAGTTTCCGAGATATGGACTATCGATAATTTACACCTTAGGCTCTGCTTCTAACTTGGGAACAAATTGTAAAATGGTCTTATCTATTGGCGATTTCGTTCCAATTCACATTCCAAGTAATATTCGGCATGCTAATTACATTGCCGGTTGCCAAATTGCATTATCTCTTATAGTTTCCGAGATATGGACTATCGACAATTTACACCTTAGGCTCTGCTTCTAACTTGGGCCCAAATTGTAAAATAATCTTATCTATTGGCGATTTCGTTCCAATTCACATTCCAAGTAATATTCGGCATGCTAATTACATTGCCGGTTGCCAAATTGCATTATCTCTTATAGTTTCCGAGATATGGACTATCGATAATTTACACCTTAGGCTCTGCTTCTAACTTGGGCCCAAATTGTAAAATGGTCTTCTCTATTGGCGATTTCGTTCCAATTCACATTCCAAGTAATATTCGGCATGCTAATTACATTGCCGGTTGCCAAATTGCATTACCTCTTATAGTTTCCGAGATATGGACTATCGATAATTTACACCATAGTCTCTGCTTCTAACTTGGGCCCAAATTGTAAAATGGTCTTATCTATTGGCGATTTCGTTCCAATTCACATTCCAAGTAATATTCGGCATGCTAATTACATTGCCGGTTGCCAAATTGCATTATCTCTTATAGTTTCCGAGATATGGACTATCGATAATTTACACCTTAGGCTCTGCTTCTAACTTGGGCCCAAATTGTAAAATGGTCTTATCTATTGGCGATTTAGTTCCAATTCACATTCCAAGTAATATTCGGCATGCTAATTACATTGCCGGTTGCCAAATTGCATTATCTCTTATAGTTTCCGAGATATGGACTATCGATAATTTACACCTTAGGCTCTGCTTCTAACTTGGGCCCAAATTGTAAAATGGTCTTCTCTATTGGCGATTTCGTTCCAATTCACATTCCAAGTAAAATTCGGCATGCTAATTACATTGCCGGTTGCCAAATTGCATTATCTCTTATAGTTTCCGAGATATGGACTATCGATAATTTACACCTTAGGCTCTGCTTCTAACTTGGGCCCAAATTGTAAAATGGTCTTATCTATTGGCGATTTCGTTCCAATTCACATTCCAAGTAATATTCGGCATGCTAATTACATTGCCGGTTGCCAAATTGCATTATCTCTTATAGTTTCCGAGATATGGACTATCGACAATTTACACCTTAGGCTCTGCTTCTAACTTGGGCCCAAATTGTAAAATGGTCTTCTCTATTGGCGATTTCGTTCCAATTCACATTCCAAGTAATATTCGGCATGCTAATTACATTGCCGGTTGCCAAATTGCATTACCTCTTATAGTTTCCGAGATATGGACTATCGATAATTTACACCTTAGTCTCTGCTTCTAACTTGGGCCCAAATTGTAAAATGGTCTTATCTATTGGCGATTTCGTTCCAATTCACATTCCAAGTAATATTCGGCATGCTAATTACATTGCCGGTTGCCAAATTGCATTATCTCTTATAGTTTCCGAGATATGGACTATCGATAATTTACACCTTAGGCTCTGCTTCTAACTTGGGCCCAAATTGTAAAATGGTCTTATCTATTGGCGATTTCGTTCCAATTCACATTCCAAGTAATATTCGGCATGCTAATTACATTGCCGGTTGCCAAATTGCATTATCTCTTATAGTTTCCGAGATATGGACTATCGACAATTTACACCTTAGGCTCTGCTTCTAACTTGGGCCCAAATTGTAAAATAATCTTATCTATTGGCGATTTCGTTCCAATTCACATTCCAAGTAATATTCGGCATGCTAATTACATTGCCGGTTGCCAAATTGCATTATCTCTTATAGTTTCCGAGATATGGACTATCGATAATTTACACCTTAGGCTCTGCTTCTAACTTGGGCCCAAATTGTAATATGGTCTTATCTATTGGCGATTTCGTTCCAATTCACATTCCAAGTAATATTCGGCATGCTAATTACATTGCCGGTTGCCAAATTGCATTATCTCTTATAGTTTCCGAGATAAGGACTATCGACAATTTACACCTTAGGCTCTGCCTCTAACTTGGGCCCAAATTGTAAAATAGTCTTATCTATTGGCGATTTCGTTCCAATTCACATTCCAAGTAATATTCGGCATGCTAATTACATTGCCGGTTGCCAAATTGCATTATCTCTTATAGTTTCCGAGATATGGACTATCGATAATTTACACCTTAGGCTCTGCTTCTAACTTGGGCCCAAATTGTAAAATGGTCTTCTCTATTGGCGATTTCGTTCCAATTCACATTCCAAGTAATATTCGGCATGCTAATTACATTGCCGGTTGCCAAATTGCATTACCTCTTATAGTTTCCGAGATATGGACTATCGATAATTTACACCTTAGGCTTTGCTTCTAACTTGGGCCCAAATTGTAAAATGGTCTTATCTATTGGCGATTTCGTTCCAATTCACATTCCAAGTAATATTCGGCATGCTAATTACATTGCCGGTTGCCAAATTGCATTATCTCTTATAGTTTCCGAGATATGGACTATCGATAATTTACACCTTAGGCTCTGCTTCTAACTTGGGCCCAAATTGTAAAATGGTCTTCTCTATTGGCGATTTCGTTCCAATTCACATTCCAAGTAAAATTCGGCATGCTAATTACATTGCCGGTTGCCAAATTGCATTATCTCTTATAGTTTCCGAGATATGGACTATCGATAATTTACACCTTAGGCTCTGCTTCTAACTTGGGAACAAATTGTAAAATGGTCTTATCTATTGGCGATTTCGTTCCAATTCACATTCCAAGTAATATTCGGCATGCTAATTACATTGCCGGTTGCCAAATTGCATTATCTCTTATAGTTTCCGAGATATGGACTATCGACAATTCACACCTTAGGCTCTGCTTCTAACTTGGGCCCAAATTGTAAAATAATCTTATCTATTGGCGATTTCGTTCCAATTCACATTCCAAGTAATATTCGGCATGCTAATTACATTGCCGGTTGCCAAATTGCATTATCTCTTATAGTTTCCGAGATATGGACTATCGATAATTTACACCTTAGGCTCTGCTTCTAACTTGGGCCCAAATTGTAAAATGGTCTTCTCTATTGGCGATTTCGTTCCAATTCACATTCCAAGTAATATTCGGCATGCTAATTACATTGCCGGTTGCCAAATTGCATTACCTCTTATAGTTTCCGAGATATGGACTATCGATAATTTACACCTTAGTCTCTGCTTCTAACTTGGGCCCAAATTGTAAAATGGTCTTATCTATTGGCGATTTCGTTCCAATTCACATTCCAAGTAATATTCGGCATGCTAATTACATTGCCGGTTGCCAAATTGCATTATCTCTTATAGTTTCCGAGATATGGACTATCGATAATTTACACCTTAGGCTCTGCTTCTAACTTGGGCCCAAATTGTAAAATGGTCTTATCTATTGGCGATTTCGTTCCAATTCACATTCCAAGTAATATTCGGCATGCTAATTACATTGCCGGTTGCCAAATTGCATTATCTCTTATAGTTTCCGAGATATGGACTATCGATAATTTACACCTTAGGCTCTGCTTCTAACTTGGGCCCAAATTGTAAAATGGTCTTCTCTATTGGCGATTTCGTTCCAATTCACATTCCAAGTAAAATTCGGCATGCTAATTACATTGCCGGTTGCCAAATTGCATTATCTCTTATAGTTTCCGAGATATGGACTATCGATAATTTACACCTTAGGCTCTGCTTCTAACTTGGGCCCAAATTGTAAAATGGTCTTATCTATTGGCGATTTCGTTCCAATTCACATTCCAAGTAATATTCGGCATGCTAATTACATTGCCGGTTGCCAAATTGCATTATCTCTTATAGTTTCCGAGATATGGACTATCGACAATTTACACCTTAGGCTCTGCTTCTAACTTGGGCCCAAATTGTAAAATGGTCATCTCTATTGGCGATTTCATTCCAATTCACATTCCAAGTAATATTCGGCATGCTAATTACATTGCCGGTTGCCAAATTGCATTACCTCTTATAGTTTCCGAGATATGGACTATCGATAATTTACACCTTAGTCTCTGCTTCTAACTTGGGCCCAAATTGTAAAATGGTCTTATCTATTGGCGATTTCGTTCCAATTCACATTCCAAGTAATATTCGGCATGCTAATTACATTGCCGGTTGCCAAATTGCATTATCTCTTATAGTTTCCGAGATATGGACTATCGATAATTTACACCTTAGGCTCTGCTTCTAACTTGGGCCCAAATTGTAAAATGGTCTTCTCTATTGGCGATTTCGTTCCAATTCACATTCCAAGTAATATTCGGCATGCTAATTACATTGCCGGTTGCCAAATTGCATTATCTCTTATAGTTTCCGAGATATGGACTATCAATAATTTACACCTTAGGCTCTGCTTCTAACTTGGGCCCAAATTGTAAAATGGTCTTATCTATTGGCGATTTCGTTCCAATTCACATTCCAAGTAATATTCGGCATGCTAATTACATTGCCGGTTGCCAAATTGAATTATCTCTTATAGTTTCCGAGATATGGACTATCGATAATTTACACCTTAGGCTCTGCTTCTAACTTGGGCCCAAATTGTAAAATGGTCTTACCTATTGGCGATTTCGTTCCAATTCACATTCCAAGTAATATTCGGCATGCTAATTACATTGCCGGTTGCCAAATTGCATTATCTCTTATAGTTTCCGAGATATGGACTATCGATAATTTACACCTTAGGCTCTGCTTCTAACATGGGCCCAAATTGTAAAATGGTCTTATCTATTGGCGATTTCGTTCCAATTCACATTCCAATTAATATTCGGCATGCTAATTACATTGCCGGTTGCCAAATTGCACTATCTCTTATAGTTTCCGAGATATGGACTATCGATAATTTACACCTTAGGCTCTGCTTCTAACTTGGGCCCAAATTGTAAAATGGTCTTATCTATTGGCGATTTCGTTCCAATTCACATTCCAAGTAATATTCGGCATGCTAATTACATTGCCGGTTGCCAAATTGCATTATCTCTTATAGTTTCCGAGATATGGACTATCGATAATTTACACCTTAGGCTCTGCTTCTAACTTGGGCCCAAATTGTAAAATGGTCTTATCTATTGGCGATTTCGTTCCAATTCACATTCCAAGTAATATTCGGCATGCTAATTACATTGCCGGTTGCCAAATTGAATTATCTCTTATAGTTTCCGAGATATGGACTATCGATAATTTACACCTTAGGCTCTGCTTCTAACTTGGGCCCAAATTGTAAAATGGTCTTACCTATTGGCGATTTCGTTCCAATTCACATTCCAAGTAATATTCGGCATGCTAATTACATTGCCGGTTGCCAAATTGCATTATCTCTTATAGTTTCCGAGATATGGACTATCGATAATTTACACCTTAGGCTCTGCTTCTAACTTGGGCCCAAATTGTAAAATGGTCTTATCTATTGGCGATTTCGTTCCAATTCACATTCCAAGTAATATTCGGCATGCTAATTACATTGCCGGTTGCCAAATTGCATTATCTCTTATAGTTTCCGAGATATGGACTATCGATAATTTACACCTTAGGCTCTGCTTCTAACTTGGGCCCAAATTGTAAAATGGTCTTATCTATTGGCGATTTCGTCCCAATTCACATTCCAAGTGATATTCGGCATGCTAATTACATTGCCGGTTGCGAAATTGCATTATCTCTTATAGCTTCCGAGATATGGACTATCAATAATTTACACCTTAGGCTCTGCTTCTAACTTGGGCCCAAATTGTAAAATGGTCTTATCTATTGGCGATTTCGTTCCAATTCACATTCCAAGTAATATTCTGCATGCTAATTACATTGCCGGTTGCCAAATTGCATTATCTCTTATAGTTTCCGAGATATGGACTATCGATAATTTACACCTTAGGCTCTGCTTCTAACTTGGGCCCAAATTGTAAAATGGTCTTATCTATTGGCGATTTCGTTCCAATTCACATTCCAAGTAATATTCGGCATGCTAATTACATTGTCGGTTGCCAAATTGCATTATCTCTTATAGTTTCCGAGATATGGACTATCGATAATTTACACCTTAGGCTCTGCTTCTAACTTGGGCCCAAATTGTAAAATGGTCTTATCTATTGGCGATTTCGTTCCAATTCACATTCCAAGTAATATTCGGCATGCTAATTACATTGCCGGTTGCCAAATTGCATTATCTCTTATAGTTTCCGAGATATGGACTATCGATAATTTACACCTTAGGCTCTGCTTCTAACTTGGGCCCAAATTGTAAAATGGTCTTATCTATTGGCGATTTCGTTCCAATTCACATTCCAAGTAATATTCGGCATGCTAATTACATTGCCGGTTGCCAAATTGCATTATCTCTTATAGTTTCCGAGATATGGACTATCGATAATTTACACCTTAGGCTCTGCTTCTAACTTGGGCCCAAATTGTAAAATGGTCTTATCTATTGGCGATTTCGTCCCAATTCACATTCCAAGTGATATTCGGCATGCTAATTACATTGCCGGTTGCGAAATTGCATTATCTCTTATAGTTTCCGAGATATGGACTATCGATAATTTACACCTTAGGCTCTGCTTCCAACTTGGGCCCAAATTGTAAAATGGTCTTATCTATTGGCGATTTCGATCCAATTCACATTCCAAGTAATATTCGGCATGCTAATTACATTGCCGGTTGCCAAATTGCATTATCTCTTATAGTTTCCGAGATATGGACTATCGATAATTTACACCTTAGGCTCTGCTTCTAACTTGGGCCCAAATTGTAAAATGGTCTTATCTATTGGCGATTTCGTTCCAATTCACATTCCAAGTAATATTCGGCATGCTAATTACATTGCCGGTTGCCAAATTGCATTATCTCTTATAGTTTCCGAGATATGGACTATCGATAATTTACACCTTAGGCTCTGCTTCTAACTTGGGCCCAAATTGTAAAATGGTCTTATCTATTGGCGATTTCGTTCCAATTCACAATCCAAGTAATATTCGGCATGCTAATTACATTGCCGGTTGCCAAATTGCATTATCTCTTATAGTTTCCGAGATATGGACTATCGATAATTTACACCTTAGGCTCTGCTTCTAACTTGGGCCCAAATTGTAAAATGGTCTTATCTATTGGCGATTTCGTTCCAATTCACATTCCAAGTAATATTCGGCATGCTAATTACATTGCCGGTTGCCAAATTGCATTATCTTTTATAGTTTCCGAGATATGGACTATCGATAATTTACACCTTAGGCTCTGCTTCTAACTTGGGCCCAAATTGTAAAATGGTCTTATCTATTGGCGATTTCGTTCCAATTCACATTCCAAGTAATATTCGGCATGCTAATTACATTGCCGGTTGCCAAATTGCATTATCTCTTATAGTTTCCGAGATATGGACTATCGATAATTTACACCTTAGGCTCTGCTTCTAACTTGGGCCCAAATTGTAAAATGGTCTTATCTATTGGCGATTTCGTCCCAATTCACATTCCAAGTGATATTCGGCATGCTAATTACATTGCCGGTTGCGAAATTGCATTATCTCTTATAGTTTCCGAGATATGGACTATCAATAATTTACACCTTAGGCTCTGCTTCTAACTTGGGCCCAAATTGTAAAATGGTCTTATCTATTGGCGATTTCGTTCCAATTCACATTCCAAGTAATATTCGGCATGCTAATTACATTGCCGGTTGCCAAATTGCATTATCTCTTATAGTTTCCGAGATATGGACTATCGATAATTTACACCTTAGGCTCTGCTTCTAACTTGGGCCCAAATTGTAAAATGGTCTTATCTATTGGCGATTTCGTTCCAATTCACATTCCAAGTAATATTCGGCATGCTAATTACATTGCCGGTTGCCAAATTGCATTATCTCTTATAGTTTCCGAGATATGGACTATCGATAATTTACACCTTAGGCTCTGCTTCTAACTTGGGCCCAAATTGTAAAATGGTCTTATCTATTGGCGATTTCGTTCCAATTCACATTCCAAGTAATATTCGGCATGCTAATTACATTGCCGGTTGCCAAATTGCATTATCTCTTATAGTTTCCGAGATATGGACTATCGATAATTTACACCTTAGGCTCTGCTTCTAACTTGGGCCCAAATTGTAAAATGGTCTTATCTATTGGCGATTTCGTCCCAATTCACATTCCAAGTGATATTCGGCATGCTAATTACATTGCCGGTTGCGAAATTGCATTATCTCTTATAGTTTCCGAGATATGGACTATCGATAATTTACACCTTAGGCTCTGCTTCCAACTTGGGCCCAAATTGTAAAATGGTCTTATCTATTGGCGATTTCGATCTAATTCACATTCCAAGTAATATTCGGCATGCTAATTACATTGCCGGTTGCCAAATTGCATTATCTCTTATAGTTTCCGAGATATGGACTATCGATAATTTACACCTTAGGCTCTGCTTCTAACTTGGGCCCAAATTGTAAAATGGTCTTATCTATTGGCGATTTCGTTCCAATTCACATTCCAAGTAATATTCGGCATGCTAATTACATTGCCGGTTGCCAAATTGCATTATCTCTTATAGTTTCCGAGATATGGACTATCGATAATTTACACCTTAGGCTCTGCTTCTAACTTGGGCCCAAATTGTAAAATGGTCTTATCAATTGGCGATTTCGTTCCAATTCACATTCCAAGTAATATTCGGCATGCTAATTACATTGCCGGTTGCCAAATTGCATTATCTCTTATAGTTTCCGAGATATGGACTATCGATAATTTACACCTTAGGCTCTGCTTCTAACTTGGGCCCAAATTGTAAAATGGTCTTATCTATTGGCGATTTAGTTACAATTCACATTCCAAGTAATATTCGGCATGCTAATTACATTGCCGGTTGCCAAATTGCATTATCTCTTATAGTTTCCGAGATATGGACTATCGATAATTTACACCTTAGGCTCTGCTTCTAACTTGGGAACAAATTGTAAAATGGTCTTATCTATTGGCGATTTCGTTCCAATTCACATTCCAAGTAATATTCGGCATGCTAATTACATTGCCGGTTGCCAAATTGCATTATCTCTTATAGTTTCCGAGATATGGACTATCGACAATTTACACCTTAGGCTCTGCTTCTAACTTGGGCCCAAATTGTAAAATAATCTTATCTATTGGCGATTTCGTTCCAATTCACATTCCAAGTAATATTCGGCATGCTAATTACATTGCCGGTTGCCAAATTGCATTATCTCTTATAGTTTCCGAGATATGGACTATCGATAATTTACACCTTAGGCTCTGCTTCTAACTTGGGCCCAAATTGTAAAATGGTCTTCTCTATTGGCGATTTCGTTCCAATTCACATTCCAAGTAATATTCGGCATGCTAATTACATTGCCGGTTGCCAAATTGCATTACCTCTTATAGTTTCCGAGATATGGACTATCGATAATTTACACCTTAGTCTCTGCTTCTAACTTGGGCCCAAATTGTAAAATGGTCTTATCTATTGGCGATTTCGTTCCAATTCACATTCCAAGTAATATTCGGCATGCTAATTACATTGCCGGTTGCCAAATTGCATTATCTCTTATAGTTTCCGAGATATGGACTATCGATAATTTACACCTTAGGCTCTGCTTCTAACTTGGGCCCAAATTGTAAAATGGTCTTATCTATTGGCGATTTCGTTCCAATTCACATTCCAAGTAATATTCGGCATGCTAATTACATTGCCGGTTGCCAAATTGCATTATCTCTTATAGTTTCCGAGATATGGACTATCGATAATTTACACCTTAGGCTCTGCTTCTAACTTGGGCCCAAATTGTAAAATGGTCTTATCTATTGGCGATTTCGTTCCAATTCACATTCCAAGTAATATTCGGCATGCTAATTACATTGCCGGTTGCCAAATTGCATTATCTCTTATAGTTTCCGAGATATGGACTATCGATAATTTACACCTTAGGCTCTGCTTCTAACTTGGGCCCAAATTGTAAAATGGTCTTATCTATTGGCGATTTCGTTCCAATTCACATTCCAAGTAATATTCGGCATGCTAATTACATTGCCGGTTGCCAAATTGCATTATCTCTTATAGTTTCCGAGATATGGACTATCGATAATTTACACCTTAGGCTCTGCTTCTAACTTGGGCCCAAATTGTAAAATGGTCTTATCTATTGGCGATTTCGTCCCAATTCACATTCCAAATGATATTCGGCATGCTAATTACATTGCCGGTTGCGAAATTGCATTATCTCTTATAGTTTCCGAGATATGGACTATCGATAATTTACACCTTAGGCTCTGCTTCCAACTTGGGCCCAAATTGTAAAATGGTCTTATCTATTGGCGATTTCGATCCAATTCACATTCCAAGTAATATTCGGCATGCTAATTACATTGCCGGTTGCCAAATTGCATTATCTCTTATAGTTTCCGAGATATGGACTATCGATAATTTACACCTTAGGCTCTGCTTCTAACTTGGGCCCAAATTGTAAAATGGTCTTATCTATTGGCGATTTCGTTCCAATTCACATTCCAAGTAATATTCGGCATGCTAATTACATTGCCGGTTGCCAAATTGCATTATCTCTTATAGTTTCCGAGATATGGACTATCGATAATTTACACCTTAGGCTCTTCTTCTAACTTGGGCCCAAATTGTAAAATGGTCTTATCTATTGGCGATTTCGTTCCAATTCACAATCCAAGTAATATTCGGCATGCTAATTACATTGCCGGTTGCCAAATTGCATTATCTCTTATAGTTTCCGAGATATGGACTATCGATAATTTACACCTTAGGCTCTGCTTCTAACTTGGGCCCAAATTGTAAAATGGTCTTATCTATTGGCGATTTCGTTCCAATTCACATTCCAAGTAATATTCGGCATGCTAATTACATTGCCTGTTGCCAAATTGCATTATCTCTTATAGTTTCCGAGATATGGACTATCGATAATTTACACCTTAGGCTCTGCTTCTAACTTGGGCCCAAATTGTAAAATGGTCTTATCTATTGGCGATTTCGTTCCAATTCACAATCCAAGTAATATTCGGCATGCTAATTACATTGCCGGTTGCCAAATTGCATTATCTCTTATAGTTTCCGAGATATGGACTATCGATAATTTACACCTTAGGCTCTGCTTCTAACTTGGGCCCAAATTGTAAAATGGTCTTATCTATTGGCGATTTCGTTCCAATTCACATTCCAAGTAATATTCGGCATGCTAATTACATTGCCGGTTGCCAAATTGCATTATCTCTTATAGTTTCCGAGATATGGACTATCGATAATTTACACCTTAGGCTCTGCTTCTAACTTGGGCCCAAATTGTAAAATGGTCTTATCTATTGGCGATTTCGTTCCAATTCACATTCCAAGTAATATTCGGCATGCTAATTACATTGCCGGTTGCCAAATTGCATTATCTCTTATAGTTTCCGAGATATGGACTATCGATAATTTACACCTTAGGCTCTGCTTCTAACTTGGGCCCAAATTGTAAAATGGTCTTATCTATTGGCGATTTCGTTCCAATTCACATTCCAAGTAATATTCGGCATGCTAATTACATTGCCGGTTGCCAAATTGCATTATCTCTTATAGTTTCCGAGATATGGACTATCGATAATTTACACCTTAGGCTCTGCTTCTAACTTGGGCCCAAATTGTAAAATGGTCTTATCTATTGGCGATTTCGTCCCAATTCACATTCCAAGTGATATTCGGCATGCTAATTACATTGCCGGTTGCGAAATTGCATTATCTCTTATAGTTTCCGAGATATGGACTATCGATAATTTACACCTTAGGCTCTGCTTCCAACTTGGGCCCAAATTGTAAAATGGTCTTATCTATTGGCGATTTCGATCCAATTCACATTCCAAGTAATATTCGGCATGCTAATTACATTGCCGGTTGCCAAATTGCATTATCTCTTATAGTTTCCGAGATATGGACTATCGATAATTTACACCTTAGGCTCTGCTTCTAACTTGGGCCCAAATTGTAAAATGGTCTTATCTATTGGCGATTTCGTTCCAATTCACATTCCAAGTAATATTCGGCATGCTAATTACATTGCCGGTTGCCAAATTGCATTATCTCTTATAGTTTCCGAGATATGGACTATCGATAATTTACACCTTAGGCTCTGCTTCTAACTTGGGCCCAAATTGTAAAATGGTCTTATCTATTGGCGATTTCGTTCCAATTCACAATCCAAGTAATATTCGGCATGCTAATTACATTGCCTGTTGCCAAATTGCATTATCTCTTATAGTTTCCGAGATATGGACTATCGATAATTTACACCTTAGGCTCTGCTTCTAACTTGGGCCCAAATTGTAAAATGGTCTTATCTATTGGCGATTTCGTTCCAATTCACATTCCAAGTAATATTCGGCATGCTAATTACATTGCCGGTTGCCAAATTGCATTATCTCTTATAGTTTCCGAGATATGGACTATCGATAATTTACACCTTAGGCTCTGCTTCTAACTTGGGCCCAAATTGTAAAATGGTCTTATCTATTGGCGATTTCGTTCCAATTCACAATCCAAGTAATATTCGGCATGCTAATTACATTGCCGGTTGCCAAATTGCATTATCTCTTATAGTTTCCGAGATATGGACTATCGATAATTTACACCTTAGGCTCTGCTTCTAACTTGGGCCCAAATTGTAAAATGGTCTTATCTATTGGCGATTTCGTTCCAATTCACATTCCAAGTAATATTCGGCATGCTAATTACATTGCCGGTTGCCAAATTGCATTATCTTTTATAGTTTCCGAGATATGGACTATCGATAATTTACACCTTAGGCTCTGCTTCTAACTTGGGCCCAAATTGTAAAATGGTCTTATCTATTGGCGATTTCGTTCCAATTCACATTCCAAGTAATATTCGGCATGCTAATTACATTGCCGGTTGCCAAATTGCATTATCTCTTATAGTTTCCGAGATATGGACTATCGATAATTTACACCTTAGGCTCTGCTTCTAACTTGGGCCCAAATTGTAAAATGGTCTTATCTATTGGCGATTTCGTCCCAATTCACATTCCAAGTGATATTCGGCATGCTAATTACATTGCCGGTTGCGAAATTGCATTATCTCTTATAGTTTCCGAGATATGGACTATCAATAATTTACACCTTAGGCTCTGCTTCTAACTTGGGCCCAAATTGTAAAATGGTCTTATCTATTGGCGATTTCGTTCCAATTCACATTCCAAGTAATATTCGGCATGCTAATTACATTGCCGGTTGCCAAATTGCATTATCTCTTATAGTTTCCGAGATATGGACTATCGATAATTTACACCTTAGGCTCTGCTTCTAACTTGGGCCCAAATTGTAAAATGGTCTTATCTATTGGCGATTTCGTTCCAATTCACATTCCAAGTAATATTCGGCATGCTAATTACATTGCCGGTTGCCAAATTGCATTATCTCTTATAGTTTCCGAGATATGGACTATCGATAATTTACACCTTAGGCTCTGCTTCTAACTTGGGCCCAAATTGTAAAATGGTCTTATCTATTGGCGATTTCGTTCCAATTCACATTCCAAGTAATATTCGGCATGCTAATTACATTGCCGGTTGCCAAATTGCATTATCTCTTATAGTTTCCGAGATATGGACTATCGATAATTTACACCTTAGGCTCTGCTTCTAACTTGGGCCCAAATTGTAAAATGGTCTTATCTATTGGCGATTTCGTCCCAATTCACATTCCAAGTGATATTCGGCATGCTAATTACATTGCCGGTTGCGAAATTGCATTATCTCTTATAGTTTCCGAGATATGGACTATCGATAATTTACACCTTAGGCTCTGCTTCCAACTTGGGCCCAAATTGTAAAATGGTCTTATCTATTGGCGATTTCGATCCAATTCACATTCCAAGTAATATTCGGCATGCTAATTACATTGCCGGTTGCCAAATTGCATTATCTCTTATAGTTTCCGAGATATGGACTATCGATAATTTACACCTTAGGCTCTGCTTCTAACTTGGGCGCAAATTGTAAAATGGTCTTATCTATTGGCGATTTCGTTCCAATTCACATTCCAAGTAATATTCGGCATGCTAATTACATTGCCGGTTGCCAAATTGCATTATCTCTTATAGTTTCCGAGATATGGACTATCGATAATTTACACCTTAGGCTCTGCTTCTAACTTGGGCCCAAATTGTAAAATGGTCTTATCAATTGGCGATTTCGTTCCAATTCACATTCCAAGTAATATTCGGCATGCTAATTACATTGCCGGTTGCCAAATTGCATTATCTCTTATAGTTTCCGAGATATGGACTATCGATAATTTACACCTTAGGCTCTGCTTCTAACTTGGGCCCAAATTGTAAAATGGTCTTATCTATTGGCGATTTAGTTGCAATTCACATTCCAAGTAATATTCGGCATGCTAATTACATTGCCGGTTGCCAAATTGCATTATCTCTTATAGTTTCCGAGATATGGACTATCGATAATTTACACCTTAGGCTCTGCTTCTAACTTGGGAACAAATTGTAAAATGGTCTTATCTATTGGCGATTTCGTTCCAATTCACATTCCAAGTAATATTCGGCATGCTAATTACATTGCCGGTTGCCAAATTGCATTATCTCTTATAGTTTCCGAGATATGGACTATCGACAATTTACACCTTAGGCTCTGCTTCTAACTTGGGCCCAAATTGTAAAATAATCTTATCTATTGGCGATTTCGTTCCAATTCACATTCCAAGTAATATTCGGCATGCTAATTACATTGCCGGTTGCCAAATTGCATTATCTCTTATAGTTTCCGAGATATGGACTATCGATAATTTACACCTTAGGCTCTGCTTCTAACTTGGGCCCAAATTGTAAAATGGTCTTCTCTATTGGCGATTTCGTTCCAATTCACATTCCAAGTAATATTCGGCATGCTAATTACATTGCCGGTTGCCAAATTGCATTACCTCTTATAGTTTCCGAGATATGGACTATCGATAATTTACACCTTAGTCTCTGCTTCTAACTTGGGCCCAAATTGTAAAATGGTCTTATCTATTGGCGATTTCGTTCCAATTCACATTCCAAGTAATATTCGGCATGCTAATTACATTGCCGGTTGCCAAATTGCATTATCTCTTATAGTTTCCGAGATATGGACTATCGATAATTTACACCTTAGGCTCTGCTTCTAACTTGGGCCCAAATTGTAAAATGGTCTTATCTATTGGCGATTTCGTTCCAATTCACATTCCAAGTAATATTCGGCATGCTAATTACATTGCCGGTTGCCAAATTGCATTATCTCTTATAGTTTCCGAGATATGGACTATCGATAATTTACACCTTAGGCTCTGCTTCTAACTTGGGCCCAAATTGTAAAATGGTCTTATCTATTGGCGATTTCGTTCCAATTCACATTCCAAGTAATATTCGGCATGCTAATTACATTGCCGGTTGCCAAATTGCATTACCTCTTATAGTTTCCGAGATATGGACTATCGATAATTTACACCTTAGTCTCTGCTTCTAACTTGGGCCCAAATTGTAAAATGGTCTTATCTATTGGCGATTTCGTTCCAATTCACATTCCAAGTAATATTCGGCATGCTAATTACATTGCCGGTTGCCAAATTGCATTATCTCTTATAGTTTCCGAGATATGGACTATCGATAATTTACACCTTAGGCTCTGCTTCTAACTTGGGCCCAAATTGTAAAATGGTCTTCTCTATTGGCGATTTCGTTCCAATTCACATTCCAAGTAATATTCGGCATGCTAATTACATTGCCGGTTGCCAAATTGCATTATCTCTTATAGTTTCCGAGATATGGACTATCGATAATTTACACCTTAGGCTCTGCTTCTAACTTGGGCCCAAATTGTAAAATGGTCTTCTCTATTGGCGATTTCGTTCCAATTCACATTCCAAGTAATATTCGGCATGCTAATTACATTGCCGGTTGCCAAATTGCATTATCTCTTATAGTTTCCGAGATATGGACTATCGATAATTTACACCTTAGGCTCTGCTTCTAACTTGGGCCCAAATTGTAAAATGGTCTTATCTATTGGCGATTTCGTTCCAATTCACATTCCAAGTAATATTCGGCATGCTAATTACATTGCCGGTTGCCAAATTGCATTATCTCTTATAGTTTCCGAGATATGGACTATCGATAATTTACACCTTAGGCTCTGCTTCTAACTTGGGCCCAAATTGTAAAATGGTCTTATCTATTGGCGATTTCGTTCCAATTCACATTCCAAGTAATATTCGGCATGCTAATTACATTGCCGGTTGCCAAATTGAATTATCTCTTATAGTTTCCGAGATATGGACTATCGATAATTTACACCTTAGGCTCTGCTTCTAACTTGGGCCCAAATTGTAAAATGGTCTTACCTATTGGCGATTTCGTTCCAATTCACATTCCAAGTAATATTCGGCATGCTAATTACATTGCCGGTTGCCAAATTGCATTATCTCTTATAGTTTCCGAGATATGGACTATCGATAATTTACACCTTAGGCTCTGCTTCTAACTTGGGCCCAAATTGTAAAATGGTCTTATCTATTGGCGATTTCGTTCCAATTCACATTCCAAGTAATATTCGGCATGCTAATTACATTGCCGGTTGCCAAATTGCATTATCTCTTATAGTTTCCGAGATATGGACTATCGATAATTTACACCTTAGGCTCTGCTTCTAACTTGGGCCCAAATTGTAAAATGGTCTTATCTATTGGCGATTTCGTCCCAATTCACATTCCAAGTGATATTCGGCATGCTAATTACATTGCCGGTTGCGAAATTGCATTATCTCTTATAGCTTCCGAGATATGGACTATCAATAATTTACACCTTAGGCTCTGCTTCTAACTTGGGCCCAAATTGTAAAATGGTCTTATCTATTGGCGATTTCGTTCCAATTCACATTCCAAGTAATATTCTGCATGCTAATTACATTGCCGGTTGCCAAATTGCATTATCTCTTATAGTTTCCGAGATATGGACTATCGATAATTTACACCTTAGGCTCTGCTTCTAACTTGGGCCCAAATTGTAAAATGGTCTTATCTATTGGCGATTTCGTTCCAATTCACATTCCAAGTAATATTCGGCATGCTAATTACATTGCCGGTTGCCAAATTGCATTATCTCTTATAGTTTCCGAGATATGGACTATCGATAATTTACACCTTAGGCTCTGCTTCTAACTTGGGCCCAAATTGTAAAATGGTCTTATCTATTGGCGATTTCGTCCCAATTCACATTCCAAGTGATATTCGGCATGCTAATTACATTGCCGGTTGCGAAATTGCATTATCTCTTATAGCTTCCGAGATATGGACTATCAATAATTTACACCTTAGGCTCTGCTTCTAACTTGGGCCCAAATTGTAAAATGGTCTTATCTATTGGCGATTTCGTTCCAATTCACATTCCAAGTAATATTCTGCATGCTAATTACATTGCCGGTTGCCAAATTGCATTATCTCTTATAGTTTCCGAGATATGGACTATCGATAATTTACACCTTAGGCTCTGCTTCTAACTTGGGCCCAAATTGTAAAATGGTCTTATCTATTGGCGATTTCATTCCAATTCACATTCCAAGTAATATTCGGCATGCTAATTACATTGCCGGTTGCCAAATTGCATTATCTCTTATAGTTTCCGAGATATGGACTATCGATAATTTACACCTTAGGCTCTGCTTCTAACTTGGGCCCAAATTGTAAAATGGTCTTATCTATTGACGATTTCGTTCCAATTCACATTCCAAGTAATATTCGGCATGCTAATTACATTGCCGGTTGCCAAATTGCATTATCTCTTATAGTTTCCGAGATATGGACTATCGATAATTTACACCTTAGGCTCTGCTTCTAACTTGGGCCCAAATTGTAAAATGGTCTTATCTATTGGCGATTTCGTTAAAATTCACATTCCAAGTAATATTCGGCATGCTAATTACATTGCCGGTTGCCAAATTGCATTATCTCTTGTAGTTTCCGAGATATGGACTATCGATAATTTACACCTTAGGCTCTGCTTCTAACTTGGGCCCAAATTGTAAAATGGTCTTATCTATTGGCGATTTCGTTCCAATTCACACTCCAAGTAATATTCGGCATGCTAATTACATTGCCGGTTGCGAAATTGCATTATCTCTTATAGTTTCCGAGATATGGACTATCAATAATTTACACCTTAGGCTCTGCTTCTAACTTGGGCCCAAATTGTAAAATGGTCTTATCTATTGGCGATTTCGTTCCAATTCACATTCCAAGTAATATTCGGCATGCTAATTACATTGCCGGTTGCCAAATTGCATTATCTCTTATAGTTTCCGAGATATGGACTATCGATAATTTACACCTTAGGCTCTGCTTCTAACTTGGGCCCAAATTGTAAAATGGCCTTATCTATTGGCGATTTCGTCCCAATTCACATTCCAAGTAATATTCGGCATGCTAATTACATTGCCGGTTGCGAAATTGCATTAACTCTTATAGTTTCCGAGATATGGACTATCGATAAATTACACCTTAGGCTCTGCTTCTAACTTGGGCCCAAATTGTAAAATGGTCTTATCTATTGGCGATTTCGTCCCAATTCACATTCCAAGTGATATTCGGCATGCTAATTACATTGCCGGTTGCGAAATTGCATTATCTCTTGTAGTTTCCGAGATATGGACTATCGATAATTTACACCTTAGGCTCTGCTTCTAACTTGGGCCCAAATTGTAAAATGGTCTTATCTATTGGCGATTTCGTTCCAATTCACATTCCAAGTAATATTCGGCATGCTAATTACATTGCCGGTTGCCAAATTGCATTATCTCTTATAGTTTCCGAGATATGGACTATCGATAATTTACAACTTAGGCTCTGCTTCTAACTTGGGTCCAAATTGTAAAATGGTCTTATCTATTGGCGATTTCGTTCCAATTCACATTCCAAGTAATATTCGGCATGCTAATTACATTGCCGGTTGCCAAATTGAATTATCTCTTATAGTTTCCGAGATATGGACTATCGATAATTTACACCTTAGGCTCTGCTTCTAACTTGGGCCCAAATTGTAAAATGGTCTTATCTATTGGCGATTTCGTTCCAATTCACATTCCAAGTAATATTCGGCATGCTAATTACATTGCCGGTTGCCAAATTGCATTATCTCTTATAGTTTCCGAGATATGGACTATCGATAATTTACACCTTAGGCTCTGCCTCTAACTTGGGCCCAAATTGTAAAATGGTCTTATCTATTGGCGATTTCGTTCCAATTCACATTCCAAGTAATATTCGGCATGCTAATTACATTGCCGGTTGCCAAATTGCATTATCTCTTATAGTTTCCGAGATATGGACTATCGATAATTTACACCTTAGGCTCTGCTTCTAACTTGGGCCCAAATTGTAAAATGGTCTTATCTATTGGCGATTTCGTTCCAATTCACATTCCAAGTAATATTCGGCATGCTAATTACATTGCCGGTTGCCAAATTGCATTATCTCTTATAGTTTCCGAGATATGGACTATCGATAATTTACACCTTAGGCTCTGCTTCTAACTTGGGCCCAAATTGTAAAATGGTCTTATCTATTGGCGATTTCGTTCCAATTCACATTCCAAGTAATATTCGGCATGCTAATTACATTGCCGGTTGCCAAATTGCATTATCTCTTATAGTTTCCGAGATATGGACTATCGATAATTTACACCTTAGGCTCTGCTTCTAACTTGGGCCCAAATTGTAAAATGGTCTTATCTATTGGCGATTTCGTTCCAATTCACATTCCAAGTAATATTCGGCATGCTAATTACATTGCCGTTTGCCAAATTGCATTATCTCTTATAGTTTCCGAGATATGGACTAGCGATAATTTACACCTTAGGCTCTGCTTCTAACTTGGGCCCAAATTGTAAAATGGTCTTATCTATTGGCGATTTCGTCCCAATTCACATTCCAAGTGATATTCGGCATGCTAATTACATTGCCGGTTGCGAAATTGCATTATCTCTTATAGTTTCCGAGATATGGACTATCAATAATTTACACCTTAGGCTCTGCTTCTAACTTGGGCCCAAATTGTAAAATGGTCTTATCTATTGGCGATTTCGTTCCAATTCACATTAGAAGTAATATTCGGCATGCTAATTACATTGCCGGTTGCCAAATTGCATTATCTCTTATAGTTTCCGAGATATGGACTATCGATAATTTACACCTTAGGCTCTGCTTCTAACTTGGGCCCAAATTGTAAAATGGTCTTATCTATTGGCGATTTTGTTCCAATTCACATTCCAAGTAATATTCGGCATGCTAATTACATTGCCGGTTGCCAAATTGCATTATCTCTTATAGTTTCCGAGATATGGACTATCGATAATTTACACCTTAGGCTCTGCTTCTAACTTGGGCCCAAATTGTAAAATGGTCTTATCTATTGGCGATTTCGTTCCAATTCACATTCCAAGTAATATTTGGCATGCTAATTACATTGCCGGTTGCCAAATTGCATTATCTCTTATAGTTTCCGAGATATGGACTATCGATAATTTACACCTTAGGCTCTGCTTCTAACTTGGGCCCAAATTGTAAAATGGTCTTATCTATTGGCGATTTCGTCCCAATTCACATTCCAAGTGATATTCGGCATGCTAATTACATTGCCGGTTGCGAAATTGCATTATCTCTTATAGTTTCCGAGATATGGACTATCAATAATTTACACCTTAGGCTCTGCTTCTAACTTGGGCCCAAATTGTAAAATGGTCTTATCTATTGGCGATTTCGTTCCAATTCACATTCCAAGTAATATTCGGCATGCTAATTACATTGCCGGTTGCCAAATTGCATTATCTCTTATAGTTTCCGAGATATGGACTATCGATAATTTACACCTTAGGCTCTGCTTCTAACTTGGGCCCAAATTGTAAAATGGTCTTATCTATGGACGAACCCGTTCCAATTCACATTCCAAGTAATATTCGGCATGCTAATTACATTGCCGGTTGCGAAATTGCATTATCTCTTATAGTTTCCGAGATGTGGACTATCGATAATTTACACCTTAGGCTCTGCTTCTAACTTTTGCCCAAATTGTAAAATGGTCTTATCTATTGGCGATTTCGATCCAATTCACATTCCAAGTAATATTCGGCATGCTAATTACATTGCCGGTTGCCAAATTGCATTATCTCTTATAGTTTCCGAGATATGGACTATCGATTATTTACACCTTAGGCTCTGCTTCTAACTTGGGCCCAAATTGTAAAATGGTCTTATCTATTGGCGATTTAGTTGCAATTCACATTCCAAGTAATATTCGGCATGCTAATTACATTGCCGGTTGCCAAATTGCATTATCTCTTATAGTTTCCGAGATATGGACTATCGATAATTTACACCTTAGGCTCTGAGGTTCGTCCATCGATCGATGGACGAACCTACTTGGGCCCAAATTGTAAAATGGCCTTATCTATTGGCGATTTCGTTCCAATTCACATTCCAAGTAATATTCGGCATGCTAATTACATTGCCGGTTGCCAAATTGCATTATCTCTTATAGTTTCCGAGATATGGACTATCGATAATTTACACCTTAGGCTCTGCTTCGAACTTGGGCCCAAATTGTAAAATGGTCTTATCAATTGGCGATTTCGTTCCAATTCACATTCCAAGTAATATTCGGCATGCTAATTACATTGCCGGTTGCCAAATTGCATAATCTCTTATAGTTTCCGAGATATGGACTATCGATAATTTACACCTTAGGCTCTGCTTCTAACTTGGGCCCAAATTGTAAAATGGTCTTATCTATTGGCGATTTAGTTGCAATTCACATTCCAAGTAATATTCGGCATGCTAATTACATTGCCGGTTGCCAAATTGCATTATCTCTTATAGTTTCCGAGATATGGACTATCGATAATTTACACCTTAGGCTCTGCTTCTAACTTGGGCCCAAATTGTAAAATGGTCTTATCTATTGGCGATTTCGTTCCAATTCACATTCCAAGTAATATTCGGCATGCTAATTACATTGCCGGTTGCCAAATTGCATTATCTCTTATAGTTTCCGAGATATGGACTATCGATAATTTACACCTTAGGCTCTGCTTCTAACTTGGGCCCAAATTGTAAAATGGTCTTATCTATTGGCGATTTCGTTCCAATTCACATTCCAAGTAATATTCGGCATGCTAATTATATTGCCGGTTGCCAAATTGCATTATCTCTTATAGTTTCCGAGATATGGACTATCGATAATTTACACCTTATGCTCTGCTTCTAACTTGGGCCCAAATTGTAAAATGGTCTTATCAATTGGCGATTTCGTTCCAATTCACATTCCAAGTAATATTCGGCATGCTAATTACATTGTCGGTTGCCAAATTGCATTATCTCTTATAGTTTCCGAGATATGGACTATCGATAATTTACACCTTAGGCTCTGCTTCTAACTTGGGCCCAAATTGTAAAATGGTCTTATCTATTGGCGATTTAGTTGCAATTCACATTCCAAGTAATATTCGGCATGCTAATTACATTGCCGGTTGCCAAATTGCATTATCTCTTATAGTTTCCGAGATATGGACTATCGATAATTTACACCTTAGGCTCTGCTTCTAACTTGGGCCCAAATTGTAAAATGGTCTTATCTATTGGCGATTTCGTTCCAATTCACATTCCAAGTAATATTCGGCATGCTAATTACATTGCCGGTTGCCAAATTGCATTATCTCTTATAGTTTCCGAGATATGGACTATCGATAATTTACACCTTAGGCTCTGCTTCTAACTTGGGCCCAAATTGTAAAATGGTCTTATCTATTGGCGATTTCGTTCCAATTCACAATCCAAGTAATATTCGGCATGCTAATTACATTGCCGGTTGCCAAATTGCATTATCTCTTATAGTTTCCGAGATATGGACTATCGATAATTTACACCTTAGGCTCTGCTTCTAACTTGGGCCCAAATTGTAAAATGGTCTTATCTATTGGCGATTTCGTTCCAATTCACATTCCAAGTAATATTCGGCATGCTAATTACATTGCCGGTTGCCAAATTGCATTATCTTTTATAGTTTCCGAGATATGGACTATCGATAATTTACACCTTAGGCTCTGCTTCTAACTTGGGCCCAAATTGTAAAATGGTCTTATCTATTGGCGATTTCGTTCCAATTCACATTCCAAGTAATATTCGGCATGCTAATTACATTGCCGGTTGCCAAATTGCATTATCTCTTATAGTTTCCGAGATATGGACTATCGATAATTTACACCTTAGGCTCTGCTTCTAACTTGGGCCCAAATTGTAAAATGGTCTTATCTATTGGCGATTTCGTCCCAATTCACATTCCAAGTGATATTCGGCATGCTAATTACATTGCCGGTTGCGAAATTGCATTATCTCTTATAGTTTCCGAGATATGGACTATCAATAATTTACACCTTAGGCTCTGCTTCTAACTTGGGCCCAAATTGTAAAATGGTCTTATCTATTGGCGATTTCGTTCCAATTCACATTCCAAGTAATATTCGGCATGCTAATTACATTGCCGGTTGCCAAATTGCATTATCTCTTATAGTTTCCGAGATATGGACTATCGATAATTTACACCTTAGGCTCTGCTTCTAACTTGGGCCCAAATTGTAAAATGGTCTTATCTATTGGCGATTTCGTTCCAATTCACATTCCAAGTAATATTCGGCATGCTAATTACATTGCCGGTTGCCAAATTGCATTATCTCTTATAGTTTCCGAGATATGGACTATCGATAATTTACACCTTAGGCTCTGCTTCTAACTTGGGCCCAAATTGTAAAATGGTCTTATCTATTGGCGATTTCGTTCCAATTCACATTCCAAGTAATATTCGGCATGCTAATTACATTGCCGGTTGCCAAATTGCATTATCTCTTATAGTTTCCGAGATATGGACTATCGATAATTTACACCTTAGGCTCTGCTTCTAACTTGGGCCCAAATTGTAAAATGGTCTTATCTATTGGCGATTTCGTCCCAATTCACATTCCAAGTGATATTCGGCATGCTAATTACATTGCCGGTTGCGAAATTGCATTATCTCTTATAGTTTCCGAGATATGGACTATCGATAATTTACACCTTAGGCTCTGCTTCCAACTTGGGCCCAAATTGTAAAATGGTCTTATCTATTGGCGATTTCGATCCAATTCACATTCCAAGTAATATTCGGCATGCTAATTACATTGCCGGTTGCCAAATTGCATTATCTCTTATAGTTTCCGAGATATGGACTATCGATAATTTACACCTTAGGCTCTGCTTCTAACTTGGGCCCAAATTGTAAAATGGTCTTATCTATTGGCGATTTCGTTCCAATTCACATTCCAAGTAATATTCGGCATGCTAATTACATTGCCGGTTGCCAAATTGCATTATCTCTTATAGTTTCCGAGATATGGACTATCGATAATTTACACCTTAGGCTCTGCTTCTAACTTGGGCCCAAATTGTAAAATGGTCTTATCAATTGGCGATTTCGTTCCAATTCACATTCCAAGTAATATTCGGCATGCTAATTACATTGCCGGTTGCCAAATTGCATTATCTCTTATAGTTTCCGAGATATGGACTATCGATAATTTACACCTTAGGCTCTGCTTCTAACTTGGGCCCAAATTGTAAAATGGTCTTATCTATTGGCGATTTAGTTGCAATTCACATTCCAAGTAATATTCGGCATGCTAATTACATTGCCGGTTGCCAAATTGCATTATCTCTTATAGTTTCCGAGATATGGACTATCGATAATTTACACCTTAGGCTCTGCTTCTAACTTGGGCCCAAATTGTAAAATGGTCTTATCTATTGGCGATTTCGTTCCAATTCACATTCCAAGTAATATTCGGCATGCTAATTACATTGCCGGTTGCCAAATTGCATTATCTCTTATAGTTTCCGAGATATGGACTATCGATAATTTACACCTTAGGCTCTGCTTCTAACTTGGGCCCAAATTGTAAAATGGTCTTATCTATTGGCGATTTCGTTCCAATTCACATTCCAAGTAATATTCGGCATGCTAATTACTTTGCCGGTTGCCAAATTGCATTATCTCTTATAGTTTCCGAGATATGGACTATCGATAATTTACACCTTAGGCTCTGCTTCTAACTTGGGCCCAAATTGTAAAATGGTCTTATCTATTGGCGATTTAGTTGCAATTCACATTCCAAGTAATATTCGGCATGCTAATTACATTGCCGGTTGCCAAATTGCATTATCTCTTATAGTTTCCGAGATATGGACTATCGATAATTTACACCTTAGGCTCTGCTTCTAACTTGGGCCCAAATTGTAAAATGGTCTTATCTATTGGCGATTTCGTTCCAATTCACATTCCAAGTAATATTCGGCATGCTAATTACATTGCCGGTTGCCAAATTGCATTATCTCTTATAGTTTCCGAGATATGGACTATCGATAATTTACACCTTAGGCTCTGCTTCTAACTTGGGCCCAAATTGTAAAATGGTCTTATCAATTGGCGATTTCGTTCCAATTCACATTCCAAGTAATATTCGGCATGCTAATTACATTGCCGGTTGCCAAATTGCATTATCTCTTATAGTTTCCGAGATATGGACTATCGATAATTTACACCTTAGGCTCTGCTTCTAACTTGGGCCCAAATTGTAAAATGGTCTTATCTATTGGCGATTTAGTTGCAATTCACATTCCAAGTAATATTCGGCATGCTAATTACATTGCCGGTTGCCAAATTGCATTATCTCTTATAGTTTCCGAGATATGGACTATCGATAATTTACACCTTAGGCTCTGCTTCTAACTTGGGCCCAAATTGTAAAATGGTCTTATCTATTGGCGATTTCGTTCCAATTCACACTCCAAGTAATATTCGGCATGCTAATTACATTGCCGGTTGCGAAATTGCATTATCTCTTATAGTTTCCGAGATATGGACTATCAATAATTTACACCTTAGGCTCTGCTTCTAACTTGGGCCCAAATTGTAAAATGGTCTTATCTATTGGCGATTTCGTTCCAATTCACATTCCAAGTAATATTCGGCATGCTAATTACATTGCCGGTTGCCAAATTGCATTATCTCTTATAGTTTCCGAGATATGGACTATCGATAATTTACACCTTAGGCTCTGCTTCTAACTTGGGCCCAAATTGTAAAATGGCCTTATCTATTGGCGATTTCGTCCCAATTCACATTCCAAGTAATATTCGGCATGCTAATTACATTGCCGGTTGCGAAATTGCATTATCTCTTATAGTTTCAGAGATATGGACTATCGATAATTTACACCTTAGGCTCTGCTTCTAACTTGGGCCCAAATTGTAAAATGGTCTTATCTATTGGCAATTTCGTTCCAATTCACAGTCCAAGTAATATTCGGCATGCTAATTACATTGCCGGTTGCCAAATTGCATTATCTCTTATAGTTTCCGAGATATGGACTATCGATAATTTACACCTTAGGCTCTGCTTCTAACTTGGGCCCAAATTGTAAAATGGTCTTATCTATTGGCGGTTTCGTTCCAATTCACATTCCAAGTAATATTCGGCATGCTAATTACATTGCCGGTTGCCAAATTGCATTAACTCTTATAGTTTCCGAGATATGGACTATCGATAATTTACACCTTAGGCTCTGCTTCTAACTTGGGCCCAAATTGTAAAATGGTCTTATCTATTGGCGATTTCGTCCCAATTCACATTCCAAGTGATATTCGGCATGCTAATTACATTGCCGGTTGCGAAATTGCATTATCTCTTATAGTTTCCGAGATATGGACTATCGATAATTTACACCTTAGGCTCTGCTTCTAACTTGGGCCCAAATTGTAAAATGGTCTTATCTATTGGCGATTTCGTTCCAATTCACATTCCAAGTAATATTCGGCATGCTAATTACATTGCCGGTTGCCAAATTGCATTATCTCTTATAGTTTCCGAGATATGGGCTATCGATAATTTACACCTTAGGCTCTGCTTCTAACTTGGGCCCAAATTGTAAAATGGTCTTATCTATTGGCGATTTCGTTCCAATTCACATTCCAAGTAATATTCGGCATGCTAATTACATTGCCGGTTGCCAAATTGAATTATCTCTTATAGTTTCCGAGATATGGACTATCGATAATTTACACCTTAGGCTCTGCTTCTAACTTGGGTCCAAATTGTAAAATGGTCTTATCTATTGGCGATTTCGTTCCAATTCACATTCCAAGTAATATTCGGCATGCTAATTACATTGCCGGTTGCCAAATTGCATTATCTCTTATAGTTTCCGAGATATGGACTATCGATAATTTACACCTTAGGCTCTGCTTCTAACTTGGGCCCAAATTGTAAAATGGTCTTATCTATTGGCGATTTCGTTCCAATTCACATTCCAAGTAATATTCGGCATGCTAATTACATTGCCGGTTGCCAAATTGCATTATCTCTTATAGTTTCCGAGATATGGACTATCGATAATTTACACCTTAGGCTCTGCTTGTAACTTGGGCCCAAATTGTAAAATGGTCTTATCTATTGGCGATTTCGTTCCAATTCACATTCCAAGTAATATTCGGCATGCTAATTACATTGCCGGTTGCCAAATTGCATTATCTCTTATAGTTTCCGAGATATGGACTATCGATAATTTACACCTTAGGCTCTGCTTCTAACTTGGGCCCAAATTGTAAAATGGTCTTATCTATTGGCGATTTCGTTCCAATTCACATTCCAAGTAATATTCGGCATGCTAATTACATTGCCGTTTGCCAAATTGCATTATCTCTTATAGTTTCCGAGATATGGACTAGCGATAATTTACACCTTAGGCTCTGCTTCTAACTTGGGCCCAAATTGTAAAATGGTCTTATCTATTGGCGATTTCGTCCCAATTCACATTCCAAGTGATATTCGGCATGCTAATTACATTGCCGGTTGCGAAATTGCATTATCTCTTATAGTTTCCGAGATATGGACTATCAATAATTTACACCTTAGGCTCTGCTTCTAACTTGGGCCCAAATTGTAAAATGGTCTTATCTATTGGCGATTTCGTTCCAATTCACATTCCAAGTAATATTCGGCATGCTAATTACATTGCCGGTTGCCAAATTGCATTATCTCTTATAGTTTCCGAGATATGGACTATCGATAATTTACACCTTAGGCTCTGCTTCTAACTTGGGCCCAAATTGTAAAATGGTCTTATCTATTGGCGATTTCGTTCCAATTCACATTCCAAGTAATATTTGGCATGCTAATTACATTGCCGGTTGCCAAATTGCATTATCTCTTATAGTTTCCGAGATATGGACTATCGATAATTTACACCTTAGGCTCTGCTTCTAACTTGGGCCCAAATTGTAAAATGGTCTTATCTATTGGCGATTTCGTCCCAATTCACATTCCAAGTGATATTCGGCATGCTAATTACATTGCCGGTTGCGAAATTGCATTATCTCTTATAGTTTCCGAGATATGGACTATCAATAATTTACACCTTAGGCTCTGCTTCTAACTTGGGCCCAAATTGTAAAATGGTCTTATCTATTGGCGATTTCGTTCCAATTCACATTCCAAGTAATATTCGGCATGCTAATTACATTGCCGGTTGCCAAATTGCATTATCTCTTATAGTTTCCGAGATATGGACTATCGATAATTTACACCTTAGGCTCTGCTCCTAACTTGGGCCCAAATTGTAAAATGGTCTTATCTATTGGCGATTTCGTTCCAATTCACATTCCAAGTAATATTCGGCATGCTAATTACATTGCCGGTTGCCAAATTGCATTATCTCTTATAGTTTCCGAGATATGGACTATCGATAATTTACACCTTAGGCTCTGCTTCTAACTTGGGCCCAAATTGTAAAATGGTCTTATCTATTGGCGATTTCGTCCCAATTCACATACCAAGTGATATTCGGCATGCTAATTACATTGCCGGTTGCGAAATTGCATTATCTCTTATAGTTTCCGAGATATGGACTATCGATAATTTACACCTTAGGCTCTGCTTCTAACTTTTGCCCAAATTGTAAAATGGTCTTATCTATTGGCGATTTCGATCCAATTCACATTCCAAGTAATATTCGGCATGCTAATTACATTGCCGGTTGCCAAATTGCATTATCTCTTATAGTTTCCGAGATATGGACTATCGATTATTTACACCTTAGGCTCTGCTTCTAACTTGGGCCCAAATTGTAAAATGGTCTTATCTATTGGCGATTTAGTTGCAATTCACATTCCAAGTAATATTCGGCATGCTAATTACATTGCCGGTTGCCAAATTGCATTATCTCTTATAGTTTCCGAGATATGGACTATCGATAATTTACACCTTAGGCTCTGCATCTAACTTGGGCCCAAATTGTAAAATGGCCTTATCTATTGGCGATTTCGTTCCAATTCACATTCCAAGTAATATTCGGCATGATAATTACATTGCCGGTTGCCAAATTGCATTATCTCTTATAGTCTCCGAGATATGGACTATCGATAATTTACACCTTAGGCTCTGCTTCGAACTTGGGCCCAAATTGTAAAATGGTCTTATCAATTGGCGATTTCGTTCCAATTCACATTCCAAGTAATATTCGGCATGCTAATTACATTGCCGGTTGCCAAATTGCATAATCTCTTATAGTTTCCGAGATATGGACTATCGATAATTTACACCTTAGGCTCTGCTTCTAACTTGGGCCCAAATTGTAAAATGGTCTTATCTATTGGCGATTTAGTTGCAATTCACATTCCAAGTAATATTCGGCATGCTAATTACATTGCCGGTTGCCAAATTGCATTATCTCTTATAGTTTCCGAGATATGGACTATCGATAATTTACACCTTAGGCTCTGCTTCTAACTTGGGCCCAAATTGTAAAATGGTCTTATCTATTGGCGATTTCGTTCTAATTCACATTCCAAGTAATATTCGGCATGCTAATTACATTGCCGGTTGCCAAATTGCATTATCTCTTATAGTTTCCGAGATATGGACTATCGATAATTTACACCTTAGGCTCTGCTTCTAACTTGGGCCCAAATTGTAAAATGGTCTTATCTATTGGCGATTTCGTTCCAATTCACATTCCAAGTAATATTCGGCATGCTAATTACATTGCCGGTTGCCAAATTGCATTATCTCTTATAGTTTCCGAGATATGGACTATCGATAATTTACACCTTAGGCTCTGCTTCTAACTTGGGCCCAAATTGTAAAATGGTCTTATCAATTGGCGATTTCGTTCCAATTCACATTCCAAGTAATATTCGGCATGCTAATTACATTGTCGGTTGCCAAATTGCATTATCTCTTATAGTTTCCGAGATATGGACTATCGATAATTTACACCTTAGGCTCTGCTTCTAACTTGGGCCCAAATTGTAAAATGGTCTTATCTATTGGCGATTTAGTTGCAATTCACATTCCAAGTAATATTCGGCATGCTAATTACATTGCCGGTTGCCAAATTGCATTATCTCTTATAGTTTCCGAGATATGGACTATCGATAATTTACACCTTAGGCTCTGCTTCTAACTTGGGCCCAAATTGTAAAATGGTCTTATCTATTGGCGATTTCGTTCCAATTCACATTCCAAGTAATATTCGGCATGCTAATTACATTGCCGGTTGCCAAATTGCATTATCTCTTATAGTTTCCGAGATATGGACTATCGATAATTTACACCTTAGGCTCTGCTTCTAACTTGGGCCCAAATTGTAAAATGGTCTTATCTATTGGCGATTTCGTTCCAATTCACATTCCAAGTAATATTCGGCATGCTAATTACATTGCCGGTTGCCAAATTGCATTATCTCTTATAGTTTTCGAGATATGGACTATCGATAATTTACACCTTAGGCTCTGCTTCTAACTTGGGCCCAAATTGTAAAATGGTCTTATCTATTGGCGATTTCGTTCCAATTCACATTCCAAGTAATATTCGGCATGCTAATTACATTGCCGGTTGCCAAATTGCATTATCTTTTATAGTTTCCGAGATATGGACTATCGATAATTTACACCTTAGGCTCTGCTTCTAACTTGGGCCCAAATTGTAAAATGGTCTTATCTATTGGCGATTTCGTTCCAATTCACATTCCAAGTAATATTCGGCATGCTAATTACATTGCCGGTTGCCAAATTGCATTATCTCTTATAGTTTCCGAGATATGGACTATCGATAATTTACACCTTAGGCTCTGCTTCTAACTTGGGCCCAAATTGTAAAATAGTCTTATCAATTGGCGATTTCGTCCCAATTCACATTCCAAGTGATATTCGGCATGCTAATTACATTGCCGGTTGCGAAATTGCATTATCTCTTATAGTTTCCGAGATATGGACTATCAATAATTTACACCTTAGGCTCTGCTTCTAACTTGGGCCCAAATTGCCAAATGGTCTTATCTATTGGCGATTTCGTTCCAATTCACATTCCAAGTAATATTCGGCATGCTAATTACATTGCCGGTTGCCAAATTGCATTATCTCTTATAGTTTCCGAGATATGGACTATCGATAATTTACACCTTAGGCTCTGCTTCTAACTTGGGCCCAAATTGTTAAATGGTCTTATCTATTGGCGATTTCGTTCCAATTCACATTCCAAGTAATATTCGGCATGCTAATTACATTGCCGGTTGCCAAATTGCATTATCTCTTATAGTTTCCGAGATATGGACTATCGATAATTTACACCTTAGGCTCTGCTTCTAACTTGGGCCCAAATTGTAAAATGGTCTTATCTATTGGCGATTTCGTTCCAATTCACATTCCAAGTAATATTCGGCATGCTAATTACATTGCCGGTTGCCAAATTGCATTATCTCTTATAGTTTCCGAGATATGGACTATCGATAATTTACACCTTAGGCTCTGCTTCTAACTTGGGCCCAAATTGTAAAATGGTCTTATCTATTGGCGATTTCGTCCCAATTCACATTCCAAGTGATATTCGGCATGCTAATTACATTGCCGGTTGCGAAATTGCATTATCTCTTATAGTTTCCGAGATATGGACTATCGATAATTTACACCTTAGGCTCTGCTTCCAACTTGGGCCCAAATTGTAAAATGGTCTTATCTATTGGCGATTTCGATCCAATTCACATTCCAAGTAATATTCGGCATGCTAATTACATTGCCGGTTGCCAAATTGCATTATCTCTTATAGTTTCCGAGATATGGACTATCGATAATTTACACCTTAGGCTCTGCTTCTAACTTGGGCCCAAATTGTAAAATGGTCTTATCTATTGGCGATTTCGTTCCAATTCACATTCCAAGTAATATTCGGCATGCTAATTACATTGCCGGTTGCCAAATTGCATTATCTCTTATAGTTTCCGAGATATGGACTATCGATAATTTACACCTTAGGCTCTGCTTCTAACTTGGGCCCAAATTGTAAAATGGTCTTATCAATTGGCGATTTCGTTCCAATTCACATTCCAAGTAATATTCGGCATGCTAATTACATTGCCGGTTGCCAAATTGCATTATCTCTTATAGTTTCCGAGATATGGACTATCGATAATTTACACCTTTGGCTCTGCTTCTAACTTGGGCACAAATTGTAAAATGGTCTTATCTATTGGCGATTTAGTTGCAATTCACATTCCAAGTAATATTCGGCATGCTAATTACATTGCCGGTTGCCAAATTGCATTATCTCTTATAGTTTCCGAGATATGGACTATCGATAATTTACACCTTAGGCTCTGCTTCTAACTTGGGCCCAAATTGTAAAATGGTCTTATCTATTGGCGATTTCGTTCCAATTCACAATCCAAGTAATATTCGGCATGCTAATTACATTGCCGGTTGCCAAATTGCATTATCTCTTATAGTTTCCGAGATATGGACTATCGATTATTTACACCTTAGGCTCTGCTTCTAACTTGGGCCCAAATTGTAAAATGGTCTTATCTATTGGCGATTTCGTTCCAATTCACATTCCAAGTAATATTCGGCATGCTAATTACATTGCCGGTTGCCAAATTGCATTATCTTTTATAGTTTCCGAGATATGGACTATCGATAATTTACACCTTAGGCTCTGCTTCTAACTTGGGCCCAAATTGTAAAATGGTCTTATCTATTGGCGATTTCGTTCCAATTCACATTCCAAGTAATATTCGGCATGCTAATTACATTGCCGGTTGCCAAATTGCATTATCTCTTATAGTTTCCGAGATATGGACTATCGATAATTTACACCTTAGGCTCTGCTTCTAACTTGGGCCCAAATTGTAAAATGGTCTTATCAATTGGCGATTTCGTCCCAATTCACATTCCAAGTGATATTCGGCATGCTAATTACATTGCCGGTTGCCAAATTGCATTATCTCTTATAGTTTCCGAGATATGGACTATCGATAATTTACACCTTAGGCTCTGCTTCTAACTTGGGCCCAAATTGTAAAATGGTCTTATCTATTGGCGATTTCGTTCCAATTCACAATCCAAGTAATATTCGGCATGCTAATTACATTGCCGGTTGCCAAATTGCATTATCTCTTATAGTTTCCGAGATATGGACTATCGATAATTTACACCTTAGGCTCTGCTTCTAACTTGGGCCCAAATTGTAAAATGGTCTTATCTATTGGCGATTTCGTTCCAATTCACATTCCAAGTAATATTCGGCATGCTAATTACATTGCCGGTTGACAAATTGCATTATCTCTTATAGTTTCCGAGATATGGACTATCGATAATTTACACCTTAGGCTCTGCTTCTAACTTGGGCCCAAATTGTAAAATGGTCTTATCAATTGGCGATTTCGTTCCAATTCACATTCCAAGTAATATTCGGCATGCTAATTACATTGCCGGTTGCCAAATTGCATTATCTCTTATAGTTTCCGAGATATGGACTATCGATAATTTACACCTTAGGCTCTGCTTCTAACTTGGGCCCAAATTGTAAAATGGTCTTATCTATTGGCGATTTAGTTGCAATTCACATTCCAAGTAATATTCGGCATGCTAATTACATTGCCGGTTGCCAAATTGCATTATCTCTTATAGTTTCCGAGATATGGACTATCGATAATTTACACCTTAGGCTCTGCTTCTAACTTGGGCCCAAATTGTAAAATGGTCTTATCTATTGGCGATTTCGTTCCAATTCACATTCCAAGTAATATTCGGCATGCTAATTACATTGCCGGTTGCCAAATTGCATTATCTCTTATAGTTTCCGAGATATGGACTATCGATAATTTACACCTTAGGCTCTGCTTCTAACTTGGGCCCAAATTGTAAAATGGTCTTATCTATTGGCGATTTCGTTCCAATTCACATTCCAAGTAATATTCGGCATGCTAATTACTTTGCCGGTTGCCAAATTGCATTATCTCTTATAGTTTCCGAGATATGGACTATCGATAATTTACACCTTAGGCTCTGCTTCTAACTTGGGCCCAAATTGTAAAATGGTCTTATCTATTGGCGATTTCGTTCCAATTCACATTCCAAGTAATATTCGGCATGCTAATTACATTGCCGGTTGCCAAATTGCATTATCTCTTATAGTTTCCGAGATATGGACTATCGATAATTTACACCTTAGGCTCTGCTTCTAACTTGGGCCCAAATTGTAAAATGGTCTTATCAATTGGCGATTTCGTTCCAATTCACATTCCAAGTAATATTCGGCATGCTAATTACATTGCCGGTTGCCAAATTGCATTATCTCTTATAGTTTCCGAGATATGGACTATCGATAATTTACACCTTAGGCTCTGCTTCTAACTTGGGCCCAAATTGTAAAATGGTCTTATCTATTGGCGATTTAGTTGCAATTCACATTCCAAGTAATATTCGGCATGCTAATTACATTGCCGGTTGCCAAATTGCATTATCTCTTATAGTTTCCGAGATATGGACTATCGATAATTTACACCTTAGGCTCTGCTTCTAACTTGGGCCCAAATTGTAAAATGGTCTTATCTATTGGCGATTTCGTTCCAATTCACACTCCAAGTAATATTCGGCATGCTAATTACATTGCCGGTTGCGAAATTGCATTATCTCTTATAGTTTCCGAGATATGGACTATCAATAATTTACACCTTAGGCTCTGCTTCTAACTTGGGCCCAAATTGTAAAATGGTCTTATCTATTGGCGATTTCGTTCCAATTCACATTCCAAGTAATATTCGGCATGCTAATTACATTGCCGGTTGCCAAATTGCATTATCTCTTATAGTTTCCGAGATATGGACTATCGATAATTTACACCTTAGGCTCTGCTTCTAACTTGGGCCCAAATTGTAAAATGGCCTTATCTATTGGCGATTTCGTCCCAATTCACATTCCAAGTAATATTCGGCATGCTAATTACATTGCCGGTTGCGAAATTGCATTATCTCTTATAGTTTCAGAGATATGGACTATCGATAATTTACACCTTAGGCTCTGCTTCTAACTTGGGCCCAAATTGTAAAATGGTCTTATCTATTGGCAATTTCGTTCCAATTCACATTCCAAGTAATATTCGGCATGCTAATTACATTGCCGGTTGCCAAATAGCAATTATCTCTTATAGTTTCCGAGATATGGACTATCGATAATTTACACCTTAGGCTCTGCTTCTAACTTGGGCCCAAATTGTAAAATGGTCTTATCTATTGGCGGTTTCGTTCCAATTCACATTCCAAGTAATATTCGGCATGCTAATTACATTGCCGGTTGCCAAATTGCATTAACTCTTATAGTTTCCGAGATATGGACTATCGATAATTTACACCTTAGGCTCTGCTTCTAACTTGGGCCCAAATTGTAAAATGGTCTTATCTATTGGCGATTTCGTCCCAATTCACATTCCAAGTGATATTCGGCATGCTAATTACATTGCCGGTTGCGAAATTGCATTATCTCTTATAGTTTCCGAGATATGGACTATCGATAATTTACACCTTAGGCTCTGCTTCTAACTTGGGCCCAAATTGTAAAATGGTCTTATCTATTGGCGATTTCGTTCCAATTCACATTCCAAGTAATATTCGGCATGCTAATTACATTGCCGGTTGCCAAATTGCATTATCTCTTATAGTTTCCGAGATATGGGCTATCGATAATTTACACCTTAGGCTCTGCTTCTAACTTGGGCCCAAATTGTAAAATGGTCTTATCTATTGGCGATTTCGTTCCAATTCACATTCCAAGTAATATTCGGCATGCTAATTACATTGCCGGTTGCCAAATTGAATTATCTCTTATAGTTTCCGAGATATGGACTATCGATAATTTACACCTTAGGCTCTGCTTCTAACTTGGGTCCAAATTGTAAAATGGTCTTATCTATTGGCGATTTCGTTCCAATTCACATTCCAAGTAATATTCGGCATGCTAATTACATTGCCGGTTGCCAAATTGCATTATCTCTTATAGTTTCCGAGATATGGACTATCGATAATTTACACCTTAGGCTCTGCTTCTAACTTGGGCCCAAATTGTAAAATGGTCTTATCTATTGGCGATTTCGTTCCAATTCACATTCCAAGTAATATTCGGCATGCTAATTACATTGCCGGTTGCCAAATTGCATTATCTCTTATAGTTTCCGAGATATGGACTATCGATAATTTACACCTTAGGCTCTGCTTGTAACTTGGGCCCAAATTGTAAAATGGTCTTATCTATTGGCGATTTCGTTCCAATTCACATTCCAAGTAATATTCGGCATGCTAATTACATTGCCGGTTGCCAAATTGCATTATCTCTTATAGTTTCCGAGATATGGACTATCGATAATTTACACCTTAGGCTCTGCTTCTAACTTGGGCCCAAATTGTAAAATGGTCTTATCTATTGGCGATTTCGTTCCAATTCACATTCCAAGTAATATTCGGCATGCTAATTACATTGCCGTTTGCCAAATTGCATTATCTCTTATAGTTTCCGAGATATGGACTAGCGATAATTTACACCTTAGGCTCTGCTTCTAACTTGGGCCCAAATTGTAAAATGGTCTTATCTATTGGCGATTTCGTCCCAATTCACATTCCAAGTGATATTCGGCATGCTAATTACATTGCCGGTTGCGAAATTGCATTATCTCTTATAGTTTCCGAGATATGGACTATCAATAATTTACACCTTAGGCTCTGCTTCTAACTTGGGCCCAAATTGTAAAATGGTCTTATCTATTGGCGATTTCGTTCCAATTCACATTCCAAGTAATATTCGGCATGCTAATTACATTGCCGGTTGCCAAATTGCATTATCTCTTATAGTTTCCGAGATATGGACTATCGATAATTTACACCTTAGGCTCTGCTTCTAACTTGGGCCCAAATTGTAAAATGGTCTTATCTATTGGCGATTTTGTTCCAATTCACATTCCAAGTAATATTCGGCATGCTAATTACATTGCCGGTTTCCAAATTGCATTATCTCTTATAGTTTCCGAGATATGGACTATCGATAATTTACACCTTAGGCTCTGCTTCTAACTTGGGCCCAAATTGTAAAATGGTCTTATCTATTGGCGATTTCGTTCCAATTCACATTCCAAGTAATATTTGGCATGCTAATTACATTGCCGGTTGCCAAATTGCATTATCTCTTATAGTTTCCGAGATATGGACTATCGATAATTTACACCTTAGGCTCTGCTTCTAACTTGGGCCCAAATTGTAAAATGGTCTTATCTATTGGCGATTTCGTCCCAATTCACATTCCAAGTGATATTCGGCATGCTAATTACATTGCCGGTTGCGAAATTGCATTATCTCTTATAGTTTCCGAGATATGGACTATCAATAATTTACACCTTAGGCTCTGCTTCTAACTTGGGCCCAAATTGTAAAATGGTCTTATCTATTGGCGATTTCGTTCCAATTCACATTCCAAGTAATATTCGGCATGCTAATTACATTGCCGGTTGCCAAATTGCATTATCTCTTATAGTTTCCGAGATATGGACTATCGATAATTTACACCTTAGGCTCTGCTCCTAACTTGGGCCCAAATTGTAAAATGGTCTTATCTATTGGCGATTTCGTTCCAATTCACATTCCAAGTAATATTCGGCATGCTAATTACATTGCCGGTTGCCAAATTGCATTATCTCTTATAGTTTCCGAGATATGGACTATCGATTATTTACACCTTAGGCTCTGCTTCTAACTTGGGCCCAAATTGTAAAATGGTCTTATCTATTGGCGATTTAGTTGCAATTCACATTCCAAGTAATATTCGGCATGCTAATTACATTGCCGGTTGCCAAATTGCATTATCTCTTATAGTTTCCGAGATATGGACTATCGATTATTTACACCTTAGGCTCTGCTTCTAACTTGGGCCCAAATTGTAAAATGGTCTTATCTATTGGCGATTTAGTTGCAATTCACATTCCAAGTAATATTCGGCATGCTAATTACATTGCCGGTTGCCAAATTGCATTATCTCTTATAGTTTCCGAGATATGGACTATCGATAATTTACACCTTAGGCTCTGCATCTAACTTGGGCCCAAATTGTAAAATGGCCTTATCTATTGGCGATTTCGTTCCAATTCACATTCCAAGTAATATTCGGCATGCTAATTACATTGCCGGTTGCCAAATTGCATTATCTCTTATAGTTTCCGAGATATGGACTATCGATAATTTACACCTTAGGCTCTGCTTCTAACTTGGGCCCAAATTGTAAAATGGCCTTATCTATTGGCGATTTCGTCCCAATTCACATTCCATGTAATATTCGGCATGCTAATTACATTGCCGGTTGCGAAATTGCATTATCTCTTATAGTTTCAGAGATATGGACTATCGATAATTTACACCTTAGGCTCTGCTTCTAACTTGGGCCCAAATTGTAAAATGGTCTTATCTATTGGCAATTTCGTTCCAATTCACATTCCAAGTAATATTCGGCATGCTAATTACATTGCCGGTTGCCAAATTGCATTATCTCTTATAGTTTCCGAGATATGGACTATCGATAATTTACACCTTAGGCTCTGCTTCTAACTTGGGCCCAAATTGTAAAATGGTCTTATCTATTGGCGATTTCGTCCCAATTCACATTCCAAGTGATATTCGGCATGCTAATTACATTGCCGGTTGCGAAATTGCATTATCTCTTATAGTTTCCGAGATATGGACTATCGATAATTTACACCTTAGGCTCTGCTTCTAACTTGGGCCCAAATTGTAAAATGGTCTTATCTATTGGCGATTTCGTTCCAATTCACATTCCAAGTAATATTCGGCATGCTAATTACATTGCCGGTTGCCAAATTGCATTATCTCTTATAGTTTCCGAGATATGGGCTATCGATAATTTACACCTTAGGCTCTGCTTCTAACTTGGGCCCAAATTGTAAAATGGTCTTATCTATTGGCGATTTCGTTCCAATTCACATTCCAAGTAATATTCGGCATGCTAATTACATTGCCGGTTGCCAAATTGAATTATCTCTTATAGTTTCCGAGATATGGACTATCGATAATTTACACCTTAGGCTCTGCTTCTAACTTGGGTCCAAATTGTAAAATGGTCTTATCTATTGGCGATTTCGTTCCAATTCACATTCCAAGTAATATTCGGCATGCTAATTACATTGCCGGTTGCCAAATTGCATTATCTCTTATAGTTTCCGAGATATGGACTATCGATAATTTACACCTTAGGCTCTGCTTCTAACTTGGGCCCAAATTGTAAAATGGTCTTATCTATTGGCGATTTCGTTCCAATTCACATTCCAAGTAATATTCGGCATGCTAATTACATTGCCGGTTGCCAAATTGCATTATCTCTTATAGTTTCCGAGATATGGACTATCGATAATTTACACCTTAGGCTCTGCTTGTAACTTGGGCCCAAATTGTAAAATGGTCTTATCTATTGGCGATTTCGTTCCAATTCACATTCCAAGTAATATTCGGCATGCTAATTACATTGCCGGTTGCCAAATTGCATTATCTCTTATAGTTTCCGAGATATGGACTATCGATAATTTACACCTTAGGCTCTGCTTCTAACTTGGGCCCAAATTGTAAAATGGTCTTATCTATTGGCGATTTCGTTCCAATTCACATTCCAAGTAATATTCGGCATGCTAATTACATTGCCGTTTGCCAAATTGCATTATCTCTTATAGTTTCCGAGATATGGACTAGCGATAATTTACACCTTAGGCTCTGCTTCTAACTTGGGCCCAAATTGTAAAATGGTCTTATCTATTGGCGATTTCGTCCCAATTCACATTCCAAGTGATATTCGGCATGCTAATTACATTGCCGGTTGCGAAATTGCATTATCTCTTATAGTTTCCGAGATATGGACTATCAATAATTTACACCTTAGGCTCTGCTTCTAACTTGGGCCCAAATTGTAAAATGGTCTTATCTATTGGCGATTTCGTTCCAATTCACATTCCAAGTAATATTCGGCATGCTAATTACATTGCCGGTTGCCAAATTGCATTATCTCTTATAGTTTCCGAGATATGGACTATCGATAATTTACACCTTAGGCTCTGCTTCTAACTTGGGCCCAAATTGTAAAATGGTCTTATCTATTGGCGATTTTGTTCCAATTCACATTCCAAGTAATATTCGGCATGCTAATTACATTGCCGGTTTCCAAATTGCATTATCTCTTATAGTTTCCGAGATATGGACTATCGATAATTTACACCTTAGGCTCTGCTTCTAACTTGGGCCCAAATTGTAAAATGGTCTTATCTATTGGCGATTTCGTTCCAATTCACATTCCAAGTAATATTTGGCATGCTAATTACATTGCCGGTTGCCAAATTGCATTATCTCTTATAGTTTCCGAGATATGGACTATCGATAATTTACACCTTAGGCTCTGCTTCTAACTTGGGCCCAAATTGTAAAATGGTCTTATCTATTGGCGATTTCGTCCCAATTCACATTCCAAGTGATATTCGGCATGCTAATTACATTGCCGGTTGCGAAATTGCATTATCTCTTATAGTTTCCGAGATATGGACTATCAATAATTTACACCTTAGGCTCTGCTTCTAACTTGGGCCCAAATTGTAAAATGGTCTTATCTATTGGCGATTTCGTTCCAATTCACATTCCAAGTAATATTCGGCATGCTAATTACATTGCCGGTTGCCAAATTGCATTATCTCTTATAGTTTCCGAGATATGGACTATCGATAATTTACACCTTAGGCTCTGCTCCTAACTTGGGCCCAAATTGTAAAATGGTCTTATCTATTGGCGATTTCGTTCCAATTCACATTCCAAGTAATATTCGGCATGCTAATTACATTGCCGGTTGCCAAATTGCATTATCTCTTATAGTTTCCGAGATATGGACTATCGATAATTTACACCTTAGGCTCTGCTTCTAACTTGGGCCCAAATTGTAAAATGGTCTTATCTATTGGCGATTTCGTCCCAATTCACATTCCAAGTGATATTCGGCATGCTAATTACATTGCCGGTTGCGAAATTGCATTATCTCTTATAGTTTCCGAGATATGGACTATCGATAATTTACACCTTAGGCTCTGCTTCTAACTTTTGCCCAAATTGTAAAATGGTCTTATCTATTGGCGATTTCGATCCAATTCACATTCCAAGTAATATTCGGCATGCTAATTACATTGCCGGTTGCCAAATTGCATTATCTCTTATAGTTTCCGAGATATGGACTATCGATTATTTACACCTTAGGCTCTGCTTCTAACTTGGGCCCAAATTGTAAAATGGTCTTATCTATTGGCGATTTAGTTGCAATTCACATTCCAAGTAATATTCGGCATGCTAATTACATTGCCGGTTGCCAAATTGCATTATCTCTTATAGTTTCCGAGATATGGACTATCGATAATTTACACCTTAGGCTCTGCATCTAACTTGGGCCCAAATTGTAAAATGGCCTTATCTATTGGCGATTTCGTTCCAATTCACATTCCAAGTAATATTCGGCATGATAATTACATTGCCGGTTGCCAAATTGCATTATCTCTTATAGTTTCCGAGATATGGACTATCGATAATTTACACCTTAGGCTCTGCTTCGAACTTGGGCCCAAATTGTAAAATGGTCTTATCAATTGGCGATTTCGTTCCAATTCACATTCCAAGTAATATTCGGCATGCTAATTACATTGCCGGTTGCCAAATTGCATAATCTCTTATAGTTTCCGAGATATGGACTATCGATAATTTACACCTTAGGCTCTGCTTCTAACTTGGGCCCAAATTGTAAAATGGTCTTATCTATTGGCGATTTAGTTGCAATTCACATTCCAAGTAATATTCGGCATGCTAATTACATTGCCGGTTGCCAAATTGCATTATCTCTTATAGTTTCCGAGATATGGACTATCGATAATTTACACCTTAGGCTCTGCTTCTAACTTGGGCCCAAATTGTAAAATGGTCTTATCTATTGGCGATTTCGTTCCAATTCACATTCCAAGTAATATTCGGCATGCTAATTACATTGCCGGTTGCCAAATTGCATTATCTCTTATAGTTTCCGAGATATGGACTATCGATAATTTACACCTTAGGCTCTGCTTCTAACTTGGGCCCAAATTGTAAAATGGTCTTATCTATTGGCGATTTCGTTCCAATTCACATTCCAAGTAATATTCGGCATGCTAATTACATTGCCGGTTGCCAAATTGCATTATCTCTTATAGTTTCCGAGATATGGACTATCGATAATTTACACCTTAGGCTCTGCTTCTAACTTGGGCCCAAATTGTAAAATGGTCTTATCAATTGGCGATTTCGTTCCAATTCACATTCCAAGTAATATTCGGCATGCTAATTACATTGTCGGTTGCCAAATTGCATTATCTCTTATAGTTTCCGAGATATGGACTATCGATAATTTACACCTTAGGCTCTGCTTCTAACTTGGGCCCAAATTGTAAAATGGTCTTATCTATTGGCGATTTAGTTGCAATTCACATTCCAAGTAATATTCGGCATGCTAATTACATTGCCGGTTGCCAAATTGCATTATCTCTTATAGTTTCCGAGATATGGACTATCGATAATTTACACCTTAGGCTCTGCTTCTAACTTGGGCCCAAATTGTAAAATGGTCTTATCTATTGGCGATTTCGTTCCAATTCACATTCCAAGTAATATTCGGCATGCTAATTACATTGCCGGTTGCCAAATTGCATTATCTCTTATAGTTTCCGAGATATGGACTATCGATAATTTACACCTTAGGCTCTGCTTCTAACTTGGGCCCAAATTGTAAAATGGTCTTATCTATTGGCGATTTCGTTCCAATTCACATTCCAAGTAATATTCGGCATGCTAATTACATTGCCGGTTGCCAAATTGCATTATCTCTTATAGTTTCCGAGATATGGACTATCGATAATTTACACCTTAGGCTCTGCTTCTAACTTGGGCCCAAATTGTAAAATGGTCTTATCTATTGGCGATTTCGTTCCAATTCACATTCCAAGTAATATTCGGCATGCTAATTACATTGCCGGTTGCCAAATTGCATTATCTTTTATAGTTTCCGAGATATGGACTATCGATAATTTACACCTTAGGCTCTGCTTCTAACTTGGGCCCAAATTGTAAAATGGTCTTATCTATTGGCGATTTCGTTCCAATTCACATTCCAAGTAATATTCGGCATGCTAATTACATTGCCGGTTGCCAAATTGCATTATCTCTTATAGTTTCCGAGATATGGACTATCGATAATTTACACCTTAGGCTCTGCTTCTAACTTGGGCCCAAATTGTAAAATGGTCTTATCAATTGGCGATTTCGTCCCAATTCACATTCCAAGTGATATTCGGCATGCTAATTACATTGCCGGTTGCGAAATTGCATTATCTCTTATAGTTTCCGAGATATGGACTATCAATAATTTACACCTTAGGCTCTGCTTCTAACTTGGGCCCAAATTGTAAAATGGTCTTATCTATTGGCGATTTCGTTCCAATTCACATTCCAAGTAATATTCGGCATGCTAATTACATTGCCGGTTGCCAAATTGCATTATCTCTTATAGTTTCCGAGATATGGACTATCGATAATTTACACCTTAGGCTCTGCTTCTAACTTGGGCCCAAATTGTTAAATGGTCTTATCTATTGGCGATTTCGTTCCAATTCACATTCCAAGTAATATTCGGCATGCTAATTACATTGCCGGTTGCCAAATTGCATTATCTCTTATAGTTTCCGAGATATGGACTATCGATAATTTACACCTTAGGCTCTGCTTCTAACTTGGGCCCAAATTGTAAAATGGTCTTATCTATTGGCGATTTCGTTCCAATTCACATTCCAAGTAATATTCGGCATGCTAATTACATTGCCGGTTGCCAAATTGCATTATCTCTTATAGTTTCCGAGATATGGACTATCGATAATTTACACCTTAGGCTCTGCTTCTAACTTGGGCCCAAATTGTAAAATGGTCTTATCTATTGGCGATTTCGTCCCAATTCACATTCCAAGTGATATTCGGCATGCTAATTACATTGCCGGTTGCGAAATTGCATTATCTCTTATAGTTTCCGAGATATGGACTATCGATAATTTACACCTTAGGCTCTGCTTCCAACTTGGGCCCAAATTGTAAAATGGTCTTATCTATTGGCGATTTAGTTGCAATTCACATTCCAAGTAATATTCGGCATGCTAATTACATTGCCGGTTGCCAAATTGCATTATCTCTTATAGTTTCCGAGATATGGACTATCGATAATTTACACCTTAGGCTCTGCTTCTAACTTGGGCCCAAATTGTAAAATGGTCTTATCTATTGGCGATTTCGTTCCAATTCACATTCCAAGTAATATTCGGCATGCTAATTACATTGCCGGTTGCCAAATTGCATTATCTCTTATAGTTTCCGAGATATGGACTATCGATAATTTACACCTTAGGCTCTGCTTCTAACTTGGGCCCAAATTGTAAAATGGTCTTATCTATTGGCGATTTCGTTCCAATTCACATTCCAAGTAATATTCGGCATGCTAATTACATTGCCGGTTGCCAAATTGCATTATCTCTTATAGTTTCCGAGATATGGACTATCGATAATTTACACCTTAGGCTCTGCTTCTAACTTGGGCCCAAATTGTAAAATGGTCTTATCAATTGGCGATTTCGTTCCAATTCACATTCCAAGTAATATTCGGCATGCTAATTACATTGTCGGTTGCCAAATTGCATTATCTCTTATAGTTTCCGAGATATGGACTATCGATAATTTACACCTTAGGCTCTGCTTCTAACTTGGGCCCAAATTGTAAAATGGTCTTATCTATTGGCGATTTAGTTGCAATTCACATTCCAAGTAATATTCGGCATGCTAATTACATTGCCGGTTGCCAAATTGCATTATCTCTTATAGTTTCCGAGATATGGACTATCGATAATTTACACCTTAGGCTCTGCTTCTAACTTGGGCCCAAATTGTAAAATGGTCTTATCTATTGGCGATTTCGTTCCAATTCACATTCCAAGTAATATTCGGCATGCTAATTACATTGCCGGTTGCCAAATTGCATTATCTCTTATAGTTTCCGAGATATGGACTATCGATAATTTACACCTTAGGCTCTGCTTCTAACTTGGGCCCAAATTGTAAAATGGTCTTATCTATTGGCGATTTCGTTCCAATTCACATTCCAAGTAATATTCGGCATGCTAATTACATTGCCGGTTGCCAAATTGCATTATCTCTTATAGTTTCCGAGATATGGACTATCGATAATTTACACCTTAGGCTCTGCTTCTAACTTGGGCCCAAATTGTAAAATGGTCTTATCTATTGGCGATTTCGTTCCAATTCACATTCCAAGTAATATTCGGCATGCTAATTACATTGCCGGTTGCCAAATTGCATTATCTTTTATAGTTTCCGAGATATGGACTATCGATAATTTACACCTTAGGCTCTGCTTCTAACTTGGGCCCAAATTGTAAAATGGTCTTATCTATTGGCGATTTCGTTCCAATTCACATTCCAAGTAATATTCGGCATGCTAATTACATTGCCGGTTGCCAAATTGCATTATCTCTTATAGTTTCCGAGATATGGACTATCGATAATTTACACCTTAGGCTCTGCTTCTAACTTGGGCCCAAATTGTAAAATGGTCTTATCAATTGGCGATTTCGTCCCAATTCACATTCCAAGTGATATTCGGCATGCTAATTACATTGCCGGTTGCGAAATTGCATTATCTCTTATAGTTTCCGAGATATGGACTATCAATAATTTACACCTTAGGCTCTGCTTCTAACTTGGGCCCAAATTGTAAAATGGTCTTATCTATTGGCGATTTCGTTCCAATTCACATTCCAAGTAATATTCGGCATGCTAATTACATTGCCGGTTGCCAAATTGCATTATCTCTTATAGTTTCCGAGATATGGACTATCGATAATTTACACCTTAGGCTCTGCTTCTAACTTGGGCCCAAATTGTTAAATGGTCTTATCTATTGGCGATTTCGTTCCAATTCACATTCCAAGTAATATTCGGCATGCTAATTACATTGCCGGTTGCCAAATTGCATTATCTCTTATAGTTTCCGAGATATGGACTATCGATAATTTACACCTTAGGCTCTGCTTCTAACTTGGGCCCAAATTGTAAAATGGTCTTATCTATTGGCGATTTCGTTCCAATTCACATTCCAAGTAATATTCGGCATGCTAATTACATTGCCGGTTGCCAAATTGCATTATCTCTTATAGTTTCCGAGATATGGACTATCGATAATTTACACCTTAGGCTCTGCTTCTAACTTGGGCCCAAATTGTAAAATGGTCTTATCTATTGGCGATTTCGTTCCAATTCACATTCCAAGTAATATTCGGCATGCTAATTACATTGCCGGTTGCCAAATTGCATTATCTCTTATAGTTTCCGAGATATGGACTATCGATAATTTACACCTTAGGCTCTGCTTCTAACTTGGGCCCAAATTGTAAAATGGTCTTATCAATTGGCGATTTCGTTCCAATTCACATTCCAAGTAATATTCGGCATGCTAATTACATTGCCGGTTGCCAAATTGCATTATCTCTTATAGTTTCCGAGATATGGACTATCGATAATTTACACCTTAGGCTCTGCTTCTAACTTGGGCCCAAATTGTAAAATGGTCTTATCTATTGGCGATTTCGTTCCAATTCACATTCCAAGTAATATTCGGCATGCTAATTACATTGCCGGTTGCCAAATTGCATTATCTCTTATAGTTTCCGAGATATGGACTATCGATAATTTACACCTTAGGCTCTGCTTCTAACTTGGGCCCAAATTGTAAAATGGTCTTATCAATTGGCGATTTCGTTCCAATTCACATTCCAAGTAATATTCGGCATGCTAATTACATTGCCGGTTGCCAAATTGCATTATCTCTTATAGTTTCCGAGATATGGACTATCGATAATTTACACCTTTGGCTCTGCTTCTAACTTGGGCCCAAATTGTAAAATGGTCTTATCTATTGGCGATTTAGTTGCAATTCACATTCCAAGTAATATTCGGCATGCTAATTACATTGCCGGTTGCCAAATTGCATTATCTCTTATAGTTTCCGAGATATGGACTATCGATAATTTACACCTTAGGCTCTGCTTCTAACTTGGGCCCAAATTGTAAAATGGTCTTATCTATTGGCGATTTCGTTCCAATTCACAATCCAAGTAATATTCGGCATGCTAATTACATTGCCGGTTGCCAAATTGCATTATCTCTTATAGTTTCCGAGATATGGACTATCGATTATTTACACCTTAGGCTCTGCTTCTAACTTGGGCCCAAATTGTAAAATGGTCTTATCTATTGGCGATTTCGTTCCAATTCACATTCCAAGTAATATTCGGCATGCTAATTACATTGCCGGTTGCCAAATTGCATTATCTTTTATAGTTTCCGAGATATGGACTATCGATAATTTACACCTTAGGCTCTGCTTCTAACTTGGGCCCAAATTGTAAAATGGTCTTATCTATTGGCGATTTCGTTCCAATTCACATTCCAAGTAATATTCGGCATGCTAATTACATTGCCGGTTGCCAAATTGCATTATCTCTTATAGTTTCCGAGATATGGACTATCGATAATTTACACCTTAGGCTCTGCTTCTAACTTGGGCCCAAATTGTAAAATGGTCTTATCAATTGGCGATTTCGTCCCAATTCACATTCCAAGTGATATTCGGCATGCTAATTACATTGCCGGTTGCCAAATTGCATTATCTCTTATAGTTTCCGAGATATGGACTATCGATAATTTACACCTTAGGCTCTGCTTCTAACTTGGGCCCAAATTGTAAAATGGTCTTATCTATTGGCGATTTCGTTCCAATTCACAATCCAAGTAATATTCGGCATGCTAATTACATTGCCGGTTGCCAAATTGCATTATCTCTTATAGTTTCCGAGATATGGACTATCGATAATTTACACCTTAGGCTCTGCTTCTAACTTGGGCCCAAATTGTAAAATGGTCTTATCTATTGGCGATTTCGTTCCAATTCACATTCCAAGTAATATTCGGCATGCTAATTACATTGCCGGTTGCCAAATTGCATTATCTTTTATAGTTTCCGAGATATGGACTATCGATAATTTACACCTTAGGCTCTGCTTCTAACTTGGGCCCAAATTGTAAAATGGTCTTATCTATTGGCGATTTCGTTCCAATTCACATTCCAAGTAATATTCGGCATGCTAATTACATTGCCGGTTGCCAAATTGCATTATCTCTTATAGTTTCCGAGATATGGACTATCGATAATTTACACCTTAGGCTCTGCTTCTAACTTGGGCCCAAATTGTAAAATGGTCTTATCAATTGGCGATTTCGTCCCAATTCACATTCCAAGTGATATTCGGCATGCTAATTACATTGCCGGTTGCGAAATTGCATTATCTCTTATAGTTTCCGAGATATGGACTATCAATAATTTACACCTTAGGCTCTGCTTCTAACTTGGGCCCAAATTGTAAAATGGTCTTATCTATTGGCGATTTCGTTCCAATTCACATTCCAAGTAATATTCGGCATGCTAATTACATTGCCGGTTGCCAAATTGCATTATCTCTTATAGTTTCCGAGATATGGACTATCGATAATTTACACCTTAGGCTCTGCTTCTAACTTGGGCCCAAATTGTTAAATGGTCTTATCTATTGGCGATTTCGTTCCAATTCACATTCCAAGTAATATTCGGCATGCTAATTACATTGCCGGTTGCCAAATTGCATTATCTCTTATAGTTTCCGAGATATGGACTATCGATAATTTACACCTTAGGCTCTGCTTCTAACTTGGGCCCAAATTGTAAAATGGTCTTATCTATTGGCGATTTCGTTCCAATTCACATTCCAAGTAATATTCGGCATGCTAATTACATTGCCGGTTGCCAAATTGCATTATCTCTTATAGTTTCCGAGATATGGACTATCGATAATTTACACCTTAGGCTCTGCTTCTAACTTGGGCCCAAATTGTAAAATGGTCTTATCTATTGGCGATTTCGTCCCAATTCACATTCCAAGTGATATTCGGCATGCTAATTACATTGCCGGTTGCGAAATTGCATTATCTCTTATAGTTTCCGAGATATGGACTATCGATAATTTACACCTTAGGCTCTGCTTCCAACTTGGGCCCAAATTGTAAAATGGTCTTATCTATTGGCGATTTCGATCCAATTCACATTCCAAGTAATATTCGGCATGCTAATTACATTGCCGGTTGCCAAATTGCATTATCTCTTATAGTTTCCGAGATATGGACTATCGATAATTTACACCTTAGGCTCTGCTTCTAACTTGGGCCCAAATTGTAAAATGGTCTTATCTATTGGCGATTTCGTTCCAATTCACATTCCAAGTAATATTCGGCATGCTAATTACATTGCCGGTTGCCAAATTGCATTATCTCTTATAGTTTCCGAGATATGGACTATCGATAATTTACACCTTAGGCTCTGCTTCTAACTTGGGCCCAAATTGTAAAATGGTCTTATCAATTGGCGATTTCGTTCCAATTCACATTCCAAGTAATATTCGGCATGCTAATTACATTGCCGGTTGCCAAATTGCATTATCTCTTATAGTTTCCGAGATATGGACTATCGATAATTTACACCTTAGGCTCTGCTTCTAACTTGGGCCCAAATTGTAAAATGGTCTTATCTATTGGCGATTTAGTTGCAATTCACATTCCAAGTAATATTCGGCATGCTAATTACATTGCCGGTTGCCAAATTGCATTATCTCTTATAGTTTCCGAGATATGGACTATCGATAATTTACACCTTAGGCTCTGCTTCTAACTTGGGCCCAAATTGTAAAATGGTCTTATCTATTGGCGATTTCGTTCCAATTCACATTCCAAGTAATATTCGGCATGCTAATTACATTGCCGGTTGCCAAATTGCATTATCTCTTATAGTTTCCGAGATATGGACTATCGATAATTTACACCTTAGGCTCTGCTTCTAACTTGGGCCCAAATTGTAAAATGGTCTTATCTATTGGCGATTTCGTCCCAATTCACATTCCAAGTGATATTCGGCATGCTAATTTCATTGCCGGTTGCGAAATTGCATTATCTCTTATAGTTTCCGAGATATGGACTATCAATAATTTACACCTTAGGCTCTGCTTCTAACTTGGGCCCAAATTGTAAAATGGTCTTATCAATTGGCGATTTCGTTCCAATTCACATTCGAAGTAATATTCGGCATGCTAATTACATTGCCGGTTGCCAAATTGCATTATCTCTTATAGTTTCCGAGATATGGACTATCGATAATTTACACCTTAGGCTCTGCTTCTAACTTGGGCCCATATTGTAAAATGGTCTTATCTATTGGCGATTTCGTTCCAATTCACATTCCAAGTAATATTCGGCATGCTAATTACATTGCCGGTTGCCAAATTGCATTATCTCTTATAGTTTCCGAGATATGGACTATCGATAATTTACACCTTAGGCTCTGCTTCTAACTTGGGCCCAAATTGTAAAATGGTCTTATCTATTGGCGATTTCGCTCCAATTCACATTCCAAGTAATATTCGGCATGCTAATTACATTGCCGGTTGCCATATTGCATTATCTCTTATAGTTTCCGAGATATGGACTATCGATAATTTACACCTTAGGCTCTGCTTCTAACTTGGGCCCAAATTGTAAAATGGTCTTATCTATTGGCGATTTAGTTGCAATTCACATTCCAAGTAATATTCGGCATGCTAATTACATTGCCGGTTGCCAAATTGCATTATCTCTTATAGTTTCCGAGATATGGACTATCGATAATTTACACCTTAGGCTCTGCTTCTAACTTGGGCCCAAATTGTAAAATGGTCTTATCTATTGGCGATTTCGTTCCAATTCACATTCCAAGTAATATTTGGCATGCTAATTACATTGCCGGTTGCCAAATTGCATTATCTCTTATAGTTTCCGAGATATGGACTATCGATAATTTACACCTTAGGCTCTGCTTCTAACTTGAGCCCAAATTGTAAAATGGTCTTATCTATTGGCGATTTCGTTCCAATTCACATTCCAAGTAATATTCGGCATGCTAATTACATTGCCGGTTGCCAAATTGCATTATCTCTTATAGTTTCCGAGATATGGACTATCGATAATTTACACCTTAGGCTCTGCTTCTAACTTGGGCCCAAATTGTAAAAAGGTCTTATCTATTGGCGATTTCGTTCCAATTCACATTCCAAGTAATATTCGGCATGCTAATTACATTGCCGGTTGCCAAATTGCATTATCTCTTATAGTTTCCGAGATATAGACTATCGATAATTTACACCTTAGGCTCTGCTTCTAACTTGGGCCCAAATTGTAAAATGGTCTTATCTATTGGCGATTTCGTTCCAATTCACATTCCAAGTAATATTCGGCATGCTAATTACATTGCCGGTTGCCAAATTGCATTATCTCTTATAGTTTCCGAGATATGGACTATCGATAATTTACACCTTGGGCTCTGCTTCTAACTTGGGCCCAAATTGTAAAATGGTCTTATCTATTGGCGATTTCGTCCCAATTCACATTCCAAGTGATATTCGGCATGCTAATTACATTGCCGGTTGCGAAATTGCATTATCTCTTATAGTTTCCGAGATATAGACTATCAATAATTTACACCTTAGGCTCTGCTTCTAACTTGGGCCCAAATTGTAAAATGGTCTTATCTATTGGCGATTTCGTTCCAATTCACATTCCAAGTAATATTCGGCATGGTAATTACATTGCCGGTTGCCAAATTGCATTATCTCTTATAGTTTCAGAGATATGGACTATCGATTATTTACACCTTAGGCTCTGCTTCTAACTTGGGCCCAAATTGTAAAATGGTCTTATCTATTGGCAATTTCGTTCCAATTCACATTCCAAGTAATATTCGGCATGCTAATTACATTGCCGGTTGCCAAATTGCATTATCTCTTATAGTTTCCGAGATATGGACTATCGATAATTTACACCTTAGGCTCTGCTTCTAACTTGGGCCCAAATTGTAAAATGGTCTTATCTATTGGCGATTTCGTTCCAATTCACATTCCAAGTAATATTCGGCATGCTAATTACATTGCCGGTTGCCAAATTGCATTAACTCTTATAGTTTCCGAGATATGGACTATCGATTATTTACACCTTAGGCTCTGCTTCTAACTTGGGCCCAAATTGTAAAAAAGTCTTATCTATTGGCGATTTCGTTCCAATTCACATTCCAAGTAATATTCGGCATGCTAATTACATTGCCGGTTGCCAAATTGCATTATCTCTTATAGTTTCCGAGATATGGACTATCGATAATTTACACCATAGGCTCTGCTTCTAACTTGGGCCCAAATTGTAAAATGGTCTTATCTATTGGTGATTTCGTTCCAATTCACATTCCAAGTAATATTCGGCATGCTAATTACATTGCCGGTTGCCAAATTGCATTATCTCTTATAGTTTCCGAGATATGGACTATCGATAATTTACACCTTAGGCTCTGCTTCTAACTTGGGCCCAAATTGTAAAATGGTCTTATCTATTGGCGATTTCGTTCCAATTCACATTCCAAGTAATATTCGGCATGCTAATTACATTGCCGGTTGCCAAATTGCATTATCTCTTATAGTTTCCGAGATATGGACTATCGATAATTTACACCTTAGGCTCTGCTTCTAACTTGGGCCCAAATTGTAAAATGGTCTTATCTATTGGCGATTTCGTTCCAATTCACATTACAAGTAATATTCGGCATGCTAATTACATTGCCGGTTGCCAAATTGAATTATCTCTTATAGTTTCCGAGATATGGACTATCGATAATTTACACCTTAGGCTCTGCTTCTAACTTGGGCCCAAATTGTAAAATGGTCTTACCTATTGGCGATTTCGTTCCAATTCACATTCCAAGTAATATTCGGCATACTAATTACATTGCCGGTTGCCAAATTGCATTATCTCTTATAGTTTCCGAGATATGGACTATCGTTAATTTACACCTTAGGCTCTGCTTCTAACTTGGGCCCAAATTGTAAAATGGTCTTATCTATTGGCGATTTCGTTCCAATTCACATTCCAAGTAATATTCGGCATGCTAATTACATTGCCGGTTGCCAAATTGCATTATCTCCTATAGTTTCCGAGATATGGACTATCGATAATTTACACCTTAGGCTCTGCTTCTAACTTGGGCCCAAATTGTAAAATGGTCTTATCTATTGGCGATTTCGTCCCAATTCACATTCCAAGTGATATTCGGCATGCTAATTACATTGCCGGTTGCGAAATTGCATTATCTCTTATAGTTTCCGAGATATGGACTATCGATAATTAACACCTTAGGCTCTGCTTCTAACTTGGGCCCTAATTGTAAAATGGTCTTATCTATTGGCGATTTCGTTCCAATTCACATTCCAAGTAATATTCGGCATGCTAATTACAATGCCGGTTGCCAAATTGCATTATCTCTTATAGTTTCCGAGATATGGACTATCGATAATTTACACCTTAGGCTCTGCTTCTAACTTGGGCCCAAATTGTAAAATGGTCTTATCTATTAGCGATTTAGTTGCAATTCACATTCCAAGTAATATTCGGCATGCTAATTACATTGCCGGTTGCCAAATTGCATTATCTCTTATAGTTTCCGAGATATGGGCTATCGATAATTTACACCTTAGGCTCTGCTTCTAACTTGGGCCCAAATTGTAAAATGGTCTTATCTATTGGCGATTTCGTTCCAATTCACATTCCAAGTAATATTCGGCATGCTAATTACATTGCCGGTTGCCAAATTGCATTATCTCTTATAGTTTCCGAGATATGGACTATCGATAATTTACACCTTAGGCTCTGCTTCTAACTTGGGCCCAAATTGTAAAATGGTCTTATCTATTGGCGATTTCGTTCCAATTCACATTCCAAGTAATATTCGGCATGCTAATTACATTGCCGGTAGCCAAATTGCATTATCTCTTATAGTTTCCGAGTTATGGACTATCGATAATTTACACCTTAGGCTCTGCTTCTAACTTGGGCCCAAATTGTAAAATGGTCTTATCTATTGGCTATTTCGTTCCAATTCACATTCCAAGTAATATTCGGCATGCTAATTACATTGCCGGTTGCCAAATTGCAATATCTCTTATAGTTTCGTCCATCGATAGATGGACTATCGATAATTTACACCTTAGGCTCTGCTTCTAACTTGGGCCCAAATTGTAAAATGGTCTTATCTATTGGCGATTTCGTTCCAATTCACACTCCAAGTAATATTCGGCATGCTAATTACATTGCCGGTTGCGAAATTGCATTATCTCTTATAGTTTCCGAGATATGGACTATCGATAATTTACACCTTAGGCTCTGCTTCTAACTTGGGCCCATATTGTAAAATGGTCTTATCTATTGGCGATTTCGTTCCAATTCACATTCCAAGTAATATTCGGCATGCTAATTACATTGCCGGTTGCCAAATTGCATTATCTCTTATAGTTTCCGAGATATGGACTATCGATAATTTACACCTTAGGCTCTGCTTCTAACTTGGGCCCAAATTGTAAAATGGTCTTATCTATTGGCGATTTCGTTCCAATTCACATTCCAAGTAATATTCGGCATGCTAATTACATTGCCGGTTGCCATATTGCATTATCTCTTATAGTTTCCGAGATATGGACTATCGATAATTTACACCTTAGGCTCTGCGTCTAACTTGGGCCCAAATTGTAAAATGGTCTTATCTATTGGCGATTTAGTTGCAATTCACATTCCAAGTAATATTCGGCATGCTAATTACATTGCCGGTTGCCAAATTGCATTATCTCTTATAGTTTCCGAGATATGGACTATCGATAATTTACACCTTAGGCTCTGCTTCTAACTTGGGCCCAAATTGTAAAATGGTCTTATCTATTAGCGATTTAGTTGCAATTCACATTCCAAGTAATATTCGGCATGCTAATTACATTGCCGGTTGCCAAATTGCATTATCTCTTATAGTTTCCGAGATATGGGCTATCGATAATTTACACCTTAGGCTCTGCTTCTAACTTGGGCCCAAATTGTAAAATGGTCTTATCTATTGGCGATTTCGTTCCAATTCACATTCCAAGTAATATTCGGCATGCTAATTACATTGCCGGTTGCCAAATTGCATTATCTCTTATAGTTTCCGAGATATGGACTATCGATAATTTACACCTTAGGCTCTGCTTCTAACTTGGGCCCAAATTGTAAAATGGTCTTATCTATTGGCGATTTCGTTCCAATTCACATTCCAAGTAATATTCGGCATGCTAATTACATTGCCGGTAGCCAAATTGCATTATCTCTTATAGTTTCCGAGTTATGGACTATCGATAATTTACACCTTAGGCTCTGCTTCTAACTTGGGCCCAAATTGTAAAATGGTCTTATCTATTGGCTATTTCGTTCCAATTCACATTCCAAGTAATATTCGGCATGCTAATTACATTGCCGGTTGCCAAATTGCATTATCTCTTATAGTTTCCGAGATATGGACTATCGATAATTTACACCTTAGGCTCTGCTTCTAACTTGGGCCCATATTGTAAAATGGTCTTATCTATTGGCGATTTCGTTCCAATTCACATTCCAAGTAATATTCGGCATGCTAATTACATTGCCGGTTGCCAAATTGCATTATCTCTTATAGTTTCCGAGATATGGACTATCGATAATTTACACCTTAGGCTCTGCTTCTAACTTGGGCCCAAATTGTAAAATGGTCTTATCTATTGGCGATTTCGTTCCAATTCACATTCCAAGTAATATTCGGCATGCTAATTACATTGCCGGTTGCCATATTGCATTATCTCTTATAGTTTCCGAGATATGGACTATCGATAATTTACACCTTAGGCTCTGCGTCTAACTTGGGCCCTAATTGTAAAATGGTCTTATCTATTGGCGATTTAGTTGCAATTCACATTCCAAGTAATATTCGGCATGCTAATTACATTGCCGGTTGCCAAATTGCATTATCTCTTATAGTTTCCGAGATATGGACTATCGATAATTTACACCTTAGGCTCTGCTTCTAACTTGGGCCCAAATTGTAAAATGGTCTTATCTATTGGCGATTTCGTTCCAATTCACATTCCAAGTAATATTTGGCATGCTAATTACATTGCCGGTTGCCAAATTGCATTATCTCTTATAGTTTCCGAGATATGGACTATCGATAATTTACACCTTAGGCTCCGCTTCTAACTTGGGCCCAAATTGTAAAATGGTCTTATCTATTGGCGATTTCGTTCCAATTCACATTCCAAGTAATATTCGGCATGCTAATTACATTGCCGGTTGCCAAATTGCATTATCTCTTATAGTTTCCGAGATATAGACTATCGATAATTTACACCTTAGGCTCTGCTTCTAACTTGGGCCCAAATTGTAAAATGGTCTTATCTATTGGCGATTTCGTCCCAATTCACATTCCAAGTAATATTCGGCATGCTAATTACATTGCCGGTTGCCAAATTGCATTATCTCTTATAGTTTCCTAGATATGGACTATCGATAATTTACACCTTAGGCTCTGCTTCTAACTTGGGCCCAAATTGTAAAATGGTCTTATCTATTGGCGATTTCGTTCCAATTCACATTCCAAGTAATATTCGGCATGCTAATTACATTGCCGGTTGCCAAATTGCATTATCTCTTATAGTTTCCGAGATATGGACTATCGATAATTTACACCTTAGGCTCTGCTTCTAACTTGGGCCCAAATTGTAAAATGGTCTTATCTATTGGCGATTTCGTTCCAATTCACATAACAAGTAATATTCGGCATGCTAATTACATTGCCGGTTGCCAAATTGAATTATCTCTTATAGTTTCCGAGATATGGACTATCGATAATTTACACCTTAGGCTCTGCTTCTAACTTGGGCCCAAATTGTAAAATGGTCTTACCTATTGGCGATTTCGTTCCAATTCACATTCCAAGTAATATTCGGCATGCTAATTACATTGCCGGTTGCCAAATTGCATTATCTCTTATAGTTTCCGAGATATGGACTATCGTTAATTTACACCTTAGGCTCTGCTTCTAACTTGGGCCCAAATTGTAAAATGGTCTTATCTATTGGCGATTTCGTTCCAATTCACATTCCAAGTAATATTCGGCATGCTAATTACATTGCCGGTTGCCAAATTGCATTATCTCTTATAGTTTCCGAGATATGGACTATCGATAATTTACACCTTAGGCTCTGCTTCTAACTTGGGCCCAAATTGTAAAATGGTCTTATCTATTGGCGATTTCGTCCCAATTCACATTCCAAGTGATATTCGGCATGCTAATTACATTGCCGGTTGCGAAATTGCATTATCTCTTATAGTTTCCGAGATATGGACTATCGATAATTAACACCTTAGGCTCTGCTTCTAACTTGGGCCCAAATTGTAAAATGGTCTTATCTATTGGCGATTTCGTTCCAATTCACATTCCAAGTAATATTCGGCATGCTAATTACATTGCCGGTTGCCAAATTGCATTATCTCTTATAGTTTCCGAGATATGGACTATCGATAATTTACACCTTAGGCTCTGCTTCTAACTTGGGCCCAAATTGTAAAATGGTCTTATCTATTAGCGATTTAGTTGCAATTCACATTCCAAGTAATATTCGGCATGCTAATTACATTGCCGGTTGCCAAATTGCATTATCTCTTATAGTTTCCGAGATATGGGCTATCGATAATTTACACCTTAGGCTCTGCTTCTAACTTGGGCCCAAATTGTAAAATGGTCTTATCTATTGGCGATTTCGTTCCAATTCACATTCCAAGTAATATTCGGCATGCTAATTACATTGCCGGTTGCCAAATTGCATTATCTCTTATAGTTTCCGAGATATGGACTATCGATAATTTACACCTTAGGCTCTGCTTCTAACTTGGGCCCAAATTGTAAAATGGTCTTATCTATTGGCGATTTCGTTCCAATTCACATTCCAAGTAATATTCGGCATGCTAATTACATTGCCGGTAGCCAAATTGCATTATCTCTTATAGTTTCCGAGTTATGGACTATCGATAATTTACACCTTAGGCTCTGCTTCTAACTTGGGCCCAAATTGTAAAATGGTCTTATCTATTGGCTATTTCGTTCCAATTCACATTCCAAGTAATATTCGGCATGCTAATTACATTGCCGGTTGCCAAATTGCATTATCTCTTATAGTTTCCGAGATATGGACTATCGATAATTTACACCTTAGGCTCTGCTTCTAACTTGGGCCCAAATTGTAAAATGGTCTTATCTATTGGCGATTTCGTTCCAATTCACATTCCAAGTAATATTCGGCATGCTAATTACATTGCCGGTTGCCAAATTGCATTATCTCTTATATTTTCCGAGATATGGACTATCGATAATTTACACCTTAGGCTCTGCTTCTAACTTGGGCCCAAATTGTAAAATGGTCTTATCTATTGGCGATATCGTTCCAATTCACATTCCAAGTAATATTCGGCATGCTAATTACATTGCCGGTTGCCAAATTGCATTATCTCTTATAGTTTCCGAGATATAGACTATCGATAATTTACACCTTAGGACCTGCTTCTAACTTGGGCCCAAATTGTAAAATGGTCTTATCTATTGGCGATTTCGTTCCAATTCACATTCCAAGTAATATTCGGCATGCTAATTACATTGCCGGTTGCCAAATTGCATTATCTCTTATAGTTTCCGAGATATGGACTATCGATAATTTACACCTTAGGCTCTGCTTCTAACTTGGGCCCAAATTGTAAAATGGTCTTATCTATTGGCGATTTCGTCCCAATTCACATTCCAAGTGATATTCGGCAGGCTAATTACATTGCCGGTTGCGAAATTGCATTATCTCTTATAGTTTCCGAGATATAGACTATCAATAATTTACACCTTAGGCTCTGCTTCTAACTTGGGCCCAAATTGTAAAATGGTCTTATCTATTGGCGATTTCGTTCCAATTCACATTCCAAGTAATATTCGGCATGCTAATTACATTTCCGGTTGCCAAATTGCATTATCTCTTATAGTTTCCGAGATATGGACTATCGATAATTTACACCTTAGGCTCTGCTTCTAACTTGGGCCCAAATTGTAAAATGGTCTTATCTATTGGCGATTTCGTTCCAATTCACATTCCAAGTAATATTCGGCATGCTAATTACATTGCCGGTTGCCAAATTGCATTATCTCTTATAGTTTCCGAGATATGGACTATCGATAATTTACACCTTAGGCTCTGCTTCTAACTTGGGCCCAAATTGTAAAATGGTCTTATCTATTGGCGATTTCGTTCCAATTCACATTCCAAGTAATATTCGGCATGCTAATTACATTGCCGGTTGCCAAATTGCATTATCTCTTATAGTTTCCGAGATATGGACTATCGATAATTTACACCATAGGCTCTGCTTCTAACTTGGGCCCAAATTGTAAAATGGTCTTATCTATTGGCGATTTCGTTCCAATTCACATTCCAAGTAATATTCGGCATGCTAATTACATTGCCGGTTGCCAAATTGCATTATCTCTTATAGTTTCCGAGATATGGACTATCGATAATTTACACCTTAGGCTCTGCTTCTAACTTGGGCCCAAATTGTATAATGGTCTTATCTATTGGCGATTTCGTTCCAATTCACATTCCAAGTAATATTCGGCATGCTAATTACATTGCCGGTTGCCAAATTGCATTATCTCTTATAGTTTCCGAGATATGGACTATCGATAATTTACACCTTAGGCTCTGCTTCTAACTTGGGCCCAAATTGTAAAATGGTCTTATCTATTGGCGATTTCGTTCCAATTTACATTACAAGTAATATTCGGCATGCTAATTACATTGCCGGTTGCCAAATTGAATTATCTCTTATAGTTTCCGAGATATGGACTATCGATAATTTACACCTTAGGCTCTGCTTCTAACTTGGGCCCAAATTGTAAAATGGTCTTACCTATTGGCGATTTCGTTCCAATTCACATTCCAAGTAATATTCGGCATGCTAATTACATTGCCGGTTGCCAAATTGCATTATCTCTTATAGTTTCCGAGATATGGACTATCGTTAATTTACACCTTAGGCTCTGCTTCTAACTTGGGCCCAAATTGTAAAATGGTCTTATCTATTGGCGATTTCGTTCCAATTCACATTCCAAGTAATATTCGGCATGCTAATTACATTGCCGGTTGCCAAATTGCATTATCTCTTATAGTTTCCGAGATATGGACTTCGATAATTTACACCTTAGGCTCTGCTTCTAACTTGGGCCCAAATTGTAAAATGGTCTTATCTATTGGCGATTTCGTCCCAATTCACATTCCAAGTGATATTCGGCATGCTAATTACATTGCCGGTTGCGAAATTGCATTATCTCTTATAGTTTCCGAGATATGGACTATCGATAATTAACACCTTAGGCTCTGCTTCTAACTTGTTCCCAAATTGTAAAATGGTCTTATCTATTGGCGATTTCGTTCCAATTCACATTCCAAGTAATATTCGGCATGCTAATTACATTGCCGGTTGCCAAATTGCATTATCTCTTATAGTTTCCGAGATATGGACTATCGATAATTTACACCTTAGGCTCTGCTTCTAACTTGGGCCCAAATTTTAAAATGGTCTTATCTATTAGCGATTTAGTTGCAATTCACATTCCAAGTAATATTCGGCATGCTAATTACATTGCCGGTTGCCAAATTGCATTATCTCTTATAGTTTCCGAGATATGGGCTATCGATAATTTACACCTTAGGCTCTGCTTCTAACTTGGGCCCAAATTGTAAAATGGTCTTATCTATTGGCGATTTCGTTCCAATTCACATTCCAAGTAATATTCGGCATGCTAATTACATTGCCGGTTGCCAAATTGCATTATCTCTTATAGTTTCCGAGATATGGACTATCGATAATTTACACCTTAGGCTCTGCTTCTAACTTGGGCCCAAATTGTAAAATGGTCTTATCTATTGGCGATTTCGTTCCAATTCACATTCCAAGTAATATTCGGCATGCTAATTACATTGCCGGTTGCCAAATTGCATTATCTCTTATAGTTTCCGAGATATGGACTATCGATAATTTACACCTTAGGCTCTGCTTCTAATTTGGGCCCAAATTGTAAAATGGTCTTATCTATTGGTGATTTAGTTGCAATTCACATTCCAAGTAATATTCGGCATGCTAATTACATTGCCGGTTGTCAAATTGCATTATCTCTTATAGTTTCCGAGATATGGACTATCGATAATTTACACCTTAGGCTCTGCTTCTAACTTGGGCACAAATTGTAGAATGGTCTTATCTATTGGCGATTTCGTTCCAATTCACATTCCAAGTAATATTCGGCATGCTAATTACATTGCCGGTAGCCAAATTGCATTATCTCTTATAGTTTCCGAGTTATGGACTATCGATAATTTACACCTTAGGCTCTGCTTCTAACTTGGGCCCAAATTGTAAAATGGTCTTATCTATTGGCTATTTCGTTCCAATTCACATTCCAAGTAATATTCGGCATGCTAATTACATTGCCGGTTGCCAAATTGCATTATCTCTTATAGTTTCCGAGATATGGACTATCGATAATTTACACCTTAGGCTCTGCTTCTAACTTGGGCCCAAATTGTAAAATGGTCTTATCTATTGGCGATTTCGTTCCAATTCACACTCCAAGTAATATTCGGCATGCTAATTACATTGCCGGTTGCGAAATTGCATTATCTCTTATAGTTTCCGAGATATGGACTATCGATAATTTACACCTTAGGCTCTGCTTCTAACTTGGGCCCAAATTGTAAAATGGTCTTATCTATTGGCGATTTCGTTCCAATTCATATTCCAAGTAATATTCGGCATGCTAATTACATTGCCGGTTGCCAAATTGCATTATCTCTTATAGTTTCCGAGATATGGACTATCGATAATTTACACATTAGGCTCTGCTTCTAACTTGGGCCCAAATTGTAAAATGGTCTTATCTATTGGCGATTTCGTTCCAATTCACATTCCAAGTAATATTCGGCATGCTAATTACATTGCCGGTTGCCAAATTGCATTATCTCTTATAGTTTCCGAGATATGGACTATCGATAATTTACACCTTAGGCTCTGCTTCTAACTTGGGCCCAAATTGTAAAATGGTCTTATCTATTGGCGATTTCGTTCCAATTCACACTCCAAGTAATATTCGGCATGCTAATTACATTGCCGGTTGCGAAATTGCATTATCTCTTATAGTTTCCGAGATATGGACTATCGATAATTTACACGTTAGGCTCTGCTTCTAACTTGGGCCCAAATTGTAAAATGGTCTTATCTATTGGCGATTTCGTTCCAATTCACATTCCAAGTAATATTCGGCATGCTAATTACATTGCCGGTTGCCAAATTGCATTATCTCTTATAGTTTCCGAGATATGGACTATCGATAATTTACACCTTAGGCTCTGCTTCTAACTTGGGCCCAAATTGTAAAATGGTCTTATCTATTGGCGATTTCGTTCTAATTCACGTTCCAAGTAATATTCGGCATGCTAATTACATTGCCGGTTGCCAAATTGCATTATCTCTTATATTTTCCGAGATATGGACTATCGATAATTTACACCTTAGGCTCTGCTTCTAACTTGGGCCCAAATTGTAAAATGGTCTTATCTATTGGCGATTTCGTTCCAATTCACATTCCAAGTAATATTCGGCATGCTAATTACATTGCCGGTTGCCAAATTGCATTATCTCTTATAGTTTCCGAGATATAGACTATCGATAATTTACACCTTAGGACCTGCTTCTAACTTGGGCCCAAATTGTAAAATGGTCTTATCTATTGGCGATTTCGTTCCAATTCACATTCCAAGTACTATTCGGCATGCTAATTACATTGCCGGTTGCCAAATTGCATTATCTCTTATAGTTTCCGAGATATGGACTATCGATAATTTACACCTTAGGCTCTGCTTCTAACTTGGGCCCAAATTGTAAAATGGTCTTATCTATTGGCGATTTCGTCCCAATTCACATTCCAAGTGATATTCGGCAGGCTAATTACATTGCCGGTTGCGAAATTGCATTATCTCTTATAGTTTCCGAGATATAGACTATCAATAATTTACACCTTAGGCTCTGCTTCTAACTTGGGCCCAAATTGTAAAATGGTCTTATCTATTGGCGATTTCGTTCCAAATCACATTCCAAGTAATATTCGGCATGCTAATTACATTGCCGGTTGCCAAATTGCATTATCTCTTATAGTTTCCGAGATATGGACTATCGATAATTTACACCTTAGGCTCTGCTTCTAACTTGGGCCCAAATTGTAAAATGGTCTTATCTATTGGCGATTTCGTTCCAATTCACATTCCAAGTAATATTCGGCATGCTAATTACATTGCCGGTTGCCAAATTGCATTATCTCTTATAGTTTCCGAGATATGGACTATCGATAATTTACACCTTAGGCTCTGCTTCTAACTTGGGCCCAAATTGTAAAATAGTCTTATCTATTGGCGATTTCGTTCCAATTCACATTCCAAGTAATATTCGGCATGTTAATTACATTGCCGGTTGCCAAATTGCATTATCTCTTATAGTTTCCGAGATATGGACTATCGATAATTTACACCATAGGCTCTGCTTCTAACTTGGGCCCAAATTGTAAAATGGTCTTATCTATTGGCGATTTCGTTCCAATTCACATTCCAAGTAATATTCGGCATGCTAATTACATTGCCGGTTGCCAAATTGCATTATCTCTTGTAGTTTCCGAGATATGGACAATCGATAATTTACACCTTAGGCTCTGCTTCTAACTTGGGCCCAAATTGTATAATGGTCTTATCTATTGGCTATTTCGTTCCAATTCACATTCCAAGTAATATTCGGCATGCTAATTACATTGCCGGTTGCCAAATTGCATTATCTCTTATAGTTTCCGAGATATGGACTATCGATAATTTACACCTTAGGCTCTGCTTCTAACTTGGGCCCAAATTGTAAAAGGGTCTTATCTATTGGCGATTTCGTTCCAATTCACATTACAAGTAATATTCGGCATGCTAATTACATTGCCGGTTGCCAAATTGCATTATCTCTTATAGTTTCCGAGATATGGACTATCGATAATTTACACCATAGGCTCTGCTTCTAACTTGGGCCCAAATTGTAAAATGGTCTTATCTATTGGCGATTTCGTTCCAATTCACATTCCAAGTAATATTCGGCATGCTAATTACATTGCCGGTTGCCAAATTGCATTATCTCTTGTAGTTTCCGAGATATGGACAATCGATAATTTACACCTTAGGCTCTGCTTCTAACTTGGGCCCAAATTGTATAATGGTCTTATCTATTGGCGATTTCGTTCCAATTCACATTCCAAGTAATATTCGGCATGCTAATTACATTGCCGGTTGCCAAATTGCATTATCTCTTATAGTTTCCGAGATATGGACTATCGATAATTTACACCTTAGGCTCTGCTTCTAACTTGGGCCCAAATTGTAAAATGGTCTTATCTATTGGCGATTTCGTTCCAATTCACATTCCAAGTAATATTCGGCATGCTAATTACATTGCCGGTTGCCAAATTGCATTATCTCTTATAGTTTCCGAGATATGGACTATCGATAATTTACACCTTGGGCTCTGCTTCTAACTTGGGCCCAAATTGTAAAATGGTCTTATCTATTGGCGATTTCGTCCCAATTCACATTCCAAGTGATATTCGGCATGCTAATTACATTGCCGGTTGCGAAATTGCATTATCTCTTATAGTTTCCGAGATATAGACTATCAATAATTTACACCTTAGGCTCTGCTTCTAACTTGGGCCCAAATTGTAAAATGGTCTTATCTATTGGCGATTTCGTTCCAATTCACATTCCAAGTAATATTCGGCATGGTAATTACATTGCCGGTTGCCAAATTGCATTATCTCTTATAGTTTCAGAGATATGGACTATCGATTATTTACACCTTAGGCTCTGCTTCTAACTTGGGCCCAAATTGTAAGATGGTCTTATCTATTGGTAATTTCGTTCCAATTCACATTCCAAGTAATATTCGGCATGCTAATTACATTGCCGGTTGCCAAATTGCATTATCTCTTATAGTTTCCGAGATATGGACTATCGATAATTTACACCTTAGGCTCTGCTTCTAACTTGGGCCCAAATTGTAAAATGGTCTTATCTATTGGCGATTTCGTTCCAATTCACATTCCAAGTAATATTCGGCATGCTAATTACATTGCCGGTTGCCAAATTGCATTAACTCTTATAGTTTCCGAGATATGGACTATCGATTATTTACACCTTAGGCTCTGCTTCTAACTTGGGCCCAAATTGTAAAATGGTCTTATCTATTGGCGATTTCGTTCCAATTCACATTCCAAGTAATATTCGGCATGCTAATTACATTGCCGGTTGCCAAATTGCATTATCTCTTATAGTTTCCGAGATATGGACTATCGATAATTTACACCATAGGCTCTGCTTCTAACTTGGGCCCAAATTGTAAAATGGTCTTATCTATTGGTGATTTCGTTCCAATTCACATTCCAAGTAATATTCGGCATGCTAATTACATTGCCGGTTGCCAAATTGCATTATCTCTTATAGTTTCCGAGATATGGACTATCAATAATTTACACCTTCGGCTCTGCTTCTAACTTGGGCCCAAATTGTAAAATGGTCTTATCTATTGGCGATTTCGTTCCAATTCACATTCCAAGTAATATTCGGCATGCTAATTACATTGCCGGTTGCCAAATTGCATTATCTCTTATAGTTTCCGAGATATGGACTATCGATAATTTACACCTTAGGCTCTGCTTCTAACTTGGGCCCAAATTGTAAAATGGTCTTATCTATTGGCGATTTCGTTCCAATTCACATTACAAGTAATATTCGGCATGCTAATTACATTGCCGGTTGCCAAATTGAATTATCTCTTATAGTTTCCGAGATATGGACTATCGATAATTTACACCTTAGGCTCTGCTTCTAACTTGGGCCCAAATTGTAAAATGGTCTTACCTATTGGCGATTTCGTTCCAATTCACATTCCAAGTAATATTCGGCATACTAATTACATTGCCGGTTGCCAAATTGCATTATCTCTTATAGTTTCCGAGATATGGACTATCGTTAATTTACACCTTAGGCTCTGCTTCTAACTTGGGCCCAAATTGTAAAATGGTCTTATCTATTGGCGATTTCGTTCCAATTCACATTCCAAGTAATATTCGGCATGCTAATTACATTGCCGGTTGCCAAATTGCATTATCTCTTATAGTTTCCGAGATATGGACTATCGATAATTTACACCTTAGGCTCTGCTTCTAACTTGGGCCCAAATTGTAAAATGGTCTTATCTATTGGCGATTTCGTCCCAATTCACATTCCAAGTGATATTCGGCATGCTAATTACATTGCCGGTTGCGAAATTGCATTATCTCTTATAGTTTCCGAGATATGGACTATCGATAATTAACACCTTAGGCTCTGCTTCTAACTTGGGCCCTAATTGTAAAATGGTCTTATCTATTGGCGATTTCGTTCCAATTCACATTCCAAGTAATATTCGGCATGCTAATTACAATGCCGGTTGCCAAATTGCATTATCTCTTATAGTTTCCGAGATATGGACTATCGATAATTTACACCTTAGGCTCTGCTTCTAACTTGGGCCCAAATTGTAAAATGGTCTTATCTATTAGCGATTTAGTTGCAATTCACATTCCAAGTAATATTCGGCATGCTAATTACATTGCCGGTTGCCAAATTGCATTATCTCTTATAGTTTCCGAGATATGGGCTATCGATAATTTACACCTTAGGCTCTGCTTCTAACTTGGGCCCAAATTGTAAAATGGTCTTATCTATTGGCGATTTCGTTCCAATTCACATTCCAAGTAATATTCGGCATGCTAATTACATTGCCGGTTGCCAAATTGCATTATCTCTTATAGTTTCCGAGATATGGACTATCGATAATTTACACCTTAGGCTCTGCTTCTAACTTGGGCCCAAATTGTAAAATGGTCTTATCTATTGGCGATTTCGTTCCAATTCACATTCCAAGTAATATTCGGCATGCTAATTACATTGCCGGTAGCCAAATTGCATTATCTCTTATAGTTTCCGAGTTATGGACTATCGATAATTTACACCTTAGGCTCTGCTTCTAACTTGGGCCCAAATTGTAAAATGGTCTTATCTATTGGCTATTTCGTTCCAATTCACATTCCAAGTAATATTCGGCATGCTAATTACATTGCCGGTTGCCAAATTGCATTATCTCTTATAGTTTCCGAGATATGGACTATCGATAATTTACACCTTAGGCTCTGCTTCTAACTTGGGCCCAAATTGTAAAATGGTCTTATCTATTGGCGATTTCGTTCCAATTCACACTCCAAGTAATATTCGGCATGCTAATTACATTGCCGGTTGCGAAATTGCATTATCTCTTATAGTTTCCGAGATATGGACTATCGATAATTTACACCTTAGGCTCTGCTTCTAACTTGGGCCCATATTGTAAAATGGTCTTATCTATTGGCGATTTCGTTCCAATTCACATTCCAAGTAATATTCGGCATGCTAATTACATTGCCGGTTGCCAAATTGCATTATCTCTTATAGTTTCCGAGATATGGACTATCGATAATTTACACCTTAGGCTCTGCTTCTAACTTGGGCCCAAATTGTAAAATGGTCTTATCTATTGGCGATTTCGTTCCAATTCACATTCCAAGTAATATTCGGCATGCTAATTACATTGCCGGTTGCCATATTGCATTATCTCTTATAGTTTCCGAGATATGGACTATCGATAATTTACACCTTAGGCTCTGCGTCTAACTTGGGCCCAAATTGTAAAATGGTCTTATCTATTGGCGATTTAGTTGCAATTCACATTCCAAGTAATATTCGGCATGCTAATTACATTGCCGGTTGCCAAATTGCATTATCTCTTATAGTTTCCGAGATATGGACTATCGATAATTTACACCTTAGGCTCTGCTTCTAACTTGGGCCCAAATTGTAAAATGGTCTTATCTATTAGCGATTTAGTTGCAATTCACATTCCAAGTAATATTCGGCATGCTAATTACATTGCCGGTTGCCAAATTGCATTATCTCTTATAGTTTCCGAGATATGGGCTATCGATAATTTACACCTTAGGCTCTGCTTCTAACTTGGGCCCAAATTGTAAAATGGTCTTATCTATTGGCGATTTCGTTCCAATTCACATTCCAAGTAATATTCGGCATGCTAATTACATTGCCGGTTGCCAAATTGCATTATCTCTTATAGTTTCCGAGATATGGACTATCGATAATTTACACCTTAGGCTCTGCTTCTAACTTGGGCCCAAATTGTAAAATGGTCTTATCTATTGGCGATTTCGTTCCAATTCACATTCCAAGTAATATTCGGCATGCTAATTACATTGCCGGTAGCCAAATTGCATTATCTCTTATAGTTTCCGAGTTATGGACTATCGATAATTTACACCTTAGGCTCTGCTTCTAACTTGGGCCCAAATTGTAAAATGGTCTTATCTATTGGCTATTTCGTTCCAATTCACATTCCAAGTAATATTCGGCATGCTAATTACATTGCCGGTTGCCAAATTGCATTATCTCTTATAGTTTCCGAGATATGGACTATCGATAATTTACACCTTAGGCTCTGCTTCTAACTTGGGCCCATATTGTAAAATGGTCTTATCTATTGGCGATTTCGTTCCAATTCACATTCCAAGTAATATTCGGCATGCTAATTACATTGCCGGTTGCCAAATTGCATTATCTCTTATAGTTTCCGAGATATGGACTATCGATAATTTACACCTTAGGCTCTGCTTCTAACTTGGGCCCAAATTGTAAAATGGTCTTATCTATTGGCGATTTCGTTCCAATTCACATTCCAAGTAATATTCGGCATGCTAATTGCATTGCCGGTTGCCATATTGCATTATCTCTTATAGTTTCCGAGATATGGAGTATCGATAATTTACACCTTAGGCTCTGCGTCTAACTTGGGCCCAAATTGTAAAATGGTCTTATCTATTGGCGATTTAGTTGCAATTCACATTCCAAGTAATATTCGGCATGCTAATTACATTGCCGGTTGCCAAATTGCATTATCTCTTATAGTTTCCGAGATATGGACTATCGATAATTTACACCTTAGGCTCTGCTTCTAACTTGGGCCCAAATTGTAAAATGGTCTTATCTATTGGCGATTTCGTTCCAATTCACATTCCAAGTAATATTTGGCATGCTAATTACATTGCCGGTTGCCAAATTGCATTATCTCTTATAGTTTCCGAGATATGGACTATCGATAATTTACACCTTAGGCTCCGCTTCTAACTTGGGCCCAAATTGTAAAATGGTCTTATCTATTGGCGATTTCGTTCCAATTCACATTCCAAGTAATATTCGGCATGCTAATTACATTTCCGGTTGCCAAATTGCATTATCTCTTATAGTTTCCGAGATATGGACTATCGATAATTTACACCTTAGGCTCTGCTTCTAACTTGGGCCCAAATTGTAAAAAGGTCTTATCTATTGGCGATTTCGTTCCAATTCACATTCCAAGTAATATTCGGCATGCTAATTACATTGCCGGTTGCCAAATTGCATTATCTCTTATAGTTTCCGAGATATGGACTATCGATAATTTACACCTTGGGCTCTGCTTCTAACTTGGGCCCAAATTGTAAAATGGTCTTATCTATTGGCGATTTCGTCCCAATTCACATTCCAAGTGATATTCGGCATGCTAATTACATTGCCGGTTGCGAAATTGCATTATCTCTTATAGTTTCCGAGATATAGACTATCAATAATTTACACCTTAGGCTCTGCTTCTAACTTGGGCCCAAATTGTAAAATGGTCTTATCTATTGGCGATTTCGTCCCAATTCACATTCCAAGTAATATTCGGCATGGTAATTACATTGCCGGTTGCCAAATTGCATTATCTCTTATAGTTTCAGAGATATGGACTATCGATTATTTACACCTTAGGCTCTGCTTCTAACTTGGGCCCAAATTGTAAAATGGTCTTATCTATTGGCGATTTCGTTCCAATTCACATTCCAAGTAATATTCGGCATGCTAATTACATTGCCGGTTGCCAAATTGCATTATCTCTTATAGTTTCCGAGATATGGACTATCGATAATTTACACCTTAGGCTCTGCTTCTAACTTGGGCCCAAATTGTAAAATGGTCTTATCTATTGGCGATTTCGTCCCAATTCACATTCCAAGTGATATTCGGCATGCTAATTACATTGCCGGTTGCGAAATTGCATTATCTCTTATAGTTTCCGAGATATGGACTATCGATAATTAACACCTTAGGCTCTGCTTCTAACTTGGGCCCAAATTGTAAAATGGTCTTATCTATTGGCGATTTCGTTCCAATTCACATTCCAAGTAATATTCGGCATGCTAATTACATTGCCGGTTGCCAAATTGCATTATCTCTTATAGTTTCCGAGATATGGACTATCGATAATTTACACCTTAGGCTCTGCTTCTAACTTGGGCCCAAATTGTAAAATGGTCTTATCTATTAGCGATTTAGTTGCAATTCACATTCCAAGTAATATTCGGCATGCTAATTACATTGCCGGTTGCCAAATTGCATTATCTCTTATAGTTTCCGAGATATGGGCTATCGATAATTTACACCTTAGGCTCTGCTTCTAACTTGGGCCCAAATTGTAAAATGGTCTTATCTATTGGCGATTTCGTTCCAATTCACATTCCAAGTAATATTCGGCATGCTAATTACATTGCCGGTTGCCAAATTGCATTATCTCTTATAGTTTCCGAGATATGGACTATCGATAATTTACACCTTAGGCTCTGCTTCTAACTTGGGCCCAAATTGTAAAATGGTCTTATCTATTGGCGATTTCGTTCCAATTCACATTCCAAGTAATATTCGGCATGCTAATTACATTGCCGGTAGCCAAATTGCATTATCTCTTATAGTTTCCGAGTTATGGACTATCGATAATTTACACCTTAGGCTCTGCTTCTAACTTGGGCCCAAATTGTAAAATGGTCTTATCTATTGGCGATTTCGTCCCAATTCACATTCCAAGTGATATTCGGCATGCTAATTACATTGCCGGTTGCGAAATTGCATTATCTCTTATAGTTTCCGAGATATGGACTATCGATAATTAACACCTTAGGCTCTGCTTCTAACTTGGGCCCAAATTGTAAAATGGTCTTATCTATTGGCGATTTCGTCCCAATTCACATTCCAAGTGATATTCGGCATGCTAATTACATTGCCGGTTGCGAAATTGCATTATCTCTTATAGTTTCCGAGATATGGACTATCGATAATTAACACCTTAGGCTCTGCTTCTAACTTGGGCCCAAATTGTAAAATGGTCTTATCTATTGGCGATTTCGTCCCAATTCACATTCCAAGTGATATTCGGCATGCTAATTACATTGCCGGTTGCGAAATTGCATTATCTCTTATAGTTTCCGAGATATGGACTATCGATAATTTACACCTTAGGCTCTGCTTCTAACTTGGGCCCAAATTGTAAAATGGTCTTATCTATTGGCGATTTCGTCCCAATTCACATTCCAAGTGATATTCGGCATGCTAATTACATTGCCGGTTGCGAAATTGCATTATCTCTTATAGTTTCCGAGATATGGACTATCGATAATTAACACCTTAGGCTCTGCTTCTAACTTGGGCCCAAATTGTAAAATGGTCTTATCTATTGGCGATTTCGTTCCAATTCACATTCCAAGTAATATTCGGCATGCTAATTACATTGCCGGTTGCCAAATTGCATTATCTCTTATAGTTTCCGAGATATGGACTATCGATAATTTACACCTTAGGCTCTGCTTCTAACTTGGGCCCAAATTGTAAAATGGTCTTATCTATTAGCGATTTAGTTGCAATTCACATTCCAAGTAATATTCGGCATGCTAATTACATTGCCGGTTGCCAAATTGCATTATCTCTTATAGTTTCCGAGATATGGGCTATCGATAATTTACACCTTAGGCTCTGCTTCTAACTTGGGCCCAAATTGTAAAATGGTCTTATCTATTGGCGATTTCGTTCCAATTCACATTCCAAGTAATATTCGGCATGCTAATTACATTGCCGGTTGCCAAATTGCATTATCTCTTATAGTTTCCGAGATATGGACTATCGATAATTTACACCTTAGGCTCTGCTTCTAACTTGGGCCCAAATTGTAAAATGGTCTTATCTATTGGCGATTTCGTTCCAATTCACATTCCAAGTAATATTCGGCATGCTAATTACATTGCCGGTAGCCAAATTGCATTATCTCTTATAGTTTCCGAGTTATGGACTATCGATAATTTACACCTTAGGCTTTGCTTCTAACTTGGGCCCAAATTGTAAAATGGTCTTATCTATTGGCTATTTCGTTCCAATTCACATTCCAAGTAATATTCGGCATGCTAATTACATTGCCGGTTGCCAAATTGCATTATCTCTTATAGTTTCCGAGATATGGACTATCGATAATTTACACCTTAGGCTCTGCTTCTAACTTGGGCCCAAATTGTAAAATGGTCTTATCTATTGGCGATTTCGTTCCAATTCACACTCCAAGTAATATTCGGCATGCTAATTACATTGCCGGTTGCGAAATTGCATTATCTCTTATAGTTTCCGAGATATGGACTATCGATAATTTACACGTTAGGCTCTGCTTCTAACTTGGGCCCAAATTGTAAAATGGTCTTATCTATTGGCGATTTCGTTCCAATTCACATTCCAAGTAATATTCGGCATGCTAATTACATTGCCGGTTGCCAAATTGCATTATCTCTTATAGTTTCCGAGATATGGACTATCGATAATTTACACCTTAGGCTCTGCTTCTAACTTGGGCCCAAATTGTAAAATGGTCTTATCTATTGGCGATTTCGTTCCAATTCACACTCCAAGTAATATTCGGCATGCTAATTACATTGCCGGTTGCGAAATTGCATTATCTCTTATAGTTTCCGAGATATGGACTATCGATAATTTACACGTTAGGCTCTGCTTCTAACTTGGGCCCAAATTGTAAAATGGTCTTATCTATTGGCGATTTCGTTCCAATTCACATTCCAAGTAATATTCGGCATGCTAATTACATTGCCGGTTGCCAAATTGCATTATCTCTTATAGTTTCCGAGATATGGACTATCGATAATTTACACCTTAGGCTCTGCTTCTAACTTGGGCCCAAATTGTAAAATGGTCTTATCTATTGGCGATTTCGTTCCAATTCACATTCCAAGTAATATTCGGCATGCTAATTACATTGCCGGTTGCCAAATTGCATTATCTCTTATATTTTCCGAGATATGGACTATCGATAATTTACACCTTAGGCTCTGCTTCTAACTTGGGCCCAAATTGTAAAATGGTCTTATCTATTGGCGATATCGTTCCAATTCACATTCCAAGTAATATTCGGCATGCTAATTACATTGCCGGTTGCCAAATTGCATTATCTCTTATAGTTTCCGAGATATAGACTATCGATAATTTACACCTTAGGACCTGCTTCTAACTTGGGCCCAAATTGTAAAATGGTCTTATCTATTGGCGATTTCGTTCCAATTCACATTCCAAGTAATATTCGGCATGCTAATTACATTGCCGGTTGCCAAATTGCATTATCTCTTATAGTTTCCGAGATATGGACTATCGATAATTTACACCTTAGGCTCTGCTTCTAACTTGGGCCCAAATTGTATAATGGTCTTATCTATTGGCGATTTCGTTCCAATTCACATTCCAAGTAATATTCGGCATGCTAATTACATTGCCGGTTGCCAAATTGCATTATCTCTTATAGTTTCCGAGATATGGACTATCGATAATTTACACCTTAGGCTCTGCTTCTAACTTGGGCCCAAATTGTAAAATGGTCTTATCTATTGGCGATTTCGTTCCAATTCACATTACAAGTAATATTCGGCATGCTAATTACATTGCCGGTTGCCAAATTGAATTATCTCTTATAGTTTCCGAGATATGGACTATCGATAATTTACACCTTAGGCTCTGCTTCTAACTTGGGCCCAAATTGTAAAATGGTCTTACCTATTGGCGATTTCGTTCCAATTCACATTCCAAGTAATATTCGGCATGCTAATTACATTGCCGGTTGCCAAATTGCATTATCTCTTATAGTTTCCGAGATATGGACTATCGATAATTTACACCTTAGGCTCTGCTTCTAACTTGGGCCCAAATTGTAAAATGGTCTTATCTATTGGCGATTTCGTCCCAATTCACATTCCAAGTGATATTCGGCAGGCTAATTACATTGCCGGTTGCGAAATTGCATTATCTCTTATAGTTTCCGAGATATAGACTATCAATAATTTACACCTTAGGCTCTGCTTCTAACTTGGGCCCAAATTGTAAAATGGTCTTATCTATTGGCGATTTCGTTCCAATTCACATTCCAAGTAATATTCGGCATGCTAATTACATTGGCGGTTGCCAAATTGCATTATCTCTTATAGTTTCCGAGATATGGACTATCAATAATTTACACCTTAGGCTCTGCTTCTAACTTGGGCCCAAATTGTAAAATGGTCTTATCTATTGGCGATTTCGTTCCAATTCACATTCCAAGTAATATTCGGCATGCTAATTACATTGCCGGTTGCCAAATTGCATTATCTCTTATAGTTTCCGAGATATGGACTATCGATAATTTACACCTTAGGCTCTGCTTCTAACTTGGGCCCAAATTGTAAAATGGTCTTATCTATTGGCGATTTCGTTCCAATTCACATTCCAAGTAATATTCGGCATGCTAATTACATTGCCGGTTGCCAAATTGCATTATCTCTTATAGTTTCCGAGATATGGACTATCGATAATTTACACCTTAGGCTCTGCTTCTAACTTGGGCCCAAATTGTAAAATGGTCTTATCTATTGGCGATTTCGTTCCAATTCACATTCCAAGTAATATTCGGCATGCTAATTACATTGCCGGTTGCCAAATTGCATTATCTCTTATAGTTTCCGAGATATGGACTATCGATAATTTACACCATAGGCTCTGCTTCTAACTTGGGCCCAAATTGTAAAATGGTCTTATCTATTGGCGATTTCGTTCCAATTCACATTCCAAGTAATATTCGGCATGCTAATTACATTGCCGGTTGCCAAATTGCATTATCTCTTATAGTTTCCGAGATATGGACTATCGATAATTTACACCTTAGGCTCTGCTTCTAACTTGGGCCCAAATTGTATAATGGTCTTATCTATTGGCGATTTCGTTCCAATTCACATTCCAAGTAATATTCGGCATGCTAATTACATTGCCGGTTGCCAAATTGCATTATCTCTTATAGTTTCCGAGATATGGACTATCGATAATTTACACCTTAGGCTCTGCTTCTAACTTGGGCCCAAATTGTAAAATGGTCTTATCTATTGGCGATTTCGTTCCAATTCACATTACAAGTAATATTCGGCATGCTAATTACATTGCCGGTTGCCAAATTGAATTATCTCTTATAGTTTCCGAGATATGGACTATCGATAATTTACACCTTAGGCTCTGCTTCTAACTTGGGCCCAAATTGTAAAATGGTCTTACCTATTGGCGATTTCGTTCCAATTCACATTCCAAGTAATATTCGGCATGCTAATTACATTGCCGGTTGCCAAATTGCATTATCTCTTATAGTTTCCGAGATATGGACTATCGTTAATTTACACCTTAGGCTCTGCTTCTAACTTGGGCCCAAATTGTAAAATGGTCTTATCTATTGGCGATTTCGTTCCAATTCACATTCCAAGTAATATTCGGCATGCTAATTACATTGCCGGTTGCCAAATTGCATTATCTCTTATAGTTTCCGAGATATGGACTTCGATAATTTACACCTTAGGCTCTGCTTCTAACTTGGGCCCAAATTGTAAAATGGTCTTATCTATTGGCGATTTCGTCCCAATTCACATTCCAAGTGATATTCGGCATGCTAATTACATTGCTGGTTGCGAAATTGCATTATCTCTTATAGTTTCCGAGATATGGACTATCGATAATTAACACCTTAGGCTCTGCTTCTAACTTGTTCCCAAATTGTAAAATGGTCTTATCTATTGGCGATTTCGTTCCAATTCACATTCCAAGTAATATTCGGCATGCTAATTACATTGCCGGTTGCCAAATTGCATTATCTCTTATAGTTTCCGAGATATGGACTATCGATAATTTACACCTTAGGCTCTGCTTCTAACTTGGGCCCAAATTTTAAAATGGTCTTATCTATTAGCGATTTAGTTGCAATTCACATTCCAAGTAATATTCGGCATGCTAATTACATTGCCGGTTGCCAAATTGCATTATCTCTTATAGTTTCCGAGATATGGGCTATCGATAATTTACACCTTAGGCTCTGCTTCTAACTTGGGCCCAAATTGTAAAATGGTCTTATCTATTGGCGATTTCGTTCCAATTCACATTCCAAGTAATATTCGGCATGCTAATTACATTGCCGGTTGCCAAATTGCATTATCTCTTATAGTTTCCGAGATATGGACTATCGATAATTTACACCTTAGGCTCTGCTTCTAACTTGGGCCCAAATTGTAAAATGGTCTTATCTATTGGCGATTTCGTTCCAATTCACATTCCAAGTAATATTCGGCATGCTAATTACATTGCCGGTTGCCAAATTGCATTATCTCTTATAGTTTCCGAGATATGGACTATCGATAATTTACACCTTAGGCTCTGCTTCTAATTTGGGCCCAAATTGTAAAATGGTCTTATCTATTGGTGATTTAGTTGCAATTCACATTCCAAGTAATATTCGGCATGCTAATTACATTGCCGGTTGTCAAATTGCATTATCTCTTATAGTTTCCGAGATATGGACTATCGATAATTTACACCTTAGGCTCTGCTTCTAACTTGGGCACAAATTGTAGAATGGTCTTATCTATTGGCGATTTCGTTCCAATTCACATTCCAAGTAATATTCGGCATGCTAATTACATTGCCGGTAGCCAAATTGCATTATCTCTTATAGTTTCCGAGTTATGGACTATCGATAATTTACACCTTAGGCTCTGCTTCTAACTTGGGCCCAAATTGTAAAATGGTCTTATCTATTGGCTATTTCGTTCCAATTCACATTCCAAGTAATATTCGGCATGCTAATTACATTGCCGGTTGCCAAATTGCATTATCTCTTATAGTTTCCGAGATATGGACTATCGATAATTTACACCTTAGGCTCTGCTTCTAACTTGGGCCCAAATTGTAAAATGGTCTTATCTATTGGCGATTTCGTTCCAATTCACACTCCAAGTAATATTCGGCATGCTAATTACATTGCCGGTTGCGAAATTGCATTATCTCTTATAGTTTCCGAGATATGGACTATCGATAATTTACACCTTAGGCTCTGCTTCTAACTTGGGCCCAAATTGTAAAATGGTCTTATCTATTGGCGATTTCGTTCCAATTCACATTCCAAGTAATATTCGGCATGCCAATTACATTGCCGGTTGCCAAATTGCATTATCTCTTATAGTTTCCGAGATATGGACTATCGATAATTTACACATTAGGCTCTGCTTCTAACTTGGGCCCAAATTGTAAAATGGTCTTATCTATTGGCGATTTCGTTCCAATTCACATTCCAAGTAATATTCGGCATGCTAATTACATTGCCGGTTGCCAAATTGCATTATCTCTTATAGTTTCCGAGATATGGACTATCGATAATTTACACCTTAGGCTCTGCTTCTAACTTGGGCCCAAATTGTAAAATGGTCTTATCTATTGGCGATTTCGTTCCAATTCACACTCCAAGTAATATTCGGCATGCTAATTACATTGCCGGTTGCGAAATTGCATTATCTCTTATAGTTTCCGAGATATGGACTATCGATAATTTACACGTTAGGCTCTGCTTCTAACTTGGGCCCAAATTGTAAAATGGTCTTATCTATTGGCGATTTCGTTCCAATTCACATTCCAAGTAATATTCGGCATGCTAATTACATTGCCGGTTGCCAAATTGCATTATCTCTTATAGTTTCCGAGATATGGACTATCGATAATTTACACCTTAGGCTCTGCTTCTAACTTGGGCCCAAATTGTAAAATGGTCTTATCTATTGGCGATTTCGTTCCAATTCACATTCCAAGTAATATTCGGCATGCTAATTACATTGCCGGTTGCCAAATTGCATTATCTCTTATATTTTCCGAGATAAGGACTATCGATAATTTAAACCTTAGGCTCTGCTTCTAACTTGGGCCCAAATTGTAAAATGGTCTTATCTATTGGCGATTTCGTTCCAATTCACATTCCAAGTAATATTCGGCATGCTAATTACATTGCCGGTTGCCAAATTGCATTATCTCTTATAGTTTCCGAGATATAGACTATCGATAATTTACACCTTAGGACCTGCTTCTAACTTGGGCCCAAATTGTAAAATGGTCTTATCTATTGGCGATTTCGTTCCAATTCACATTCCAAGTACTATTCGGCATGCTAATTACATTGCCGGTTGCCAAATTGCATTATCTCTTATAGTTTCCGAGATATGGACTATCGATAATTTACACCTTAGGCTCTGCTTCTAACTTGGGCCCAAATTGTAAAATGGTCTTATCTATTGGCGATTTCGTCCCAATTCACATTCCAAGTGATATTCGGCAGGCTAATTACATTGCCGGTTGCGAAATTGCATTATCTCTTATAGTTTCCGAGATATAGACTATCAATAATTTACACCTTAGGCTCTGCTTCTAACTTGGGCCCAAATTGTAAAATGGTCTTATCTATTGGCGATTTCGTTCCAATTCACATTCCAAGTAATATTCGGCATGCTAATTACATTGCCGGTTGCCAAATTGCATTATCTCTTATAGTTTCCGAGATATGGACTATCGATAATTTACACCTTAGGCTCTGCTTCTAACTTGGGCCCAAATTGTAAAATGGTCTTATCTATTGGCGATTTCGTTCCAATTCACATTCCAAGTAATATTCGGCATGCTAATTACATTGCCGGTTGCCAAATTGCATTATCTCTTATAGTTTCCGAGATATGGACTATCGATAATTTACACCTTAGGCTCTGCTTCTAACTTGGGCCCAAATTGTAAAATAGTCTTATCTATTGGCGATTTCGTTCCAATTCACATTCCAAGTAATATTCGGCATGTTAATTACATTGCCGGTTGCCAAATTGCATTATCTCTTATAGTTTCCGAGATATGGACTATCGATAATTTACACCATAGGCTCTGCTTCTAACTTGGGCCCAAATTGTAAAATGGTCTTATCTATTGGCGATTTCGTTCCAATTCACATTCCAAGTAATATTCGGCATGCTAATTACATTGCCGGTTGCCAAATTGCATTATCTCTTGTAGTTTCCGAGATATGGACAATCGATAATTTACACCTTAGGCTCTGCTTCTAACTTGGGCCCAAATTGTATAATGGTCTTATCTATTGGCGATTTCGTTCCAATTCACATTCCAAGTAATATTCGGCATGCTAATTACATTGCCGGTTGCCAAATTGCATTATCTCCTATAGTTTCCGAGATATGGACTATCGATAATTTACACCTTAGGCTCTGCTTCTAACTTGGGCCCAAATTGTAAAATGGTCTTATCTATTGGCGATTTCGTTCCAATTCACATTACAAGTAATATTCGGCATGCTAATTACATTGCCGGTTGCCAAATTGAATTATATCTTATAGTTTCCGAGATATGGACTATCGATAATTTACACCTTAGGCTCTGCTTCTAACTTGGGCCCAAATTGTAAAATGGTCTTACCTATTGGCGATTTCGTTCCAATTCACATTCCAAGTAATATTCGGCATGCTAATTACATTGCCGGTTGCCAAATTGCATTATCTCTTATAGTTTCCGAGATATGGACTATCGTTAATTTACACCTTAGGCTCTGCTTCTAACTTGGGCCCAAATTGTAAAATGGTCTTATCTATTGGCGATTTCGTTCCAATTCACATTCCAAGTAATATTCGGCATGCTAATTACATTGCCGGTTGCCAAATTGCATTATCTCTTATAGTTTCCGAGATATGGACTTCGATAATTTACACCTTAGGCTCTGCTTCTAACTTGGGCCCAAATTGTAAAATGGTCTTATCTATTGGCGATTTCGTCCCAATTCACATTCCAAGTGATATTCGGCATGCTAATTACATTGCCGGTTGCGAAATTGCATTATCTCTTATAGTTTCCGAGATATGGACTATCGATAATTAACACCTTAGGCTCTGCTTCTAACTTGGGCCCAAATTGTAAAATGGTCTTATCTATTGGCGATTTCGTTCCAATTCACATTTCAAGTAATATTCGGCATGCTAATTACATTGCCGGTTGCCAAATTGCATTATCTCTTATAGTTTCCGAGATATGGACTATCGATAATTTACACCTTAGGCTCTGCTTCTAACTTGGGCCCAAATTTTAAAATGGTCTTATCTATTAGCGATTTAATTGCAATTCACATTCCAAGTAATATTCGGCATGCTAATTACATTGCCGGTTGCCAAATTGCATTATCTCTTATAGTTTCCGAGATATGGGCTATCGATAATTTACACCTTAGGCTCTGCTTCTAACTTGGGCCCAAATTGTAAAATGGTCTTATCTATTGGCGATTTCGTTCTAATTCACATTCCAAGTAATATTCGGCATGCTAATTACATTGCCGGTTGCCAAATTGCATTATCTCTTATAGTTTCCGAGATATGGACTATCGATAATTTACACCTTAGGCTCTGCTTCTAACTTGGGCCCAAATTGTAAAATGGTCTTATCTATTGGCGATTTCGTTCCAATTCACATTCCAAGTAATATTCGGCATGCTAATTACATTGCCGGTTGCCAAATTGCATTATCTCTTATAGTTTCCGAGATATGGACTATCGATAATTTACACCTTAGGCTCTGCTTCTAATTTGGGCCCAAATTGTAAAATGGTATTATCTATTGGTGATTTAGTTGCAATTCACATTCCAAGTAATATTCGGCATGCTAATTACATTGCCGGTTGTCAAATTGCATTATCTCTTATAGTTTCCGAGATATGGACTATCGATAATTTACACCTTAGGCTCTGCTTCTAACTTGGGCACAAATTGTAAAATGGTCTTATCTATTGGCGATTTCGTTCCAATTCACATTCCAAGTAATATTCGGCATGCTAATTACATTGCCGGTAGCCAAATTGCATTATCTCTTATAGTTTCCGAGTTATGGACTATCGATAATTTACACCTTAGGCTCTGCTTCTAACTTGGGCCCAAATTGTAAAATGGTCTTATCTATTGGCTATTTCGTTCCAATTCACATTCCAAGTAATATTCGGCATGCTAATTACATTGCCGGTTGCCAAATTGCATTATCTCTTATAGTTTCCGAGATATGGACTATCGATAATTTACACCTTAGGCTCTGCTTCTAACTTGGGCCCAAATTGTAAAATGGTCTTATCTATTGGCGATTTCGTTCCAATTCACACTCCAAGTAATATTCGGCATGCTAATTACATTGCCGGTTGCGAAATTGCATTATCTCTTATAGTTTCCGAGATATGGACTATCGATAATTTACACCTTAGGCTCTGCTTCTAACTTGGGCCCAAATTGTAAAATGGTCTTATCTATTGGCGATTTCGTTCCAATTCACATTCCAAGTAATATTCGGCATGCTAATTACATTGCCGGTTGCCAAATTGCATTATCTCTTATAGTTTCCGAGATATGGACTATCGATAATTTACACATTAGGCTCTGCTTCTAACTTGGGCCCAAATTGTAAAATGGTCTTATCTATTGGCGATTTCGTTCCAATTCACATTCCAAGTAATATTCGGCATGCTAATTACATTGCCGGTTGCCAAACTGCATTATCTCTTATAGTTTCCGAGATATGGACTATCGATAATTTACACCTTAGGCTCTGCTTCTAACTTGGGCCCAAATTGTAAAATGGTCTTATCTATTGGCGATTTCGTTCCAATTCACATTCCAAGTAATATTCGGCATGCTAATTACATTGCCGGTTGCCAAATTGCATTATCTCTTATAGTTTCCGAGATATGGACTATCGATAATTTACACCTTAGGCTCTGCTTCTAACTTGGGCCCAAATTGTAAAATGGTCTTATCTATTGGCGATTTCGTTCCAATTCACATTCCAAGTAATATTCGGCATGCTAATTACATTGCCGGTTGCCAAATTGCATTATCTCTTATAGTTTCCGAGATATAGACTATCGATAATTTACACCTTAGGCTCTGCTTCTAACTTGGGCCCAAATTGTAAAATGGTCTTATCTATTGGCGATTTCGTTCCAATTCACATTCCAAGTAATATTCGGCATGCTAATTACATTGCCGGTTGCCAAATTGCATTATCTCTTATAGTTTCCGAGATATGGACTATCGATAATTTACACCTTAGGCTCTGCTTCTAACTTGGGCCCAAATTGTAAAATGGTCTTATCTATTGGCGATTTTCCCAAATTCCATTGGTCCCAATTCACATTCCAAGTGATATTCGGCAGGCTAATTACATTGCCGGTTGCGAAATTGCATTATCTCTTATAGTTTCCGAGATATAGACTATCAATAATTTACACCTTAGGCTCTGCTTCTAACTTGGGCCCAAATTGTAAAATGGTCTTATCTATTGGCGATTTCGTTCCAATTCATATTCCAAGTAATATTCGGCATGCTAATTACATTGCCGGTTGCCAAATTGCATTATCTCTTATAGTTTCCGAGATATGGACTATCGATAATTTACACCTTAGGCTCTGCTTCTAACTTGGGCCCAAATTGTAAAATGGTCTTATCTATTGGCGATTTCGTTCCAATTCACATTCCAAGTAATATTCGGCATGCTAATTACATTGCCGGTTGCCAAATTGCATTATCTCTTATAGTTTCCGAGATATGGACTATCGATAATTTACACCTTAGGCTCTGCTTCTAACTTGGGCCCAAATTGTAAAATGGCCTTATCTATTGGCGATTTCGTCCCAATTCACATTCCAAGTAATATTCGGCATGCTAATTACATTGCCGGTTGCGAAATTGCATTATCTCTTATAGTTTCAGAGATATGGACTATCGATTATTTACACCTTAGGCTCTGCTTCTAACTTGGGCCCAAATTGTAAAATGGTCTTATCTATTGGCAATTTCGTTCCAATTCACATTCCAAGTAATATTCGGCATGCTAATTACATTGCCGGTTGCCAAATTGCATTATCTCTTATAGTTTCCGAGATATGGACTATCGATAATTTACACCTTAGGCTCTGCTTGTAACTTGGGCCCAAATTGTAAAATGGTCTTATCTATTGGCGATTTCGTTCCAATTCACATTCCAAGTAATATTCGGCATGCTAATTACATTGCCGGTTGCCAAATTGCATTAACTCTTATAGTTTCCGAGATATGGACTATCGATAATTTACACCTTAGGCTCTGCTTCTAACTTGGGCCCAAATTGTAAAATGGTCTTATCTATTGGCGATTTCGTTCCAATTCACATTCCAAGTAATATTCGGCATGCTAATTACATTGCCGGTTGCCAAATTGCATTAACTCTTATAGTTTCCGAGATATGGACCATCGATAATTTACACCTTAGGCTCTGCTTCTAACTTGGGCCCAAATTGTAAAATGGTCTTATCTATTGGCGATTTCGTTCCAATTCACATTCCAAGTAATATTCGGCATGCTAATTACATTGCCGGTTGCCAAATTGCATTATCTCTTATAGTTTCCGAGATATGGACTATCGATAATTTACACCATAGGCTCTGCTTCTAACTTGGGCCCAAATTGTAAAATGGTCTTATCTGTTGGCGATTTCGTTCCAATTCACATTCCAAGTAATATTCGGCATGCTAATTACATTGCCGGTTGCCAAATTGCATTAACTCTTATAGTTTCCGAGATATGGACTATCGATAATTTACACCTTAGGCTCTGCTTCTAACTTGGGCCCAAATTGTAAAATGGTCTTACCTATTGGCGATTTCGTTCCATTTCACATTCCAAGTAATATTCGGCATGCTAATTACATTGCCGGTTGCCAAATTGCATTATCTCTTATAGTTTCCGAGATATGGACTATCGTTAATTTACACCTTAAGCTCTGCTTCTAACTTGGGCCCAAATTGTAAAATGGACTTATCTATTGGCGATTTCGTTCCAATTCACATTCCAAGTAATATTCGGCATGCTAATTACATTGCCGGTTGCCAAATTGCATTATCTCTTATAGTTTCCGAGATATGGACTATCGATAATTTACACCTTAGGCTCTGCTTCTAACTTGGGCCCAAATTGTAAAATGGTCTTATCTATTGGCGATTTCGTCCCAATTCACATTCCAAGTGATATTCGGCATGCTAATTACATTGCCGGTTGCGAAATTGCATTATCTCTTATAGTTTCCGAGATATGGACTATCGATAATTAACACCTTAGGCTCTGCTTCTAACTTGGGCCCAAATTGTAGAATGGTCTTATCTATTGGCGATTTCGTTCCAATTCACATTCCAAGTAATATTCTGCATGCTAATTACATTGCCGGTTGCCAAATTGCATTATCTCTTATAGTTTCCGAGATATGGACTATCGATAATTTACACCTTAGGCTCTGCTTCTAACTTGGGCCCAAATTGTAAAATGGTCTTATCTATTAGCGATTTAGTTGCAATTCACATTCCAAGTAATATTCGGCATGCTAATTACATTGCCGGTTGCCAAATTGCATTATCTCTTATAGTTTCCGAGATATGGACTATCGATAATTTACACCTTAGGCTCTGCTTCTAACTTGGGCCCAAATTGTAAAATGGTCTTATCTATTGGCGATTTCGTTCCAATTCACATTCCAAGTAATATTCGGCATGCTAATTACATTGCCGGTTGCCAAATTGCATTATCTCTTATAGTTTCCGAGATATGGACTATCGATAATTTACACCTTAGGCTCTGCTTCTAACTTGGGCCCAAATTGTAAAATGGTCTTATCTATTGGCTATTTCGTTCCAATTCACATTCCAAGTAATATTCGGCATGCTAATTACATTGCCGGTTGCCAAATTGCATTATCTCTTATAGTTTCCGAGATATGGACTATCGATAATTTACACCTTAGGCTCTGCTTCTAACTTGGGCCCAAATTGTAAAATGGTCTTATCTATTGGCGATTTAGTTGCAATTCACATTTCAAGTAATATTCGGCATGCTAATTACATTGCCGGTTGTCAAATTGCATTATCTCTTATAGTTTCCGAGATATGGACTATCGATAATTAACACCTTAGGCTCTGCTTCTAACTTGGGCCCAAATTGTAAAATGGTCTTATCTATTGGCGATTTCGTTCCAATTCACATTCCAAGTAATATTCTGCATGCTAATTACATTGCCGGTTGCCAAATTGCATTATCTCTTATAGTTTCCGAGATATGGACTATCGATAATTTACACCATAGGCTCTGCTTCTAACTTGGGCCCAAATTGTAAAATGGTCTTATCTGTTGGCGATTTCGTTCCAATTCACATTCCAAGTAATATTCGGCATGCTAATTACATTGCCGGTTGCCAAATTGCATTAACTCTTATAGTTTCCGAGATATGGACTATCGATAATTTACACCTTAGGCTCTGCTTCTAACTTGGGCCCAAATTGTAAAATGGTCTTACCTATTGGCGATTTCGTTCCATTTCACATTCCAAGTAATATTCGGCATTCTAATTACATTGCCGGTTGCCAAATTGCATTATCTCTTATAGTTTCCGAGATATGGACTATCGATAATTTACACCTTAGGCTCTGCTTCTAACTTGGGCCCAAATTGTAAAATGGTCTTATCTATTGGCGATTTCGTTCCAATTCACATTCCAAGTAATATTCGGCATGCTAATTACATTGCCGGTTGCCAAATTGCATTATCTCTTATAGTTTCCGAGATATGGACTATCGATAATTTACACCTTAGGCTCTGCTTCTAACTTGGGCCCAAATTGTAAAATGGTCTTATCTATTGGCGATTTAGTTGCAATTCACATTCCAAGTAATATTCGGCATGCTAATTACATTGCCGGTTGTCAAATTGCATTATCTCTTATAGTTTCCGAGTTATGGACTATCGATAATTTACACCTTAGGCTCTGCTTCTAACTTGGGCCCAAATTGTAAAATGGTCTTATCTATTGGCGATTTCGTTCCAATTCACATTCCAAGTAATATTCGGCATGCTAATTACATTGCCGGTTGCCAAATTGCATTATCTCTTATAGTTTCCGAGATATGGACTATCGTTAATTTACACCTTAGGCTCTGCTTCTAACTTGGGCCCAAATTGTAAAATGGTCTTATCTATTGGCGATTTCGTTCCAATTCACATTCCAAGTAATATTCGGCATGCTAATTACATTGCCGGTTGCCAAATTGCATTATCTCTTATAGTTTCCGAGATATGGACTATCGATAATTTACACCTTAGGCTCTGCTTCTAACTTGGGCCCAAATTGTAAAATGGTCTTATCTATTGGCGATTTCGTCCCAATTCACATTCCAAGTGATATTCGGCATGCTAATTACATTGCCGGTTGCGAAATTGCATTATCTCTTATAGTTTCCGAGATATGGACTATCGATAATTAACACCTTAGGCTCTGCTTCTAACTTGGGCCCAAATTGTAAAATGGTCTTATCTATTGGCGATTTCGTTCCAATTCACATTCCAAGTAATATTCTGCATGCTAATTACATTGCCGGTTGCCAAATTGCATTATCTCTTATAGTTTCCGAGATATGGACTATCGATAATTTACACCTTAGGCTCTGCTTCTAACTTGGGCCCAAATTGTAAAATGGTCTTATCTATTAGCGATTTAGTTGCAATTCACATTCCAAGTAATATTCGGCATGCTAATTACATTGCCGGTTGCCAAATTGCATTATCTCTTATAGTTTCCGAGATATGGACTATCGATAATTTACACCTTAGGCTCTGCTTCTAACTTGGGCCCAAATTGTAAAATGGTCTTATCTATTGGCGATTTCGTTCCAATTCACATTCCAAGTAATATTCGGCATGCTAATTACATTGCCGGTTGCCAAATTGCATTATCTCTTATAGTTTCCGAGATATGGACTATCGATAATTTACACCTTAGGCTCTGCTTCTAACTTGGGCCCAAATTGTAAAATGGTCTTATCTATTGGCGATTTCGTTCCAATTCACATTCCAAGTAATATTCGGCATGCTAATTACATTGCCGGTTGTCAAATTGCATTATCTCTTATAGTTTCCGAGATATGGGCTATCGATAATTTACACCTTAGGCTCTGCTTCTAACTTGGGCCCAAATTGTAAAATGGTCTTATCTATTGGCGATTTCGTTCCAATTCACATTCCAAGTAATATTCGGCATGCTAATTACATTGCCGGTGGCCAAATTGCATTATCTCTTATAGTTTCCGAGATGTGGACTATCGATAATTTACACCTTAGGCTCTGCTTCTAACTTGGGCCCAAATTGTAAAATGGTCTTATCTATTGGCTATTTCGTTCCAATTCACATTCCAAGTAATATTCGGCATGCTAATTACATTGCCGGTTGCCAAATTGCATTATCTCTTATAGTTTCCGAGATATGGACTATCGAATTTACACCTTAGGCTCTGCTTCTAACTTGGGCCCAAATTGTAAAATGGTCTTATCTATTGGCGATTTCGTTCCAATTCACACTCCAAGTAATATTCGGCATGCTAATTACATTGCCGGTTGCGAAATTGCATTATCTCTTATAGTTTCCGAGATATGGACTATCGATAATTTACACCTTAGGCTCTGCTTCTAACTTAGGCCCAAATTGTAAAATGGTCTTATCTATTGGCGATTTCGTTCCAATTCACATTCCAAGTAATATTCGGCATGCTAATTACATTGCCGGTTGCCAAATTGCATTATCTCTTATAGTTTCCAAGATATGGACTATCGATAATTTACACATTAGGCTCTGCTTCTAACTTGGGCCCAAATTGTAAAATGGTCTTATCTATTGGCGATTTCGTTCCAATTCACATTCCAAGTAATATTCGGCATGCTAATTACATTGCCGGTTGCCAAATTGCATTATCTCTTATAGTTTCCGAGATATGGACTATCGATAATTTACACCATAGGCTCTGCTTCTAACTTGGGCCCAAATTGTAAAATGGTCTTATCTGTTGGCGATTTCGTTCCAATTCACATTCCAAGTAATATTCGGCATGCTAATTACATTGCCGGTTGCCAAATTGCATTAACTCTTATAGTTTCCGAGATATGGACTATCGATAATTTACACCTTAGGCTCTGCTTCTAACTTGGGCCCAAATTGTAAAATGGTCTTACCTATTGGCGATTTCGTTCCAATTCACATTCCAAGTAATATTCGGCATGCTAATTACATTGCCGGTTGCCAAATTGCATTATCTCTTATAGTTTCCGAGATATGGACTATCGTTAATTTACACCTTAGGCTCTGCTTCTAACTTGGGCCCAAATTGTAAAATGGTCTTATCTATTGGCGATTTCGTTCCAATTCACATTCCAAGTAATATTCGGCATGCTAATTACATTGCCGGTTGCCAAATTGCATTATCTCTTATAGTTTCCGAGATATGGACTATCGATAATTTACACCTTAGGCTCTGCTTCTAACTTGGGCCCAAATTGTAAAATGGTCTTATCTATTGGCGATTTCGTCCCAATTCACATTCCAAGTGATATTCGGCATGCTAATTACATTGCCGGTTGCGAAATTGCATTATCTCTTATAGTTTCCGAGATATGGACTATCGATAATTAACACCTTAGGCTCTGCTTCTAACTTGGGCCCAAATTGTAAAATGGTCTTATCTATTGGCGATTTCGTTCCAATTCACATTCCAAGTAATATTCTGCATGCTAATTACATTGCCGGTTGCCAAATTGCATTATCTCTTATAGTTTCCGAGATATGGACTATCGATAATTTACACCTTAGGCTCTGCTTCTAACTTGGGCCCAAATTGTAAAATGGTCTTATCTATTAGCGATTTAGTTGCAATTCACATTCCAAGTAATATTCGGCATGCTAATTACATTGCCGGTTGTCAAATTGCATTATCTCTTATAGTTTCCGAGATATGGACTATCGATAATTTACACCTTGGGCTCTGCTTCTAACTTGGGCCCAAATTGTAAAATGGTCTTATCTATTGGCGATTTCGTTCCAATTCACATTCCAAGTAATATTCGGCATGCTAATTACATTGCCGGTTGCCAAATTGCATTATCTCTTATAGTTTCCGAGATATGGACTATCGTTAATTTACACCTTAGGCTCTGCTTCTAACTTGGGCCCAAATTGTAAAATGGTCTTATCTATTGGCGATTTCGTTCCAATTCACATTCCAAGTAATATTCGGCATGCTTATTACATTGCCGGTTGCCAAATTGCATTATCTCTTATAGTTTCCGAGATATGGACTATCGATAATTTACACCTTAGGCTCTGCTTCTAACTTGGGCCCAAATTGTAAAATGGTCTTATCTATTGGCGATTTCGTCCCAATTCACATTCCAAGTGATATTCGGCATGCTACTTACATTGCCTGTTGCGAAATTGCATTATCTCTTATAGTTTCCGAGATATGGACTATCGATAATTAACACCTTAGGCTCTGCTTCTAACTTGGGCCCAAATTGTAAAATGGTCTTATCTATTGGCGATTTCGTTCCAATTCACATTCCAAGTAATATTCTGCATGCTAATTACATTGCCGGTTGCCAAATTGCATTATCTCTTATAGTTTCCGAGATATGGACTATCGATAATTTACACCTTAGGCTCTGCTTCTAACTTGGGCCCAAATTGTAAAATGGTCTTATCTATTAGCGATTTAGTTGCAATTCACATTCCAAGTAATATTCGGCATGCTAATTACATTGCCGGTTGCCAAATTGCATTATCTCTTATAGTTTCCGAGATATGGACTATCGATAATTTACACCTTAGGCTCTGCTTCTAACTTGGGCCCAAATTGTAAAATGGTCTTATCTATTGGCGATTTCGTTCCAATTCACATTCCAAGTAATATTCGGCATGCTAATTACATTGCCGGTTGCCAAATTGCATTATCTCTTATAGTTTCCGAGATATGGACTATCGATAATTTACACCTTAAGCTCTGCTTCTAACTTGGGCCCAAATTGTAAAATGGTCTTATCTATTGGCGATTTTGTTCCAATTAACAATCCAAGTAATATTCGGCATGCTAATTACATTGCCGGTTGCCAAATTGCATTATCTCTTATAGTTTCCGAGATATGGACTATCGATAATTTACACCTTAGGCTCTGCTTCTAACTTGGGCCCAAATTGTAAAATGGTCTTATCTATTGGCGATTTAGTTGCAATTCACATTCCAAGTAATATTCGGCATGCTAATTACATTGCCGGTTGTCAAATTTCATTATCTCTTATAGTTTCCGAGATATGGACTATCGATAATTTACACCTTAGGCTCTGCTTCTAACTTGGGCCCAAATTGTAAAATGGTCTTATCTATTGGCGATTTCGTTCCAATTCACATTCCAAGTAATATTCGGCATGCTAATTACATTGCCGGTTGCCAAATTGCATTATCTCTTATAGTTTCCGAGATATGGACTATCGATAATTTACACATTAGGCTCTGCTTCTAACTTGGGCCCAAATTGTAAAATGGTCTTATCTATTGGCGATTTCGTTCCAATTCACATTCCAAGTAATATTCGGCATGCTAATTACATTGCCGGTTGCGAAATTGCATTATCTCTTATAGTTTCCGAGATATGGACTATCAATAATTTACACCTTAGGCTCTGCTTCTAACTTGGGCCCAAATTGTAAAATGGTCTTATCTATTGGCGATTTCGTTCCAATTCACATTCCAAGTAATATTCGGCATGCTAATTACATTGCCGGTTGCCAAATCGCATTATCTCTTATAGTTTCCGAGATATGGACTATCGATAATTTACACCTTAGGCTCTGCTTCTAACTTGGGCCCAAATTGTAAAATGGTCTTACCTATTGGCGATTCCGTTCCAATTCACATTCCAAGTAATATTCGGCATGCTAATTACATTGCCGGTTGCCAAATTGCATTATCTCTTATAGTTTCCGAGATATGGACTATCGATAATTTACACCTTAGGCTCTGCTTCTAACTTGGGCCCAAATTGTAAAATGGTCTTATCTATTAGCGATTTCGTTCCAATTCTCATTCCAAGTAATATTCGGCATGCTAATTACATTGCCGGTTGCCAAATTGCATTATCTCTTATAGTTTCCGAGATATGGACTATCGATAATTTACACCTTAGGCTCTGCTTCTAACTTGGGCCCAAATTGTAAAATGGCCTTATCTATTGGCGATTTCGTCCCAATTCATATTCCAAGTGATATTCGGCATGCTAATTACATTGCCGGTTGCGAAATTGCATTATCTCTTATAGTTTCCGAGATATGGACTATCGATAATTTACACCTTAGGCTCTGCTTCTAACTTGGGCCCAAATTGCAAAATGGTCTTATCTATTGGCGATTTCGTTCCAATTCACATTCCAAGTAATATTGGGCATGCTAATTACATTGCCGGTTGCCAAATTGCATTATCTCTTATAGTTTCCGAGATATGGACTATCGATAATTTACACCATAGGCTCTGCTTCTAACTTGGGCCCAAATTGTAAAATGGTCTTACCTATTGGCGATTTCGTTCCAATTCACATTCCAAGTAATATTCGGCATGCTAATTACATTGCCGGTTGCCAAATTGCATTATCTCTTATAGTTTCCGAGATATGGACTATCGATAATTTACACCTTAGGCTCTGCTTCTAACTTGGGCCCAAATTGTAAAATGGTCTTATCTATTGGCGATTTCGTTCCAATTCACATTCCAATTAATATTCGGCATGCTAATTACATTGCCGGTTGCCAAATTGCATTATCTCTTATAGTTTCCGAGATATGGACTATCGATAATTTACACCTTAGGCTCTGCTTCTAATTTGGGCCCAAATTGTAAAATGGTCTTATCTATTGGCGATTTCGTTCCAATTCACATTCCAAGTAATATTCGGCATGCTAATTACATTGCCGGTTGCCAAATTGCATTATCTCTTATAGTTTCCGAGATATGGACTATCGATAATTTTCACCTTAGGCTCTGCTTCTAACTTGGGCCCAAATTGTAAAATGGTCTTATCTATTGGCGATTTCGTTCCAATTCACATTCCAAGTAATATTCGGCATGCTAATTACATTGCCGGTTGCCAAATTGCATTATCTCTTATAGTTTCCGAGATATGGACTATCGATAATTTACACCTTAGGCTCTGCTTCTAACTTGGGCCCAAATTGTAAAATGGTCTTATCTATTGGCGATTTCGTTCCAATTCACATTCCAAGTAATATTCGGCATGCTAATTACATTGCCGGTTGCCAAATTGAATTATCTCTTATAGTTTCCGAGATATGGACTATCGATAATTTACACCTTAGGCTCTGCTTCTAACTTGGGCCCAAATTGTAAAATGGTCTTACCTAATGGCGATTTCGTTCCAATTCACATTCCAAGTAATATTCGGCATGCTAATTACATTGCCGGTTGCCAAATTGCATTATCTCTTATAGTTTTCGAGATATGGACTATCGATAATTTACACCTTAGGCTCTGCTTCTAACTTGGGCCCAAATTGTAAAATGGTCTTATCTATTGGCGATTTCGTTCCAATTCACATTCCACGTAATATTCGGCATGCTAATTACATTGCCGGTTGCCAAATTGCATTATCTCTTATAGTTTCCGAGATATGGACTATCGATAATTTACACCTTAGGCTCTGCTTCTAACTTGGGCCCAAATTGTAAAATGGTCTTATCTATTGGCGATTTCGTCCCAATTCACATTCCAAGTGATGTTCGGCATGCTAATTACATTGCCGATTGCGAAATTGCATTGTCTCTTATAGTTTCCGAGATATGGACTATCGATAATTTACACATTAGGCTCTGCTTCTAACTTGGGCCCAAATTGTAAAATGGTCTTATCTATTGGCGATTTCGTTCCAATTCACATTCCAAGTAATATTCGGCATGCTAATTACATTGCCGGTTGCCAAATTGCATTATCTCTTATAGTTTCCGAGATATGGACTATCGATAATTTACACCTTAGGCTCTGCTTCTAACTTGGGCCCAAATTGTAAAATGGTCTTATCGATTGGCGATTTCGTTCCAATTCACATTCCAAGTAATATTCGGCATGCTAATTACATTGCCGGTTGCCAAATTGCATTATCTCTTATAGTTTCCGAGATATTAACTATCGATAATTTACACCTTAGGCTCTGCTTCTAACTTGGGCCCAAATTGTAAAATGGTCTTATCTATTGGCGATTTCGTTCCAATTCACATTCCAAGTAATATTCGGCATGCTAATTACATTGCCGGTTGCCAAATTGCATTATCTCTTATAGTTTCCGAGATATGGACTATCGATAATTTACACCTTAGGCTCTGCTTCTAACTTGGGCCCAAATTGTAAAATGGTCTTATCTATTGGCGATTTCGTTCCAATTCACACTCCTAGTAATATTCGGCATGCTAATTACATTGCCGGTTGCGAAATTGCATTATCTCTTATAGTTTCCGAGATATGGACTATCAATAATTTACACCTTAGGTTCTGCTTCTAACTTGGGCCCAAATTGTAAAATGGTCTTATCTATTGGCGATTTCGTTCCAATTCACATTCCAAGTAATATTCGGCATGCTAATTACATTGCCGGTTGCCAAATTGCATTATCTCTTATAGTTTCCGAGATATGGACTATCGATAATTTACACCTTAGGCTCTGCTTCTAACTTGGGCCCAAATTGTAAAATGGCCTTATCTATTGGCGATTTCGTCCCAATTCACATTCCAAGTAATATTCGGCATGCTAATTACATTGCCGGTTGCGAAATTGCATTATCTCTTATAGTTTCAGAGATATGGACTATCGATAATTTACACCTTAGGCTCTGCTTCTAACTTGGGCCCAAATTGTAAAATGGTCTTATCTATTGGCGATTTAGTTGCAATTCACATTCCAAGTAATATTCGGCATGCTAATTACATTGCCGGTTGTCAAATTGCATTATCTCTTATAGTTTCCGAGTTATGGACTATCGATAATTTACACCTTAGGCTCTGCTTCTAACTTGGGCCCAAATTGTAAAATGGTCTTATCTATTGGCGATTTCGTTCCAATTCACATTCCAAGTAATATTCGGCATGCTAATTACATTGCCGGTTGCCAAATTGCATTATCTCTTATAGTTTCCGAGATATGGACTATCGTTAATTTACACCTTAGGCTCTGCTTCTAACTTGGGCCCAAATTGTAAAATGGTCTTATCTATTGGCGATTTCGTTCCAATTCACATTCCAAGTAATATTCGGCATGCTAATTACATTGCCGGTTGCCAAATTGCATTATCTCTTATAGTTTCCGAGATATGGACTATCGATAATTTACACCTTAGGCTCTGCTTCTAACTTGGGCCCAAATTGTAAAATGGTCTTATCTATTGGCGATTTCGTCCCAATTCACATTCCAAGTGATATTCGGCATGCTAATTACATTGCCGGTTGCGAAATTGCATTATCTCTTATAGTTTCCGAGATATGGACTATCGATAATTAACACCTTAGGCTCTGCTTCTAACTTGGGCCCAAATTGTAAAATGGTCTTATCTATTGGCGATTTCGTTCCAATTCACATTCCAAGTAATATTCTGCATGCTAATTACATTGCCGGTTGCCAAATTGCATTATCTCTTATAGTTTCCGAGATATGGACTATCGATAATTTACACCTTAGGCTCTGCTTCTAACTTGGGCCCAAATTGTAAAATGGTCTTATCTATTAGCGATTTAGTTGCAATTCACATTCCAAGTAATATTCGGCATGCTAATTACATTGCCGGTTGCCAAATTGCATTATCTCTTATAGTTTCCGAGATATGGACTATCGATAATTTACACCTTAGGCTCTGCTTCTAACTTGGGCCCAAATTGTAAAATGGTCTTATCTATTGGCGATTTCGTTCCAATTCACATTCCAAGTAATATTCGGCATGCTAATTACATTGCCGGTTGCCAAATTGCATTATCTCTTATAGTTTCCGAGATATGGACTATCGATAATTTACACCTTAGGCTCTGCTTCTAACTTGGGCCCAAATTGTAAAATGGTCTTATCTATTGGCGATTTCGTTCCAATTCACATTCCAAGTAATATTCGGCATGCTAATTACATTGCCGGTTGCCAAATTGCATTATCTCTTATAGTTTCCGAGATATGGACTATCGATAATTTACACCTTAGGCTCTGCTTCTAACTTGGGCCCAAATTGTAAAATGGTCTTATCTATTGGCGATTTAGTTGCAATTCACATTCCAAGTAATATTCGGCATGCTAATTACATTGCCGGTTGTCAAATTGCATTATCTCTTATAGTTTCCGAGATATGGACTATCGATAATTTACACCTTAGGCTCTGCTTCTAACTTGGGCCCAAATTGTAAAATGGTCTTATCTATTGGCGATTTCGTTCCAATTCACATTCCAAGTAATATTCGGCATGCTAATTACATTGCCGGTGGCCAAATTGCATTATCTCTTATAGTTTCCGAGATGTGGACTATCGATAATTTACACCTTAGGCTCTGCTTCTAACTTGGGCCCAAATTGTAAAATGGTCTTATCTATTGGCTATTTCGTTCCAATTCACATTCCAGGTAATATTCGGCATGCTAATTAAATTGCCGGTTGCCAAATTGCATTATCTCTTATAGTTTCCGAGATATGGACTATCGAATTTACACCTTAGGCTCTGCTTCTAACTTGGGCCCAAATTGTAAAATGGTCTTATCTATTGGCGATTTCGTTCCAATTCACACTCCAAGTAATATTCGGCATGCTAATTACATTGCCGGTTGCGAAATTGCATTATCTCTTATAGTTTCCGAGATATGGACTATCGATAATTTACACCTTAGGCTCTGCTTCTAACTTAGGCCCAAATTGTAAAATGGTCTTATCTATTGGCGATTTCGTTCCAATTCACATTCCAAGTAATATTCGGCATGCTAATTACATTGCCGGTTGCCAAATTGCATTATCTCTTATAGTTTCCGAGATATGGACTATCGATAATTTACACATTAGGCTCTGCTTCTAACTTGGGCCCAAATTGTAAAATGGTCTTATCTATTGGCGATTTCGTTCCAATTCACATTCCAAGTAATATTCGGCATGCTAATTACATTGCCGGTTGCCAAATTGCATTATCTCTTATAGTTTCCGAGATATGGACTATCGATAATTTACACCATAGGCTCTGCTTCTAACTTGGGCCCAAATTGTAAAATGGTCTTATCTGTTGGCGATTTCGTTCCAATTCACATTCCAAGTAATATTCGGCATGCTAATTACATTGCCGGTTGCCAAATTGCATTAACTCTTATAGTTTCCGAGATATGGACTATCGATAATTTACACCTTAGGCTCTGCTTCTAACTTGGGCCCAAATTGTAAAATGGTCTTACCTATTGGCGATTTCGTTCCAATTCACATTCCAAGTAATATTCGGCATGCTAATTACATTGCCGGTTGCCAAATTGCATTATCTCTTATAGTTTCCGAGATATGGACTATCGTTAATTTACACCTTAGGCTCTGCTTCTAACTTGGGCCCAAATTGTAAAATGGTCTTATCTATTGGCGATTTCGTTCCAATTCACATTCCAAGTAATATTCGGCATGCTAATTACATTGCCGGTTGCCAAATTGCATTATCTCTTATAGTTTCCGAGATATGGACTATCGATAATTTACACCTTAGGCTCTGCTTCTAACTTGGGCCCAAATTGTAAAATGGTCTTATCTATTGGCGATTTCGTCCCAATTCACATTCCAAGTGATATTCGGCATGCTAATTACATTGCCGGTTGCGAAATTGCATTATCTCTTATAGTTTCCGAGATATGGACTATCGATAATTAACACCTTAGGCTCTGCTTCTAACTTGGGCCCAAATTGTAAAATGGTCTTATCTATTGGCGATTTCGTTCCAATTCACATTCCAAGTAATATTCTGCATGCTAATTACATTGCCGGTTGCCAAATTGCATTATCTCTTATAGTTTCCGAGATATGGACTATCGATAATTTACACCTTAGGCTCTGCTTCTAACTTGGGCCCAAATTGTAAAATGGTCTTATCTATTAGCGATTTAGTTGCAATTCACATTCCAAGTAATATTCGGCATGCTAATTACATTGCCGGTTGTCAAATTGCATTATCTCTTATAGTTTCCGAGATATGGACTATCGATAATTTACACCTTAGGCTCTGCTTCTAACTTGGGCCCAAATTGTAAAATGGTCTTATCTATTGGCGATTTCGTTCCAATTCACATTCCAAGTAATATTCGGCATGCTAATTACATTGCCGGTTGCCAAATTGCATTATCTCTTATAGTTTCCGAGATATGGACTATCGATAATTTACACCTTAAGCTCTGCTTCTAACTTGGGCCCAAATTGTAAAATGGTCTTATCTATTGGCGATTTCGTTCCAATTCACAATCCAAGTAATATTCGGCATGCTAATTACATTGCCGGTTGCCAAATTGCATTATCTCTTATAGTTTCCGAGATATGGACTATCGATAATTTACACCTTAGGCTCTGCTTCTAACTTGGGCCCAAATTGTAAAATGGTCTTATCTATTGGCGATTTAGTTGCAATTCACATTCCAAGTAATATTCGGCATGCTAATTACATTGCCGGTTGTCAAATTTCATTATCTCTTATAGTTTCCGAGATATGGACTATCGATAATTTACACCTTAGGCTCTGCTTCTAACTTGGGCCCAAATTGTAAAATGGTCTTATCTATTGGCGATTTCGTTCCAATTCACATTCCAAGTAATATTCGGCATGCTAATTACATTGCCGGTTGCCAAATTGCATTATCTCTTATAGTTTCCGAGATATGGACTATCGATAATTTACACATTAGGCTCTGCTTCTAACTTGGGCCCAAATTGTAAAATGGTCTTATCTATTGGCGATTTCGTTCCAATTCACATTCCAAGTAATATTCGGCATGCTAATTACATTGCCGGTTGCGAAATTGCATTATCTCTTATAGTTTCCGAGATATGGACTATCAATAATTTACACCTTAGGCTCTGCTTCTAACTTGGGCCCAAATTGTAAAATGGTCTTATCTATTGGCGATTTCGTTCCAATTCACATTCCAAGTAATATTCGGCATGCTAATTACATTGCCGGTTGCCAAATCGCATTATCTCTTATAGTTTCCGAGATATGGACTATCGATAATTTACACCTTAGGCTCTGCTTCTAACTTGGGCCCAAATTGTAAAATGGTCTTACCTATTGGCGATTCCGTTCCAATTCACATTCCAAGTAATATTCGGCATGCTAATTACATTGCCGGTTGCCAAATTGCATTATCTCTTATAGTTTCCGAGATATGGACTATCGATAATTTACTCCTTAGGCTCTGCTTCTAACTTGGGCCCAAATTGTAAAATGGTCTTATCTATTAGCGATTTCGTTCCAATTCTCATTCCAAGTAATATTCGGCATGCTAATTACATTGCCGGTTGCCAAATTGCATTATCTCTTATAGTTTCCGAGATATGGACTATCGATAATTTACACCTTAGGCTCTGCTTCTAACTTGGGCCCAAATTGTAAAATGGCCTTATCTATTGGCGATTTCGTCCCAATTCATATTCCAAGTGATATTCGGCATGCTAATTACATTGCCGGTTGCGAAATTGCATTATCTCTTATAGTTTCCGAGATATGGACTATCGATAATTTACACCTTAGGCTCTGCTTCTAACTTGGGCCCAAATTGCAAAATGGTCTTATCTATTGGCGATTTCGTTCCAATTCACATTCCAAGTAATATTGGGCATGCTAATTACATTGCCGGTTGCCAAATTGCATTATCTCTTATAGTTTCCGAGATATGGACTATCGATAATTTACACCATAGGCTCTGCTTCTAACTTGGGCCCAAATTGTAAAATGGTCTTACCTATTGGCGATTTCGTTCCAATTCACATTCCAAGTAATATTCGGCATGCTAATTACATTGCCGGTTGCCAAATTGCATTATCTCTTATAGTTTCCGAGATATGGACTATCGATAATTTACACCTTAGGCTCTGCTTCTAACTTGGGCCCAAATTGTAAAATGGTCTTATCTATTGGCGATTTCGTTCCAATTCACATTCCAATTAATATTCGGCATGCTAATTACATTGCCGGTTGCCAAATTGCATTATCTCTTATAGTTTCCGAGATATGGACTATCGATAATTTACACCTTAGGCTCTGCTTCTAATTTGGGCCCAAATTGTAAAATGGTCTTATCTATTGGCGATTTCGCTCCAATTCACATTCCAAGTAATATTCGGCATGCTAATTACATTGCCGGTTGCCAAATTGCATTATCTCTTATAGTTTCCGAGATATGGACTATCGATAATTTTCACCTTAGGCTCTGCTTCTAACTTGGGCCCAAATTGTAAAATGGTCTTATCTATTGGCGATTTCGTTCCAATTCACATTCCAAGTAATATTCGGCATGCTAATTACATTGCCGGTTGCCAAATTGCATTATCTCTTATAGTTTCCGAGATATGGACTATCGATAATTTACACCTTAGGCTCTGCTTCTAACTTGGGCCCAAATTGTAAAATGGTCTTATCTATTGGCGATTTCGTTCCAATTCACATTCCAAGTAATATTCGGCATGCTAATTACATTGCCGGTTGCCAAATTGAATTATCTCTTATAGTTTCCGAGATATGGACTATCGATAATTTACACCTTAGGCTCTGCTTCTAACTTGGGCCCAAATTGTAAAATGGTCTTACCTAATGGCGATTTCGTTCCAATTCACATTCCAAGTAATATTCGGCATGCTAATTACATTGCCGGTTGCCAAATTGCATTATCTCTTATAGTTTTCGAGATATGGACTATCGATAATTTACACCTTAGGCTCTGCTTCTAACTTGGGCCCAAATTGTAAAATGGTCTTATCTATTGGCGATTTCGTTCCAATTCACATTCCACGTAATATTCGGCATGCTAATTACATTGCCGGTTGCCAAATTGCATTATCTCTTATAGTTTCCGAGATATGGACTATCGATAATTTACACCTTAGGCTCTGCTTCTAACTTGGGCCCAAATTGTAAAATGGTCTTATCTATTGGCGATTTCGTCCCAATTCACATTCCAAGTGATGTTCGGCATGCTAATTACATTGCCGATTGCGAAATTGCATTGTCTCTTATAGTTTCCGAGATATGGACTATCGATAATTTACACATTAGGCTCTGCTTCTAACTTGGGCCCAAATTGTAAAATGGTCTTATCTATTGGCGATTTCGTTCCAATTCACATTCCAAGTAATATTCGGCATGCTAATTACATTGCCGGTTGCCAAATTGCATTATCTCTTATAGTTTCCGAGATATGGACTATCGATAATTTACACCTTAGGCTCTGCTTCTAACTTGGGCCCAAATTGTAAAATGGTCTTATCGATTGGCGATTTCGTTCCAATTCACATTCCAAGTAATATTCGGCATGCTAATTACATTGCCGGTTGCCAAATTGCATTATCTCTTATAGTTTCCGAGATATTAACTATCGATAATTTACACCTTAGGCTCTGCTTCTAACTTGGGCCCAAATTGTAAAATGGTCTTATCTATTGGCGATTTCGTTCCAATTCACATTCCAAGTAATATTCGGCATGCTAATTACATTGCCGGTTGCCAAATTGCATTATCTCTTATAGTTTCCGAGATATGGACTATCGATAATTTACACCTTAGGCTCTGCTTCTAACTTGGGCCCAAATTGTAAAATGGTCTTATCTATTGGCGATTTCGTTCCAATTCACACTCCTAGTAATATTCGGCATGCTAATTACATTGCCGGTTGCGAAATTGCATTATCTCTTATAGTTTCCGAGATATGGACTATCAATAATTTACACCTTAGGTTCTGCTTCTAACTTGGGCCCAAATTGTAAAATGGTCTTATCTATTGGCGATTTCGTTCCAATTCACATTCCAAGTAATATTCGGCATGCTAATTACATTGCCGGTTGCCAAATTGCATTATCTCTTATAGTTTCCGAGATATGGACTATCGATAATTTACACCTTAGGCTCTGCTTCTAACTTGGGCCCAAATTGTAAAATGGCCTTATCTATTGGCGATTTCGTCCCAATTCACATTCCAAGTAATATTCGGCATGCTAATTACATTGCCGGTTGCGAAATTGCATTATCTCTTATAGTTTCAGAGATATGGACTATCGATAATTTACACCTTAGGCTCTGCTTCTAACTTGGGCCCAAATTGTAAAATGGTCTTATCTATTGGCAATTTCGTTCCAATTCACATTCCAAGTAATATTCGGCATGCTAATTACATTGCCGGTTGCCAAATTGCATTATCTCTTATAGTTTCCGAGATATGGACTATCGATAATTTACACCTTAGGCTCTGCTTCTAACTTGGGCCCAAATTGTAAAATGGTCTTATCTATTGGCGATTTCGTTCCAATTCACATTCCAAGTAATATTCGGCATGCTAATTACATTGCCGGTTGCCAAATTGCATTAACTCTTATAGTTTCCGAGATATGGACTATCGATAATTTACACCTTAGGCTCTGCTTCTAACTTGGGCCCAAATAGTAAAATGGTCATATCTATTGGCGATTTCGTTCCAATTCACATTCCAAGTAATATTCGGCATGCTAATTACATTGCCGGTTGCCAAATTGCATTATCTCTTATAGTTTCCGAGATATGGACTATCGATAATTTACACCATAGGCTCTGCTTCTAACTTGGGCCCAAATTGTAAAATGGCCTTATCTATTGGCGATTTCGTTCCAATTCACATTCCAAGTAATATTCGGCATGCTAATTACATTGCCGGTTGCCAAATTGCATTATCTCTTATAGTTTCCGAGTTATGGACTATCGATAATTTACACCTTAGGCTCTGCTTCTAACTTGGGCCCAAATTGCAAAATGGTCTTATCTATTGGCGATTTCGTTCCAATTCACATTCCAAGTAATATTCGGCATGCTAATTACATTGCCGGTTGCCAAATTGCATTATCTCTTATAGTTTCCGAGATATGGACTATCGATAATTTACACCTTAGGCTCTGCTTCCAACTTGGGCCCAAATTGTAAAATGGTCTTATCTATTGGCGATTTCGTTCCAATTCACATTCCAAGTAATATTCGGCATGCTAATTACATTGCCGGTTGCCAAATTGAATTATCTCTTATAGTTTCCGAGATATGGACTATCGATAATTTACACCTTAGGCTCTGCTTCTAACTTGGGCCCAAATTGTAAAATGGTCTTACCTATTGGCGATTTCGTTCCAATTCACATTCCAAGTAATATTCGGCATGCTAATTACATTGCCGGTTGCCAAATTGCATTATCTCTTATAGTTTCCGAGATATGGACTATCGATAATTTACACCTTAGGCTCTGCTTCTAACTTGGGCCCAAATTGTAAAATGGTCTTATCTATTGGCGATTTCGTTCCAATTCACATTCCAAGTAATATTCGGCATGCTAATTACATTGCCGGTTGCCAAATTGCATTATCTCTTATAGTTTCCGAGATATGGACTATCGATAATTTACACCTTAGGCTCTGCTTCTAACTTGGGCCCAAATTGTAAAATGGTCTTATCTATTGGCGATTTCGTCCCAATTCACATTCCAAGTGATATTCGGCATGCTAATTACATTGCCGGTTGCGAAATTGCATTATCTCTTATAGTTTCCGAGATATGGACTATCAATAATTTACACCTTAGGCTCTGCTTCTAACTTGGGCCCAAATTGTAAAATGGTCTTATCTATTGGCGATTTCGTTCCAATTCACATTCCAAGTAATATTCGGCATGCTAATTACATTGCCGGTTGCCAAATTGCATTATCTCTTATAGTTCCCGAGATATGGACTATCGATAATTTACAACTTAGGCTCTGCTTCTAACTTGGGCCCAAATTGTAAAATGGTCTTATCTATTGGCGATTTAGTTGCAATTCACATTCCAAGTAATATTCGGCATGCTAATTACATTGCCGGTTGCCAAATTGCAATATCTCTTATAGTTTCCGAGATATGGACTATCGATAATTTACACCTTAGGCTCTGCTTCTAACTTGGGCCCAAATTGTAAAATGGTCTTATCTATTGGCGATTTCGTTCCAATTCACATTCCAAGTAATATTCGGCATGCTAATTACATTGCCGGTTGCCAAATTGCATTATCTCTTATAGTTTCCGAGATATGGACTATCGATAATTTACACCTTAGGCTCTGCTTCCAACTTGGGCCCAAATTGTAAAATGGTCTTATCTATTGGCGATTTCGTTCCAATTCACATTCCAAGTAATATTCGGCATGCTAATTACATTGCCGGTTGCCAAATTGAATTATCTCTTATAGTTTCCGAGATATGGACTATCGATAATTATACCTTAGGCTCTGCTTCTAACTTGGGCCCAAATTGTAAAATGGTCTTATCTATTGGCGATTTCGTTCCAATTCACATTCCAAGTAATATTCGGCATGCTAATTACATTGCCGGTTGCCAAATTGCATTAACTCTTATAGTTTCCGAGATATGGACTATCGATAATTTACACCTTAGGCTCTGCTTCTAACTTGGGCCCAAATAGTAAAATGGTCATATCTATTGGCGATTTCGTTCCAATTCACATTCCAAGTAATATTCGGCATGCTAATTACATTGCCGGTTGCCAAATTGCATTATCTCTTATAGTTTCCGAGATATGGACTATCGATAATTTACACCATAGGCTCTGCTTCTAACTTGGGCCCAAATTGTAAAATGGTCTTATCTATTGGCGATTTCGTTCCAATTCACATTCCAAGTAATATTCGGCATGCTAATTACATTGCCGGTTGCCAAATTGCATTATCTCTTATAGTTTCCGAGATATGGACTATCGATAATTTACACCTTAGGCTCTGCTTCTAACTTGGGCCCAAATTGTAAAATGGGCTTATCTATTGGCGATTTCGTCCCAATTCACATTCCAAGTGATATTCGGCATGCTAATTACATTGCCGGTTGCGAAATTGCATTATCTCTTATAGTTTCCGAGATATGGACTATCAATAATTTACACCTTAGGCTCTGCTTCTAACTTGGGCCCAAATTGTAAAATGGTCTTATCTATTGGCGATTTCGTTCCAATTCACATTCCAAGTAATATTCGGCATGCTAATTACATTGCCGGTTGCCAAATTGCATTATCTCTTATAGTTCCCGAGATATGGACTATCGATAATTTACACCTTAGGCTCTGCTTCTAACTTGGGCCCAAATTGTAAAATGGTCTTATCTATTGGCGATTTAGTTGCAATTCACATTCCAAGTAATATTCGGCATGCTAATTACATTGCCGGTTGCCAAATTGCAATATCTTTTATAGTTACCGAGATATGGACTATCGATAATTTACACCTTAGGCTCTGCTTCTAACTTGGGCCCAAATTGTAAAATGGTCTTATCTATTGGCGATTTCGTTCCAATTCACATTCCAAGTAATATTCGGCATGTTAATTACACTGCCGGTTGCCAAATTGCATTATCTCTTATAGTTTCCGAGATATGGACTATCGATAATTTACACCTTAGGCTCTGCTTCCAACTTGGGCCCAAATTGTAAAATGGTCTTATCTATTGGCGATTTCGTTCCAATTCACATTCCAAGTAATATTCGGCATGCTAATTACATTGCCGGTTGCCAAATTGAATTATCTCTTATAGTTTCCGAGATATGGACTATCGATAATTTACACCTTAGGCTCTGCTTCTAACTTGGGCCCAAATTGTAAAATGGTCTTACCTATTGGCGATTTCGTTCCAATTCACATTCCAAGTAATATTCGGCATGCTAATTACATTGCCGGTTGCCAAATTGCATTATCTCTTATAGTTTCCGAGATATGGACTATCGATAATTTACACCTTAGGCTCTGCTTCTAACTTGGGCCCAAATTGTAAAATGGTCTTATCTATTGGCGATTTCGTTCCCATTCACATTCCAAGTAATATTCGGCATGCTAATTACATTGCCGGTTGCCAAATTGCATTATCTCTTATAGTTTCCGAGATATGGACTATCGATAATTTACACCTTAGGCTCTGCTTCTAACTTGGGCCCAAATTGTAAAATGGTCTTATCTATTGGCGATTTCGTCCCAATTCACATTCCAAGTGATATTAGGCATGCTAATTACATTGCCGGTTGCGAAATTGCATTATCTCTTATAGTTTCCGAGATATGGACTATCAATAATTTACACCTTAGGCTCTGCTTCTAACTTGGGCCCAAATTGTAAAATGGTCTTATCTATTGGGGATTTCGTTCCAATTCACATTCCAAGTAATATTCGGCATGCTAATTACATTGCCGGTTGCCAAATTGCATTATCTCTTATAGTTCCCGAGATATGGACTATCGATAAATTACACCTTAGGCTCTGCTTCTAACTTGGGCCCAAATTGTAAAATGGTCTTATCTATTGGCGATTTAGTTGCAATTCACATTCCAAGTAATATTCGGCATGCTAATTACATTGCCGGTGGCCAAATTGCATTATCTCTTATAGTTTCCGAGATATGGACTATCGATAATTTACACCTTAGGCTCTGCTTCTAACTTGGGCCCAAATTGTAAAATGGTCTTATCTATTGGCGATTTCGTTCCAATTCACATTCCAAGTAATATTCGGCATGCTAATTACATTGCCGGTTGCCAAATTGCATTATCTCTTATAGTTTCCGAGATATGGACTATCGATAATTTACACCTTAGGCTCTGCTTCTAACTTGGGCCCAAATTGTAAAATGGTCTTATCTATTAGCGATTTCGTTCCAATTCACACTCCAAGTAATATTCGGCATGCTAATTACATTGCCGGTTGCGAAATTGCATTATCTCTTATAGTTTCCGAGATATGGACTATCGATAATTTACACCTTAGGCTCTGCTTCTAACTTGGGCCCAAATTGTAAAATGGTCTTATCTATTGGCGATTTCGTTCCAATTTACATTCCAAGTAATATTCGGCATGCTAATTACATTGCCGGTTGCCAAATTGCATTATCTCTTATAGTTTCCGAGATATGGACTATCGATAATTTACACCTTAGGCTCTGCTTCTAACTTGGGCCCAAATTGTAAAATGGTCTTATCTATTGGCGATTTCGTTCCAATTCACATTCCAAGTAATATTCGGCATGCTAATTACATTGCCTGTTGCCATATTGCATTATCTCTTATAGTTTCCGAGATATGGACTATCGATAATTTACACCTTAGGCTCTGCTTCTAACTTGGGCCCAAATTGTAAAATGGTCTTATCTATTGGCGATTTCGTCCCAATTCACATTCCAAGTGATATTCGGCATGCTAATTACATTGCCGGTTGCGAAATTGCATTATCTCTTATAGTTTCCGAGATATGGACTATCGATAATTTACACCTTAGGCTCTGCTTCCAACTTGGGCCCAAATTGTAAAATGGTCTTATCTATTGGCGATTTCGTTCCAATTCACATTCCAAGTAATATTCGGCATGCTAATTACATTGCCGGTTGCCAAATTGAATTATCTCTTATAGTTTCCGAGATATGGACTATCGATAATTTACACCTTAGGCTCTGCTTCTAACTTGGGCCCAAATTGTAAAATGGTCTTACCTATTGGCGATTTCGTTCCAATTCACATTCCAAGTAATATTCGGCATGCTAATTACATTGCCGGTTGCCAAATTGCATTATCTCTTATAGTTTCCGAGATATGGACTATCGATAATTTACACCTTAGGCTCTGCTTCTAACTTGGGCCCAAATTGTAAAATGGTCTTATCTATTGGCGATTTCGTTCCAATTCACATTCCAAGTAATATTCGGCATGCTAATTACATTGCCGGTTGCCAAATTGCATTATCTCTTATAGTTTCCGAGATATGGACTATCGATAATTTACACCTTAGGCTCTGCTTCTAACTTGGGCCCAAATTGTAAAATGGTCTTATCTATTGGCGATTTCGTCCCAATTCACATTCCAAGTGATATTCGGCATGCTAATTACATTGCCGGTTGCGATATTGCATTATCTCTTATAGTTTCCGAGATATGGACTATCCATAATTTACACCTTAGGCTCTGCTTCTAACTTGGGCCCAAATTGTAAAATGGTCTTATCTATTGGCGATTTCGTTCCAATTCACATTCCAAGTAATATTCGGCATGCTAGTTACATTGCCGGTTGCCAAATTGCATTATCTCTTATAGTTTCCGAGATACGGACTATCGATTATTTACACCATAGGCTCTGCTTCTAACTTGGGCCCAAATTGTAAAATGGTCTTATCTATTGGCGATTTCGTTCCAATTCACATTCCAAGTAATATTCGGCATGCTAATTACATTGCCGGTTGCCAAATTGCATTATCTCTTATAGTTTCCGAGATATGGACTATCGATAATTTACACCTTAGGCTCTGCTTCTAACTTGCTCCCAAATTGTAAAATGGTCTTATCTATTGGCGATTTCGTTCCAATTCACATTCCAAGTAATATTCGGCATGCTAATTACATTGCCGGTTGCCAAATTGCATTATCTCTTATAGTTTCCGAGATATGGACTATCGATAATTTACACCTTAGGCTCTGCTTCTCACTTGGGCCCAAATTGTAAAATGGTCTTATCTATTGGCGATTTCGTTCCAATTCACACTCCTAGTAATATTCGGCATGCTAATTACATTGCCGGTTGCGAAATTGCATTATCTCTTATAGTTTCCGAGATATGGACTATCAATAATTTACACCTTAGGCTCTGCTTCTAACTTGGGCCCAAATTGTAAAATGGTCTTATCTATTGGCGATTTCGTTCCAATTCACATTCCAAGTAATATTCGGCATGCTAATTACATTGCCGGTTGCCAAATTGCATTATTTCTTATAGTTTCCGAGATATGGACTATCGATAATTTACACCTTAGGCTCTCCTTCTAACTTGGGCCCAAATTGTAAAATGGCCTTATCTATTGGCGATTTCGTCCCAATTCACATTCCAAGTAATATTCGGCATGCTAATTACATTGCCGGTTGCGAAATTGCATTATCTCTTATAGTTTCAGAGATATGGACTATCGATAATTTACACCATAGGCTCTGCTTCTAACTTGGGCCCAAATTGTAAAATGGCCTTATCTATTGGCGATTTCGTTCCAATTCACATTCCAAGTAATATTCGGCATGCTAATTACATTGCCGGTTGCCAAATTGCATTATCTCTTATAGTTTCCGAGTTATGGACTATCGATAATTTACACCTTAGGCTCTGCTTCTAACTTGGGCCCAAATTGTAAAATGGCCTTATCTATTGGCGATTTCGTCCCAATTCACATTCCAAGTGATATTCGGCATGCTAATTACATTGCCGGTTGCGAAATTGCATTATCTCTTATAGTTTCCGAGATATGGACTATCAATAATTTACACCTTAGGCTCTGCTTCTAACTTGGGCCCAAATTGTAAAATGGTCTTATCTATTGGCGATTTCGTTCCAATTCACATTCCAAGTAATATTCGGCATGCTAATTACATTGCCGGTTGCCAAATTGCATTATCTCTTATAGTTAACGAGATATGGACTATCGATAATTTACACCTTAGGCTCTGCTTCTAACTTGGGCCCAAATTGTAAAATGGTCTTATCTATTGGCGATTTAGTTGCAATTCACATTCCAAGTAATATTCGGCATGCTAATTACATTGCCGGTTGCCAAATTGCATTATCTCTTATAGTTTCCGAGATATGGACTATCGATAATTTACACCTTAGGCTCTGCTTCTAACTTGGGACCAAATTGTAAAATGGTCTTATCTATTGGCGATTTCGTTCCAATTCACATTCCAAGTAATATTCGGCATGCTAATTACATTGCCGGTTGCCAAATTGCATTATCTCTTATAGTTTCCGAGATATGGACTATCGATAATTTACACCTTAGGCTCTGCTTCCAACTTGGGCCCAAATTGTAAAATGGTCTTATCTATTGGCGATTTCGTTCCAATTCACATTCCAAGTAATATTCGGCATGCTAATTACATTGCCGGTTGCCAAATTGAATTATCTCTTATAGTTTCCGAGATATGGACTATCGATAATTTACACCTTAGGCTCTGCTTCTAACTTGGGCCCAAATTGTAAAATGGTCTTACCTATTGGCGATTTCGTTCCAATTCACATTCCAAGTAATATTCGGCATGCTAATTACATTGCCGGTTGCCAAATTGCATTATCTCTTATAGTTTCCGAGATATGGACTATCGATAATTTACACCTTAGGCTCTGCTTCTAACTTGGGCCCAAATTGTAAAATGGTCTTATCTATTGGCGATTTCGTTCCAATTCACATTCCAAGTAATATTCGGCATGCTAATTACATTGCCGGTTGCCAAATTGCATTATCTCTTATAGTTTCCGAGATATGGACTATCGATAATTTACACCTTAGGCTCTGCTTCCAACTTGGGCCCAAATTGTAAAATGGTCTTATCTATTGGCGATTTCGTTCCAATTCACATTCCAAGTAATATTCGGCATGCTAATTACATTGCCGGTTGCCAAATTGAATTATCTCTTATAGTTTCCGAGATATGGACTATCGATAATTTACACCTTAGGCTCTGCTTCTAACTTGGGCCCAAATTGTAAAATGGTCTTACCTATTGGCGATTTCGTTCCAATTCACATTCCAAGTAATATTCGGCATGCTAATTACATTGCCGGTTGCCAAATTGCATTATCTCTTATAGTTTCCGAGATATGGACTATCGATAATTTACACCTTAGGCTCTGCTTCTAACTTGGGCCCAAATTGTAAAATGGTCTTATCTATTGGCGATTTCGTTCCAATTCACATTCCAAGTAATATTCGGCATGCTAATTACATTGCCGGTTGCCAAATTGCATTATCTCTTATAGTTTCCGAGATATGGACTATCGATAATTTACACCTTAGGCTCTGCTTCTAACTTGGGCCCAAATTGTAAAATGGTCTTATCTATTGGCGATTTCGTCCCAATTCACATTCCAAGTGATATTCGGCATGCAAATTACATTGCCGGTTGCGAAATTGCATTATCTCTTATAGTTTCCGAGATATGGACTATCAATAATTTACACCTTAGGCTCTGCTTCTAACTTGGGCCCAAATTGTAAAATGGTCTTATCTATTGGCGATTTCGTTCCAATTCACATTCCAAGTAATATTCGGCATGCTAATTACATTGCCGGTTGCCAAATTGCATTATCTCTTATAGTTCCCGAGATATGGACTATCGATAATTTACACCTTAGGCTCTGCTTCTAACTTGGGCCCAAATTGTAAAATGGTCTTATCTATTGGCGATTTAGTTGCAATTCACATTCCAAGTAATATTCGGCATGCTAATTACATTGCCGGTTGCCAAATTGCATTATCTCTTATAGTTTCCGAGATATGGACTATCGATAATTTACACCTTAGGCTCTGCTTCTAACTTGGGCCCAAATTGTAAAATGGTCTTATCTATTGGCGATTTCGTTCCAATTCACATTCCAAGTAATATTCGGCATGCTAATTACATTGCCGGTTGCCAAAATCATTATCTCTTATAGTTTCCGAGATATGGACTATCGATAATTTACACCTTAGGCTCTGCTTCTAACTTGGGCCCAAATTGTAAAATGGTCTTATCTATTGGCGATTTCGTTCCAATTCACACTCCAAGTAATATTCGGCATGCTAATTACATTGCCGGTTGCGAAATTGCATTATCTCTTATAGTTTCCGAGATATGGACTATCGATAATTTACACCTTAGGCTCTGCTTCTAACTTGGGCCCAAATTGTAAAATGGTCTTATCTATTGGCGATTTCGTTCCAATTCACATTCCAAGTAATATTCGGCATGCTAATTACATTGCCGGTTGCCAAATTGCATTATCTCTTATAGTTTCCGAGATATGGACTATCGATAATTTACACCTTAGGCTCTGCTTCTAACTTGGGCCCAAATTGTAAAATGGTCTTATCTATTGGCGATTTCGTTCCAATTCACATTCCAAGTAATATTCGGCATGCTAATTACATTGCCGGTTGCCATATTGCATTATCTCTTATAGTTTCCGAGATATGGACTATCGATAATTTACACCTTAGGCTCTGCTTCTAACTTGGGCCCAAATTGTAAAATGGTCTTATCTATTGGCGATTTCGTCCCAATTCACATTCCAAGTGATATTCGGCATGCTAATTACATTGCCGGTTGCGAAATTGCATTATCTCTTATAGTTTCCGAGATATGGACTATCAATAATTTACACCTTAGGCTCTGCTTCTAACTTGGGCCCAAATTGTAAAATGGTCTTATCTATTGGCGATTTCGTTCCAATTCACACTCCAAGTAATATTCGGCATGCTAATTACATTGCCGGTTGCCAAATTGCATTATCTCTTATAGTTTCCGAGATATGGACTATCGATAATTTACACATTAGGCTCTGCTTCTAACTTGGGCCCAAATTGTAAAATGGTCTTATCTATTGGCGATTTCGTTCCAATTCACATTCCAAGTAATATTCGGCATGCTAATTACATTGCCGGTTGCCAAATTGCATTATCTCTTATAGTTTCCGAGATATGGACTATCGATAATTTACACCTTAGGCTCTGCTTCTAACTTGGGCCCAAATTGTAAAATGGTCTTATCTATTGGCGATTTCGTTCCAATTCACATTCCAAGTAATATTCGGCATGCTAATTACATTGCTGGTTGCCAAATTGCATTATCTCTTATAGTTTCCGAGATATGGACTATCGATAATTTACACCATAGGCTCTGCTTCTAACTTGGGCCCAAATTGTAAAATGGTCTTATCTATTGGCGATTTCGTTCCAATTCACATTCCAAGTAATATTCGGCATGCTAATTACATTGCCGGTTGCCAAATTGCATTATCTCTTATGGTTTCCGAGATATGGACTATCGATAATTTACACCTTAGGCTCTGCTTCTAACTTGCTCCCAAATTGTAAAATGGTCTTATCTATTGGCGATTTCGTTCCAATTCACATTCCAAGTAATATTCGGCATGCTAATTACATTGCCGGTTGCCAAATTGCATTATCTCTTATAGTTTCCGAGATATGGACTATCGATAATTTACACCTTAGGCTCTGCTTCTAACTTGGGCCCAAATTGTAAAATGGTCTTATCTATTGGCGATTTCGTTCCAATTCACATTTCAAGTAATATTCGGCATGCTAATTACATTGCCGGTTGCCAAATTGCATTATCTCTTATAGTTACCGAGATATGGACTATCGATAATTTACACCATAGGCTCTGCTTCTAACTTGGGCCCAAATTGTAAAATGGTCTTATCTATTGGCGATTTCGTTCCAATTCACATTCCTAGTAATATTGGGCATGCTAATTACATTTCCGGTTGCCAAATTGCATTATCTCTTATAGTTTCCGAGATATGGACTATCGATAATTTACACCTTAGGCTCTGCTTCTAACTTGCTCCCAAATTGTAAAATGGTCTTATCTATTGGCGATTTCGTTCCAATTCACATTCCAAGTAATATTCGGCATGCTAATTACATTGCCGGTTGCCAAATTGCATTATCTCTTATAGTTTCCGAGATATGGACTATCGATAATTTACACCTTAGGCTTTGCTTCTAACTTGGGCCCAAATTGTAAAATGGTCTTATCTATTTTCGATTTCGTTCCAATTCACATTCCAAGTAATATTCGGCATGCTAATTTCATTGCCGGTTGCCAAATTGCATTATCTCTTATAGTTTCCGAGATATGGACTATCGATAATTTACACCTTAGGCTCTGCTTCTAACTTGGGCCCAAAGTGTAAAATGGTCTTATCTATTGGCGATTTCGTTCCAATTCACATTCCAAGTAATATTCGGCATGCTAATTACATTGCCGGTTGCGAAATTGCATTATCTCTTATAGTTTCCGAGATATGGACTATCGATAATTTACACCTTAGGCTCTGCTTCTAACTTGGGCCCAAATTGTAAAATGGTCTTATCTATTGGCGATTTCGTTCCAATTCACGTTCCAAGTAATATTCGGCATGCTAATTACATTGCCGGTTGCCAAATTGCATTATCTCTTATAGTTTCCGAGATATGGACTATCGATTATTTACACCTTAGGCTCTGCTTCTAACTTGGGCCCAAATTGTAAAATGGTCTTATCTATTGGCGATTTCGTTCCAATTCACATTCCAAGTAATATTCGGCATGGTAATTACATTGCCGGTTGCCAAATTGCATTATCTCTTATAGTTTCCGAGATATGGACTATCGATAATTTACACCTTAGGCTCTGCTTCTAACTTGGGCCCAAATTGTAAAATGGTCTTATCTATTGGCGATTTCGTTCCAATTCACATTCCAAGTAATATTCGGCATGCTAATTACATTGCCGGTTGCCAAATTGCATTATCTCTTATAGTTTCCGAGATATGGATTATCGATAATTTACACCTTAGGCTCTGCTTCTAACTTGGGCCCAAATTGTAAAATGGCCTTATCTATTGGCGATTTCGTCCCAATTCACATTCCAAGTAATATTCGGCATGCTAATTACATTGCCGGTTGCGAAATTGCATTATCTCTTATAGTTTCAGAGATATGGACTATCGATAATTTACACCTTAGGCTCTGCTTCTAACTTGGGCCCAAATTGTAAAATGGTCTTATCTATTGGCGATTTCGTTCCAATTCACATTCCAAGTAATATTCGGCATGCTAATTACATTGCCGGTTGCCAAATTGCATTAACTCTTATAGTTTCCGAGATATGGACTATCGATAATTTACACCTTAGGCTCTGCTTCTAACTTGGGCCCAAATTGTAAAATGGTCTTATCTATTGGCGATTTCGTTCCAATTCACATTCCAAGTAATATTCGGCATGCTAATTACATTGCCGGTTGCCAAATTGCATTATCTCTTATAGTTTCCGAGATATGGACTATCGATAATTTACACCATAGGCTCTGCTTCTAACTTGGGCCCAAATTGTAAAATGGTCTTATCTATTGGCGATTTCGTTCCAATTCACATTCCAAGTAATATTCGGCATGCTAATTACATTGCCGGTTGCCAAATTGCATTATCTCTTATAGTTTCCGAGATATGGACTATCGATAATTTACACCTTAGGCTCTGCTTCTAACTTGGGCCCAAATTGTAAAATGGTCTTATCTATTGGCGATTTCGTTCCAATTCACATTCCAAGTAATATTCGGCATGCTAATTACATTGCCGGTTGCCAAATTGCATTATCTCTTATAGTTTCCGAGATATGGACTATCGATAATTTACACCTTTGGCTCTGCTTCTAACTTGGGCCCAAATTGTAAAATGGTCTTATCTATTGGCGATTTCGTTCCAATTCACATTACAAGTAATATTCGGCATGCTAATTACATTGCCGGTTGCCAAATTGAATTATCTCTTATAGTTTCCGAGATATGGACTATCGATAATTTACACCTTAGGCTCTGCTTCTAACTTGGGCCCAAATTGTAAAATGGTCTTACCTATTGGCGATTTCGTTCCAATTCACATTCCAAGTAATATTCGGCATGCTAATTACATTGCCGGTTGCCAAATTGCATTATCTCTTATAGTTTCCGAGATATGGACTATCGTTAATTTACACCTTAGGCTCTGCTTCTAACTTGGGCCCAAATTGTAAAATGGTCTTATCTATTGGCGATTTCGTTCCAATTCACATTCCAAGTAATATTCGGCATGCTAATTACATTGCCGGTTGCCAAATTGCATTATCTCTTATAGTTTCCGAGATATGGACTATCGATAATTTACACCTTAGGCTCTGCTTCTAACTTGGGCCCAAATTGTAAAATGGTCTTATCTATTGGCGATTTCGTCCCAATTCACATTCCAAGTGATATTCGGCATGCTAATTACATTGCCGGTTGCGAAATTGCATTATCTCTTATAGTTTCCGAGATATGGACTATCGATAATTAACACCTTAGGCTCTGCTTCTAACTTGGGCCCAAATTGTAAAATGGTCTTATCTATTGGCGATTTCGTTCCAATTCACATTCCAAGTAATATTCGGCATGCTAATTACATTGCCGGTTGCCATATTGCATTATCTCTTATAGTTTCCGAGATATGGACTATCGATAATTTACACCTTAGGCTCTGCTTCTAAATTGGGCCCAAATTGTAAAATGGTCTTATCTATTGGCGATTTCGTTCCAATTCACATTACAAGTAATATTCGGCATGCTAATTACATTGCCGGTTGCCAAATTGAATTATCTCTTATAGTTTCCGAGATATGGACTATCGATAATTTACACCTTAGGCTCTGCTTCTAACTTGGGCCCAAATAGTAAAATGGTCATATCTATTGGCGATTTCGTTCCAATTCACATTCCAAGTAATATTCGGCATGCTAATTACATTGCCGGTTGCCAAATTGCATTATCTCTTATAGTTTCCGAGATATGGACTATCGATAATTTACACCATAGGCTCTGCTTCTAACTTGGGCCCAAATTGTAAAATGGCCTTATCTATTGGCGATTTCGTTCCAATTCACATTCCAAGTAATATTCGGCATGCTAATTACATTGCCGGTTGCCAAATTGCATTATCTCTTATAGTTTCCGAGTTATGGACTATCGATAATTTACACCTTAGGCTCTGCTTCTAACTTGGGCCCAAATTGCAAAATGGTCTTATCTATTGGCGATTTCGTTCCAATTCACATTCCAAGTAATATTCGGCATACTAATTACATTGCCGGTTGCCAAATTGCATTATCTCTTATAGTTTCCGAGATATGGACTATCGATAATTTACACCTTAGGCTCTGCTTCCAACTTGGGCCCAAATTGTAAAATGGTCTTATCTATTGGCGATTTCGTTCCAATTCACATTCCAAGTAATATTCGGCATGCTAATTACATTGCCGGTTGCCAAATTGAATTATCTCTTATAGTTTCCGAGGTATGGACTATCGATAATTTACACCTTAGGCTCTGCTTCTAACTTGGGCCCAAATTGTAAAATGGTCTTACCTATTGGCGATTTCGTTCCAATTCACATTCCAAGTAATATTCGGCATGCTAATTACATTGCCAGTTGCCAAATTGCATTATCTCTTATAGTTTCCGAGATATGGACTATCGATAATTTACACCTTAGGCTCTGCTTCTAACTTGGGCCCAAATTGTAAAATGGTCTTATCTATTGGCGATTTCGTTCCAATTCACATTCCAAGTAATATTCGGCATGCTAATTACATTGCCGGTTGCCAAATTGCATTATCTCTTATAGTTTCCGAGATATGGACTATCGATAATTTACACCTTAGGCTCTGCTTCTAACTTGGGCCCAAATTGTAAAATGGTCTTATCTATTGGCGATTTCGTCCCAATTCACATTCCAAGTAATATTCGGCATGCTAATTACATTGCCGGTTGCCAAATTGCAATATCTCTTATAGTTCCCGAGATATGGACTATCGATAATTTACACCTTAGGCTCTGCTTCTAACTTGGGCCCAAATTGTAAAATGGTCTTATCTATTGGCGATTTCGTTCCAATTCACATTCCAAGTAATATTCGGCATGCTAATTACATTGCCGGTTGCCAAATTGCATTATCTCTTATAGTTCCCGAGATATGGACTATCGATAATTTACACCTTAGGCTCTGCTTCTAACTTGGGCCCAAATTGTAAAATGGTCTTATCTATTGGCGATTTAGTTGCAATTCACATTCCAAGTAATATTCGGCATGCTAATTACATTGCCGGTTGCCAAATTGCAATATCTCTTATAGTTTCCGAGATATGGACTATCGATAATTTACACCTTAGGCTCTGCTTCTAACTTGGGCCCAAATTGTAAAATGGTCTTATCTATTGGCGATTTCGTTCCAATTCACATTCCAAGTAATATTCGGCATGCTAATTACATTGCCGGTTGCCAAATTGCATTATCTCTTATAGTTTCCGAGATATGGACTATCGATAATTTACACCTTAGGCTCTGCTTCCAACTTGGGCCCAAATTGTAAAATGGTCTTATCTATTGGCGATTTCGTTCCAATTCACATTCCAAGTAATATTCGGCATGCTAATTACATTGCCGGTTGCCAAATTGAATTATCTCTTATAGTTTCCGAGATATGGACTATCGATAATTTACACCTTAGGCTCTGCTTCTAACTTGGGCCCAAATTGTAAAATGGTCTTATCTATTGGCGATTTCGTTCCAATTCACATTCCAAGTAATATTCGGCATGCTAATTACATTGCCGGTTGCCAAATTGCATTAACTCTTATAGTTTCCGAGATATGGACTATCGATAATTTACACCTTAGGCTCTGCTTCTAACTTGGGCCCAAATAGTAAAATGGTCATATCTATTGGCGATTTCGTTCCAATTCACATTCCAAGTAATATTCGGCATGCTAATTACATTGCCGGTTGCCAAATTGCATTATCTCTTATAGTTTCCGAGATATGGACTATCGATAATTTACACCATAGGCTCTGCTTCTAACTTGGGCCCAAATTGCAAAATGGTCTTATCTATTGGCGATTTCGTTCCAATTCACATTCCAAGTAATATTCGGCATGCTAATTACATTGCCGGTTGCCAAATTGCATTATCTCTTATAGTTTCCGAGATATGGACTATCGATAATTTACACCTTAGGCTCTGCTTCTAACTTGGGCCCAAATTGTAAAATGGGCTTATCTATTGGCGATTTCGTCCCAATTCACATTCCAAGTAATATTCGGCATGCTAATTACATTGCCGGTTGCCAAATTGCAATATCTCTTATAGTTTCCGAGATATGGACTATCGATAATTTACACCTTAGGCTCTGCTTCTAACTTGGGCCCAAATTGTAAAATGGTCTTATCTATTGGCGATTTCGTTCCAATTCACATTCCAAGTAATATTCGGCATGCTAATTACATTGCCGGTTGCCAAATTGCATTATCTCTTATAGTTCCCGAGATATGGACTATCGATAATTTACACCTTAGGCTCTGCTTCTAACTTGGGCCCAAATTGTAAAATGGTCTTATCTATTGGCGATTTAGTTGCAATTCACATTCCAAGTAATATTCGGCATGCTAATTACATTGCCGGTTGCCAAATTGCAATATCTCTTATAGTTTCCGAGATATGGACTATCGATAATTTACACCTTAGGCTCTGCTTCTAACTTGGGCCCAAATTGTAAAATGGTCTTATCTATTGGCGATTTCGTTCCAATTCACATTCCAAGTAATATTCGGCATGCTAATTACATTGCCGGTTGCCAAATTGCATTATCTCTTATAGTTTCCGAGATATGGACTATCGATAATTTACACCTTAGGCTCTGCTTCCAACTTGGGCCCAAATTGTAAAATGGTCTTATCTATTGGCGATTTCGTTCCAATTCACATTCCAAGTAATATTCGGCATGCTAATTACATTGCCGGTTGCCAAATTGAATTATCTCTTATAGTTTCCGAGATATGGACTATCGATAATTTACACCTTAGGCTCTGCTTCTAACTTGGGCCCAAATTGTAAAATGGTCTTATCTATTGGCGATTTCGTTCCAATTCACATTCCAAGTAATATTCGGCATGCTAATTACATTGCCGGTTGCCAAATTGCATTAACTCTTATAGTTTCCGAGATATGGACTATCGATAATTTACACCTTAGGCTCTGCTTCTAACTTGGGCCCAAATAGTAAAATGGTCATATCTATTGGCGATTTCGTTCCAATTCACATTCCAAGTAATATTCGGCATGCTAATTACATTGCCGGTTGCCAAATTGCATTATCTCTTATAGTTTCCGAGATATGGACTATCGATAATTTACACCATAGGCTCTGCTTCTAACTTGGGCCCAAATTGCAAAATGGTCTTATCTATTGGCGATTTCGTTCCAATTCACATTCCAAGTAATATTCGGCATGCTAATTACATTGCCGGTTGCCAAATTGCATTATCTCTTATAGTTTCCGAGATATGGACTATCGATAATTTACACCTTAGGCTCTGCTTCTAACTTGGGCCCAAATTGTAAAATGGGCTTATCTATTGGCGATTTCGTCCCAATTCACATTCCAAGTGATATTCGGCATGCTAATTACATTGCCGGTTGCGAAATTGCATTATCTCTTATAGTTTCCGAGATATGGACTATCAATAATTTACACCTTAGGCTCTGCTTCTAACTTGGGCCCAAATTGTAAAATGGTCTTATCTATTGGCGATTTCGTTCCAATTCACATTCCAAGTAATATTCGGCATGCTAATTACATTGCCGGTTGCCAAATTGCATTATCTCTTATAGTTCCCGAGATATCGACTATCGATAATTTACACCTTAGGCTCTGCTTCTAACTTGGGCCCAAATTGTAAAATGGTCTTATCTATTGGCGATTTAGTTGCAATTCACATTCCAAGTAATATTCGGCATGCTAATTACATTGCCGGTTGCCAAATTGCAATATCTCTTATAGTTACCGAGATATGGACTATCGATAATTTACACCTTAGGCTCTGCTTCTAACTTGGGCCCAAATTGTAAAATGGTCTTATCTATTGGCGATTTCGTTCCAATTCACATTCCAAGTAATATTCGGCATGTTAATTACATTGCCGGTTGCCAAATTGCATTATCTCTTATAGTTTCCGAGATATGGACTATCGATAATTTACACCTTAGGCTCTGCTTCCAACTTGGGCCCAAATTGTAAAATGGTCTTATCTATTGGCGATTTCGTTCCAATTCACATTCCAAGTAATATTCGGCATGCTAATTACATTGCCGGTTGCCAAATTGAATTATCTCTTATAGTTTCCGAGATATGGACTATCGATAATTTACACCTTAGGCTCTGCTTCTAACTTGGGCCCAAATTGTAAAATGGTCTTACCTATTGGCGATTTCGTTCCAATTCACATTCCAAGTAATATTCGGCATGCTAATTACATTGCCGGTTGCCAAATTGCATTATCTCTTATAGTTTCCGAGATATGGACTATCGATAATTTACACCTTAGGCTCTGCTTCTAACTTGGGCCCAAATTGTAAAATGGTCTTATCTATTGGCGATTTAGTTGCAATTCACATTCCAAGTAATATTCGGCATGCTAATTACATTGCCGGTTGCCAAATTGCAATATCTCTTATAGTTACCGAGATATGGACTATCGATAATTTACACCTTAGGCTCTGCTTCTAACTTGGGCCCAAATTGTAAAATGGTCTTATCTATTGGCGATTTAGTTGCAATTCACATTCCAAGTAATATTCGGCATGCTAATTACATTGCCGGTTGCCAAATTGCAATATCTCTTATAGTTACCGAGATATGGACTATCGATAATTTACACCTTAGGCTCTGCTTCTAACTTGGGCCCAAATTGTAAAATGGTCTTATCTATTGGCGATTTCGTTCCAATTCACATTCCAAGTAATATTCGGCATGTTAATTACATTGCCGGTTGCCAAATTGCATTATCTCTTATAGTTTCCGAGATATGGACTATCGATAATTTACACCTTAGGCAACTTGGGCCCAAATTGTAAAATGGTCTTATCTATTGGCGATTTCGTTCCAATTCACATTCCAAGTAATATTCGGCATGCTAATTACATTGCCGGTTGCCAAATTGAATTATCTCTTATAGTTTCCGAGATATGGACTATCGATAATTTACACCTTAGGCTCTGCTTCTAACTTGGGCCCAAATTGTAAAATGGTCTTACCTATTGGCGATTTCGTTCCAATTCACATTCCAAGTAATATTCGGCATGCTAATTACATTGCCGGTTGCCAAATTGCATTATCTCTTATAGTTTCCGAGATATGGACTATCGATAATTTACACCTTAGGCTCTGCTTCTAACTTGGGCCCAAATTGTAAAATGGTCTTATCTATTGGCGATTTCGTTCCAATTCACATTCCAAGTAATATTCGGCATGCTAATTACATTGCCGGTTGCCAAATTGCATTATCTCTTATAGTTTCCGAGATATGGACTATCGATAATTTACACCTTAGGCTCTGCTTCTAACTTGGGCCCAAATTGTAAAATGGTCTTATCTATTGGCGATTTCGTCCCAATTCACATTCCAAGTGATATTAGGCATGCTAATTACATTGCCGGTTGCGAAATTGCATTATCTCTTATAGTTTCCGAGATATGGACTATCAATAATTTACACCTTAGGCTCTGCTTCTAACTTGGGCCCAAATTGTAAAATGGTCTTATCTATTGGGGATTTCGTTCCAATTCACATTCCAAGTAATATTCGGCATGCTAATTACATTGCCGGTTGCCAAATTGCATTATCTCTTATAGTTCCCGAGATATGGACTATCGATAAATTACACCTTAGGCTCTGCTTCTAACTTGGGCCCAAATTGTAAAATGGTCTTATCTATTGGCGATTTAGTTGCAATTCACATTCCAAGTAATATTCGGCATGCTAATTACATTGCCGGTGGCCAAATTGCATTATCTCTTATAGTTTCCGAGATATGGACTATCGATAATTTACACCTTAGGCTCTGCTTCTAACTTGGGCCCAAATTGTAAAATGGTCTTATTATTGGCGATTTCGTTCCAATTCACATTCCAAGTAATATTCGGCATGCTAATTACATTGCCGGTTGCCAAATTGCATTATCTCTTATAGTTTCCGAGATATGGACTATCGATAATTTACACCTTAGGCTCTGCTTCTAACTTGGGCCCAAATTGTAAAATGGTCTTATCTATTAGCGATTTCGTTCCAATTCACACTCCAAGTAATATTCGGCATGCTAATTACATTGCCGGATGCGAAATTGCATTATCTCTTATAGTTTCCGAGATATGGACTATCGATAATTTACACCTTAGGCTCTGCTTCTAACTTGGGCCCAAATTGTAAAATGGTCTTATCTATTGGCGATTTCGTTCCAATTCACATTCCAAGTAATATTCGGCATGCTAATTACATTGCCGGTTGCCAAATTGCATTATCTCTTATAGTTTCCGAGATATGGACTATCGATAATTTACACCTTAGGCTCTGCTTCTAACTTGGGCCCAAATTGTAAAATGGTCTTATCTATTGGCGATTTCGTTCCAATTCACATTCCAAGTAACATTCGGCATGCTAATTACATTGCCTGTTGCCATATTGCATTATCTCTTATAGTTTCCGAGATATGGACTATCGATAATTTACACCTTAGGCTCTGCTTCTAACTTGGGCCCAAATTGTAAAATGGTCTTATCTATTGGCGATTTCGTCCCAATTCACATTCCAAGTGATATTCGGCATGCTAATTACATTGCCGGTTGCGAAATTGCATTATCTCTTATAGTTTCCGAGATATGGACTATCGATAATTTACACCTTAGGCTCTGCTTCCAACTTGGGCCCAAATTGTAAAATGGTCTTATCTATTGGCGATTTCGTTCCAATTCACATTCCAAGTAATATTCGGCATGCTAATTACATTGCCGGTTGCCAAATTGAATTATCTCTTATAGTTTCCGAGATATGGACTATCGATAATTTACACCTTAGGCTCTGCTTCTAACTTGGGCCCAAATTGTAAAATGGTCTTACCTATTGGCGATTTCGTTCCAATTCACATTCCAAGTAATATTCGGCATGCTAATTACATTGCCGGTTGCCAAATTGCATTATCTCTTATAGTTTCCGAGATATGGACTATCGATAATTTACACCTTAGGCTCTGCTTCTAACTTGGGCCCAAATTGTAAAATGGTCTTATCTATTGGCGATTTCGTTCCAATTCACATTCCAAGTAATATTCGGCATGCTAATTACATTGCCGGTTGCCAAATTGCATTATCTCTTATAGTTTCCGAGATATGGACTATCGATAATTTACACCTTAGGCTCTGCTTCTAACTTGGGCCCAAATTGTAAAATGGTCTTATCTATTGGCGATTTCGTCCCAATTCACATTCCAAGTGATATTCGGCATGCTAATTACATTGCCGGTTGCGAAATTGCATTATCTCTTATAGTTTCCGAGATATGGACTATCCATAATTTACACCTTAGGCTCTGCTTCTAACTTGGGCCCAAATTGTAAAATGGTCTTATCTATTGGCGATTTCGTTCCAATTCACATTCCAAGTAATATTCGGCATGCTAATTACATTGCCGGTTGCCAAATTGCATTATCTCTTATAGTTCCCGAGATATGGACTATCGATAATTTACACCTTAGGCTCTGCTTCTAACTTGGGCCCAAATTGTAAAATGGTCTTATCTATTGGCGATTTCGTTCCAATTCACATTCCAAGTAATATTCGGCATGCTAATTACATTGCCGGTTGCCAAATTGCATTATCTCTTATAGTTTCCGAGATATGGACTATCGATAATTTACACCTTAGGCTCTGCTTCTAACTTGGGCCCAAATTGTAAAATGGTCTTATCTATTGGCGATTTCGTTCCAATTCACATTCCAAGTAATATTCGGCATGCTAATTACATTGCCGGTTGCCAAATTGCATTATCTCTTATAGTTTCCGAGATACGGACTATCGATTATTTACACCATAGGCTCTGCTTCTAACTTGGGCCCAAATTGTAAAATGGTCTTATCTATTGGCGATTTCGTTCCAATTCACATTCCAAGTAATATTCGGCATGCTAATTACATTGCCGGTTGCCAAATTGCATTATCTCTTATAGTTTCCGAGATATGGACTATCGATAATTTACACCTTAGGCTCTGCTTCTAACTTGCTCCCAAATTGTAAAATGGTCTTATCTATTGGCGATTTCGTTCCAATTCACATTCCAAGTAATATTCGGCATGCTAATTACATTGCCGGTTGCCAAATTGCATTATCTCTTATAGTTTCCGAGATATGGACTATCGATAATTTACACCTTAGGCTCTGCTTCTCACTTGGGCCCAAATTGTAAAATGGTCTTATCTATTGGCGATTTCGTTCCAATTCACACTCCTAGTAATATTCGGCATGCTAATTACATTGCCGGTTGCGAAATTGCATTATCTCTTATAGTTTCCGAGATATGGACTATCAATAATTTACACCTTAGGCTCTGCTTCTAACTTGGGCCCAAATTGTAAAATGGTCTTATCTATTGGCGATTTCGTTCCAATTCACATTCCAAGTAATATTCGGCATGCTAATTACATTGCCGGTTGCCAAATTGCATTATTTCTTATAGTTTCCGAGATATGGACTATCGATAATTTACACCTTAGGCTCTCCTTCTAACTTGGGCCCAAATTGTAAAATGGCCTTATCTATTGGCGATTTCGTCCCAATTCACATTCCAAGTAATATTCGGCATGCTAATTACATTGCCGGTTGCGAAATTGCATTATCTCTTATAGTTTCAGAGATATGGACTATCGATAATTTACACCATAGGCTCTGCTTCTAACTTGGGCCCAAATTGTAAAATGGCCTTATCTATTGGCGATTTCGTTCCAATTCACATTCCAAGTAATATTCGGCATGCTAATTACATTGCCGGTTGCCAAATTGCATTATCTCTTATAGTTTCCGAGTTATGGACTATCGATAATTTACACCTTAGGCTCTGCTTCTAACTTGGGCCCAAATTGCAAAATGGTCTTATCTATTGGCGATTTCGTTCCAATTCACATTCCAAGTAATATTCGGCACGCTAATTACATTGCCGGTTGCCAAATTGCATTATCTCTTATAGTTTCCGAGATATGGACTATCGATAATTTACACCTTAGGCTCTGCTTCTAACTTGGGCCCAAATTGTAAAATGGCCTTATCTATTGGCGATTTCGTCCCAATTCACATTCCAAGTGATATTCGGCATGCTAATTACATTGCCGGTTGCGAAATTGCATTATCTCTTATAGTTTCCGAGATATGGACTATCAATAATTTACACCTTAGGCTCTGCTTCTAACTTGGGCCCAAATTGTAAAATGGTCTTATCTATTGGCGATTTCGTTCCAATTCACATTCCAAGTAATATTCGGCATGCTAATTACATTGCCGGTTGCCAAATTGCATTATCTCTTATAGTTCCCGAGATATGGACTATCGATAATTTACACCTTAGGCTCTGCTTCTAACTTGGGCCCAAATTGTAAAATGGTCTTATCTATTGGCGATTTAGTTGCAATTCACATTCCAAGTAATATTCGGCATGCTAATTACATTGCCGGTTGCCAAATTGCATTATCTCTTATAGTTTCCGAGATATGGACTATCGATAATTTACACCTTAGGCTCTGCTTCTAACTTGGGCCCAAATTGTAAAATGGTCTTATCTATTGGCGATTTAGTTGCAATTCACATTCCAAGTAATATTCGGCATGCTAATTACATTGCCGGTTGCCAAATTGCATTATCTCTTATAGTTCCCGAGATATGGACTATCGATAATTTACACCTTAGGCTCTGCTTCTAACTTGGGCCCAAATTGTAAAATGGTCTTATCTATTGGCGATTTAGTTGCAATTCACATTCCAAGTAATATTCGGCATGCTAATTACATTGCCGGTGGCCAAATTGCATTATCTCTTATAGTTTCCGAGATATGGACTATCGATAATTTACACCTTAGGCTCTGCTTCTAACTTGGGCCCAAATTGTAAAATGGTCTTATTATTGGCGATTTCGTTCCAATTCACATTCCAAGTAATATTCGGCATGCTAATTACATTGCCGGTTGCCAAATTGCATTATCTCTTATAGTTTCCGAGATATGGACTATCGATAATTTACACCTTAGGCTCTGCTTCTAACTTGGGCCCAAATTGTAAAATGGTCTTATCTATTAGCGATTTCGTTCCAATTCACACTCCAAGTAATATTCGGCATGCTAATTACATTGCCGGATGCGAAATTGCATTATCTCTTATAGTTTCCGAGATATGGACTATCGATAATTTACACCTTAGGCTCTGCTTCTAACTTGGGCCCAAATTGTAAAATGGTCTTATCTATTGGCGATTTCGTTCCAATTCACATTCCAAGTAATATTCGGCATGCTAATTACATTGCCGGTTGCCAAATTGCATTATCTCTTATAGTTTCCGAGATATGGACTATCGATAATTTACACCTTAGGCTCTGCTTCTAACTTGGGCCCAAATTGTAAAATGGTCTTATCTATTGGCGATTTCGTTCCAATTCACATTCCAAGTAACATTCGGCATGCTAATTACATTGCCTGTTGCCATATTGCATTATCTCTTATAGTTTCCGAGATATGGACTATCGATAATTTACACCTTAGGCTCTGCTTCTAACTTGGGCCCAAATTGTAAAATGGTCTTATCTATTGGCGATTTCGTCCCAATTCACATTCCAAGTGATATTCGGCATGCTAATTACATTGCCGGTTGCGAAATTGCATTATCTCTTATAGTTTCCGAGATATGGACTATCGATAATTTACACCTTAGGCTCTGCTTCCAACTTGGGCCCAAATTGTAAAATGGTCTTATCTATTGGCGATTTCGTTCCAATTCACATTCCAAGTAATATTCGGCATGCTAATTACATTGCCGGTTGCCAAATTGAATTATCTCTTATAGTTTCCGAGATATGGACTATCGATAATTTACACCTTAGGCTCTGCTTCTAACTTGGGCCCAAATTGTAAAATGGTCTTACCTATTGGCGATTTCGTTCCAATTCACATTCCAAGTAATATTCGGCATGCTAATTACATTGCCGGTTGCCAAATTGCATTATCTCTTATAGTTTCCGAGATATGGACTATCGATAATTTACACCTTAGGCTCTGCTTCTAACTTGGGCCCAAATTGTAAAATGGTCTTATCTATTGGCGATTTCGTTCCAATTCACATTCCAAGTAATATTCGGCATGCTAATTACATTGCCGGTTGCCAAATTGCATTATCTCTTATAGTTTCCGAGATATGGACTATCGATAATTTACACCTTAGGCTCTGCTTCTAACTTGGGCCCAAATTGTAAAATGGTCTTATCTATTGGCGATTTCGTCCCAATTCACATTCCAAGTGATATTCGGCATGCTAATTACATTGCCGGTTGCGAAATTGCATTATCTCTTATAGTTTCCGAGATATGGACTATCCATAATTTACACCTTAGGCTCTGCTTCTAACTTGGGCCCAAATTGTAAAATGGTCTTATCTATTGGCGATTTCGTTCCAATTCACATTCCAAGTAATATTCGGCATGCTAATTACATTGCCGGTTGCCAAATTGCATTATCTCTTATAGTTCCCGAGATATGGACTATCGATAATTTACACCTTAGGCTCTGCTTCTAACTTGGGCCCAAATTGTAAAATGGTCTTATCTATTGGCGATTTCGTTCCAATTCACATTCCAAGTAATATTCGGCATGCTAATTACATTGCCGGTTGCCAAATTGCATTATCTCTTATAGTTTCCGAGATATGGACTATCGATAATTTACACCTTAGGCTCTGCTTCTAACTTGGGCCCAAATTGTAAAATGGTCTTATCTATTGGCGATTTCGTTCCAATTCACATTCCAAGTAATATTCGGCATGCTAATTACATTGCCGGTTGCCAAATTGCATTATCTCTTATAGTTTCCGAGATACGGACTATCGATTATTTACACCATAGGCTCTGCTTCTAACTTGGGCCCAAATTGTAAAATGGTCTTATCTATTGGCGATTTCGTTCCAATTCTCATTCCAAGTAATATTCGGCATGCTAATTACATTGCCGGTTGCCAAATTGCATTATCTCTTATAGTTTCCGAGATATGGACTATCGATAATTTACACCTTAGGCTCTGCTTCTAACTTGCTCCCAAATTGTAAAATGGTCTTATCTATTGGCGATTTCGTTCCAATTCACATTCCAAGTAATATTCGGCATGCTAATTACATTGCCGGTTGCCAAATTGCATTATCTCTTATAGTTTCCGAGATATGGACTATCGATAATTTACACCTTAGGCTCTGCTTCTCACTTGGGCCCAAATTGTAAAATGGTCTTATCTATTGGCGATTTCGTTCCAATTCACACTCCTAGTAATATTCGGCATGCTAATTACATTGCCGGTTGCGAAATTGCATTATCTCTTATAGTTTCCGAGATATGGACTATCAATAATTTACACCTTAGGCTCTGCTTCTAACTTGGGCCCAAATTGTAAAATGGTCTTATCTATTGGCGATTTCGTTCCAATTCACATTCCAAGTAATATTCGGCATGCTAATTACATTGCCGGTTGCCAAATTGCATTATTTCTTATAGTTTCCGAGATATGGACTATCGATAATTTACACCTTAGGCTCTCCTTCTAACTTGGGCCCAAATTGTAAAATGGCCTTATCTATTGGCGATTTCGTCCCAATTCACATTCCAAGTAATATTCGGCATGCTAATTACATTGCCGGTTGCGAAATTGCATTATCTCTTATAGTTTCAGAGATATGGACTATCGATAATTTACACCATAGGCTCTGCTTCTAACTTGGGCCCAAATTGTAAAATGGCCTTATCTATTGGCGATTTCGTTCCAATTCACATTCCAAGTAATATTCGGCATGCTAATTACATTGCCGGTTGCCAAATTGCATTATCTCTTATAGTTTCCGAGTTATGGACTATCGATAATTTACACCTTAGGCTCTGCTTCTAACTTGGGCCCAAATTGCAAAATGGTCTTATCTATTGGCGATTTCGTTCCAATTCACATTCCAAGTAATATTCGGCACGCTAATTACATTGCCGGTTGCCAAATTGCATTATCTCTTATAGTTTCCGAGATATGGACTATCGATAATTTACACCTTAGGCTCTGCTTCTAACTTGGGCCCAAATTGTAAAATGGCCTTATCTATTGGCGATTTCGTCCCAATTCACATTCCAAGTGATATTCGGCATGCTAATTACATTGCCGGTTGCGAAATTGCATTATCTCTTATAGTTTCCGAGATATGGACTATCAATAATTTACACCTTAGGCTCTGCTTCTAACTTGGGCCCAAATTGTAAAATGGTCTTATCTATTGGCGATTTCGTTCCAATTCACATTCCAAGTAATATTCGGCATGCTAATTACATTGCCGGTTGCCAAATTGCATTATCTCTTATAGTTCCCGAGATATGGACTATCGATAATTTACACCTTAGGCTCTGCTTCTAACTTGGGCCCAAATTGTAAAATGGTCTTATCTATTGGCGATTTAGTTGCAATTCACATTCCAAGTAATATTCGGCATGCTAATTACATTGCCGGTTGCCAAATTGCATTATCTCTTATAGTTTCCGAGATATGGACTATCGATAATTTACACCTTAGGCTCTGCTTCTAACTTGGGACCAAATTGTAAAATGGTCTTATCTATTGGCGATTTCGTTCCAATTCACATTCCAAGTAATATTCGGCAGGCTAATTACATTGCCGGTTGCCAAATTGCATTATCTCTTATAGTTTCCGAGATATGGACTATCGATAATTTACACCTTAGGCTCTGCTTCCAACTTGGGCCCAAATTGTAAAATGGTCTTATCTATTGGCGATTTCGTTCCAATTCACATTCCAAGTAATATTCGGCATGCTAATTACATTGCCGGTTGCCAAATTGAATTATCTCTTATAGTTTCCGAGATATGGACTATCGATAATTTACACCTTAGGCTCTGCTTCTAACTTGGGCCCAAATTGTAAAATGGTCTTATCTATTGGCGATTTCGTTCCAATTCACATTCCAAGTAATATTCGGCACGCTAATTACATTGCCGGTTGCCAAATTGCATTATCTCTTATAGTTTCCGAGATATGGACTATCGATTATTTACACCTTAGGCTCTGCTTCTAACTTGGGCCCAAATTGTAAAATGGCCTTATCTATTGGCGATTTCGTCCCAATTCACATTCCAAGTGATATTCGGCATGCTAATTACATTGCCGGTTGCGAAATTGCATTATCTCTTATAGTTTCCGAGATATGGACTATCAATAATTTACACCTTAGGCTCTGCTTCTAACTTGGGCCCAAATTGTAAAATGGTCTTATCTATTGGCGATTTCGTTCCAATTCACATTCCAAGTAATATTCGGCATGCTAATTACATTGCCGGTTGCCAAATTGCATTATCTCTTATAGTTCCCGAGATATGGACTATCGATAATTTACACCTTAGGCTCTGCTTCTAACTTGGGCCCAAATTGTAAAATGGTCTTATCTATTGGCGATTTAGTTGCAATTCACATTCCAAGTAATATTCGGCATGCTAATTACATTGCCGGTTGCCAAATTGCATTATCTCTTATAGTTTCCGAGATATGGACTATCGATAATTTACACCTTAGGCTCTGCTTCTAACTTGGGACCAAATTGTAAAATGGTCTTATCTATTGGCGATTTCGTTCCAATTCACATTCCAAGTAATATTCGGCAGGCTAATTACATTGCCGGTTGCCAAATTGCATTATCTCTTATAGTTTCCGAGATATGGACTATCGATAATTTACACCTTAGGCTCTGCTTCCAACTTGGGCCCAAATTGTAAAATGGTCTTATCTATTGGCGATTTCGTTCCAATTCACATTCCAAGTAATATTCGGCATGCTAATTACATTGCCGGTTGCCAAATTGAATTATCTCTTATAGTTTCCGAGATATGGACTATCGATAATTTACACCTTAGGCTCTGCTTCTAACTTGGGCCCAAATTGTAAAATGGTCTTACCTATTGGCGATTTCGTTCCAATTCACATTCCAAGTAATATTCGGCATGCTAATTACATTGCCGGTTGCCAAATTGCATTATCTCTTATAGTTTCCGAGATATGGACTATCGATAATTTACACCTTAGGCTCTGCTTCTAACTTGGGCCCAAATTGTAAAATGGTCTTATCTATTGGCGATTTCGTTCCAATTCACATTCCAAGTAATATTCGGCATGCTAATTACATTGCCGGTTGCCAAATTGCATTATCTCTTATAGTTTCCGAGATATGGACTATCGATAATTTACACCTTAGGCTCTGCTTCTAACTTGGGCCCAAATTGTAAAATGGTCTTATCTATTGGCGATTTCGTCCCAATTCACATTCCAAGTGATATTCGGCATGCTAATTACATTGCCGGTTGCGAAATTGCATTATCTCTTATAGTTTCCGAGATATGGACTATCAATAATTTACACCTTAGGCTCTGCTTCTAACTTGGGCCCAAATTGTAAAATGGTCTTATCTATTGGCGATTTCGTTCCAATTCACATTCCAAGTAATATTCGGCATGCTAATTACATTGCCGGTTGCCAAATTGCATTATCTCTTATAGTTCCCGAGATATGGACTATCGATAATTTACACCTTAGGCTCTGCTTCTAACTTGGGCCCAAATTGTAAAATGGTCTTATCTATTGGCGATTTAGTTGCAATTCACATTCCAAGTAATATTCGGCATGCTAATTACATTGCCGGTTGCCAAATTGCATTATCTCTTATAGTTTCCGAGATATGGACTATCGATAATTTACACCTTAGGCTCTGCTTCTAACTTGGGCCCAAATTGTAAAATGGTCTTATCTATTGGCGATTTCGTTCCAATTCACATTCCAAGTAATATTCGGCATGCTAATTACATTGCCGGTTGCCAAATTGCATTATCTCTTATAGTTTCCGAGATATGGACTATCGATAATTTACACCTTAGGCTCTGCTTCTAACTTGGGCCCAAATTGTAAAATGGTCTTATCTATTGGCGATTTCGTTCCAATTCACACTCCAAGTAATATTCGGCATGCTAATTACATTGCCGGTTGCGAAATTGCATTATCTCTTATAGTTTCCGAGATATGGACTATCGATAATTTACACCTTAGGCTCTGCTTCTAACTTGGGCCCAAATTGTAAAATGGTCTTATCTATTGGCGATTTCGTTCCAATTCACATTCCAAGTAATATTCGGCATGCTAATTACATTGCCGGTTGCCAAATTGCATTATCTCTTATAGTTTCCGAGATATGGACTATCGATAATTTACACCTTAGGCTCTGCTTCTAACTTGGGCCCAAATTGTAAAATGGTCTTATCTATTGGCGATTTCGTTCCAATTCACATTCCAAGTAATATTCGGCATGCTAATTACATTGCCGGTTGCCATATTGCATTATCTCTTATAGTTTCCGAGATATGGACTATCGATAATTTACACCTTAGGCTCTGCTTCTAACTTGGGCCCAAATTGTAAAATGGTCTTATCTATTGGCGATTTCGTCCCAATTCACATTCCAAGTGATATTCGGCATGCTAATTACATTGCCGGTTGCGAAATTGCATTATCTCTTATAGTTTCCGAGATATGGACTATCAATAATTTACACCTTAGGCTCTGCTTCTAACTTGGGCCCAAATTGTAAAATGGTCTTATCTATTGGCGATTTCGTTCCAATTCACACTCCAAGTAATATTCGGCATGCTAATTACATTGCCGGTTGCCAAATTGCATTATCTCTTATAGTTTCCGAGATATGGACTATCGATAATTTACACCTTAGGCTCTGCTTCTAACTTGGGCCCAAATTGTAAAATGGTCTTATCTATTGGCGATTTCGTTCCAATTCACATTCCAAGTAATATTCGGCATGCTAATTACATTGCCGGTTGCCAAATTGCATTATCTCTTATAGTTTCCGAGATATGGACTATCGATAATTTACACCTTAGGCTCTGCTTCTAACTTGGGCCCAAATTGTAAAATGGTCTTATCTATTGGCGATTTCGTTCCAATTCACATTCCAAGTAATATTCGGCATGCTAATTACATTGCCGGTTGCCAAATTGCATTATCTCTTATAGTTTCCGAGATATGGACTATCGATAATTTACACCATAGGCTCTGCTTCTAACTTGGGCCCAAATTGTAAAATGGTCTTATCTATTGGCGATTTCGTTCCAATTCACATTCCAAGTAATATTCGGCATGCTAATTACATTGCCGGTTGCCAAATTGCATTATCTCTTATGGTTTCCGAGATATGGACTATCGATAATTTACACCTTAGGCTCTGCTTCTAACTTGCTCCCAAATTGTAAAATGGTCTTATCTATTGGCGATTTCGTTCCAATTCACATTCCAAGTAATATTCGGCATGCTAATTACATTGCCGGTTGCCAAATTGCATTATCTCTTATAGTTTCCGAGATATGGACTATCGATAATTTACACCTTAGGCTCTGCTTCTAACTTGGGCCCAAATTGTAAAATGGTCTTATCTATTGGCGATTTCGTTCCAATTCACATTTCAAGTAATATTCGGCATGCTAATTACATTGCCGGTTGCCAAATTGCATTATCTCTTATAGTTACCGAGATATGGACTATCGATAATTTACACCATAGGCTCTGCTTCTAACTTGGGCCCAAATTGTAAAATGGTCTTATCTATTGGCGATTTCGTTCCAATTCACATTCCTAGTAATATTGGGCATGCTAATTACATTGCCGGTTGCCAAATTGCATTATCTCTTATAGTTTCCGAGATATGGACTATCGATAATTTACACCTTAGGCTCTGCTTCTAACTTGCTCCCAAATTGTAAAATGGTCTTATCTATTGGCGATTTCGTTCCAATTCACATTCCAAGTAATATTCGGCATGCTAATTACATTGCCGGTTGCCAAATTGCATTATCTCTTATAGTTTCCGAGATATGGACTATCGATAATTTACACCTTAGGCTTTGCTTCTAACTTGGGCCCAAATTGTAAAATGGTCTTATCTATTTTCGATTTCGTTCCAATTCACATTCCAAGTAATATTCGGCATGCTAATTTCATTGCCGGTTGCCAAATTGCATTATCTCTTATAGTTTCCGAGATATGGACTATCGATAATTTACACCTTAGGCTCTGCTTCTAACTTGGGCCCAAAGTGTAAAATGGTCTTATCTATTGGCGATTTCGTTCCAATTCACATTCCAAGTAATATTCGGCATGCTAATTACATTGCCGGTTGCGAAATTGCATTATCTCTTATAGTTTCCGAGATATGGACTATCGATAATTTACACCTTAGGCTCTGCTTCTAACTTGGGCCCAAATTGTAAAATGGTCTTATCTATTGGCGATTTCGTTCCAATTCACGTTCCAAGTAATATTCGGCATGCTAATTACATTGCCGGTTGCCAAATTGCATTATCTCTTATAGTTTCCGAGATATGGACTATCGATTATTTACACCTTAGGCTCTGCTTCTAACTTGGGCCCAAATTGTAAAATGGTCTTATCTATTGGCGATTTCGTTCCAATTCACATTCCAAGTAATATTCGGCATGGTAATTACATTGCCGGTTGCCAAATTGCATTATCTCTTATAGTTTCCGAGATATGGACTATCGATAATTTACACCTTAGGCTCTGCTTCTAACTTGGGCCCAAATTGTAAAATGGTCTTATCTATTGGCGATTTCGTTCCAATTCACATTCCAAGTAATATTCGGCATGCTAATTACATTGCCGGTTGCCAAATTGCATTATCTCTTATAGTTTCCGAGATATGGATTATCGATAATTTACACCTTAGGCTCTGCTTCTAACTTGGGCCCAAATTGTAAAATGGCCTTATCTATTGGCGATTTCGTCCCAATTCACATTCCAAGTAATATTCGGCATGCTAATTACATTGCCGGTTGCGAAATTGCATTATCTCTTATAGTTTCAGAGATATGGACTATCGATAATTTACACCTTAGGCTCTGCTTCTAACTTGGGCCCAAATTGTAAAATGGTCTTATCTATTGGCGATTTCGTTCCAATTCACATTCCAAGTAATATTCGGCATGCTAATTACATTGCCGGTTGCCAAATTGCATTAACTCTTATAGTTTCCGAGATATGGACTATCGATAATTTACACCTTAGGCTCTGCTTCTAACTTGGGCCCAAATTGTAAAATGGTCTTATCTATTGGCGATTTCGTTCCAATTCACATTCCAAGTAATATTCGGCATGCTAATTACATTGCCGGTTGCCAAATTGCATTATCTCTTATAGTTTCCGAGATATGGACTATCGATAATTTACACCATAGGCTCTGCTTCTAACTTGGGCCCAAATTGTAAAATGGTCTTATCTATTGGCGATTTCGTTCCAATTCACATTCCAAGTAATATTCGGCATGCTAATTACATTGCCGGTTGCCAAATTGCATTATCTCTTATAGTTTCCGAGATATGGACTATCGATAATTTACACCTTAGGCTCTGCTTCTAACTTGGGCCCAAATTGTAAAATGGTCTTATCTATTGGCGATTTCGTTCCAATTCACATTCCAAGTAATATTCGGCATGCTAATTACATTGCCGGTTGCCAAATTGCATTATCTCTTATAGTTTCCGAGATATGGACTATCGATAATTTACACCTTTGGCTCTGCTTCTAACTTGGGCCCAAATTGTAAAATGGTCTTATCTATTGGCGATTTCGTTCCAATTCACATTACAAGTAATATTCGGCATGCTAATTACATTGCCGGTTGCCAAATTGAATTATCTCTTATAGTTTCCGAGATATGGACTATCGATAATTTACACCTTAGGCTCTGCTTCTAACTTGGGCCCAAATTGTAAAATGGTCTTACCTATTGGCGATTTCGTTCCAATTCACATTCCAAGTAATATTCGGCATGCTAATTACATTGCCGGTTGCCAAATTGCATTATCTCTTATAGTTTCCGAGATATGGACTATCGTTAATTTACACCTTAGGCTCTGCTTCTAACTTGGGCCCAAATTGTAAAATGGTCTTATCTATTGGCGATTTCGTTCCAATTCACATTCCAAGTAATATTCGGCATGCTAATTACATTGCCGGTTGCCAAATTGCATTATCTCTTATAGTTTCCGAGATATGGACTATCGATAATTTACACCTTAGGCTCTGCTTCTAACTTGGGCCCAAATTGTAAAATGGTCTTATCTATTGGCGATTTCGTCCCAATTCACATTCCAAGTGATATTCGGCATGCTAATTACATTGCCGGTTGCGAAATTGCATTATCTCTTATAGTTTCCGAGATATGGACTATCGATAATTAACACCTTAGGCTCTGCTTCTAACTTGGGCCCAAATTGTAAAATGGTCTTATCTATTGGCGATTTCGTTCCAATTCACATTCCAAGTAATATTCGGCATGCTAATTACATTGCCGGTTGCCATATTGCATTATCTCTTATAGTTACCGAGATATGGACTATCGATAATTTACACCTTAGGCTCTGCTTCTAAATTGGGCCCAAATTGTAAAATGGTCTTATCTATTGGCGATTTCGTTCCAATTCACATTACAAGTAATATTCGGCATGCTAATTACATTGCCGGTTGCGAAATTGCATTATCTCTTATAGTTTCCGAGATATGGACTATCGATAATTTACACCTTAGGCTCTGCTTCTAACTTGGGCCCAAATTGTAAAATGGTCTTATCTATTGGCGATTTCGTTCCAATTCACGTTCCAAGTAATATTCGGCATGCTAATTACATTGCCGGTTGCCAAATTGCATTATCTCTTATAGTTTCCGAGATATGGACTATCGATTATTTACACCTTAGGCTCTGCTTCTAACTTGGGCCCAAATTGTAAAATGGTCTTATCTATTGGCGATTTCGTTCCAATTCACATTCCAAGTAATATTCGGCATGGTAATTACATTGCCGGTTGCCAAATTGCATTATCTCTTATAGTTTCCGAGATATGGACTATCGATAATTTACACCTTAGGCTCTGCTTCTAACTTGGGCCCAAATTGTAAAATGGTCTTATCTATTGGCGATTTCGTTCCAATTCACATTCCAAGTAATATTCGGCATGCTAATTACATTGCCGGTTGCCAAATTGCATTATCTCTTATAGTTTCCGAGATATGGATTATCGATAATTTACACCTTAGGCTCTGCTTCTAACTTGGGCCCAAATTGTAAAATGGCCTTATCTATTGGCGATTTCGTCCCAATTCACATTCCAAGTAATATTCGGCATGCTAATTACATTGCCGGTTGCGAAATTGCATTATCTCTTATAGTTTCAGAGATATGGACTATCGATAATTTACACCTTAGGCTCTGCTTCTAACTTGGGCCCAAATTGTAAAATGGTCTTATCTATTGGCGATTTCGTTCCAATTCACATTCCAAGTAATATTCGGCATGCTAATTACATTGCCGGTTGCCAAATTGCATTAACTCTTATAGTTTCCGAGATATGGACTATCGATAATTTACACCTTATGCTCTGCTTCTAACTTGGGCCCAAATTGTAAAATGGTCTTATCTATTGGCGATTTCGTTCCAATTCACATTCCAAGTAATATTCGGCATGCTAATTACATTGCCGGTTGCCAAATTGCATTATCTCTTATAGTTTCCGAGATATGGACTATCGATAATTTACACCATAGGCTCTGCTTCTAACTTGGGCCCAAATTGTAAAATGGTCTTATCTATTGGCGATTTCGTTCCAATTCACATTCCAAGTAATATTCGGCATGCTAATTACATTGCCGGTTGCCAAATTGCATTATCTCTTATAGTTTCCGAGATATGGACTATCGATAATTTACACCTTAGGCTCTGCTTCTAACTTGGGCCCAAATTGTAAAATGGTCTTATCTATTGGCGATTTCGTTCCAATTCACATTCCAAGTAATATTCGGCATGCTAATTACATTGCCGGTTGCCAAATTGCATTATCTCTTATAGTTTCCGAGATATGGACTATCGATAATTTACACCTTTGGCTCTGCTTCTAACTTGGGCCCAAATTGTAAAATGGTCTTATCTATTGGCGATTTCGTTCCAATTCACATTACAAGTAATATTCGGCATGCTAATTACATTGCCGGTTGCCAAATTGAATTATCTCTTATAGTTTCCGAGATATGGACTATCGATAATTTACACCTTAGGCTCTGCTTCTAACTTGGGCCCAAATTGTAAAATGGTCTTACCTATTGGCGATTTCGTTCCAATTCACATTCCAAGTAATATTCGGCATGCTAATTACATTGCCGGTTGCCAAATTGCATTATCTCTTATAGTTTCCGAGATATGGACTATCGTTAATTTACACCTTAGGCTCTGCTTCTAACTTGGGCCCAAATTGTAAAATGGTCTTATCTATTGGCGATTTCGTTCCAATTCACATTCCAAGTAATATTCGGCATGCTAATTACATTGCCGGTTGCCAAATTGCATTATCTCTTATAGTTTCCGAGATATGGACTATCGATAATTTACACCTTAGGCTCTGCTTCTAACTTGGGCCCAAATTGTAAAATGGTCTTATCTATTGGCGATTTCGTCCCAATTCACATTCCAAGTGATATTCGGCATGCTAATTACATTGCCGGTTGCGAAATTGCATTATCTCTTATAGTTTCCGAGATATGGACTATCGATAATTAACACCTTAGGCTCTGCTTCTAACTTGGGCCCAAATTGTAAAATGGTCTTATCTATTGGCGATTTCGTTCCAATTCACATTCCAAGTAATATTCGGCATGCTAATTACATTGCCGGTTGCCATATTGCATTATCTCTTATAGTTTCCGAGATATGGACTATCGATAATTTACACCTTAGGCTCTGCTTCTAAATTGGGCCCAAATTGTAAAATGGTCTTATCTATTGGCGATTTCGTTCCAATTCACATTACAAGTAATATTCGGCATGCTAATTACATTGCCGGTTGCCAAATTGAATTATCTCTTATAGTTTCCGAGATATGGACTATCGATAATTTACACCTTAGGCTCTGCTTCTAACTTGGGCCCAAATTGTAAAATGGTCTTACCTATTGGCGATTTCGTTCCAATTCACATTCCAAGTAATATTCGGCATGCTAATTACATTGCCGGTTGCCAAATTGCATTATCTCTTATAGTTTCCGAGATATGGACTATCGTTAATTTACACCTTAGGCTCTGCTTCTAACTTGGGCCCAAATTGTAAAATGGTCTTATCTATTGGCGATTTCGTTCCAATTCACATTCCAAGTAATATTCGGCATGCTAATTACATTGCCGGTTGCCAAAATGCATTATCTCTTATAGTTTCCGAGATATGGACTATCGATAATTTACACCTTAGGCTCTGCTTCTAACTTGGGCCCAAATTGTAAAATGGTCTTATCTATTGGCGATTTCGTCCCAATTCACATTCCAAGTGATATTCGGCATGCTAATTACATTGCCGGTTGCGAAATTGCATTATCTCTTATAGTTTCCGAGATATGGACTATCGATAATTAACACCTTAGGCTCTGCTTCTAACTTGGGCCCAAATTGTAAAATGGTCTTATCTATTGGCGATTTCGTTCCAATTCACATTCCAAGTAATATTCGGCATGCTAATTACATTGCCGGTTGCCAAATTGCATTATCTCTTATAGTTTCCGAGATATGGACTATCGATAATTTACACCTTAGGCTCTGCTTCTAACTTGGGCCCGAATTGTAAAATGGTCTTATCTATTGGCGATTTCGTTCCAATTCACATTCCAAGTAATATTCGGCATGCTAATTACATTGCCGGTTGCCAAATTGCAGTATCTCTTATAGTTTCTGAGATATGGACTATCGATAATTTACACCTTAGGCTCTGCTTCTAACTTGGGCCCAAATTGTAAAATGGTCTTATCTATTGGCGATTTCGTTCCAATTCACATTCCAAGTAATATTCGGCATGCTAATTACATTGCCGGTTGCCAAATTGCATTATCTCTTATAGTTTCCGAGATATGGACTATCGATAATTTACACCTTAGGCTCTGCTTCTAACTTGGGCCCAAATTGTAAAATGGTCTTATCTATTGGCGATTTAGTTGCAATTCACATTCCAAGTAATATTCGGCATGCTAATTACATTGCCGGTTGTCAAATTGCATTATCTCTTATAGTTTCCGAGATATGGACTATCGATAATTTACACCTTAGGCTCTGCTTCTAACTTGGGCCCAAATTGTAAAATGGTCTTATCTATTGGCGATTTCGTTCCAATTCACATTCCAAGTAATATTCGGCATGCTAATTACATTGCCGGTAGCCAAATTGCATTATCTCTTATAGTTTCCGAGTTATGGACTATCGATAATTTACACCTTAGGCTCTGCTTCTAACTTGGGCCCAAATTGTAAAATGGTCTTATCTATTGGCTATTTCGTTCCAATTCACATTCCAAGTAATATTCGGCATGCTAATTACATTGCCGGTTGCCAAATTGCATTATCTCTTATAGTTTCCGAGATATGGACTATCGATAATTTACACCTTAGGCTCTGCTTCTAACTTGGGCCCAAATTGTAAAATGGTCTTATCTATTGGCGATTTCGTTCCAATTCACACTCCAAGTAATATTCGGCATGCTAATTACATTGCCGGTTGCGAAATTGCATTATCTCTTATAGTTTCCGAGATATGGACTATCGATAATTTACACCTTAGGCTCTGCTTCTAACTTGGGCCCAAATTGTAAAATGGTCTTATCTATTGGCGATTTCGTTCCAATTCACATTCCAAGTAATATTCGGCATGCTAATTACATTGCCGGTTGCCAAATTGCATTATCTCTTATAGTTTCCGAGATATGGACTATCGATAATTTACACATTAGGCTCTGCTTCTAACTTGGGCCCAAATTGTAAAATGGTCTTATCTATTGGCGATTTCGTTCCAATTCACATTCCAATTAATATTCGGCGTGCTAATTACATTGCCGGTTGCCAAATTGCATTATCTCTTATAGTTTCCGAGATATGGACTATCGAAAATTTACACCTTAGGCTCTGCTTCTAACTTGGGCCCAAATTGTAAAATGGTCTTATCTATTGGCGATTTCGTTCCAATTCACATTCCAAGTAATATTCGGCATGCTAATTACATTGCCGGTTGCCAAATTGCATTATCTCTTATAGTTTCCGAGATATGGACTATCGATAATTTACACCTTAGGCTCTGCTTCTAACTTGGGCCCAAATTGTAAAATGGTCTTATCTATTGGCGATTTCGTTCCAATTCACATTCCAAGTAATATTCGGCATGCTAATTACATTGCCGGTTGCCAAATTGCATTATCTCTTATAGTTTCCGAGATATAGACTATCGATAATTTACACCTTAGGCTCTGCTTCTAACTTGGGCCCAAATTGTAAAATGGTCTTATCTATTGGCGATTTCGTTCCAATTCACATTCCAAGTAATATTCGGCATGCTAATTACATTGCCGGTTGCCAAATTGCATTATCTCTTATAGTTTCCGAGATATGGACTATCGATAATTTACACCTTAGGCTCTGCTTCTAACTTGGGCCCAAATTGTAAAATGGTCTTATCTATTGGCGATTTCGTCCCAATTCACATTCCAAGTGATATTCGGCAGGCTAATTACATTGCCGGTTGCGAAATTGCATTATCTCTTATAGTTTCCGAGATATAGACTATCAATAATTTACACATTAGGCTCTGCTTCTAACTTGGGCCCTAATTGTAAAATGGTCTTATCTATTGGCGATTTCGTTCCAATTCACATTCCAAGTAATATTCGGCATGCTAATTACATTGCCGGTTGCCAAATTGCATTATCTCTTATAGTTTCCGAGATATGGACTATCGATAATTTACACCTTAGGCTCTGCTTCTAACTTGGGCCCAAATTGTAAAATGGTCTTATCTATTGGCGATTTCGTTCCAATTCACATTCCAAGTAATATTCGGCATGCTAATTACATTGCCGGTTGCCAAATTGCATTATCTCTTATAGTTTCCGAGATATGGACTATCGATAATTTACACCTTAGGCTCTGCTTCTAACTTGGGCCCAAATTGTAAAATGGTCTTATCTATTGGCGATTTCGTTCCAATTCACATTCCAAGTAATATTCGGCATGCTAATTACATTGCCGGTTGCCAAATTGCATTATCTCTTATAGTTTCCGAGATATGGACTATCGATAATTTACACCTTAGGCTCTGCTTCTAACTTGGGCCCAAATTGTAAAATGGTCTTATCTATTGGCGATTTCGTTTCAATTCACACTCCAAGTAATATTCGGCATGCTAATTACATTGCCGGTTGCGAAATTGCATTATCTCTTATAGTTTCCGAGATATGGACTATCGATAATTTACACCTTAGGCTCTGCTTCTAACTTGGGCCCAAATTGTAAAATGGTCTTATCTATTGGCGATTTCGTTCCAATTCACATTCCAAGTAATATTCGGCATGCTAATTACATTGCCGGTTGCCAAATTGCATTATCTCTTATAGTTTCCGAGATATGGACTATCGATAATTTACACCTTAGGCTCTGCTTCTAACTTGGGCCCAAATTGTAAAATGGTCTTATCTATTGGCGATTTCGTCCCAATTCACATTCCAAGTGATATTCGGCATGCTAATTACATTGCCGGTTGCGAAATTGCATTATCTCTTATAGTTTCCGAGATATGGACTATCGATAATTAACACCTTAGGCTCTGCTTCTAACTTGGGCCCAAATTGTAAAATGGTCTTATCTATTGGCGATTTCGTTCCAATTCACATTCCAAGTAATATTCGGCATGCTAATTACATTGCCGGTTGCCAAATTGCATTATCTCTTATAGTTTCCGAGATATGGACTATCGATAATTTACACCTTAGGCTCTGCTTCTAACTTGGGCCCAAATTGTAAAATGGTCTTATCTATTGGCGATTTCGTTCCAATTCACATTCCAAGTAATATTCGGCATGCTAATTACATTGCCGGTTGCCAAATTGCAGTATCTCTTATAGTTTCTGAGATATGGACTATCGATAATTTACACCTTAGGCTCTGCTTCTAACTTGGGCCCAAATTGTAAAATGGTCTTATCTATTGGCGATTTCGTTCCAATTCACATTCCAAGTAATATTCGGCATGCTAATTACATTGCCGGTTGCCAAATTGCATTATCTCTTATAGTTTCCGAGATATGGACTATCGATAATTTACACCTTAGGCTCTGCTTCTAACTTGGGCCCAAATTGTAAAATGGTCTTATCTATTGGCGATTTAGTTGCAATTCACATTCCAAGTAATATTCGGCATGCTAATTACATTGCCGGTTGTCAAATTGCATTATCTCTTATAGTTTCCGAGATATGGACTATCGATAATTTACACCTTAGGCTCTGCTTCTAACTTGGGCCCAAATTGTAAAATGGTCTTATCTATTGGCGATTTCGTTCCAATTCACACTCCAAGTAATATTCGGCATGCTAATTACATTGCCGGTTGCGAAATTGCATTATCTCTTATAGTTTCCGAGATATGGACTATCGATAATTTACACCTTAGGCTCTGCTTCTAACTTGGGCCCAAATTGTAAAATGGTCTTATCTATTGGCGATTTCGTTCCAATTCACATTCCAAGTAATATTCGGCATGCTAATTACATTGCCGGTTGCCAAATTGCATTATCTCTTATAGTTTCCGAGATATGGACTATCGATAATTTACACATTAGGCTCTGCTTCTAACTTGGGCCCAAATTGTAAAATGGTCTTATCTATTGGCGATTTCGTTCCAATTCACATTCCAATTAATATTCGGCATGCTAATTACATTGCCGGTTGCCAAATTGCATTATCTCTTATAGTTTCCGAGATATGGACTATCGAAAATTTACACCTTAGGCTCTGCTTCTAACTAGGGCCCAAATTGTAAAATGGTCTTATCTATTGGCGATTTCGTTCCAATTCACATTCCAAGTAATATTCGGCATGCTAATTACATTGCCGGTTGCCAAATTGCATTATCTCTTATAGTTTCCGAGATATGGACTATCGATAATTTACACCTTAGGCTCTGCTTCTAACTTGGGCCCAAATTGTAAAATGGTCTTATCTATTGGCGATTTCGTTCCAATTCACATTCCAAGTAATATTCGGCATGCTAATTACATTGCCGGTTGCCAAATTGCATTATCTCTTATAGTTTCCGAGATATAGACTATCGATAATTTACACCTTAGGCTCTGCTTCTAACTTGGGCCCAAATTGTAAAATGGTCTTATCTATTGGCGATTTCGTTCCAATTCACATTCCAAGTAATATTCGGCATGCTAATTACATTGCCGGTTGCCAAATTGCATTATCTCTTATAGTTTCCGAGATATGGACTATCGATAATTTACACCTTAGGCTCTGCTTCTAACTTGGGCCCAAATTGTAAAATGGTCTTATCTATTGGCGATTTCGTCCCAATTCACATTCCAAGTGATATTCGGCAGGCTAATTACATTGCCGGTTGCGAAATTGCATTATCTCTTATAGTTTCCGAGATATAGACTATCAATAATTTACACCTTAGGCTCTGCTTCTAACTTGGGCCCAAATTGTAAAATGGTCTTATCTATTGGCGATTTCGTTCCAATTCACATTCCAAGTAATATTCGGCATGCTAATTACATTGCCGGTTGCCAAATTGCATTATCTCTTATAGTTTCCGAGATATGGACTATCGATAATTTACACCTTAGGCTCTGCTTCTAACTTGGGCCCAAATTGTAAAATGGTCTTATCTATTGGCGATTTCGTTCCAATTCACATTCCAAGTAATATTCGGCATGCTAATTACATTGCCGGTTGCCAAATTGCATTATCTCTTATAGTTTCCGAGATATGGACTATCGATAATTTACACCTTAGGCTCTGCTTCTAACTTGGGCCCAAATTGTAAAATGGTCTTATCTATTGGCGATTTCGTTCCAATTCACATTCCAAGTAATATTCGGCATGCTAATTACATTGCCGGTTGCCAAATTGCATTATCTCTTATAGTTTCCGAGATATGGACTATCGATAATTTACACCTTAGGCTCTGCTTCTAACTTGGGCCCAAATTGTAAAATGGTCTTATCTATTGGCGATTTCGTTCCAATTCACACTCCAAGTAATATTCGGCATGCTAATTACATTGCCGGTTGCGAAATTGCATTATCTCTTATAGTTTCCGAGATATGGACTATCGATAATTTACACCTTAGGCTCTGCTTCTAACTTGGGCCCAAATTGTAAAATGGTCTTATCTATTGGCGATTTCGTTCCAATTCACATTCCAAGTAATATTCGGCATGCTAAATACATTGCCGGTTGCCAAATTGCATTATCTCTTATAGTTTCCGAGATATGGACTATCGATAATTTACACCTTAGGCTCTGCTTCTAACTTGGGCCCAAATTGTAAAATGGTCTTATCTATTGGCGATTTCGTTCCAATTCACATTCCAAGTAATATTCGGCATGCTAATTACATTGCCGGTTGCCATATTGCATTATCTCTTATAGTTTCCGAGATATGGACTATCGATAATTTACACCTTAGGCTCTGCTTCTAACTTGGGCCCAAATTGTAAAATGGTCTTATCTATTGGCGATTTCGTCCCAATTCACATTCCAAGTGATATTCGGCATGCTAATTACATTGCCGGTTGCGAAATTGCATTATCTCTTATAGTTTCCGAGATATGGACTATCAATAATTTACACCTTAGGCTCTGCTTCTAACTTGGGCCCAAATTGTAAAATGGTCTTATCTATTGGCGATTTCGTTCCAATTCACACTCCAAGTAATATTCGGCATGCTAATTACATTGCCGGTTGCCAAATTGCATTATCTCTTATAGTTTCCGAGATATGGACTATCGATAATTTACACCTTAGGCTCTGCTTCTAACTTGGGCCCAAATTGTAAAATGGTCTTACCTATTGGCGATTTCGTTCCAATTCACATTCCAAGTAATATTCGGCATGCTAATTACATTGCCGGTTGCCAAATTGCATTATCTCTTATAGTTTCCGAGATATGGACTATCGTTAATTTACACCTTAGGCTCTGCTTCTAACTTGGGCCCAAATTGTAAAATGGTCTTATCTATTGGCGATTTCGTTCCAATTCACATTCCAAGTAATATTCGGCATGCTAATTACATTGCCGGTTGCCAAATTGCATTATCTCTTATAGTTTCCGAGATATGGACTATCGATAATTTACACCTTAGGCTCTGCTTCTAACTTGGGCCCAAATTGTAAAATGGTCTTATCTATTGGCGATTTCGTTCCAATTCACATTCCAAGTAATATTCGGCATGCTAATTACATTGCCGGTTGCCAAATTGCATTATCTCTTATAGTTTCCGAGATATGGACTATCGATAATTTACACCTTAGGCTCTGCTTCTAACTTGGGCCCAAATTGTAAAATGGTCTTATCTATTGGCGATTTAGTTGCAATTCACATTCCAAGTAATATTCGGCATGCTAATTACATTGCCGGTTGTCAAATTGCATTATCTATTATAGTTTCCGAGATATGGACTATCGATAATTTACACCTTAGGCTCTGCTTCTAACTTGGGCCCAAATTGTAAAATGGTCTTATCTATTGGCGATTTCGTTCCAATTCACATTCCAAGTAATATTCGGCATGCTAATTACATTGCCGGTAGCCAAATTGCATTATCTCTTATAGTTTCCGAGTTATGGACTATCGATAATTTACACCTTAGGCTCTGCTTCTAACTTGGGCCCAAATTGTAAAATGGTCTTATTTATTGGCTATTTCGTTCCAATTCACATTCCAAGTAATATTCGGCATGCTAATTACATTGCCGGTTGCCAAATTGCATTATCTCTTATAGTTTCCGAGATATGGACTATCGATAATTTACACCTTAGGCTCTGCTTCTAACTTGGGCCCAAATTGTAAAATGGTCTTATCTATTGGCGATTTCGTTCCAATTCACACTCCAAGTAATATTCGGCATGCTAATTACATTGCCGGTTGCGAAATTGCATTATCTCTTATAGTTTCCGAGATATGGACTATCGATAATTTACACCTTAGGCTCTGCTTCTAACTTGGGCCCAAATTGTAAAATGGTCTTATCTATTGGCGATTTCGTTCCAATTCACATTCCAAGTAATATTCGGCATGCTAATTACATTGCCGGTTGCCAAATTGCATTATCTCTTATAGTTTCCGAGATATGGACTATCGATAATTTACACATTAGGCTCTGCTTCTAACTTGGGCCCAAATTGTAAAATGGTCTTATCTATTGGCGATTTCGTTCCAATTCACATTCCAATTAATATTCGGCGTGCTAATTACATTGCCGGTTGCCAAATTGCATTATCTCTTATAGTTTCCGAGATATGGACTATCGAAAATTTACACCTTAGGCTCTGCTTCTAACTTGGGCCCAAATTGTAAAATGGTCTTATCTATTGGCGATTTCGTTCCAATTCACATTCCAAGTAATATTCGGCATGCTAATTACATTGCCGGTTGCCAAATTGCATTATCTCTTATAGTTTCCGAGATATGGACTATCGATAATTTACACCTTAGGCTCTGCTTCTAACTTGGGCCCAAATTGTAAAATGGTCTTATCTATTGGCGATTTCGTTCCAATTCACATTCCAAGTAATATTCGGCATGCTAATTACATTGCCGGTTGCCAAATTGCATTATCTCTTATAGTTTCCGAGATATAGACTATCGATAATTTACACCTTAGGCTCTGCTTCTAACTTGGGCCCAAATTGTAAAATGGTCTTATCTATTGGCGATTTCGTTCCAATTCACATTCCAAGTAATATTCGGCATGCTAATTACATTGCCGGTTGCCAAATTGCATTATCTCTTATAGTTTCCGAGATATGGACTATCGATAATTTACACCTTAGGCTCTGCTTCTAACTTGGGCCCAAATTGTAAAATGGTCTTATCTATTGGCGATTTCGTCCCAATTCACATTCCAAGTGATATTCGGCAGGCTAATTACATTGCCGGTTGCGAAATTGCATTATCTCTTATAGTTTCCGAGATATAGACTATCAATAATTTACACCTTAGGCTCTGCTTCTAACTTGGGCCCAAATTGTAAAATGGTCTTATCTATTGGCGATTTCGTTCCAATTCACATTCCAAGTAATATTCGGCATGCTAATTACATTGCCGGTTGCCAAATTGCATTATCTCTTATAGTTTCCGAGATATGGACTATCGATAATTTACACCTTAGGCTCTGCTTCTAACTTGGGCCCAAATTGTAAAATGGTCTTATCTATTGGCGATTTCGTTCCAATTCACATTCCAAGTAATATTCGGCATGCTAATTACATTGCCGGTTGCCAAATTGCATTATCTCTTATAGTTTCCGAGATATGGACTATCGATAATTTACACCTTAGGCTCTGCTTCTAACTTGGGCCCAAATTGTAAAATGGTCTTATCTATTGGCGATTTCGTTCCAATTCACATTCCAAGTAATATTCGGCATGCTAATTACATTGCCGGTTGCCAAATTGCATTATCTCTTATAGTTTCCGAGATATGGACTATCGATAATTTACACCTTAGGCTCTGCTTCTAACTTGGGCCCAAATTGTAAAATGGTCTTATCTATTGGCGATTTCGTTCCAATTCACACTCCAAGTAATATTCGGCATGCTAATTACATTGCCGGTTGCGAAATTGCATTATCTCTTATAGTTTCCGAGATATGGACTATCGATAATTTACACCTTAGGCTCTGCTTCTAACTTGGGCCCAAATTGTAAAATGGTCTTATCTATTGGCGATTTCGTTCCAATTCACATTCCAAGTAATATTCGGCATGCTAATTACATTGCCGGTTGCCAAATTGCATTATCTCTTATAGTTTCCGAGATATGGACTGTCGATAATTTACACCTTAGGCTCTGCTTCTAACTTGGGCCCAAATTGTAAAATGGTCTTATCTATTGGCGATTTCGTCCCAATTCACATTCCAAGTGATATTCGGCATGCTAATTACATTGCCGGTTGCGAAATTGCATTATCTCTTATAGTTTCCGAGATATGGACTATCGATAATTAACACCTTAGGCTCTGCTTCTAACTTGGGCCCAAATTGTAAAATGGTCTTATCTATTGGCGATTTCGTTCCAATTCACATTCCAAGTAATATTCGGCATGCTAATTACATTGCCGGTTGCCAAATTGCATTATCTCTTATAGTTTCCGAGATATGGACTATCGATAATTTACACCTTAGGCTCTGCTTCTAACTTGGGCCCAAATTGTAAAATGGTCTTATCTATTGGCGATTTCGTTCCAATTCACATTCCAAGTAATATTCGGCATGCTAATTACATTGCCGGTTGCCAAATTGCAGTATCTCTTATAGTTTCTGAGATATGGACTATCGATAATTTACACCTTAGGCTCTGCTTCTAACTTGGGCCCAAATTGTAAAATGGTCTTATCTATTGGCGATTTCGTTCCAATTCACATTCCAAGTAATATTCGGCATGCTAATTACATTGCCGGTTGCCAAATTGCATTATCTCTTATAGTTTCCGAGATATGGACTATCGATAATTTACACCTTAGGCTCTGCTTCTAACTTGGGCCCAAATTGTAAAATGGTCTTATCTATTGGCGATTTAGTTGCAATTCACATTCCAAGTAATATTCGGCATGCTAATTACATTGCCGGTTGTCAAATTGCATTATCTCTTATAGTTTCCGAGATATGGACTATCGATAATTTACACCTTAGGCTCTGCTTCTAACTTGGGCCCAAATTGTAAAATGGTCTTATCTATTGGCGATTTCGTTCCAATTCACACTCCAAGTAATATTCGGCATGCTAATTACATTGCCGGTTGCGAAATTGCATTATCTCTTATAGTTTCCGAGATATGGACTATCGATAATTTACACCTTAGGCTCTGCTTCTAACTTGGGCCCAAATTGTAAAATGGTCTTATCTATTGGCGATTTCGTTCCAATTCACATTCCAAGTAATATTCGGCATGCTAATTACATTGCCGGTTGCCAAATTGCATTATCTCTTATAGTTTCCGAGATATGGACTATCGATAATTTACACATTAGGCTCTGCTTCTAACTTGGGCCCAAATTGTAAAATGGTCTTATCTATTGGCGATTTCGTTCCAATTCACATTCCAATTAATATTCGGCATGCTAATTACATTGCCGGTTGCCAAATTGCATTATCTCTTATAGTTTCCGAGATATGGACTATCGAAAATTTACACCTTAGGCTCTGCTTCTAACTTGGGCCCAAATTGTAAAATGGTCTTATCTATTGGCGATTTCGTTCCAATTCACATTCCAAGTAATATTCGGCATGCTAATTACATTGCCGGTTGCCAAATTGCATTATCTCTTATAGTTTCCGAGATATGGACTATCGATAATTTACACCTTAGGCTCTGCTTCTAACTTGGGCCCAAATTGTAAAATGGTCTTATCTATTGGCGATTTCGTTCCAATTCACATTCCAAGTAATATTCGGCATGCTAATTACATTGCCGGTTGCCAAATTGCATTATCTCTTATAGTTTCCGAGATATAGACTATCGATAATTTACACCTTAGGCTCTGCTTCTAACTTGGGCCCAAATTGTAAAATGGTCTTATCTATTGGCGATTTCGTTCCAATTCACATTCCAAGTAATATTCGGCATGCTAATTACATTGCCGGTTGCCAAATTGCATTATCTCTTATAGTTTCCGAGATATGGACTATCGATAATTTACACCTTAGGCTCTGCTTCTAACTTGGGCCCAAATTGTAAAATGGTCTTATCTATTGGCGATTTCGTCCCAATTCACATTCCAAGTGATATTCGGCAGGCTAATTACATTGCCGGTTGCGAAATTGCATTATCTCTTATAGTTTCCGAGATATAGACTATCAATAATTTACACCTTAGGCTCTGCTTCTAACTTGGGCCCAAATTGTAAAATGGTCTTATCTATTGGCGATTTCGTTCCAATTCACATTCCAAGTAATATTCGGCATGCTAATTACATTGCCGGTTGCCAAATTGCATTATCTCTTATAGTTTCCGAGATATGGACTATCGATAATTTACACCTTAGCCTCTGCTTCTAACTTGGGCCCAAATTGTAAAATGGTCTTATCTATTGGCGATTTCGTTCCAATTCACATTCCAAGTAATATTCGGCATGCTAATTACATTGCCGGTTGCCAAATTGCATTATCTCTTATAGTTTCCGAGATATGGACTATCGATAATTTACACCTTAGGCTCTGCTTCTAACTTGGGCCCAAATTGTAAAATGGTCTTATCTATTGGCGATTTCGTTCCAATTCACATTCCAAGTAATATTCGGCATGCTAATTACATTGCCGGTTGCCAAATTGCATTATCTCTTATAGTTTCCGAGATATGGACTATCGATAATTTACACCTTAGGCTCTGCTTCTAACTTGGGCCCAAATTGTAAAATGGTCTTATCTATTGGCGATTTCGTTCCAATTCACACTCCAAGTAATATTCGGCATGCTAATTACATTGCCGGTTGCGAAATTGCATTATCTCTTATAGTTTCCGAGATATGGACTATCGATAATTTACACCTTAGGCTCTGCTTCTAACTTGGGCCCAAATTGTAAAATGGTCTTATCTATTGGCGATTTCGTTCCAATTCACATTCCAAGTAATATTCGGCATGCTAATTACATTGCCGGTTGCCAAATTGCATTATCTCTTATAGTTTCCGAGATATGGACTATCGATAATTTACACCTTAGGCTCTGCTTCTAACTTGGGCCCAAATTGTAAAATGGTCTTATCTATTGGCGATTTCGTTCCAATTCACATTCCAAGTAATATTCGGCATGCTAATTACATTGCCGGTTGCCATATTGCATTATCTCTTATAGTTTCCGAGATATGGACTATCGATAATTTACACCTTAGGCTCTGCTTCTAACTTGGGCCCAAATTGTAAAATGGTCTTATCTATTGGCGATTTCGTCCCAATTCACATTCCAAGTGATATTCGGCATGCTAATTACATTGCCGGTTGCGAAATTGCATTATCTCTTATAGTTTCCGAGATATGGACTATCAATAATTTACACCTTAGGCTCTGCTTCTAACTTGGGCCCAAATTGTAAAATGGTCTTATCTATTGGCGATTTCGTTCCAATTCACACTCCAAGTAATATTCGGCATGCTAATTACATTGCCGGTTGCCAAATTGCATTATCTCTTATAGTTTCCGAGATATGGACTATCGATAATTTACACCTTAGGCTCTGCTTCTAACTTGGGCCCAAATTGTAAAATGGTCTTACCTATTGGCGATTTCGTTCCAATTCACATTCCAAGTAATATTCGGCATGCTAATTACATTGCCGGTTGCCAAATTGCATTATCTCTTATAGTTTCCGAGATATGGACTATCGTTAATTTACACCTTAGGCTCTGCTTCTAACTTGGGCCCAAATTGTAAAATGGTCTTATCTATTGGCGATTTCGTTCCAATTCACATTCCAAGTAATATTCGGCATGCTAATTACATTGCCGGTTGCCAAATTGCATTATCTCTTATAGTTTCCGAGATATGGACTATCGATAATTTACACCTTAGGCTCTGCTTCTAACTTGGGCCCAAATTGTAAAATGGTCTTATCTATTGGCGATTTCGTCCCAATTCACATTCCAAGTGATATTCGGCATGCTAATTACATTGCCGGTTGCGAAATTGCATTATCTCTTATAGTTTCCGAGATATGGACTATCGATAATTAACACCTTAGGCTCTGCTTCTAACTTGGGCCCAAATTGTAAAATGGTCTTATCTATTGGCGATTTCGTTCCAATTCACATTCCAAGTAATATTCGGCATGCTAATTACATTGCCGGTTGCCATATTGCATTATCTCTTATAGTTTCCGAGATATGGACTATCGATAATTTACACCTTAGGCTCTGCTTCTAAATTGGGCCCAAATTGTAAAATGGTCTTATCTATTAGCGATTTAGTTGCAATTCACATTCCAAGTAATATTCGGCATGCTAATTACATTGCCGGTTGCCAAATTGCATTATCTCTTATAGTTTCCGAGATATGGGCTATCGATAATTTACACCTTAGGCTCTGCTTCTAACTTGGGCCCAAATTGTAAAATGGTCTTATCTATTGGCGATTTCGTTCCAATTCACATTCCAAGTAATATTCGGCATGCTAATTACATTGCCGGTTGCCAAATTGCAGTATCTCTTATAGTTTCTGAGATATGGACTATCGATAATTTACACCTTAGGCTCTGCTTCTAACTTGGGCCCAAATTGTAAAATGGTCTTATCTATTGGCGATTTCGTTCCAATTCACATTCCAAGTAATATTCGGCATGCTAATTACATTGCCGGTTGCCAAATTGCATTATCTCTTATAGTTTCCGAGATATGGACTATCGATAATTTACACCTTAGGCTCTGCTTCTAACTTGGGCCCAAATTGTAAAATGGTCTTATCTATTGGCGATTTAGTTGCAATTCACATTCCAAGTAATATTCGGCATGCTAATTACATTGCCGGTTGTCAAATTGCATTATCTCTTATAGTTTCCGAGATATGGACTATCGATAATTTACACCTTAGGCTCTGCTTCTAACTTGGGCCCAAATTGTAAAATGGTCTTATCTATTGGCGATTTCGTTCCAATTCACATTCCAAGTAATATTCGGCATGCTAATTACATTGCCGGTTGCCAAATTGCATTATCTCTTATAGTTTCAGAGATATGGACTATCGATAATTTACACCTTAGGCTCTGCTTCTAACTTGGGCCCAAATTGTAAAATGGTCTTATCTATTGGCGATTTCGTTCCAATTCACACTCCAAGTAATATTCGGCATGCTAATTACATTGCCGGTTGCGAAATTGCATTATCTCTTATAGTTTCTGAGATATGGACTATCGATAATTTACACCTTAGGCTCTGCTTCTAACTTGGGCCCAAATTGTAAAATGGTCTTATCTATTGGCGATTTCGTTCCAATTCACATTCCAAGTAATATTCGGCATGCTAATTACATTGCCGGTTGCCAAATTGCATTATCTCTTATAGTTTCCGAGATATGGACTATCGATAATTTACACATTAGGCTCTGCTTCTAACTTGGGCCCAAATTGTAAAATGGTCTTATCTATTGGCGATTTCGTTCCAATTCACATTCCTATTAATATTCGGCATGCTAATTACATTGCCGGTTGCCAAATTGCATTATCTCTTATAGTTTCCGAGATATGGACTATCGAAAATTTACACCTTAGGCTCTGCTTCTAACTTGGGCCCAAATTGTAAAATGGTCTTATCTATTGGCGATTTCGTTCCAATTCACATGTCAAGTAATATTCGGCATGCTAATAACATTGCCGGTTGCCAAATTGCATTATCTCTTATAGTTTCCGAGATATGGACTATCGATAATTTACACCTTAGGCTCTGCTTCTAACTTGGGCCCAAATTGTAAAATGGTCTTATCTATTGGCGATTTCGTTCCAATTCACATTCCAAGTAATATTCGGCATGCTAATTACATTGCCGGTTGCCAAATTGCATTATCTCTTATAGTTTCCGAGATATAGACTATCGATAATTTACACCTTAGGCTCTGCTTCTAACTTGGGCCCAAATTGTAAAATGGTCTTATCTATTGGCGATTTCGTTCCAATTCACATTCCAAGTAATATTCGGCATGCTAATTACATTGCCGGTTGCCAAATTGCATTATCTCTTATAGTTTCCGAGATATGGACTATCGATAATTTACACCTTAGGCTCTGCTTCTAACTTGGGCCCAAATTGTAAAATGGTCTTATCTATTGGCGATTTCGTCCCAATTCACATTCCAAGTGATATTCGGCAGGCTAATTACATTGCCGGTTGCGAAATTGCATTATCTCTTATAGTTTCCGAGATATAGACTATCAATAATTTACACCTTAGGCTCTGCTTCTAACTTGGGCCCAAATTGTAAAATGGTCTTATCTATTGGCGATTTCGTTCCAATTCACATTCCAAGTAATATTCGGCATGCTAATTACATTGCCGGTTGCCAAATTGCATTATCTCTTATAGTTTCCGAGATATGGACTATCGATAATTTACACCTTAGGCTCTGCTTCTAACTTGGGCCCAAATTGTAAAATGGTCTTATCCATTGGCGATTTCGTTCCAATTCACATTCCAAGTAATATTCGGCATGCTAATTACATTTCCGGTTGCCAAATTGCATTATCTCTTATAGTTTCCGAGATATGGACTATCGATAATTTACAACTTAGGCTCTGCTTCTAACTTGGGCCCAAATTGTAAAATGGTCTTATCTATTGGCGATTTCGTTCCAATTCACATTCCAAGTAATATTCGGCATGCTAATTACATTGCCGGTTGCCAAATTGCATTATCTCTTATAGTTTCCGAGATATGGACTATCGATAATTTACACCTTAGGCTCTGCTTCTAACTTGGGCCCAAATTGTAAAATGGTCTTATCTATTGGCGATTTCGTTCCAATTCACACTCCAAGTAATATTCGGCATGCTAATTACATTGCCGGTTGCGAAATTGCATTATCTCTTATAGTTTCCGAGATATGGACTATCGATAATTTACACCTTAGGCTCTGCTTCTAACTTGGGCCCAAATTGTAAAATGGTCTTATCTATTGGCGATTTCGTTCCAATTCACATTCCAAGTAATATTCGGCATGCTAATTACATTGCCGGTTGCCAAATTGCATTATCTCTTATAGTTTCCGAGATATGGACTATCGATAATTTACACCTTAGGCTCTGCTTCTAACTTGGGCCCAAATTGTAAAATGGTCTTATCTATTGGCGATTTCGTTCCAATTCACATTCCAAGTAATATTCGGCATGCTAATTACATTGCCGGTTGCCATATTGCATTAACTCTTATAGTTTCCGAGATATGGACTATCGATAATTTACACCTTAGGCTCTGCTTCTAACTTGGGCCCAAATTGTAAAATGGTCTTATCTATTGGCGATTTCGTCCCAATTCACATTCCAAGTGATATTCGGCATGCTAATTACATTGCCGGTTGCGAAATTGCATTATCTCTTATAGTTTCCGAGATATGGACTATCAATAATTTACACCTTAGGCTCTGCTTCTAACTTGGGCCCAAATTGTAAAATGGTCTTATCTATTGGCGATTTCGTTCCAATTCACATTCCAAGTAATATTCGGCATGCTAATTACATTGCCGGTTGCCAAATTGCATTATCTCTTATAGTTTCCGAGATATGGACTATCGATAATTTACACCATAGGCTCTGCTTCTAACTTGGGCCCAAATTGTAAAATGGTCTTATCTATTGGCGATTTCGTTCCAATTCACATTCCAAGTAATATTCGGCATGCTAATTACATTGCCGGTTGCCAAATTGCATTATCTCTTATGGTTTCCGAGATATGGACTATCGATAATTTACACCTTAGGCTCTGCTTCTAACTTGCTCCCAAATTGTAAAATGGTCTTATCTATTGGCGATTTCGTTCCAATTCACATTCCAAGTAATATTCGGCATGCTAATTACATTGCCGGTTGCCAAATTGATTATCTCTTATAGTTTCCGAGATATGGACTATCGATAATTTACACCTTAGGCTCTGCTTCTAACTTGGGCCCAAATTGTAAAATGGTCTTATCTATTGGCGATTTCGTTCCAATTCACATTCCTAGTAATATTGGGCATGCTAATTACATTGCCGGTTGCCAAATTGCATTATCTCTTATAGTTTCCGAGATATGGACTATCGATAATTTACACCTTAGGCTCTGCTTCTAACTTGCTCCCAAATTGTAAAATGGTCTTATCTATTATCGATTTCGTTCCAATTCACATTCCAAGTAATATTCGGCATGCTAATTACATTGCCGGTTGCCAAATTGCATTATCTCTTATAGTTTCCGAGATATGGACTATCGATAATTTACACCTTAGGCTCTGCTTCTAACTTGGGCCCAAATTGTAAAATGGTCTTATCTATTTTCGATTTCGTTCCAATTCACATTCCAAGTAATATTCGGCATGCTAATTTCATTGCCGGTTGCCAAATTGCATTATCTCTTATAGTTTCCGAGATATGGACTATCGATAATTTACACCTTAGGCTCTGCTTCTAACTTGGGCCCAAAGTGTAAAATGGTCTTATCTATTGGCGATTTCGTTCCAATTCACATTCCAAGTAATATTCGGCATGCTAATTACATTGCCGGTTGCGAAATTGCATTATCTCTTATAGTTTCCGAGATATGGACTATCGATAATTTACACCTTAGGCTCTGCTTCTAACTTGGGCCCAAATTGTAAAATGGTCTTATCTATTGGCGATTTCGTTCCAATTCACGTTCCAAGTAATATTCGGCATGCTAATTACATTGCCGGTTGCCAAATTGCATTATCTCTTATAGTTTCCGAGATATGGACTATCGATTATTTACACCTTAGGCTCTGCTTCTAACTTGGGCCCAAATTGTAAAATGGTCTTATCTATTGGCGATTTCGTTCCAATTCACATTCCAAGTAATATTCGGCATGGTAATTACATTGCCGGTTGCCAAATTGCATTATCTCTTATAGTTTCCGAGATATGGACTATCGATAATTTACACCTTAGGCTCTGCTTCTAACTTGGGCCCAAATTGTAAAATGGTCTTATCTATTGGCGATTTCGTTCCAATTCACATTCCAAGTAATATTCGGCATGCTAATTACATTGCCGGTTGCCAAATTGCATTATCTCTTATAGTTTCCGAGATATGGATTATCGATAATTTACACCTTAGGCTCTGCTTCTAACTTGGGCCCAAATTGTAAAATGGCCTTATCTATTGGCGATTTCGTCCCAATTCACATTCCAAGTAATATTCGGCATGCTAATTACATTGCCGGTTGCGAAATTGCATTATCTCTTATAGTTTCAGAGATATGGACTGTCGATTATTTACACCTTAGGCTCTGCTTCTAACTTGGGCCCAAATTGTAAAATGGTCTTATCTATTGGCAATTTCGTTCCAATTCACATTCCAAGTAATATTCGGCATGCTAATTACATTGCCGGTTGCCAAATTGCATTATCTCTTATAGTTTCCGAGATATGGACTATCGATAATTTACACCTTAGGCTCTGCTTCTAACTTGGGCCCAAATTGTAAAATGGTCTTATCTATTGGCGATTTCGTTCCAATTCACATTCCAAGTAATATTCGGCATGCTAATTACATTGCCGGTTGCCAAATTGCATTAACTCTTATAGTTTCCGAGATATGGACTATCGATAATTTACACCTTAGGCTCTGCTTCTAACTTGGGCCCAAATTGTAAAATGGTCTTATCTATTGGCGATTTCGTTCCAATTCACATTCCAAGTAATATTCGGCATGCTAATTACATTGCCGGTTGCCAAATTGCATTATCTCTTATAGTTTCCGAGATATGGACTATCGATAATTTACACCATAGGCTCTGCTTCTAACTTGGGCCCAAATTGTAAAATGGTCTTATCTATTGGCGATTTCGTTCCAATTCACATTCCAAGTAATATTCGGCATGCTAATTACATTGCCGGTTGCCAAATTGCATTATCTCTTATGGTTTCCGAGATATGGACTATCGATAATTTACACCTTAGGCTCTGCTTCTAACTTGGGCCCAAATTGTAAAATGGTCTTATCTATTGGCGATTTCGTTCCAATTCACATTCCAAGTAATATTCGGCATGCTAATTACATTGCCGGTTGCCAAATTGCATTATCTCTTATAGTTTCCGAGATATGGACTATCGATAATTTACACCTTAGGCTCTGCTTCTAACTTGGGCCCAAATTGTAAAATGGTCTTATCTATTGGCGATTTCGTTCCAATTCACATTACAAGTAATATTCGGCATGCTAATTACATTGCCGGTTGCCAAATTGAATTATCTCTTATAGTTTCCGAGATATGGACTATCGATAATTTACACCTTAGGCTCTGCTTCTAACTTGGGCCCAAATTGTAAAATGGTCTTACCTATTGGCGATTTCGTTCCAATTCACATTCCAAGTAATATTCGGCATGCTAATTACATTGCCGGTTGCCAAATTGCATTATCTCTTATAGTTTCCGAGATATGGACTATCGTTAATTTACACCTTAGGCTCTGCTTCTAACTTGGGCCCAAATTGTAAAATGGTCTTATCTATTGGCGATTTCGTTCCAATTCACATTCCAAGTAATATTCGGCATGCTAATTACATTGCCGGTTGCGAAATTGCATTATCTCTTATAGTTTCAGAGATATGGACTGTCGATTATTTACACCTTAGGCTCTGCTTCTAACTTGGGCCCAAATTGTAAAATGGTCTTATCTATTGGCAATTTCGTTCCAATTCACATTCCAAGTAATATTCGGCATGCTAATTACATTGCCGGTTGCCAAATTGCATTATCTCTTATAGTTTCCGAGATATGGACTATCGATAATTTACACCTTAGGCTCTGCTTCTAACTTGGGCCCAAATTGTAAAATGGTCTTATCTATTGGCGATTTCGTTCCAATTCACATTCCAAGTAATATTCGGCATGCTAATTACATTGCCGGTTGCCAAATTGCATTAACTCTTATAGTTTCCGAGATATGGACTATCGATAATTTACACCTTAGGCTCTGCTTCTAACTTGGGCCCAAATTGTAAAATGGTCTTATCTATTGGCGATTTCGTTCCAATTCACATTCCAAGTAATATTCGGCATGCTAATTACATTGCCGGTTGCCAAATTGCATTATCTCTTATAGTTTCCGAGATATGGACTATCGATAATTTACACCATAGGCTCTGCTTCTAACTTGGGCCCAAATTGTAAAATGGTCTTATCTATTGGCGATTTCGTTCCAATTCACATTCCAAGTAATATTCGGCATGCTAATTACATTGCCGGTTGCCAAATTGCATTATCTCTTATAGTTTCCGAGATATGGACTATCGATAATTTACACCTTAGGCTCTGCTTCTAACTTGGGCCCAAATTGTAAAATGGTCTTATCTATTGGCGATTTCGTTCCAATTCACATTCCAAGTAATATTCGGCATGCTAATTACATTGCCGGTTGCCAAATTGCATTATCTCTTATAGTTTCCGAGATATGGACTATCGATAATTTACACCTTAGGCTCTGCTTCTAACTTGGGCCCAAATTGTAAAATGGTCTTATCTATTGGCGATTTCGTTCCAATTCACATTACAAGTAATATTCGGCATGCTAATTACATTGCCGGTTGCCAAATTGAATTATCTCTTATAGTTTCCGATATATGGACTATCGATAATTTACACCTTAGGCTCTGCTTCTAACTTGGGCCCAAATTGTAAAATGGTCTTACCTATTGGCGATTTCGTTCCAATTCACATTCCAAGTAATATTCGGCATGCTAATTACATTGCCGGTTGCCAAATTGCATTATCTCTTATAGTTTCCGAGATATGGACTATCGTTAATTTACACCTTAGGCTCTGCTTCTAACTTGGGCCCAAATTGTAAAATGGTCTTATCTATTGGCGATTTCGTCCCAATTCACATTCCAAGTGATATTCGGCATGCTAATTACATTGCCGGTTGCGAAATTGCATTATCTCTTATAGTTTCCGAGATATGGACTATCGATAATTAACACCTTAGGCTCTGCTTCTAACTTGGGCCCAAATTGTAAAATGGTCTTATCTATTGGCGATTTCGTTCCAATTCACATTCCAAGTAATATTCGGCATGCTAATTACATTGCCGGTTGCCAAATTGCATTATCTCTTATAGTTTCCGAGATATGGACTATCGATAATTTACACCTTAGGCTCTGCTTCTAACTTGGGCCCAAATTGTAAAATGGTCTTATCTATTGGCGATTTCGTTCCAATTCACATTACAAGTAATATTCGGCATGCTAATTACATTGCCGGTTGCCAAATTGAATTATCTCTTATAGTTTCCGAGATATGGACTATCGATAATTTACACCTTAGGCTCTGCTTCTAACTTGGGCCCAAATTGTAAAATGGTCTTACCTATTGGCGATTTCGTTCCAATTCACATTCCAAGTAATATTCGGCATGCTAATTACATTGCCGGTTGCCAAATTGCATTATCTCTTATAGTTTCCGAGATATGGACTATCGATAATTTACACCTTAGGCTCTGCTTCTAACTTGGGCCCAAATTGTAAAATGGTCTTATCTATTGGCGATTTCGTTCCAATTCACACTCCAAGTAATATTCGGCATGCTAATTACATTGCCGGTTGCGAAATTGCATTATCTCTTATAGTTTCCGAGATATGGACTATCGATAATTTACACCTTAGGCTCTGCTTCTAACTTGGGCCCAAATTGTAAAATGGTCTTATCTATTGGCGATTTCGTTCCAATTCACATTCCAAGTAATATTCGGCATGCTAATTACATTGCCGGTTGCCAAATTGCATTATCTCTTATAGTTTCCGAGATATGGACTATCGATAATTTACACATTAGGCTCTGCTTCTAACTTGGGCCCAAATTGTAAAATGGTCTTATCTATTGGCGATTTCGTTCCAATTCACATTCCAATTAATATTCGGCATGCTAATTACATTGCCGGTTGCCAAATTGCATTATCTCTTATAGTTTCCGAGATATGGACTATCGAAAATTTACACCTTAGGCTCTGCTTTTAACTTGGGCCCAAATTGTAAAATGGTCTTATCTATTGGCGATTTCGTTCCAATTCACATTCCAAGTAATATTCGGCATGCTAATTACATTGCCGGTTGCCAAATTGCATTATCTCTTATAGTTTCCGAGATATGGACTATCGATAATTTACACCTTAGGCTCTGCTTCTAACTTGGGCCCAAATTGTAAAATGGTCTTATCTATTGGCGATTTCGTTCCAATTCACATTCCAAATAATATTCGGCATGCTAATTACATTGCCGGTTGCCAAATTGCATTATCTCTTATAGTTTCCGAGATATGGACTATCGATAATTTACACATTAGGCTCTGCTTCTAACTTGGGCCCAAATTGTAAAATGGTCTTATCTATTGGCGATTTCGTTCCAATTCACATTCCAAGTAATATTAGGCATGCTAATTACATTGCCGGTTGCCAAATTGCATTATCTCTTATAGTTTCCGAGATATGGACTATCGATAATTTACACCTTAGGCTCTGCTTCTAACTTGGGCCCAAATTGTAAAATGGTCTTATCTATTGGCGATTTCGTCCCAATTCACATTCCAAGTGATATTCGGCAGGCTAATTACATTGCCGGTTGCGAAATTGCATTATCTCTTATAGTTTCCGAGATATAGACTATCAATAATTTACACCTTAGGCTCTGCTTCTAACTTGGGCCCAAATTGTAAAATGGTCTTATCTATTGGCGATTTCGTTCCAATTCACATTCCAAGTAATATTCGGCATGCTAATTACATTGCCGGTTGCCAAATTGCATTATCTCTTATAGTTTCCGAGATATGGACTATCGATAATTTACACCTTAGGCTCTGCTTCTAACTTGGGCCCAAATTGTAAAATGGTCTTATCTATTGGCGATTTCGTTCCAATTCACATTCCAAGTAATATTCGGCATGCTAATTACATTGCCGGTTGCCAAATTGCATTATCTCTTATAGTTTCCGAGATATGGACTATCGATAATTTACACCTTAGGCTCTGCTTCTAACTTGGGCCCAAATTGTAAAATGGTCTTATCTATTGGCGATTTCGTTCCAATTCACATTCCAAGTAATATTCGGCATGCTAATTACATTGCCGGTTGCCAAATTGCATTATCTCTTATAGTTTCCGAGATATCAACTATCGATAATTTACACCATAGGCTCTGCTTCTAACTTGGGCCCAAATTGTAAAATGGTCTTATCTATTGGCGATTTCGTTCCAATTCACATTCCAAGTAATATTCGGCATGCTAATTACATTGCCGGTTGCCAAATTGCATTATCTCTTATAGTTTCCGAGATATGGACTATCGATAATTTACACCTTAGGCTCTGCTTCTAACTTGGGCCCAAATTGTAAAATGGTCTTATCTATTGGCGATTTCGTTCCAATTCACATTCCAAGTAATATTCGGCATGCTAATTACATTGCCGGTTGCCAAATTGCATTATCTCTTATAGTTTCCGAGATATGGACTATCGATAATTTACACCTTAGGCTCTGCTTCTAACTTGGGCCCAAATTGTAAAATGGTCTTATCTATTGGCGATTTCGTTCCAATTCACATTACAAGTAATATTCGGCATGCTAATTACATTGCCGGTTGCCAAATTGAATTATCTCTTATAGTTTCCGAGATATGGACTATCGATAATTTACACCTTAGGCTCTGCTTCTAACTTGGGCCCAAATTGTAAAATGGTCTTACCTATTGGCGATTTCGTTCCAATTCACATTCCAAGTAATATTCGGCATGCTAATTACATTGCCGGTTGCCAAATTGCATTATCTCTTATAGTTTCCGAGATATGGACTATCGTTAATTTACACCTTAGGCTCTGCTTCTAACTTGGGCCCAAATTGTAAAATGGTCTTATCTATTGGCGATTTCGTTCCAATTCACATTCCAAGTAATATTCGGCATGCTAATTACATTGCCGGTTGCCAAATTGCATTATCTCTTATAGTTTCCGAGATATGGACTATCGATAATTTACACCTTAGGCTCTGCTTCTAACTTGGGCCCAAATTGTAAAATGGTCTTATCTATTGGCGATTTCGTCCCAGTTCACATTCCAAGTGATATTCGGCATGCTAATTACATTGCCGGTTGCGAAATTGCATTATCTCTTATAGTTTCCGAGATATGGACTATCGATAATTAACACCTTAGGCTCTGCTTCTAACTTGGGCCCAAATTGTAAAATGGTCTTATCTATTGGCGATTTCGTTCCAATTCACATTCCAAGTAATATTCGGCATGCTAATTACATTGCCGGTTGCCAAATTGCATTATCTCTTATAGTTTCCGAGATATGGACTATCGATAATTTACACCTTAGGCTCTGCTTCTAACTTGGGCCCAAATTTTAAAATGGTCTTATCTATTAGCGATTTAGTTGCAATTCACAGTCCAAGTAATATTCGGCATGCTAATTACATTGCCGGTTGCCAAATTGCATTATCTCTTATAGTTTCCGAGATATGGGCTATCGATAATTTACACCTTAGGCTCTGCTTCTAACTTGGGCCCAAATTGTAAAATGGTCTTATCTATTGGCGATTTCGTTCCAATTCACATTCCAAGTAATATTCGGCATGCTAATTACATTGCCGGTTGCCAAATTGCATTATCTCTTATAATTTCCGAGATATGGACTATCGATAATTTACACCTTAGGCTCTGCTTCTAACTTGGGCCCAAATTGTAAAATGGTCTTATCTATTGGCGATTTCGTTCCAATTCACATTCCAAGTAATATTCGGCATGCTAATTACATTGCCGGTTGCCAAATTGCATTATCTCTTATAGTTTCCGAGATATGGACTATCGATAATTTACACCTTAGGCTCTGCTTCTAACTTGGGCCCAAATTGTAAAATGGTCTTATCTATTGGCGATTTAGTTGCAATTCACATTCCAAGTAATATTCGGCATGCTAATTACATTGCCGGTTGTCAAATTGCATTATCTCTTATAGTTTCCGAGATATGGACTATCGATAATTTACACCTTAGGCTCTGCTTCTAACTTGGGCCCAAATTGTAAAATGGTCTTATCTATTGGCGATTTCGTTCCAATTCACATTCCAAGTAATATTCGGCATGCTAATTACATTGCCGGTAGCCAAATTGCATTATCTCTTATAGTTTCCGAGTTATGGACTATCGATAATTTACACCTTAGGCTCTGCTTCTAACTTGGGCCCAAATTGTAAAATGGTCTTATCTATTGGCTATTTCGTTCCAATTCACATTCCAAGTAATATTCGGCATGCTAATTACATTGCCGGTTGCCAAATTGCATTATCTCTTATAGTTTCCGAGATATGGACTATCGATAATTTACACCTTAGGCTCTGCTTCTAACTTGGGCCCAAATTGTAAAATGGTCTTATCTATTGGCGATTTCGTTCCAATTCACACTCCAAGTAATATTCGGCATGCTAATTACATTGCCGGTTGCGAAATTGCATTATCTCTTATAGTTTCCGAGATATGGACTATCGATAATTTACACCTTAGGCTCTGCTTCTAACCTGGGCCCAAATTGTAAAATGGTCTTATCTATTGGCGATTTCGTTCCAATTCACATTCCAAGTAATATTCGGCATGCTAATTACATTGCCGGTTGCCAAATTGCATTATCTCTTATAGTTTCCGAGATATGGGCTATCGATAATTTACACATTAGGCTCTGCTTCTAACTTGATCCCAAATTGTAAAATGGTCTTATCTATTGGCGATTTCGTTCCAATTCACATTCCAAGTAATATTCGGCATGCTAATTACATTGCCGGTTGCCAAATTGCATTATCTCTTATAGTTTCCGAGATATGGACTATCGATAATTTACACCTTAGGCTCTGCTTCTAACTTGGGCCCAAATTGTAAAATGGTCTTATCTATTGGCGATTTCGTTCCAATTCACATTCCAAGTAATATTCGGCATGCTAATTACATTGCCGGTTGCCAAATTGCATTATCTCTTATAGTTTCCGAGATATGGACTATCGATAATTTACACCTTAGGCTCTGCTTCTAACTTGGGCCCAAATTGAAAAATGGCCTTATCTATTGGCGATTTCGTTCCAATTCACATTCCAAGTAATATTCGGCATGCTAATTACATTGCCGGTTGCCAAATTGCATTATCTCTTATAGTTTCCGAGATATAGACTATCGATAATTTACACCTTAGGCTCTGCTTCTAACTTGGGCCCAAATTGTAAAATGGTCTTACCTATTGGCGATTTCGTTCCAATTCACATTCCAAGTAATATTCGGCATGCTAATTACATTGCCGGTTGCCAAATTGCATTATCTCTTATAGTTTCCGAGATATGGACTATCGTTAATTTACACCTTAGGCTCTGCTTCTAACTTGGGCCCAAATTGTAAAATGGTCTTATCTATTGGCGATTTCGTTCCAATTCACATTCCAAGTAATATTCGGCATGCTAATTACATTGCCGGTTGCCAAATTGCATTATCTCTTATAGTTTCCGAGATATGGACTATCGATAATTTACACCTTAGGCTCTGCTTCTAACTTGGGCCCAAATTGTAAAATGGTCTTATCTATTGGCGATTTCGTCCCAGTTCACATTCCAAGTGATATTCGGCATGCTAATTACATTGCCGGTTGCGAAATTGCATTATCTCTTATAGTTTCCGAGATATGGACTATCGATAATTAACACCTTAGGCTCTGCTTCTAACTTGGGCCCAAATTGTAAAATGGTCTTATCTATTGGCGATTTCGTTCCAATTCACATTCCAAGTAATATTCGGCATGCTAATTACATTGCCGGTTGCCAAATTGCATTATCTCTTATAGTTTCCGAGATATGGACTATCGATAATTTACACCTTAGGCTCTGCTTCTAACTTGGGCCCAAATTTTAAAATGGTCTTATCTATTAGCGATTTAGTTGCAATTCACAGTCCAAGTAATATTCGGCATGCTAATTACATTGCCGGTTGCCAAATTGCATTATCTCTTATAGTTTCCGAGATATGGGCTATCGATAATTTACACCTTAGGCTCTGCTTCTAACTTGGACCCAAATTGTAAAATGGTCTTATCTATTGGCGATTTCGTTCCAATTCACATTCCAAGTAATATTCGGCATGCTAATTACATTGCCGGTTGCCAAATTGCATTATCTCTTATAATTTCCGAGATATGGACTATCGATAATTTACACCTTAGGCTCTGCTTCTAACTTGGGCCCAAATTGTAAAATGGTCTTATCTATTGGCGATTTCGTTCCAATTCACATTCCAAGTAATATTCGGCATGCTAACTACATTGCCGGTTGCCAAATTGCATTATCTCTTATAGTTTCCGAGATATGGACTATCGATAATTTACACCTTAGGCTCTGCTTCTAACTTGGGCCCAAATTGTAAAATGGTCTTATCTATTGGCGATTTAGTTGCAATTCACATTCCAAGTAATATTCGGCATGCTAATTACATTGCCGGTTGTCAAATTGCATTATCTCTTATAGTTTCCGAGATATGGACTATCGATAATTTACACCTTAGGCTCTGCTTCTAACTTGGGCCCAAATTGTAAAATGGTCTTATCTATTGGCGATTTCGTTCCAATTCACATTCCAAGTAATATTCGGCATGCTAATTACATTGCCGGTAGCCAAATTGCATTATCTCTTATAGTTTCCGAGTTATGGACTATCGATAATTTACACCTTAGGCTCTGCTTCTAACTTGGGCCCAAATTGTAAAATGGTCTTATCTATTGGCTATTTCGTTCCAATTCACATTCCAAGTAATATTCGGCATGCTAATTACATTGCCGGTTGCCAAATTGCATTATCTCTTATAGTTTCCGAGATATGGACTATCGATAATTTACACCTTAGGCTCTGCTTCTAACTTGGGCCCAAATTGTAAAATGGTCTTATCTATTGGCGATTTCGTTCCAATTCACACTCCAAGTAATATTCGGCATGCTAATTACATTGCCGGTTGCGAAATTGCATTATCTCTTATAGTTTCCGAGATATGGACTATCGATAATTTACACCTTAGGCTCTGCTTCTAACCTGGGCCCAAATTGTAAAATGGTCTTATCTATTGGCGATTTCGTTCCAATTCACATTCCAAGTAATATTCGGCATGCTAATTACATTGCCGGTTGCCAAATTGCATTATCTCTTATAGTTTCCGAGATATGGACTATCGATAATTTACACATTAGGCTCTGCTTCTAACTTGATCCCAAATTGTAAAATGGTCTTATCTATTGGCGATTTCGTTCCAATTCACATTCCAAGTAATATTCGGCATGCTAATTACATTGCCGGTTGCCAAATTGCATTATCTCTTATAGTTTCCGAGATATGGACTATCGATAATTTACACCTTAGGCTCTGCTTCTAACTTGGGCCCAAATTGTAAAATGGTCTTATCTATTGGCGATTTCGTTCCAATTCACATTCCAAGTAATATTCGGCATGCTAATTACATTGCCGGTTGCCAAATTGCATTATCTCTTATAGTTTCCGAGATATGGACTATCGATAATTTACACCTTAGGCTCTGCTTCTAACTTGGGCCCAAATTGTAAAATGGCCTTATCTATTGGCGATTTCGTTCCAATTCACATTCCAAGTAATATTCGGCATGCTAATTACATTGCCGGTTGCCAAATTGCATTATCTCTTATAGTTTCCGAGATATAGACTATCGATAATTTACACCTTAGGCTCTGCTTCTAACTTGGGCCCAAATTGTAAAATGGTCTTATCTATTGGCGATTTCGTTCCAATTCACATTCCAAGTAATATTCGGCATGCTAATTACATTGCCGGTTGCCAAATTGCATTATCTCTTATAGTTTCCGAGATATGGACTATCGATAATTTACACCTTAGGCTCTGCTTCTAACTTGGGCCCAAATTGTAAAATGGTCTTATCTATTGGCGATTTCGTTCCAATTCACATTCCAAGTAATATTTGGCATGCTAATTACATTGCCGGTTGTCAAATTGCATTATCTCTTATAGTTTCCGAGATATGGACTATCGATAATTTACACCTTAGGCTCTGCTTCTAACTTGGGCCCAAATTGTAAAATGGTCTTATCTATTGGCGATTTCGTTCCAATTCACATTCCAAGTAATATTCGGCATGCTAATTACATTGCCGGTTGCCAAATTGCATTATCTCTTATAGTTTCCGAGATATGGACTATCGATAATTTACACCTTAGGCTCTGCTTCTAACTTGGGCCCAAATTGTAAAATGGTCTTATCTATTGGCGATTTCGTTCCAATTCACATTACAAGTAATATTCGGCATGCTAATTACATTGCCGGTTGCCAAATTGAATTATCTCTTATAGTTTCCGAGATATGGACTATCGATAATTTACACCTTAGGCTCTGCTTCTAACTTGGGCCCAAATTGTAAAATGGTCTTACCTATTGGCGATTTCGTTCCAATTCACATTCCAAGTAATATTCGGCATGCTAATTACATTGCCGGTTGCCAAATTGCATTATCTCTTATAGTTTCCGAGATATGGACTATCGTTAATTTACACCTTAGGCTCTGCTTCTAACTTGGGCCCAAATTGTAAAATGGTCTTATCTATTGGCTATTTCGTTCCAATTCACATTCCAAGTAATATTCGGCATGCTAATTACATTGCCGGTTGCCAAATTGCATTATCTCTTATAGTTTCCGAGATATGGACTATCGATAATTTACACCTTAGGCTCTGCTTCTAACTTGGGCCCAAATTGTAAAATGGTCTTATCTATTGGCGATTTCGTTCCAATTCACACTCCAAGTAATATTCGGCATGCTAATTACATTGCCGGTTGCGAAATTGCATTATCTCTTATAGTTTCCGAGATATGGACTATCGATAATTTACACCTTAGGCTCTGCTTCTAACCTGGGCCCAAATTGTAAAATGGTCTTATCTATTGGCGATTTCGTTCCAATTCACATTCCAAGTAATATTCGGCATGCTAATTACATTGCCGGTTGCCAAATTGCATTATCTCTTATAGTTTCCGAGATATGGACTATCGATAATTTACACATTAGGCTCTGCTTCTAACTTGATCCCAAATTGTAAAATGGTCTTATCTATTGGCGATTTCGTTCCAATTCACATTCCAAGTAATATTCGGCATGCTAATTACATTGCCGGTTGCCAAATTGCATTATCTCTTATAGTTTCCGAGATATGGACTATCGATAATTTACACCTTAGGCTCTGCTTCTAACTTGGGCCCAAATTGTAAAATGGTCTTATCTATTGGCGATTTCGTTCCAATTCACATTCCAAGTAATATTCGGCATGCTAATTACATTGCCGGTTGCCAAATTGCATTATCTCTTATAGTTTCCGAGATATGGACTATCGATAATTTACACCTTAGGCTCTGCTTCTAACTTGGGCCCAAATTGTAAAATGGCCTTATCTATTGGCGATTTCGTTCCAATTCACATTCCAAGTAATATTCGGCATGCTAATTACATTGCCGGTTGCCAAATTGCATTATCTCTTATAGTTTCCGAGATATGGACTATCGATAATTTACACCTTAGGCTCTGCTTCTAACTTGGGCCCAAATTGTAAAATGGTCTTACCTATTGGCGATTTCGTTCCAATTCACATTCCAAGTAATATTCGGCATGCTAATTACATTGCCGGTTGCCAAATTGCATTATCTCTTATAGTTTCCGAGATATGGACTATCGTTAATTTACACCTTAGGCTCTGCTTCTAACTTGGGCCCAAATTGTAAAATGGTCTTATCTATTGGCGATTTCGTTCCAATTCACATTCCAAGTAATATTCGGCATGCTAATTACATTGCCGGTTGCCAAATTGCATTATCTCTTATAGTTTCCGAGATATGGACTATCGATAATTTACACCTTAGGCTCTGCTTCTAACTTGGGCCCAAATTGTAAAATGGTCTTATCTATTGGCGATTTCGTCCCAGTTCACATTCCAAGTGATATTCGGCATGCTAATTACATTGCCGGTTGCGAAATTGCATTATCTCTTATAGTTTCCGAGATATGGACTATCGATAATTAACACCTTAGGCTCTGCTTCTAACTTGGGCCCAAATTGTAAAATGGTCTTATCTATTGGCGATTTCGTTCCAATTCACATTCCAAGTAATATTCGGCATGCTAATTACATTGCCGGTTGCCAAATTGCATTATCTCTTATAGTTTCCGAGATATGGACTATCGATAATTTACACCTTAGGCTCTGCTTCTAACTTGGGCCCAAATTTTAAAATGGTCTTATCTATTAGCGATTTAGTTGCAATTCACAGTCCAAGTAATATTCGGCATGCTAATTACATTGCCGGTTGCCAAATTGCATTATCTCTTATAGTTTCCGAGATATGGGCTATCGATAATTTACACCTTAGGCTCTGCTTCTAACTTGGGCCCAAATTGTAAAATGGTCTTATCTATTGGCGATTTCGTTCCAATTCACATTCCAAGTAATATTCGGCATGCTAATTACATTGCCGGTTGCCAAATTGCATTATCTCTTATAATTTCCGAGATATGGACTATCGATAATTTACACCTTAGGCTCTGCTTCTAACTTGGGCCCAAATTGTAAAATGGTCTTATCTATTGGCGATTTCGTTCCAATTCACATTCCAAGTAATATTCGGCATGCTAATTACATTGCCGGTTGCCAAATTGCATTATCTCTTATAGTTTCCGAGATATGGACTATCGATAATTTACACCTTAGGCTCTGCTTCTAACTTGGGCCCAAATTGTAAAATGGTCTTATCTATTGGCGATTTAGTTGCAATTCACATTCCAAGTAATATTCGGCATGCTAATTACATTGCCGGTTGTCAAATTGCATTATCTCTTATAGTTTCCGAGATATGGACTATCGATAATTTACACCTTAGGCTCTGCTTCTAACTTGGGCCCAAATTGTAAAATGGTCTTATCTATTGGCGATTTCGTTCCAATTCACATTCCAAGTAATATTCGGCATGCTAATTACATTGCCGGTAGCCAAATTGCATTATCTCTTATAGTTTCCGAGTTATGGACTATCGATAATTTACACCTTAGGCTCTGCTTCTAACTTGGGCCCAAATTGTAAAATGGTCTTATCTATTGGCTATTTCGTTCCAATTCACATTCCAAGTAATATTCGGCATGCTAATTACATTGCCGGTTGCCAAATTGCATTATCTCTTATAGTTTCCGAGATATGGACTATCGATAATTTACACCTTAGGCTCTGCTTCTAACTTGGGCCCAAATTGTAAAATGGTCTTATCTATTGGCGATTTCGTTCCAATTCACACTCCAAGTAATATTCGGCATGCTAATTACATTGCCGGTTGCGAAATTGCATTATCTCTTATAGTTTCCGAGATATGGACTATCGATAATTTACACCTTAGGCTCTGCTTCTAACCTGGGCCCAAATTGTAAAATGGTCTTATCTATTGGCGATTTCGTTCCAATTCACATTCCAAGTAATATTCGGCATGCTAATTACATTGCCGGTTGCCAAATTGCATTATCTCTTATAGTTTCCGAGATATGGACTATCGATAATTTACACATTAGGCTCTGCTTCTAACTTGATCCCAAATTGTAAAATGGTCTTATCTATTGGCGATTTCGTTCCAATTCACATTCCAAGTAATATTCGGCATGCTAATTACATTGCCGGTTGCCAAATTGCATTATCTCTTATAGTTTCCGAGATATGGACTATCGATAATTTACACCTTAGGCTCTGCTTCTAACTTGGGCCCAAATTGTAAAATGGTCTTATCTATTGGCGATTTCGTTCCAATTCACATTCCAAGTAATATTCGGCATGCTAATTACATTGCCGGTTGCCAAATTGCATTATCTCTTATAGTTTCCGAGATATGGACTATCGATAATTTACACCTTAGGCTCTGCTTCTAACTTGGGCCCAAATTGTAAAATGGCCTTATCTATTGGCGATTTCGTTCCAATTCACATTCCAAGTAATATTCGGCATGCTAATTACATTGCCGGTTGCCAAATTGCATTATCTCTTATAGTTTCCGAGATATAGACTATCGATAATTTACACCTTAGGCTCTGCTTCTAACTTGGGCCCAAATTGTAAAATGGTCTTATCTATTGGCGATTTCGTTCCAATTCACATTCCAAGTAATATTCGGCATGCTAATTACATTGCCGGTTGCCAAATTGCATTATCTCTTATAGTTTCCGAGATATGGACTATCGATAATTTACACCTTAGGCTCTGCTTCTAACTTGGGCCCAAATTGTAAAATGGTCTTATCTATTGGCGATTTCGTTCCAATTCACATTCCAAGTAATATTTGGCATGCTAATTACATTGCCGGTTGTCAAATTGCATTATCTCTTATAGTTTCCGAGATATGGACTATCGATAATTTACACCTTAGGCTCTGCTTCTAACTTGGGCCCAAATTGTAAAATGGTCTTATCTATTGGCGATTTCGTTCCAATTCACATTCCAAGTAATATTCGGCATGCTAATTACACTGCCGGTAGCCAAATTGCATTATCTCTTATAGTTTCCGAGTTATGGACTATCGATAATTTACACCTTAGGCTCTGCTTCTAACTTGGGCCCAAATTGTAAAATGGTCTTATCTATTGGCTATTTCGTTCCAATTCACATTCCAAGTAATATTCGGCATGCTAATTACATTGCCGGTTGCCAAATTGCATTATCTCTTATAGTTTCCGAGATATGGACTATCGATAATTTACACCTTAGGCTCTGCTTCTAACTTGGGCCGAAATTGTAAAATGGTCTTATCTATTGGCGATTTCGTTCCAATTCACACTCCAAGTAATATTCGGCATGCTAATTACATTGCCGGTTGCGAAATTGCATTATCTCTTATAGTTTCCGAGATATGGGCTATCGATAATATACACCTTAGGCTCTGCTTCTAACTTGGGCCCAAATTGTAAAATGGTCTTATCTATTGGCGATTTCGTTCCAATTCACATTCCAAGTAATATTCGGCATGCTAATTACATTGCCGGTTGCCAAATTGCATTATCTCTTATAGTTTCCGAGATATGGACTATCGATAATTTACACATTAGGCTCTGCTTCTAACTTGGGCCCAAATTGTAAAATGGTCTTATCTATTGGCGATTTCGTTCCAATTCACATTCCAATTAATATTCGGCATGCTAATTACATTGCCGGTTGCCAAATTGCATTATCTCTTATAGTTTCCGAGATATGGACTATCGAAAATTTACACCTTAGGCTCTGCTTCTAACTTGGGCCCAAATTGTAAAATGGTCTTATCTATTGGCGATTTCGTTCCAATTCACATTCCAAGTAATATTCGGCATGCTAATTACATTGCCGGTTGCCAAATTGCATTATCTCTTATAGTTTCCGAGATATGGACTATCGATAATTTACACCTTAGGCTCTGCTTCTAACTTGGGCCCAAATTGTAAAATGGTCTTATCTATTGGCGATTTCGTTCCAATTCACATTCCAAGTAATATTCGGCATGCTAATTACATTGCCGGTTGCCAAATTGCATTATCTCTTATGGTTTCCGAGATATGGACTATCGATAATTTACACCTTAGGCTCTGCTTCTAACTTGGGCCCAAATTGTAAAATGGTCTTATCTATTGGCGATTTAGTTGCAATTCACATTCCAAGTAATATTCGGCATGCTAATTACATTGCCGGTTGTCAAATTGCATTATCTCTTATAGTTTCCGAGATATGGACTATCGATAATTTACACCTTAGGCTCTGCTTCTAACTTGGGCCCAAATTGTAAAATGGTCTTATCTATTGGCGATTTCGTTCCAATTCACATTCCAAGTAATATTCGGCATGCTAATTACATTGCCGGTAGCCAAATTGCATTATCTCTTATAGTTTCCGAGTTATGGACTATCGATAATTTACACCTTAGGCTCTGCTTCTAACTTGGGCCCAAATTGTAAAATGGTCTTATCTATTGGCTATTTCGTTCCAATTCACATTCCAAGTAATATTCGGCATGCTAATTACATTGCCGGTTGCCAAATTGCATTATCTCTTATAGTTTCCGAGATATGGACTATCGATAATTTACACCTTAGGCTCTGCTTCTAACTTGGGCCCAAATTGTAAAATGGTCTTATCTATTGGCGATTTCGTTCCAATTCACACTCCAAGTAATATTCGGCATGCTAATTACATTGCCGGTTGCGAAATTGCATTATCTCTTATAGTTTCCGAGATATGGACTATCGATAATTTACACCTTAGGCTCTGCTTCTAACCTGGGCCCAAATTGTAAAATGGTCTTATCTATTGGCGATTTCGTTCCAATTCACATTCCAAGTAATATTCGGCATGCTAATTACATTGCCGGTTGCCAAATTGCATTATCTCTTATAGTTTCCGAGATATGGACTATCGATAATTTACACATTAGGCTCTGCTTCTAACTTGGGCCCAAATTGTAAAATGGTCTTATCTATTGGCGATTTCGTTCCAATTCACATTCCAAGTAATATTCGGCATGCTAATTACATTGCCGGTTGCCAAATTGCATTATCTCTTATAGTTTCCGAGATATGGACTATCGATAATTTACACCTTAGGCTCTGCTTCTAACTTGGGCCCAAATTGTAAAATGGTCTTATCTATTGGCGATTTCGTTCCAATTCACATTCCAAGTAATATTCGGCATGCTAATTACATTGCCGGTTGCCAAATTGCATTATCTCTTATAGTTTCCGAGATATGGACTATCGATAATTTACACCTTAGGCTCTGCTTCTAACTTGGGCCCAAATTGTAAAATGGTCTTATCTATTGGCGATTTCGTTCCAATTCACATTCCAAGTAATATTCGGCATGCTAATTACATTGCCGGTTGCCAAATTGCATTATCTCTTATAGTTTCCGAGATATAGACTATCGATAATTTACACCTTAGGCTCTGCTTCTAACTTGGGCCCAAATTGTAAAATGGTCTTATCTATTGGCGATTTCGTTCCAATTCACATTCCAAGTAATATTCGGCATGCTAATTACATTGCCGGTTGCCAAATTGCATTATCTCTTATAGTTTCCGAGATATGGACTATCGATAATTTACACCTTAGGCTCTGCTTCTAACTTGGGCCCAAATTGTAAAATGGTCTTATCTATTGGCGATTTCGTTCCAATTCACATTCCAAGTAATATTTGGCATGCTAATTACATTGCCGGTTGTCAAATTGCATTATCTCTTATAGTTTCCGAGATATGGACTATCGATAATTTACACCTTAGGCTCTGCTTCTAACTTGGGCCCAAATTGTAAAATGGTCTTATCTATTGGCGATTTCGTTCCAATTCACATTCCAAGTAATATTCGGCATGCTAATTACACTGCCGGTAGCCAAATTGCATTATCTCTTATAGTTTCCGAGTTATGGACTATCGATAATTTACACCTTAGGCTCTGCTTCTAACTTGGGCCCAAATTGTAAAATGGTCTTATCTATTGGCTATTTCGTTCCAATTCACATTCCAAGTAATATTCGGCATGCTAATTACATTGCCGGTTGCCAAATTGCATTATCTCTTATAGTTTCCGAGATATGGACTATCGATAATTTACACCTTAGGCTCTGCTTCTAACTTGGGCCCAAATTGTAAAATGGTCTTATCTATTGGCGATTTCGTTCCAATTCACACTCCAAGTAATATTCGGCATGCTAATTACATTGCCGGTTGCGAAATTGCATTATCTCTTATAGTTTCCGAGACATGGACTATCGATAATTTACACCTTAGGCTCTGCTTCTAACTTGGGCCCAAATTGTAAAATGGTCTTATCTATTGGCGATTTCGTTCCAATTCACATTCCAAGTAATATTCGGCATGCTAATTACATTGCCGGTTGCCAAATTGCATTATCTCTTATAGTTTCCGAGATATGGACTATCGATAATTTACACATTAGGCTCTGCTTCTAACTTGGGCCCAAATTGTAAAATGGTCTTATCTATTGGCGATTTCGTTCCAATTCACATTCCAATTAATATTCGGCATGCTAATTACATTGCCGGTTGCCAAATTGCATTATCTCTTATAGTTTCCGAGATATGGACTATCGAAAATTTACACCTTAGGCTCTGCTTCTAACTTGGGCCCAAATTGTAAAATGGTCTTATCTATTGGCGATTTCGTTCCAATTCACATTCCAAGTAATATTCGGCATGCTAATTACATTGCCGGTTGCCAAATTGCATTATCTCTTATAGTTTCCGAGATATGGACTATCGATAATTTACACCTTAGGCTCTGCTTCTAACTTGGGCCCAAATTGTAAAATGGTCTTATCTATTGGCGATTTCGTTCCAATTCACATTCCAAGTAATATTCGGCATGCTAATTACATTGCCGGTTGACAAATTGCATTATCTCTTATAGTTTCCGAGATATATACTATCGATAATTTACACCTTAGGCTCTGCTTCTAACTTGGGCCCAAATTGTAAAATGGTCTTATCTATTGGCGATTTCGTTCCAATTCACATTCCAAGTAATATTCGGCATGCTAATTACATTGCCGGTTGCCAAATTGCATTATCTCTTATAGTTTCCGAGATATGGACTATCGATAATTTACACCTTAGGCTCTGCTTCTAACTTGGGCCCAAATTGTAAAATGGTCTTATCTATTGGCGATTTCGTCCCAATTCACATTCCAAGTGATATTCGGCAGGCTAATTATATTGCCGGTTGCGAAATTGCATTATCTCTTATAGTTTCCGAGATATAGACTATCAATAATTTACACCTTAGGCTCTGCTTCTAACTTGGGCCCAAATTGTAAAATGGTCTTATCTATTGGCGATTTCGTTCCAATTCACATTCCAAGTAATATTCGGCATGCTAATTACATTGCCGGTTGCCAAATTGCATTATCTCTTATAGTTTCCGAGATATGGACTATCGATAATTTACACCTTAGGCTCTGCTTCTAACTTGGGCCCAAATTGTAAAATGGTCTTATCTATTGGCGATTTCGTTCCAATTCACATTCCAAGTAATATTCGGCATGCTAATTACATTGCCGGTTGCCAAATTGCATTATCTCTTATAGTTTCCGAGATATGGACTATCGATAATTTACACCTTAGGCTCTGCTTCTAACTTGGGCCCAAATTGTAAAATGGTCTTATCTATTGGCGATTTCGTTCCAATTCACATTCCAAGTAATATTCGGCATGCTAATTACATTGCCGGTTGCCAAATTGCATTATCTCTTATAGTTTCCGAGATATGGACTATCGATAATTTACACCATAGGCTCTGCTTCTAACTTGGGCCCAAATTGTAAAATGGTCTTATCTATTGGCGATTTCGTTCCAATTCACATTCCAAGTAATATTCGGCATGCTAATTACATTGCCGGTTGCCAAATTGCATTATCTCTTATAGTTTCCGAGATATGGACTATCGATAATTTACACCTTAGGCTCTGCTTCTAACTTGGGCCCAAATTGTAAAATGGTCTTATCAATTGGCGATTTCGTTCCAATTCACATTCCAAGTAATATTCGGCATGCTAATTACATTGCCGGTTGCCAAATTGCATTATCTCTTATAGTTTAAGAGATATGGACTATCGATAATTTACACCTTAGGCTCTGCTTCTAACTTGGGCCCAAATTGTAAAATGGTCTTATCTATTGGCGATTTCGTTCCAATTCACATTCCAAGTAATATTCGGCATGCTAATTACATTGCCGGTTGCCAAATTGCATTATCTCTTATAGTTTCCGAGATATGGACTATCGATAATTTACACCTTAGGCTCTGCTTCTAACTTGGGCCCAAATTGTAAAATGGTCTTACCTATTGGCGATTTCGTTCCAATTCACATTCCAAGTAATATTCGGCATGCTAAATACATTGCCGGTTGCCAAATTGCATTATCTCTTATAGTTTCCGAGATATGGGCTATCGATAATTTACACCTTAGGCTCTGCTTCTAACTTGGGCCCAAATTGTAAAATGGTCTTATCTATTGGCGATTTCGTTCCAATTCACATTCCAAGTAATATTCGGCATGCTAATTACATTGCCGGTTGCCAAATTGCATTATCTCTTATAATTTCCGAGATATGGACTATCGATAATTTACACCTTAGGCTCTGCTTCTAACTTGGGCCCAAATTGTAAAATGGTCTTATCTATTGGCGATTTCGTTCCAATTCACATTCCAAGTAATATTCGGCATGCTAATTACATTGCCGGTTGCCAAATTGCATTATCTCTTATAGTTTCCGAGATATGGACTATCGATAATTTACACCTTAGGCTCTGCTTCTAACTTGGGCCCAAATTGTAATATGGTCTTATCTATTGGCGATTTCGTTCCAATTCACATTCCAAGTAATATTCGGCATGCTAATTACATTGCCGGTTGCCAAATTGCATTATCTCTTATAGTTTCCGAGATATGGACTATCGATAATTTACACCTTAGGCTCTGCTTCTAACTTGGGCCCAAATTGTAATATGGTCTTATCTATTGGCGATTTAGTTGCAATTCACATTCAAAGTAATATTCGGCATGCTAATTACATTGCCGGTTGTCAAATTGCATTATCTCTTATAGTTTCCGAGATATGGACTATCGATAATTTACACCTTAGGCTCTGCTTCTAACTTGGGCCCAAATTGTAAAATGGTCTTATCTATTGGCGATTTCGTTCCAATTCACATTCCAAGTAATATTCGGCATGCTAATTACATTGCCGGTAGCCAAATTGCATTATCTCTTATAGTTTCCGAGTTATGGACTATCGATAATTTACACCTTAGGCTCTGCTTCTAACTTGGGCCCAAATTGTAAAATGGTCTTATCTATTGGCTATTTCGTTCCAATTCACATTCCAAGTAATATTCGGCATGCTAACTACATTGCCGGTTGCCAAATTGCATTATCTCTTATAGTTTCCGAGATATGGACTATCGATAATTTACACCTTAGGCTCTGCTTCTAACTTGGGCCCAAATTGTAAAATGGTCTTATCTATTGACGATTTCGTTCCAATTCACACTCCAAGTAATATTCGGCATGCTAATTACATTGCCGGTTGCGAAATTGCATTATCTCTTATAGTTTCCGAGATATGGACTATCGATAATTTACACCTTAGGCTCTGCTTCTAACCTGGGCCCAAATTGTAAAATGGTCTTATCTATTGGCGATTTCGTTCCAATTCACATTCCAAGTAATATTCGGCATGCTAATTACATTGCCGGTTGCCAAATTGCATTATCTCTTATAGTTTCCGAGATATGGACTATCGATAATTTACACATTAGGCTCTGCTTCTAACTTGGGCCCAAATTGTAAAATGGTCTTATCTATTGGCGATTTCGTTCCAATTCACATTCCAAGTAATATTCGGCATGCTAATTACATTGCCGGTTGCCAAATTGCATTATCTCTTATAGTTTCCGAGATATGGACTATCGATAATTTACACCTTAGGCTCTGCTTCTAACTTGGGCCCAAATTGTAAAATGGTCTTATATATTGGCGATTTCGTTCCAATTCACATTCCAAGTAATATTCGGCATGCTAATTACATTGCCGGTTGCCAAATTGCATTATCTCTTATAGTTTCCGAGATATGGACTATCGATAATTTACACCTTAGGCTCTGCTTCTAACTTGGGCCCAAATGGTAAAATGGTCTTATCTATTGGCGATTTCGTTCCAATTCACATTCCAAGTAATATTCGGCATGCTAATTACATTGCCGGTTGCCAAATTGCATTATCTCTTATAGTTTCCGAGATATAGACTATCGATAATTTACACCTTAGGCTCTGCTTCTAACTTGGGCCCAAATTGTAAAATGGTCTTATCTATTGGCGATTTCGTTCCAATTCACATTCCAAGTAATATTCGGCATGCTAATTACATTGCCGGTTACCAAATTGCATTATCTCTTATAGTTTCCGAGATATGGACTATCGATAATTTACACCTTAGGCTCTGCTTCTAACTTGGGCCCAAATTGTAAAATGGTCTTATCTATTGGCGATTTCGTCCCAATTCACATTCCAAGTGATATTCGGCAGGCTAATTACATTGCCGGTTGCGAAATTGCATTATCTATTATAGTTTCCGAGATATAGACTATCAATAATTTACACCTTAGGCTCTGCTTCTAACTTGGGCCCAAATTGTAAAATGGTCTTATCTATTGGCGATTTCGTTCCAATTCACATTCCAAGTAATATTCGGCATGCTAATTACATTGCCGGTTGCCAAATTGCATTATCTCTTATAGTTTCCGAGATATGGACTATCGGTAATTTACACCTTAGGCTCTGCTTCTAACTTGGGCCCAAATTGTAAAATGGTCTTATCTATTGGCGATTTCGTTCCAATTCACATTCCAAGTAATATTCGGCATGCTAATTACATTGCCGGTTGCCAAATTGCATTATCTCTTATAGTTTCCGAGATATGGACTATCGATAATTTACACCTTAGGCTCTGCTTCTAACTTGGGCCCAAATTGTAAAATGGCCTTATCTATTGGCGATTTCGTCCCAATTCACATTCCAAGTAATATTCGGCATGCTAATTACATTGCCGGTTGCGAAATTGCATTATCTCTTATAGTTTCAGAGATATGGACTATCGATTATTTACACCTTAGGCTCTGCTTCTAACTTGGGCCCAAATTGTAAAATGGTCTTATCTATTGGCAATTTCGTTCCAATTCACATTCCAAGTAATATTCGGCATGCTAATTACATTGCCGGTTGCCAAATTGCATTATCTCTTATAGTTTCCGAGATATGGACTATCGATAATTTACACCTTAGGCTCTGCTTCTAACTTGGGCCCAAATTGTAAAATGGTCTTATCTATTGGCGATTTCGTTCCAATTCACATTCCAAGTAATATTCGGCATGCTAATTACATTGCCGGTTGCCAAATTGCATTAACTCTTATAGTTTCCGAGATATGGACTATCGATAATTTACACCTTAGGCTCTGCTTCTAACTTGGGCCCAAATTATAAAATGGTCTTATCTATTGGCGATTTCGTTCCAATTCACATTCCAAGTAATATTCTGCATGCTAATTACATTGCCGGTTGCCAAATTGCATTATCTCTTATAGTTTCCGAGATATGGACTATCGATAATTTACACCTTAGGCTCTGCTTCTAACTTGGGCCCAAATTGTAAAATGGTCTTATCTATTAGCGATTTAGTTGCAATTCACATTCCAAGTAATATTCGGCATGCTAATTACATTGCCGGTTGCCAAATTGCATTATCTCTTATAGTTTCCGAGATATGGACTATCGATAATTTACACCTTAGGCTCTGCTTCTAACTTGAGCCCAAATTGTAAAATGGTCTTATCTATTGGCGATTTCGTTCCAATTCACATTCCAAGTAATATTCGGCATGCTAATTACATTGCCGGTTGCCAAATTGCATTATCTCTTATAGTTTCCGAGATATGGACTATCGATAATTTACACCTTAGGCTCTGCTTCTAACTTGGGCCCAAATTGTAAAATGGTCTTATCTATTGGCGATTTCGTTCCAATTCACATTCCAAGTAATATTCGGCATGCTAATTACATTGCCGGTTGCCAAATTGCATTATCTCTTATAGTTTCCGAGATATGGACTATCGATAATTTACACCTTAGGCTCTGCTTCTAACTTGGGCCCAAATTGTAAAATGGTCTTATCTATTGGCGATTTAGTTGCAATTCACATTCCAAGTAATATTCGGCATGCTAATTACATTGCCGGTTGTCAAATTGCATTATCTCTTATAGTTTCCGAGATATGGACTATCGATAATTTACACCTTAGGCTCTGCTTCTAACTTGGCCCCAAATTGTAAAATGGTCTTATCTATTGGCGATTTCGTTCCAATTCACATTCCAAGTAATATTCGGCATGCTAGTTACATTGCCGGTTGCCAAATTGCATTAACTCTTATAGTTTCCGAGATATGGACTATCGATAATTTACACCTTAGGCTCTGCTTCTAACTTGGGCCCAAATTGTAAAATGGTCTTATCTATTGGCGATTTCGTTCCAATTCACATTCCAAGTAATATTCGGCATGCTAATTACATTGCCGGTTGCCAAATTGCATTATCTCTTATAGTTTCCGAGATATGGACTATCGATAATTTACACCTTAGGCTCTGCTTCTAACTTGGGCCCAAATTGTAATATGGTCTTATCTATTGGCGATTTCGTCCCAATTCAAATTCCAAGTGATATTCGGCATGCTAATTACATTGCCGGTTGCGAAATTGCATTATCTCTTATAGTTTCCGAGATATGGACTATCGATAATTAACACCTTAGGCTCTGCTTCTAACTTGGGCCCAAATTGTAAAATGGTCTTATCTATTGGCGATTTCGTTCCAATTCACATTCCAAGTAATATTCTGCATGCTAATTACATTGCCGGTTGCCAAATTGCATTATCTCTTATAGTTTCCGAGATATGGACTATCGATAATTTACACCTTAGGCTCTGCTTCTAACTTGGGCCCAAATTGTAAAATGGTCTTATCTATTAGCGATTTAGTTGCAATTCACATTCCAAGTAATATTCGGCATGCTAATTACATTGCCGGTTGCCAAATTGCATTATCTCTTATAGTTTCCGAGATATGGACTATCGATAATTTACACCTTAGGCTCTGCTTCTAACTTGGGCCCAAATTGTAAAATGGTCTTATCTATTGGCGATTTCGTTCCAATTCACATTCCAAGTAATATTCGGCATGCTAATTACATTGCCGGTTGCCAAATTGCATTATCTCTTATAGTTTCCGAGATATGGACTATCGATAATTTACACCTTAGGCTCTGCTTCTAACTTGGGCCCAAATTGTAAAATGGTCTTATCTATTGGCGATTTCGTTCCAATTCACATTCCAAGTAATATTCGGCATGCTAATTACATTGCCGGTTGCCAAATTGCATTATCTCTTATAGTTTCCGAGATATGGACTATCGATAATTTACACCTTAGGCTCTGCTTCTAACTTGGGCCCAAATTGTAAAATGGTCTTATCTATTGGCGATTTAGTTGCAATTCACATTCCAAGTAATATTCGGCATGCTAATTACATTGCCGGTTGTCAAATTGCATTATCTCTTATAGTTTCCGAGATATGGACTATCGATAATTTACACCTTAGGCTCTGCTTCTAACTTGGGCCCAAATTGTAAAATGGTCTTATCTATTGGCGATTTCGTTCCAATTCACATTCCAAGTAATATTCGGCATGCTAATTACATTGCCGGTTGCCAAATTGCATTATCTCTTATAGTTTCCGAGATATGGACTATCGTTAATTTACACCTTAGGCTCTGCTTCTAACTTGGGCCCAAATTGTAAAATGGTCTTATCTATTGGCGATTTCGTTCCAATTCACATTCCAAGTAATATTGGGCATGCTAATTACATTGCCGGTTGCCAAATTGCATTATCTCTTATAGTTTCCGAGATATGGACTATCGATAATTTACACCTTAGGCTCTGCTTCTAACTTGGGCCCAAATTGTAAAATGGTCTTATCTATTGGCGATTTCGTCCCAATTCACATTCCAAGTGATATTCGGCATGCTAATTACATTGCCGGTTGCGAAATTGCATTATCTCTTATAGTTTCCGAGATATGGACTATCGATAATTAACACCTTAGGCTCTGCTTCTAACTTGGGCCCAAATTGTAAAATGGTCTTATCTATTGGCGATTTCGTTCCAATTCACATTCCAAGTAATATTCTGCATGCTAATTACATTGCCGGTTGCCAAATTGCATTATCTCTTATAGTTTCCGAGATATGGACTATCGATAATTTACACCTTAGGCTCTGCTTCTAACTTGGGCCCAAATTGTAAAATGGTCTTATCTATTGGCGATTTCGTCCCAATTCACATTCCAAGTGATATTCGGCATGCTAATTACATTGCCGGTTGCGAAATTGCATTATCTCTTATAGTTTCCGAGATATGGACTATCGATAATTTACACCTTAGGCTCTGCTTCTAACTTGGGCCCAAATTGTAAAATGGTCTTATCTATTGGCGATTTAGTTGCAATTCACATTCCAAGTAATATTCGGCATGCTAATTACATTGCCGGTTGTCAAATTGCATTATCTCTTATAGTTTCCGAGATATGGACTATCGATAATTTACACCTTAGGCTCTGCTTCTAACTTGGCCCCAAATTGTAAAATGGTCTTATCTATTGGCGATTTCGTTCCAATTCACATTCCAAGTAATATTCGGCATGCTAGTTACATTGCCGGTTGCCAAATTGCATTAACTCTTATAGTTTCCGAGATATGGACTATCGATAATTTACACCTTAGGCTCTGCTTCTAACTTGGGCCCAAATTGTAAAATGGTCTTATCTATTGGCGATTTCGTTCCAATTCACATTCCAAGTAATATTCGGCATGCTAATTACATTGCCGGTTGCCAAATTGCATTATCTCTTATAGTTTCCGAGATATCGACTATCGATAATTTACACCTTAGGCTCTGCTTCTAACTTGGGCCCAAATTGTAAAATGGTCTTATCTATTGGCGATTTCGTCCCAATTCAAATTCCAAGTGATATTCGGCATGCTAATTACATTGCCGGTTGCGAAATTGCATTATCTCTTATAGTTTCCGAGATATGGACTATCGATAATTAACACCTTAGGCTCTGCTTCTAACTTGGGCCCAAATTGTAAAATGGTCTTATCTATTGGCGATTTCGTTCCAATTCACATTCCAAGTAATATTCTGCATGCTAATTACATTGCCGGTTGCCAAATTGCATTATCTCTTATAGTTTCCGAGATATGGACTATCGATAATTTACACCTTAGGCTCTGCTTCTAACTTGGGCCCAAATTGTAAAATGGTCTTATCTATTAGCGATTTAGTTGCAATTCACATTCCAAGTAATATTCGGCATGCTAATTACATTGCCGGTTGCCAAATTGCATTATCTCTTATAGTTTCCGAGATATGGACTATCGATAATTTACACCTTAGGCTCTGCTTCTAACTTGGGCCCAAATTGTAAAATGGTCTTATCTATTGGCGATTTCGTTCCAATTCACATTCCAAGTAATATTCGGCATGCTAATTACATTGCCGGTTGCCAAATTGCATTATCTCTTATAGTTTCCGAGATATGGACTATCGATAATTTACACCTTAGGCTCTGCTTCTAACTTGGGCCCAAATTGTAAAATGGTCTTATCTATTGGCGATTTCGTTCCAATTCACATTCCAAGTAATATTCGGCATGCTAATTACATTGCCGGTTGCCAAATTGCATTATCTCTTATAGTTTCCGAGATATGGACTATCGATAATTTACACCTTAGGCTCTGCTTCTAACTTGGGCCCAAATTGTAAAATGGTCTTATCTATTGGCGATTTAGTTGCAATTCACATTCCAAGTAATATTCGGCATGCTAATTACATTGCCGGTTGTCAAATTGCATTATCTCTTATAGTTTCCGAGATATGGACTATCGATAATTTACACCTTAGGCTCTGCTTCTAACTTGGGCCCAAATTGTAAAATGGTCTTATCTATTGGCGATTTCGTTCCAATTCACATTCCAAGTAATATTCGGCATGCTAATTACATTGCCGGTTGCCAAATTGCATTATCTCTTATAGTTTCCGAGATATGGACTATCGTTAATTTACACCTTAGGCTCTGCTTCTAACTTGGGCCCAAATTGTAAAATGGTCTTATCTATTGGCGATTTCGTTCCAATTCACATTCCAAGTAATATTGGGCATGCTAATTACATTGCCGGTTGCCAAATTGCATTATCTCTTATAGTTTCCGAGATATGGACTATCGATAATTTACACCTTAGGCTCTGCTTCTAACTTGGGCCCAAATTGTAAAATGGTCTTATCTATTGGCGATTTCGTCCCAATTCACATTCCAAGTGATATTCGGCATGCTAATTACATTGCCGGTTGCGAAATTGCATTATCTCTTATAGTTTCCGAGATATGGACTATCGATAATTAACACCTTAGGCTCTGCTTCTAACTTGGGCCCAAATTGTAAAATGGTCTTATCTATTGGCGATTTCGTTCCAATTCACATTCCAAGTAATATTCTGCATGCTAATTACATTGCCGGTTGCCAAATTGCATTATCTCTTATAGTTTCCGAGATATGGACTATCGATAATTTACACCTTAGGCTCTGCTTCTAACTTGGGCCCAAATTGTAAAATGGTCTTATCTATTAGCGATTTAGTTGCAATTCACATTCCAAGTAATATTCGGCATGCTAATTACATTGCCGGTTGCCAAATTGCATTATCTCTTATAGTTTCCGAGATATGGACTATCGATAATTTACACCTTAGGCTCTGCTTCTAACTTGAGCCCAAATTGTAAAATGGTCTTATCTATTGGCGATTTCGTTCCAATTCACATTCCAAGTAATATTCGGCATGCTAATTACATTGCCGGTTGCCAAATTGCATTATCTCTTATAGTTTCCGAGATATGGACTATCGATAATTTACACCTTAGGCTCTGCTTCTAACTTGGGCCCAAATTGTAAAATGGTCTTATCTATTGGCGATTTCGTTCCAATTCACATTCCAAGTAATATTCGGCATGCTAATTACATTGCCGGTTGCCAAATTGCATTATCTCTTATAGTTTCCGAGATATGGACTATCGATAATTTACACCTTAGGCTCTGCTTCTAACTTGGGCCCAAATTGTAAAATGGTCTTATCTATTGGCGATTTAGTTGCAATTCACATTCCAAGTAATATTCGGCATGCTAATTACATTGCCGGTTGTCAAATTGCATTATCTCTTATAGTTTCCGAGATATGGACTATCGATAATTTACACCTTAGGCTCTGCTTCTAACTTGGCCCCAAATTGTAAAATGGTCTTATCTATTGGCGATTTCGTTCCAATTCACATTCCAAGTAATATTCGGCATGCTAATTACATTGCCGGTTGCCAAATTGCATTATCTCTTATAGTTTCCGAGATATGGACTATCGTTAATTTACACCTTAGGCTCTGCTTCTAACTTGGGCCCAAATTGTAAAATGGTCTTATCTATTGGCGATTTCGTTCCAATTCACATTCCAAGTAATATTCGGCATGCTAATTACATTGCCGGTTGCCAAATTGCATTATCTCTTATAGTTTCCGAGATATGGACTATCGATAATTTACACCTTAGGCTCTGCTTCTAACTTGGGCCCAAATTGTAAAATGGTCTTATCTATTGGCGATTTCGTCCCAATTCACATTCCAAGTGATATTCGGCAGGCTAATTACATTGCCGGTTGCGAAATTGCATTATCTCTTATAGTTTCCGAGATATAGACTATCAATAATTTACACCTTAGACTCTGCTTCTAACTTGGGCCCAAATTGTAAAATGGTCTTATCTATTGGCGATTTCGTTCCAATTCACATTCCAAGTAATATTCGGCATGCTAATTACATTGCCGGTTGCCAAATTGCATTATCTCTTATAGTTTCCGAGATATGGACTATCGATAATTTACACCTTAGGCTCTGCTTCTAACTTGGGCCCAAATTGTAAAATGGTCTTATCTATTGGCGATTTCGTTCCAATTCACATTCCAAGTAATATTCGGCATGCTAATTACATTGCCGGTTGCCAAATTGCATTATCTCTTATAGTTTCCGAGATATGGACTATCGATAATTTACACCTTAGGCTCTGCTTCTAACTTGGGCCCAAATTGTAAAATGGCCTTATCTATTGGCGATTTCGTCCCAATTCACATTCCAAGTAATATTCGGCATGCTAATTACATTGCCGGTTGCGAAATTGCATTATCTCTTATAGTTTCAGAGATATGGACTATCGATTATTTACACCTTAGGCTCTGCTTCTAACTTGGGCCCAAATTGTAAAATGGTCTTATCTATTGGCAATTTCGTTCCAATTCACATTCCAAGTAATATTCGGCATGCTAATTACATTGCCGGTTGCCAAATTGCATTATCTCTTATAGTTTCCGAGATATGGACTATCGATAATTTACACCTTAGGCTCTGCTTCTAACTTGGGCCCAAATTGTAAAATGGTCTTATCTATTGGCGATTTCGTTCCAATTCACATTCCAAGTAATATTCGGCATGCTAATTACATTGCCGGTTGCCAAATTGCATTAACTCTTATAGTTTCCGAGATATGGACTATCGATATTTTACACCTTAGGCTCTGCTTCTAACTTGGGCCCAAATTGTAAAATGGTCTTATCTATTGGCGATTTCGTTCCAATTCACATTCCAAGTAATATTCGGCATGCTAGTTACATTGCCGGTTGCCAAATTGCATTAACTCTTATAGTTTCCGAGATATGGACTATCGATAATTTACACCTTAGGCTCTGCTTCTAACTTGGGCCCAAATTGTAAAATGGTCTTATCTATTGGCGATTTCGTTCCAATTCACATTCCAAGTAATATTCGGCATGCTAATTACATTGCCGGTTGCCAAATTGCATTATCTCTTATAGTTTCCGAGATATGGACTATCGATAATTTACACCTTAGGCTCTGCTTCTAACTTGGGCCCAAATTGTAAAATGGTCTTATCTATTGGCGATTTCGTCCCAATTCAAATTCCAAGTGATATTCGGCATGCTAATTACATTGCCGGTTGCGAAATTGCATTATCTCTTATAGTTTCCGAGATATGGACTATCGATAATTAACACCTTAGGCTCTGCTTCTAACTTGGGCCCAAATTGTAAAATGGTCTTATCTATTGGCGATTTCGTTCCAATTCACATTCCAAGTAATATTCTGCATGCTAATTACATTGCCGGTTGCCAAATTGCATTATCTCTTATAGTTTCCGAGATATGGACTATCGATAATTTACACCTTAGGCTCTGCTTCTAACTTGATCCCAAATTGTAAAATGGTCTTATCTATTAGCGATTTAGTTGCAATTCACATTCCAAGTAATATTCGGCATGCTAATTACATTGCCGGTTGCCAAATTGCATTATCTCTTATAGTTTCCGAGATATGGACTATCGATAATTTACACCTTAGGCTCTGCTTCTAACTTGGGCCCAAATTGTAAAATGGTCTTATCTATTGGCGATTTCGTTCCAATTCACATTCCAAGCAATATTCGGCATGCTAATTACATTGCCGGTTGCCAAATTGCATTATCTCTTATAGTTTCCGAGATATGGACTATCGATAATTTACACCTTAGGCTCTGCTTCTAACTTGGGCCCAAATTGTAAAATGGTCTTATCTATTGGCGATTTAGTTGCAATTCACATTCCAAGTAATATTCGGCATGCTAATTACATTGCCGGTTGTCAAATTGCATTATCTCTTATAGTTTCCGAGATATGGACTATCGATAATTTACACCTTAGGCTCTGCTTCTAACTTGGGCCCAAATTGTAAAATGGTCTTATCTATTGGCGATTTCGTTCCAATTCACATTCCAAGTAATATTCGGCATGCTAATTACATTGCCGGTTGCCAAATTGCATTATCTCTTATAGTTTCCGAGATATGGACTATCGTTAATTTACACCTTAGGCTCTGCTTCTAACTTGGGCCCAAATTGTAAAATGGTCTTATCTATTGGCGATTTCGTTCCAATTCACATTCCAAGTAATATTGGGCATGCTAATTACATTGCCGGTTGCCAAATTGCATTATCTCTTATAGTTTCCGAGATATGGACTATCGATAATTTACACCTTAGGCTCTGCTTCTAACTTGGGCCCAAATTGTAAAATGGTCTTATCTATTGGCGATTTCGTCCCAATTCACATTCCAAGTGATATTCGGCATGCTAATTACATTGCCGGTTGCGAAATTGCATTATCTCTTATAGTTTCCGAGATATGGACTATCGATAATTAACACCTTAGGCTCTGCTTCTAACTTGGGCCCAAATTGTAAAATGGTCTTATCTATTGGCGATTTCGTTCCAATTCACATTCCAAGTAATATTCTGCATGCTAATTACATTGCCGGTTGCCAAATTGCATTATCTCTTATAGTTTCCGAGATATGGACTATCGATAATTTACACCTTAGGCTCTGCTTCTAACTTGAGCCCAAATTGTAAAATGGTCTTATCTATTAGCGATTTAGTTGCAATTCACATTCCAAGTAATATTCGGCATGCTAATTACATTGCCGGTTGCCAAATTGCATTATCTCTTATAGTTTCCGAGATATGGACTATCGATAATTTACACCTTAGGCTCTGCTTCTAACTTGGGCCCAAATTGTAAAATGGTCTTATCTATTGGCGATTTCGTTCCAATTCACATTCCAAGTAATATTCGGCATGCTAATTACATTGCCGGTTGCCAAATTGCATTATCTCTTATAGTTTCCGAGATATGGACTATCGATAATTTACACCTTAGGCTCTGCTTCTAACTTGGGCCCAAATTGTAAAATGGTCTTATCTATTGGCGATTTCGTTCCAATTCACATTCCAAGTAATATTCGGCATGCTAATTACATTGCCGGTTGCCAAATTGCATTATCTCTTATAGTTTCCGAGATATGGACTATCGATAATTTACACATTAGGCTCTGCTTCTAACTTGGGCCCAAATTGTAAAATGGTTTTATCTATTGGCGATTTAGTTGCAATTCACATTCCAAGTAATATTCGGCATGCTAATTACATTGCCGGTTGTCAAATTGCATTATCTCTTATAGTTTCCGAGATATGGACTATCGATAATTTACACCTTAGGCTCTGCTTCTAACTTGGGCCCAAATTGTAAAATGGTCTTATCTATTGGCGATTTCGTTCCAATTCACATTCCAAGTAATATTCGGCATGCTAATTACATTGCCGGTAGCCAAATTGCATTATCTCTTATAGTTTCCGAGATATGGACTATCGATAATTTACACCTTAGGCTCTGCTTCTAACTTGGGCCCAAATTGTAAAATGGTCTTATCTATTGGCTATTTCGTTCCAATTCACATTCCAAGTAATATTCGGCATGCTAATTACATTGCCGGTTGCCAAATTGCATTATCTCTTATAGTTTCCGAGATATGGACTATCGATAATTTACACCTTAGGCTCTGCTTCTAACTTGGGCCCATATTGTAAAATGGTCTTATCTATTGGCGATTTCGTTCCAATTCACACTCCAAGTAATATTCGGCATGCTAATTACATTGCCGGTTGCGAAATTGCATTATCTCTTATAGTTTCCGAGATATGGACTATCGATAATTTACACATTAGGCTCTGCTTCTAACTTGGGCCCAAATTGTAAAATGGTCTTATCTATTGGCGATTTCGTTCCAATTCACATTCCAAGTAATATTCGGCATGCTAATTACATTGCCGGTTGCCAAATTGCATTATCTCTTATAGTTTCCGAGATATGGACTATCGATAATTTACACCTTAGGCTCTGCTTCTAACTTGGGCCCAAATTGTAAAATGGTCTTATCTATTGGCGATTTCGTCCCAATTCACATTCCAAGTGATATTCGGCATGCTAATTACATTGCCGGTTGCGAAATTGCATTATCTCTTATAGTTTCCTAGATATGGACTATCAATAATTTACACTTTAGGCTCTGCTGCTTTCTAACTTGGGCCCAAATTGTAAAATGGTCTTATCTATTGGCGATTTCGTTCCAATTCACATTCCAAGTAATATTCGGCATGCTAATTACATTGCCGGTTGCCAAATTGCATTATCTCTTATAGTTTCCGAGATATGGACTATCGATAATTTACACTAGGCTCTGCTTCTAACTTGGGCCCAAATTGTAAAATGGTCTTATCTATTGGCGATTTCGTTCCAATTCACATTCCAAGTAATATTCGGCATGCTAATTACATTGCCGGTTGCCAAATTGCATTATCTCTTATAGTTTCCGAGATATGGACTATCGATAATTTACACCTTAGGCTCTGCTTCTAACTTGGGCCCAAATTGTAAAATGGTCTTATCTATTGGCGATTTAGTTGCAATTCACATTCCAAGTAATATTCGGCATGCTAATTACATTGCCGGTTGTCAAATTGCATTATCTCTTATAGTTTCCGAGATATGGACTATCGATAATTTACACCTTAGGCTCTGCTTCTAACTTGGGCCCAAATTGTAAAATGGTCTTATCTATTGGCGATTTCGTTCCAATTCACATTCCAAGTAATATTCGGCATGCTAATTACATTGCCGGTTGCCAAATTGCATTATCTCTTATAGTTTCCGAGATATGGACTATCGTTAATTTACACCTTAGGCTCTGCTTCTAACTTGGGCCCAAATTGTAAAATGGTCTTATCTATTGGCGATTTCGTTCCAATTCACATTCCAAGTAATATTCGGCATGCTAATTACATTGCCGGTTGCCAAATTGCATTATCTCTTATAGTTTCCGAGATATGGACTATCGATAATTTACACTAGGCTCTGCTTCTAACTTGGGCCCAAATTGTAAAATGGTCTTATCTATTGGCGATTTCGTTCCAATTCACATTCCAAGTAATATTCGGCATGCTAATTACATTGCCGGTTGCCAAATTGCATTATCTCTTATAGTTTCCGAGATATGGACTATCGATAATTTACACCTTAGGCTCTGCTTCTAACTTGGGCCCAAATTGTAAAATGGTCTTATCTATTGGCGATTTAGTTGCAATTCACATTCCAAGTAATATTCGGCATGCTAATTACATTGCCGGTTGTCAAATTGCATTATCTCTTATAGTTTCCGAGATATGGACTATCGATAATTTACACCTTAGGCTCTGCTTCTAACTTGGGCCCAAATTGTAAAATGGTCTTATCTATTGGCGATTTCGTTCCAATTCACATTCCAAGTAATATTCGGCATGCTAATTACATTGCCGGTTGCCAAATTGCATTATCTCTTATAGTTTCCGAGATATGTACTATCGTTAATTTACACCTTAGGCTCTGCTTCTAACTTGGGCCCAAATTGTAAAATGGTCTCATCTATTGGCGATTTCGTTCCAATTCACATTCCAAGTAATATTCGGCATGCTAATTACATTGCCGGTTGCCAAATTGCATTATCTCTTATAGTTTCCGAGATATGGACTATCGATAATTTACACCTTAGGCTCTGCTTCTAACTTGGGCCCAAATTGTAAAATGGTCTTATCTATTGGCGATTTCGTCCCAATTCACATTCCAAGTGATATTCGGCATGCTAATTACATTGCCGGTTGCGAAATTGCATTATCTCTTATAGTTTCCGAGATATGGACTATCGATAATTAACACCTTAGGCTCTGCTTCTAACTTGGGCCCAAATTGTAAAATGGTCTTATCTATTGGCGATTTCGTTCCAATTCACATTCCAAGTAATATTCTGCATGCTAATTACATTGCCGGTTGCCAAATTGCATTATCTCTTATAGTTTCCGAGATATGGACTATCGATAATTTACACCTTAGGCTCTGCTTCTAACTTGGGCCCAAATTGTAAAATGGTCTTATCTATTAGCGATTTAGTTGCAATTCACATTCCAAGTAATATTCGGCATGCTAATTACATTGCCGGTTGCCAAATTGCATTATCTCTTATAGTTTCCGAGATATGGACTATCGATAATTTACACCTTAGGCTCTGCTTCTAACTTGGGCCCAAATTGTAAAATGGTCTTATCTATTGGCGATTTCGTTCCAATTCACATTCCAAGTAATATTCGGCATGCTAATTACATTGCCGGTTGCCAAATTGCATTATCTCTTATAGTTTCCGAGATATGGACTATCGATAATTTACACCTTAGGCTCTGCTTCTAACTTGGGCCCAAATTGTAAAATGGTCTTATCTATTGGCGATTTCGTTCCAATTCACATTCCAAGTAATATTCGGCATGCTAATTACATTGCCGGTTGCCAAATTGCATTATCTCTTATAGTTTCCGAGATATGGACTATCGATAATTTACACCTTAGGCTCTGCTTCTAACTTGGGCCCAAATTGTAAAATGGTCTTATCTATTGGCGATTTAGTTGCAATTCACATTCCAAGTAATATTCGGCATGCTAATTACATTGCCGGTTGTCAAATTGCATTATCTCTTATAGTTTCCGAGATATGGACTATCGATAATTTACACCTTAGGCTCTGCTTCTAACTTGGGCCCAAATTGTAAAATGGTCTTATCTATTGGCGATTTCGTTCCAATTCACATTCCAAGTAATATTCGGCATGCTAATTACATTGCCGGTAGCCAAATTGCATTATCTCTTATAGTTTCCGAGATATGGACTATCGATAATTTACACCTTAGGCCCTGCTTCTAACTTGGGCCCAAATTGTAAAATGGTCTTATCTATTGGCTATTTCGTTCCAATTCACATTCCAAGTAATATTCGGCATGCTAATTACATTGCCGGTTGCCAAATTGCATTATCTCTTATAGTTTCCGAGATATGGACTATCGATAATTTACACCTTAGGCTCTGCTTCTAACTTGGGCCCAAATTGTAAAATGGTCTTATCTATTGGCGATTTCGTTCCAATTCACACTCCAAGTAATATTCGGCATGCTAATTACATTGCCGGTTGCGAAATTGCATTATCTCTTATAGTTTCCGAGATATGGACTATCGATAATTTACACATTAGGCTCTGCTTCTAACTTGGGCCTAAATTGTAAAATGGTCTTATCTATTGGCGATTTCGTTCCAATTCACATTCCAAGTAATATTCGGCATGCTAATTACATTTCCGGTTGCCAAATTGCATTATCTCTTATAGTTTCCGAGATATGGACTATCGATAATTTACACCTTAGGCTCTGCTTCTAACTTGGGCCCAAATTGTAAAATGGTCTTATCTATTGGCGATTTCGTCCCAATTCACATTCCAAGTGATATTCGGCATGCTTATTACATTGCCGGTTGCGAAATTGCATTATCTCTTATAGTTTCCGAGATATGGACTATCAATAATTTACACCTTAGGCTCTGCTGCTTTCTAACTTGGGCCCAAATTGTAAAATGGTCTTGTCTATTGGCGATTTCGTTCCAATTCACATTCCAAGTAATATTCGGCATGCTAATTACATTGCCGGTTGCCAAATTGCATTATCTCTTATAGTTTCCGAGATATGGACTATCGATAATTTACACTAGGCTCTGCTTCTAACTTGGGCCCAAATTGTAAAATGGTCTTATCTATTGGCGATTTCGTTCCAATTCACATTCCAAGTAATATTCGGCATGCTAATTACATTGCCGGTTGCCAAATTGCATTATCTCTTATAGTTTCCGAGATATGGACTATCGATAATTTACACCTTAGGCTCTGCTTCTAACTTGGGCCCAAATTGTAAAATGGTCTTATCTATTGGCGATTTCGTTCCAATTCACATTCCAAGTAATATTCGGCATGCTAATTACATTGCCGGTTGCCAAATTGCATTATCTCTTATAGTTTCCGAGATATGGACTATCGATAATTTACACCTTAGGCTCTGCTTCTAACTTGGGCCCAAATTGTAAAATGGTCTTATCTATTGGCGATTTAGTTGCAATTCACATTCCAAGTAATATTCGGCATGCTAATTACATTGCCGGTTGCCAAATTGCATTATCTCTTATAGTTTCCGAGATATGGACTATCGATAATTTACACCTTAGGCTCTGCTTCTAACTTGGGCCCAAATTGTAAAATGGTCTCATCTATTGGCGGTTTCGTTCCAATTCACATTCCAAGTAATATTCGGCATGCTAATTACATTGCCGGTTGCCAAATTGCATTATCTCTTATAGTTTCCGAGATATGGACTATCGATAATTTACACCTTAGGCTCTGCTTCTAACTTGGGCCCAAATTGTAAAATGGTCTTATCTATTGGCGATTTCGTCCCAATTCACATTCCAAGTGATATTCGGCATGCTAATTACATTGCCGGTTGCGAAATTGCATTATCTCTTATAGTTTCCGAGATATGGACTATCGATAATTAACACCTTAGGCTCTGCTTCTAACTTGGGCCCAAATTGTAAAATGGTCTTATCTATTGGCGATTTCGTTCCAATTCACATTCCAAGTAATATTCTGCATGCTAATTACATTGCCGGTTGCCAAATTGCATTATCTCTTATAGTTTCCGAGATATGGACTATCGATAATTTACACCTTAGGCTCTGCTTCTAACTTGGGCCCAAATTGTAAAATGGTCTTATCTATTAGCGATTTAGTTGCAATTCACATTCCAAGTAATATTCGGCATGCTAATTACATTGCCGGTTGCCAAATTGCATTATCTCTTATAGTTTCCGAGATATGGACTATCGATAATTTACACCTTAGGCTCTGCTTCTAACTTGGGCCCAAATTGTAAAATGGTCTTATCTATTGGCGATTTCGTTCCAATTCACATTCCAAGTAATATTCGGCAAGCTAATTACATTGCCGGTTGCCAAATTGCATTATCTCTTATAGTTTCCGAGATATGGACTATCGATAATTTACACCTTAGGCTCTGCTTCTAACTTGGGCCCAAATTGTAAAATTTTCTTATCTATTGGCGATTTCGTTCCAATTCACATTCCAAGTAATATTCGGCATGCTAATTACATTGCCGGTTGCCAAATTGCATTATCTCTTATAGTTTCCGAGATATGGACTATCGATAATTTACACCTTAGGCTCTGCTTCTAACTTGGGCCCAAATTGTAAAATGGTCTTATCTATTGGCGATTTAGTTGCAATTCACATTCCAAGTAATATTCGGCATGCTAATTACATTGCCGGTTGTCAAATTGCGTTATCTCTTATAGTTTCCGAGATATGGACTATCGATAATTTACACCTTAGGCTCTGCTTCTAACTTGGGCCCAAATTGTAAAATGGTCTTATCTATTGGCGATTTCGTTCCAATTCACATTCCAAGTAATATTCGGCATGTTAATTACATTGCCGGTAGCCAAATTGCATTATCTCTTATAGTTTCCGAGATATGGACTATCGATAATTTACACCTTAGGCCCTGCTTCTAACTTGGGCCCAAATTGTAAAATGGTCTTATCTATTGGCTATTTCGTTCCAATTCACATTCCAAGTAATATTCGGCATGCTAATTACATTGCCGGTTGCCAAATTGCATTATCTCTTATAGTTTCCGAGATATGGACTATCGATAATTTACACCTTAGGCTCTGCTTCTAACTTGGGCCCAAATTGTAAAATGGTCTTATCTATTGGCGATTTCGTTCCAATTCACACTCCAAGTAATATTCGGCATGCTAATTACATTGCCGGTTGCGAAATTGCATTATCTCTTATAGTTTCCGAGATATGGACTATCGATAATTTACACATTAGGCTCTGCTTCTAACTTGGGCCTAAATTGTAAAATGGTCTTATCTATTGGCGATTTCGTTCCAATTCACATTCCAAGTAATATTCGGCATGCTAATTACATTGCCGGTTGCCAAATTGCATTATCTCTTATAGTTTCCGAGATATGGACTATCGATAATTTACACCTTAGGCTCTGCTTCTAACTTGGGCCCAAATTGTAAAATGGTCTTATCTATTGGCGATTTCGTCCCAATTCACATTCCAAGTGATATTCGGCATGCTTATTACATTGCCGGTTGCGAAATTGCATTATCTCTTATAGTTTCCGAGATATGGACTATCAATAATTTACACCTTAGGCTCTGCTGCTTTCTAACTTGGGCCCAAATTGTAAAATGGTCTTGTCTATTGGCGATTTCGTTCCAATTCACATTCCAAGTAATATTCGGCATGCTAATTACATTGCCGGTTGCCAAATTGCATTATCTCTTATAGTTTCCGAGATATGGACTATCGATAATTTACACTAGGCTCTGCTTCTAACTTGGGCCCAAATTGTAAAATGGTCTTATCTATTGGCGATTTCGTTCCAATTCACATTCCAAGTAATATTCGGCATGCTAATTACATTGCCGGTTGCCAAATTGCATTATCTCTTATAGTTTCCGAGATATGGACTATCGATAATTTACACCTTAGGCTCTGCTTCTAACTTGGGCTCAAATTGTAAAATGGTCTTATCTATTGGCGATTTCGTTCCAATTCACATTCCAAGTAATATTCGGCATGCTAATTACATTGCCGGTTGCCAAATTGCATTATCTCTTATAGTTTCCGAGATATGGACTATCGATAATTTACACCTTAGGCTCTGCTTCTAACTTGGGCCCAAATTGTAAAATGGTCTTATCTATTGGCGATTTAGTTGCAATTCACATTCCAAGTAATATTCGGCATGCTAATTACATTGCCGGTTGCCAAATTGCATTATCTCTTATAGTTTCCGAGATATGGACTATCGATAATTTACACCTTAGGCTCTGCTTCTAACTTGGGCCCAAATTGTAAAATGGTCTTATCTATTGGCGATTTCGTTCCAATTCACATTCCAAGTAATAGTCGGCATGCTAATTACATTGCCGGTTGCCAAATTGCATTACCTCTTATAGTTTCCGAGACATGGACTATCGATAATTTACACCTTAGGCTCTGCTTCTAACTTGGGCCCAAATTGTAAAATGGTCTTATCTATTGGCGATTTCGTTCCAATTCACATTCCAAGTAATATTCTTCATGCTAATTACATTGCCGGTTGCGAAATTGCATTATCTCTTATAGTTTCCGAGATATGGACTATCGATAATTTACACCTTAGGCTCTGCTTCTAACTTGGGCCCAAATTGTAAAATGGTCTTATCTATTGGCGATTTCGTTCCAATTCACATTCCAAGTAATATTCGGCATGCTAATTACATTGCCGGTTGCCAAATCGCATTATCTCTTATAGTTTCCGAGATATGGACTATCGATAATTTACACCTTAGGCTCTGCTTCTAACTTGGGCCCAAATTGTAAAATGGTCTTACCTATTGGCGATTCCGTTCCAATTCACATTCCAAGTAATATTCGGCATGCTAATTACATTGCCGGTTGCCAAATTGCATTATCTCTTATAGTTTCCGAGATATGGACTATCGATAATTTACACCTTAGGCTCTGCTTCTAACTTGGGCCCAAATTGTAAAATGGTCTTATCTATTAGCGATTTCGTTCCAATTCACATTCCAAGTAATATTCGGCATGCTAATTACATTGCCGGTTGCCAAATTGCATTATCTCTTATAGTTTCCGAGATATGGACTATCGATAATTTACACCTTAGGCTCTGCTTCTAACTTGGGCCCAAATTGTAAAATGGTCTTATCTATTGACGATTTCGTTCCAATTCACATTCCAAGTAATATTCGGCATGCTAATTACATTGCCGGTTGCCAAATTGAATTATCTCTTATAGTTTCCGAGATATGGACTATCGATAATTTACACCTTAGGCTCTGCTTCTAACTTGGGCCCAAATTGCAAAATGGTCTTATCTATTGGCGATTTCGTTCCAATTCACATTCCAAGTAATATTGGGCATGCTAATTACATTGCCGGTTGCCAAATTGCATTATCTCTTATAGTTTCCGAGATATGGACTATCGATAATTTACACCATAGGCTCTGCTTCTAACTTGGGCCCAAATTGTAAAATGGTCTTACCTATTGGCGATTTCGTTCCAATTCACATTCCAAGTAATATTCGGCATGCTAATTACATTGCCGGTTGCCAAATTGCATTATCTCTTATAGTTTCCGAGATATGGACTATCGATAATTTACACCTTAGGCTCTGCTTCTAACTTGGGCCCAAATTGTAAAATGGTCTTATCTATTGGCGATTTCGTTCCAATTCACATTCCAATTAATATTCGGCATGCTAATTACATTGCCGGTTGCCAAATTGCATTATCTCTTATAGTTTCCGAGATATGGACTATCGATAATTTACACCTTAGGCTCTGCTTCTAATTTGGGCCCAAATTGTAAAATGGTCTTATCTATTGGCGATTTCGTTCCAATTCACATTCCAAGTAATATTCGGCATGCTAATTACATTGCCGGTTGCCAAATTGCATTATCTCTTATAGTTTCCGAGATATGGACTATCGATAATTTTCACCTTAGGCTCTGCTTCTAACTTGGGCCCAAATTGTAAAATGGTCTTATCTATTGGCGATTTCGTTCCAATTCACATTCCAAGTAATATTCGGCATGCTAATTACATTGCCTGTTGCCAAATTGCATTATCTCTTATAGTTTCCGAGATATGGACTATCGATAATTTACACCTTAGGCTCTGCTTCTAACTTGGGCCCAAATTGTAAAATGGTCTTATCTATTGGCGATTTCGTTCCAATTCACATTCCAAGTAATATTCGGCATGCTAATTACATTGCCGGTTGCCAAATTGAATTATCTCTTATAGTTTCCGAGATATGGACTATCGATAATTTACACCTTAGGCTCTGCTTCTAACTTGGGCCCAAATTGTAAAATGGTCTTACCTAATGGCGATTGCGTTCCAATTCACATTCCAAGTAATATTCGGCATGCTAATTACATTGCCGGTTGCCAAATTGCATTATCTCTTATAGTTTTCGAGATATGGACTATCGATAATTTACACCTTAGGCTCTGCTTCTAACTTGGGCCCAAATTGTAAAATGGTCTTATCTATTGGCGATTTCGTTCCAATTCACAATCCACGTAATATTCGGCATGCTAATTACATTGCCGGTTGCCAAATTGCATTATCTCTTATAGTTTCCGAGATATGGACTATCGATAATTTACACCTTAGGCTCTGCTTCTAACTTGGGCCCAAATTGTAAAATGGTCTTATCTATTGGCGATTTCGTCCCAATTCACATTCCAAGTGATATTCGGCATGCTAATTACATTGCCGGTTGCGAAATTGCATTATCTCTTATAGTTTCCTAGATATGGACTATCAATAATTTACACTTTAGGCTCTGCTGCTTTCTAACTTGGGCCCAAATTGTAAAATGGTCTTATCTATTGGCGATTTCGTTCCAATTCACATTCCAAGTAATATTCGGCATGCTAATTACATTGCCGGTTGCCAAATTGCATTATCTCTTATAGTTTCCGAGATATGGACTATCGATAATTTACACTAGGCTCTGCTTCTAACTTGGGCCCAAATTGTAAAATGGTCTTATCTATTGGCGATTTCGTTCCAATTCACATTCCAAGTAATATTCGGCATTCTAATTACATTGCCGGTTGCCGAATTGCATTATCTCTTATAGTTTCCGAGATATGGACTATCGATAATTTACACCTTAGGCTCTGCTTCTAACTTGGGCCCAAATTGTAAAATGGTCTTATCTATTGGCGATTTAGTTGCAATTCACATTCCAAGTAATATTCGGCATGCTAATTACATTGCCGGTTGTCAAATTGCATTATCTCTTATAGTTTCCGAGATATGGACTATCGATAATTTACACCTTAGGCTCTGCTTCTAACTTGGGCCCAAATTGTAAAATGGTCTTATCTATTGGCGATTTCGTTCCAATTCACATTCCAAGTAATATTCGGCATGCTAATTACATTGCCGGTTGCCAAATTGCATTATCTCTTATAGTTTCCGAGATATGGACTATCGTTAATTTACACCTTAGGCTCTGCTTCTAACTTGGGCCCAAATTGTAAAATGGTCTTATCTATTGGCGATTTCGTTCCAATTCACATTCCAAGTAATATTCGGCATGCTAATTACATTGCCGGTTGCCAAATTGCATTATCTCTTATAGTTTCCGAGATATGGACTATCGATAATTTACACCTTAGGCTCTGCTTCTAACTTGGGCCCAAATTGTAAAATGGTCTTATCTATTGGCGATTTCGTCCCAATTCACATTCCAAGTGATATTCGGCATGCTAATTACATTGCCGGTTGCGAAATTGCATTATCTCTTATAGTTTCCGAGATATGGACTATCGATAATTAACACCTTAGGCTCTGCTTCTAACTTGGGCCCAAATTGTAAAATGGTCTTATCTATTGGCGATTTCGTTCCAATTCACATTCCAAGTAATATTCTGCATGCTAATTACATTGCCGGTTGCCAAATTGCATTATCTCTTATAGTTTCCGAGATATGGACTATCGATAATTTACACCTTAGGCTCTGCTTCTAACTTGGGCCCAAATTGTAAAATGGTCTTATCTATTAGCGATTTAGTTGCAATTCACATTCCAAGTAATATTCGGCATGCTAATTACATTGCCGGTTGCCAAATTGCATTATCTCTTATAGTTTCCGAGATATGGACTATCGATAATTTACACCTTAGGCTCTGCTTCTAACTTGGGCCCAAATTGTAAAATGGTCTTATCTATTGGCGATTTCGTTCCAATTCACATTCCAAGTAATATTCGGCATGCTAATTACATTGCCGGTTGCCAAATTGCATTATCTCTTATAGTTTCCGAGATATGGACTATCGATAATTTACACCTTAGGCTCTGCTTCTAACTTGGGCCCAAATTGTAAAATGGTCTTATCTATTGGCGATTTCGTTCCAATTCACATTCCAAGTAATATTCGGCATGCTAATTACATTGCCGGTTGCCAAATTGCATTATCTCTTATAGTTTCCGAGATATGGACTATCGATAATTTACACCTTAGGCTCTGCTTCTAACTTGGGCCCAAATTGTAAAATGGTCTTATCTATTGGCGATTTAGTTGCAATTCACATTCCAAGTAATATTCGGCATGCTAATTACATTGCCGGTTGTCAAATTGCATTATCTCTTATAGTTTCCGAGATATGGACTATCGATAATTTACACCTTAGGCTCTGCTTCTAACTTGGGCCCAAATTGTAAAATGGTCTTATCTATTGGCGATTTCGTTCCAATTCACATTCCAAGTAATATTCGGCATGCTAATTACATTGCCGGTAGCCAAATTGCATTATCTCTTATAGTTTCCGAGATATGGACTATCGATAATTTACACCTTAGGCTCTGCTTCTAACTTGGGCCCAAATTGTAAAATGGTCTTATCTATTGGCTATTTCGTTCCAATTCACATTCCAAGTAATATTCGGCATGCTAATTACATTGCCGGTTGCCAAATTGCATTATCTCTTATAGTTTCCGAGATATGGACTATCGATAATTTACACCTTAGGCTCTGCTTCTAACTTGGGCCCAAATTGTAAAATGGTCTTATCTATTGGCGATTTCGTTCCAATTCACACTCCAAGTAATATTCGGCATGCTAATTACATTGCCGGTTGCGAAATTGCATTATCTCTTATAGTTTCCGAGATATGGACTATCGATAATTTACACATTAGGCTCTGCTTCTAACTTGGGCCCAAATTGTAAAATGGTCTTATCTATTGGCGATTTCGTTCCAATTCACATTCCAAGTAATATTCGGCATGCTAATTACATTGCCGGTTGCCAAATTGCATTATCTCTTATAGTTTCCGAGATATGGACTATCGATAATTTACACCTTAGGCTCTGCTTCTAACTTGGGCCCAAATTGTAAAATGGTCTTATCTATTGGCGATTTCGTCCCAATTCACATTCCCAGTGATATTCGGCATGCTAATTACATTGCCGGTTGCGAAATTGCATTATCTCTTATAGTTTCCGAGATATGGACTATCAATAATTTACACCTTAGGCTCTGCTGCTTTCTAACTTGGGCCCAAATTGTAAAATGGTCTTGTCTATTGGCGATTTCGTTCCAATTCACATTCCAAGTAATATTCGGCATGCTAATTACATTGCCGGTTGCCAAATTGCATTATCTCTTATAGTTTCCGAGATATGGACTATCGATAATTTACACTAGGCTCTGCTTCTAACTTGGGCCCAAATTGTAAAATGGTCTTATCTATTGGCGATTTCGTTCCAATTCACATTCCAAGTAATATTCGGCATGCTAATTACATTGCCGGTTGCCAAATTGCATTATCTCTTATAGTTTCCGAGATATGGACTATCGATAATTTACACCTTAGGCTCTGCTTCTAACTTGGGCCCAAATTGTAAAATGGTCTTATCTATTGGCGATTTCGTTCCAATTCACATTCCAAGTAATATTCGGCATGCTAATTACATTGCCGGTTGCCAAATTGCATTATCTCTTATAGTTTCCGAGATATGGACTATCGATAATTTACACCTTAGGCTCTGCTTCTAACTTGGGCCCAAATTGTAAAATGGTCTTATCTATTGGCGATTTAGTTGCAATTCACATTCCAAGTAATATTCGGCATGCTAATTACATTGCCGGTTGCCAAATTGCATTATCTCTTATAGTTTCCGAGATATGGACTATCGATAATTTACACCTTAGGCTCTGCTTCTAACTTGGGCCCAAATTGTAAAATGGTCTTATCTATTGGCGATTTCGTTCCAATTCACATTCCAAGTAATATTCGGCATGCTAATTACATTGCCGGTTGCCAAATTGCATTATCTCTTATAGTTTCCGAGACATGGACTATCGATAATTTACACCTTAGGCTCTGCTTCTAACTTGGGCCCAAATTGTAAAATGGTCTTATCTATTGGCGATTTCGTTCCAATTCACATTCCAAGTAATATTCTTCATGCTAATTACATTGCCGGTTGCCAAATTGCATTATCTCTTATAGTTTCCGAGACATGGACTATCGATAATTTACACCTTAGGCTCTGCTTCTAACTTGGGCCCAAATTGTAAAATGGTCTTATCTATTGGCGATTTCGTTCCAATTCACACTCCAAGTAATATTCGGCATGCTAATTATATTGCCGGTTGCGAAATTGCATTATCTCTTATAGTTTCCGAGATATGGACTATCGATAATTTACACCTTAGGCTCTGCTTCTAACTTGGGTCCAAATTGTAAAATGGTCTTATCTATTGGCGATTTCGTTCCAATTCACATTCCAAGTAATATTCGGCATGCTAATTACATTGCCGGTTGCCAAATCGCATTATCTCTTATAGTTTCCGAGATATGGACTATCGATAATTTACACCTTAGGCTCTGCTTCTAACTTGGGCCCAAATTGTAAAATGGTCTTACCTATTGGCGATTCCGTTCCAATTCACATTCCAAGTAATATTCGGTATGCTAATTACATTGCCGGTTGCCAAATTGCATTATCTCTTATAGTTTCCGAGATATGGACTATCGATAATTTACACCTTAGGCTCTGCTTCTAACTTGGGCCCAAATTGTAAAATGGTCTTATCTATTAGCGATTTCGTTCCAATTCACATTCCAAGTAATATTCGGCATGCTAATTACATTGCCGGTTGCCAAATTGCATTATCTCTTATAGTTTCCGAGATATGGACTATCGATAATTTACACCTTAGGCTCTGCTTCTAACTTGGGCCCAAATTGTAAAATGGTCTTATCTATTGACGATTTCGTCCCAATTCACATTCCAAGTGATATTCGGCATGCTAATTACATTGCCGGTTGTGAAATTGCATTATCTCTTATAGTTTCCGAGATATGGACTATCGATAATTTACACCTTAGGCTCTGCTTCTAACTTGCTCCCAAAATGTAAAATGGTCTTATCTATTGGCGATATTGTTCCAATTCACATTCCAAGTAATATTCGGCATGCTAATTACATTGCCGGTTGCCAAATTGCATTATCTCTTATAGTTTCCGAGATATGGACTATCGATAATTTACACCTTAGGCTCTGCTTCTAACTTGGGCCCAAATTGTAAAATGGTCTTATCTATTGGCGATTTCGTTCCAATTCACATTCCAAGTAATATTCGGCATGCTAATTACATTGCCGGTTGCCAAATTGAATTATCTCTTATAGTTTCCGAGATATGGACTATCGATAATTTACACCTTAGGCTCTGCTTCTAACTTGGGCCCAAATTGCAAAATGGTCTTATCTATTGGCGATTTCGTTCCAATTCACATTCCAAGTAATATTGGGCATGCTAATTACATTGCCGGTTGCCAAATTGCATTATCTCTTATAGTTTCCGAGATATGGACTATCGATAATTTACACCATAGGCTCTGCTTCTAACTTGGGCCCAAATTGTAAAATGGTCTTACCTATTGGCGATTTCGTTCCAATTCACATTCCAAGTAATATTCGGCATGCTAATTACATTGCCGGTTGCCAAATTGCATTATCTCTTATAGTTTCCGAGATATGGACTATCGATAATTTACACCTTAGGCTCTGCTTCTAACTTGGGCCCAAATTGTAAAATGGTCTTATCTATTGGCGATTTCGTTCCAATTCACATTCCAATTAATATTCGGCATGCTAATTACATTGCCGGTTGCCAAATTGCATTATCTCTTATAGTTTCCGAGATATGGACTATCGATAATTTACACCTTAGGCTCTGCTTCTAATTTGGGCCCAAATTGTAAAATGGTCTTATCTATTGGCGATTTCGTTCCAATTCACATTCCAAGTAATATTCGGCATGCTAATTACATTGCCGGTTGCCAAATTGCATTATCTCTTATAGTTTCCGAGATATGGACTATAGATAATTTTCACCTTAGGCTCTGCTTCTAACTTGGGCCCAAATTGTAAAATGGTCTTATCTATTGGCGATTTCGTTCCAATTCACATTCCAAGTAATATTCGGCATGCTAATTACATTGCCTGTTGCCAAATTGCATTATCTCTTATAGTTTCCGAGATATGGACTATCGATAATTTACACCTTAGGCTCTGCTTCTAACTTGGGCCCAAATTGTAAAATGGTCTTATCTATTGGCGATTTCGTTCCAATTCACATTCCAAGTAATATTCGGCATGCTAATTACATTGCCGGTTGCCAAATTGAATTATCTCTTATAGTTTCCGAGATATGGACTATCGATAATTTACACCTTAGGCTCTGCTTCTAACTTGGGCCCAAATTGTAAAATGGTCTTACCTAATGGCGATTTCGTTCCAATTCACATTCCAAGTAATATTCGGCATGCTAATTACATTGCCGGTTGCCAAATTGCATTATCTCTTATAGTTTTCGAGATATGGACTATCGATAATTTACACCTTAGGCTCTGCTTCTAACTTGGGCCCAAATTGTAAAATGGTCTTATCTATTGGCGATTTCGTTCCAATTCACATTCCACGTAATATTCGGCATGCTAATTACATTGCCGGTTGCCAAATTGCATTATCTCTTATAGTTTCCGAGATATGGACTATCGATAATTTACACCTTAGGCTCTGCTTCTAACTTGGGCCCAAATTGTAAAATGGTCTTATCTATTGTCGATTTCGTCCCAATTCACATTCCAAGTGATATTCGGCATGCTAATTACATTGCCGGTTGCGAAATTGCATTATCTCTTATAGTTTCCGAGATATGGACTATCGATAATTTACACATTAGGCTCTGCTTCTAACTTGGGCCCAAATTGTAAAATGGTCTTATCTATTGGCGATTTCGTTCCAATTCACATTCCAAGTAATATTCGGCATGCTAATTACATTGCCGGTTGCCAAATTGCATTATCTCTTATAGTTTCCGAGATATGGACTATCGATAATTTACACCTTAGGCTCTGCTTCTAACTTGGGCCCAAATTGTAAAATGGTCTTATCGATTGGCGATTTCGTTCCAATTCACATTCCAAGTAATATTCGGCATGCTAATTACATTGCCGGTTGCCAAATTGCATTATCTCTTATAGTTTCCGAGATATTAACTATCGATAATTTACACCTTAGGCTCTGCTTCTAACTTGGGCCCAAATTGTAAAATGGTCTTATCTATTGGCGATTTCGTTCCAATTCACATTCCAAGTAATATTCGGCATGCTAATTACATTGCCGGTTGCCAAATTGCATTATCTCTTATAGTTTCCGAGATATTAACTATCGATAATTTACACCTTAGGCTCTGCTTCTAACTTGGGCCCAAATTGTAAAATGGTCTTATCTATTGGCGATTTCGTTCCAATTCACATTCCAAGTAATATTCGGCATGCTAATTACATTGCCGGTTGCCAAATTGAATTATCTCTTATAGTTTCCGAGATATGGACTATCGATAATTTACACCTTAGGCTCTGCTTCTAACTTGGGCCCAAATTGCAAAATGGTCTTATCTATTGGCGATTTCGTTCCAATTCACATTCCAAGTAATATTGGGCATGCTAATTACATTGCCGGTTGCCAAATTGCATTATCTCTTATAGTTTCCGAGATATGGACTATCGATAATTTACACCATAGGCTCTGCTTCTAACTTGGGCCCAAATTGTAAAATGGTCTTACCTATTGGCGATTTCGTTCCAATTCACATTCCAAGTAATATTCGGCATGCTAATTACATTGCCGGTTGCCAAATTGCATTATCTCTTATAGTTTCCGAGATATGGACTATCGATAATTTACACCTTAGGCTCTGCTTCTAACTTGGGCCCAAATTGTAAAATGGTCTTATCTATTGGCGATTTCGTTCCAATTCACATTCCAATTAATATTCGGCATGCTAATTACATTGCCGGTTGCCAAATTGCATTATCTCTTATAGTTTCCGAGATATGGACTATCGATAATTTACACCTTAGGCTCTGCTTCTAACTTGGGCCCAAATTGTAAAATGGTCTTATCTATTGGCGATTTAGTTGCAATTCACATTCCAAGTAATATTCGGCATGCTAATTACATTGCCGGTTGCCAAATTGCATTATCTCTTATAGTTTCCGAGATATGGACTATCGATAATTTACACCTTAGGCTCTGCTTCTAACTTGGGCCCAAATTGTAAAATGGTCTTATCTATTGGCGATTTCGTTCCAATTCACATTCCAAGTAATATTCGGCATGCTAATTACATTGCCGGTTGCCAAATTGCATTATCTCTTATAGTTTCCGAGACATGGACTATCGATAATTTACACCTTAGGCTCTGCTTCTAACTTGGGCCCAAATTGTAAAATGGTCTTATCTATTGGCGATTTCGTTCCAATTCACATTCCAAGTAATATTCTTCATGCTAATTACATTGCCGGTTGCCAAATTGCATTATCTCTTATAGTTTCCGAGACATGGACTATCGATAATTTACACCTTAGGCTCTGCTTCTAACTTGGGCCCAAATTGTAAAATGGTCTTATCTATTGGCGATTTCGTTCCAATTCACACTCCAAGTAATATTCGGCATGCTAATTATATTGCCGGTTGCGAAATTGCATTATCTCTTATAGTTTCCGAGATATGGACTATCGATAATTTACACCTTAGGCTCTGCTTCTAACTTGGGTCCAAATTGTAAAATGGTCTTATCTATTGGCGATTTCGTTCCAATTCACATTCCAAGTAATATTCGGCATGCTAATTACATTGCCGGTTGCCAAATCGCATTATCTCTTATAGTTTCCGAGATATGGACTATCGATAATTTACACCTTAGGCTCTGCTTCTAACTTGGGCCCAAATTGTAAAATGGTCTTACCTATTGGCGATTCCGTTCCAATTCACATTCCAAGTAATATTCGGCATGCTAATTACATTGCCGGTTGCCAAATTGCATTATCTCTTATAGTTTCCGAGATATGGACTATCGATAATTTACACCTTAGGCTCTGCTTCTAACTTGGGCCCAAATTGTAAAATGGTCTTATCTATTAGCGATTTCGTTCCAATTCACATTCCAAGTAATATTCGGCATGCTAATTACATTGCCGGTTGCCAAATTGCATTATCTCTTATAGTTTCCGAGATATGGACTATCGATAATTTACACCTTAGGCTCTGCTTCTAACTTGGGCCCAAATTGTAAAATGGTCTTATCTATTGACGATTTCGTCCCAATTCACATTCCAAGTGATATTCGGCATGCTAATTACATTGCCGGTTGTGAAATTGCATTATCTCTTATAGTTTCCGAGATATGGACTATCGATAATTTACACCTTAGGCTCTGCTTCTAACTTGCTCCCAAAATGTAAAATGGTCTTATCTATTGGCGATTTTGTTCCAATTCACATTCCAAGTAATATTCGGCATGCTAATTACATTGCCGGTTGCCAAATTGCATTATCTCTTATAGTTTCCGAGATATGGACTATCGATAATTTACACCTTAGGCTCTGCTTCTAACTTGGGCCCAAATTGTAAAATGGTCTTATCTATTGGCGATTTCGTTCCAATTCACATTCCAAGTAATATTCGGCATGCTAATTACATTGCCGGTTGCCAAATTGAATTATCTCTTATAGTTTCCGAGATATGGACTATCGATAATTTACACCTTAGGCTCTGCTTCTAACTTGGGCCCAAATTGCAAAATGGTCTTATCTATTGGCGATTTCGTTCCAATTCACATTCCAAGTAATATTGGGCATGCTAATTACATTGCCGGTTGCCAAATTGCATTATCTCTTATAGTTTCCGAGATATGGACTATCGATAATTTACACCATAGGCTCTGCTTCTAACTTGGGCCCAAATTGTAAAATGGTCTTACCTATTGGCGATTTCGTTCCAATTCACATTCCAAGTAATATTCGGCATGCTAATTACATTGCCGGTTGCCAAATTGCATTATCTCTTATAGTTTCCGAGATATGGACTATCGATAATTTACACCTTAGGCTCTGCTTCTAACTTGGGCCCAAATTGTAAAATGGTCTTATCTATTGGCGATTTCGTTCCAATTCACATTCCAATTAATATTCGGCATGCTAATTACATTGCCGGTTGCCAAATTGCATTATCTCTTATAGTTTCCGAGATATGGACTATCGATAATTTACACCTTAGGCTCTGCTTCTAATTTGGGCCCAAATTGTAAAATGGTCTTATCTATTGGCGATTTCGTTCCAATTCACATTCCAAGTAATATTCGGCATGCTAATTACATTGCCGGTTGCCAAATTGCATTATCTCTTATAGTTTCCGAGATATGGACTATAGATAATTTTCACCTTAGGCTCTGCTTCTAACTTGGGCCCAAATTGTAAAATGGTCTTATCTATTGGCGATTTCGTTCCAATTCACATTCCAAGTAATATTCGGCATGCTAATTACATTGCCTGTTGCCAAATTGCATTATCTCTTATAGTTTCCGAGATATGGACTATCGATAATTTACACCTTAGGCTCTGCTTCTAACTTGGGCCCAAATTGTAAAATGGTCTTATCTATTGGCGATTTCGTTCCAATTCACATTCCAAGTAATATTCGGCATGCTAATTACATTGCCGGTTGCCAAATTGAATTATCTCTTATAGTTTCCGAGATATGGACTATCGATAATTTACACCTTAGGCTCTGCTTCTAACTTGGGCCCAAATTGTAAAATGGTCTTACCTAATGGCGATTTCGTTCCAATTCACATTCCAAGTAATATTCGGCATGCTAATTACATTGCCGGTTGCCAAATTGCATTATCTCTTATAGTTTTCGAGATATGGACTATCGATAATTTACACCTTAGGCTCTGCTTCTAACTTGGGCCCAAATTGTAAAATGGTCTTATCTATTGGCGATTTCGTTCCAATTCACATTCCACGTAATATTCGGCATGCTAATTACATTGCCGGTTGCCAAATTGCATTATCTCTTATAGTTTCCGAGATATGGACTATCGATAATTTACACCTTAGGCTCTGCTTCTAACTTGGGCCCAAATTGTAAAATGGTCTTATCTATTGGCGATTTCGTCCCAATTCACATTCCAAGTGATATTCGGCATGCTAATTACATTGCCGGTTGCGAAATTGCATTATCTCTTATAGTTTCCGAGATATGGACTATCGATAATTTACACATTAGGCTCTGCTTCTAACTTGGGCCCAAATTGTAAAATGGTCTTATCTATTGGCGATTTCGTTCCAATTCACATTCCAAGTAATATTCGGCATGCTAATTACATTGCCGGTTGCCAAATTGCATTATCTCTTATAGTTTCCGAGATATGGACTATCGATAATTTACACCTTAGGCTCTGCTTCTAACTTGGGCCCAAATTGTAAAATGGTCTTATCGATTGGCGATTTCGTTCCAATTCACATTCCAAGTAATATTCGGCATGCTAATTACATTGCCGGTTGCCAAATTGCATTATCTCTTATAGTTTCCGAGATATTAACTATCGATAATTTACACCTTAGGCTCTGCTTCTAACTTGGGCCCAAATTGTAAAATGGTCTTATCTATTGGCGATTTCGTTCCAATTCACATTCCAAGTAATATTCGGCATGCTAATTACATTGCCGGATGCCAAATTGCATTATCTCTTATAGTTTCCGAGATATGGACTATCGATAATTTACACCTTAGGCTCTGCTTCTAACTTGGGCCCAAATTGTAAAATGGTCTTATCTATTGGCGATTTCGTTCCAATTCACACTCCTAGTAATATTCGGCATGCTAATTACATTGCCGGTTGCGAAATTGCATTATCTCTTATAGTTTCCGAGATATTAACTATCGATAATTTACACCTTAGGCTCTGCTTCTAACTTGGGCCCAAATTGTAAAATGGTCTTATCTATTGGCGATTTCGTTCCAATTCACATTCCAAGTAATATTCGGCATGCTAATTACATTGCCGGTTGCCAAATTGAATTATCTCTTATAGTTTCCGAGATATGGACTATCGATAATTTACACCTTAGGCTCTGCTTCTAACTTGGGCCCAAATTGCAAAATGGTCTTATCTATTGGCGATTTCGTTCCAATTCACATTCCAAGTAATATTGGGCATGCTAATTACATTGCCGGTTGCCAAATTGCATTATCTCTTATAGTTTCCGAGATATGGACTATCGATAATTTACACCATAGGCTCTGCTTCTAACTTGGGCCCAAATTGTAAAATGGTCTTACCTATTGGCGATTTCGTTCCAATTCACATTCCAAGTAATATTCGGCATGCTAATTACATTGCCGGTTGCCAAATTGCATTATCTCTTATAGTTTCCGAGATATGGACTATCGATAATTTACACCTTAGGCTCTGCTTCTAACTTGGGCCCAAATTGTAAAATGGTCTTATCTATTGGCGATTTCGTTCCAATTCACATTCCAATTAATATTCGGCATGCTAATTACATTGCCGGTTGCCAAATTGCATTATCTCTTATAGTTTCCGAGATATGGACTATCGATAATTTACACCTTAGGCTCTGCTTCTAATTTGGGCCCAAATTGTAAAATGGTCTTATCTATTGGCGATTTCGTTCCAATTCACATTCCAAGTAATATTCGGCATGCTAATTACATTGCCGGTTGCCAAATTGCATTATCTCTTATAGTTTCCGAGATATGGACTATAGATAATTTTCACCTTAGGCTCTGCTTCTAACTTGGGCCCAAATTGTAAAATGGTCTTATCTATTGGCGATTTCGTTCCAATTCACATTCCAAGTAATATTCGGCATGCTAATTACATTGCCTGTTGCCAAATTGCATTATCTCTTATAGTTTCCGAGATATGGACTATCGATAATTTACACCTTAGGCTCTGCTTTTAACTTGGGCCCAAATTGTAAAATGGTCTTATCTATTGGCGATTTCGTTCCAATTCACATTCCAAGTAATATTCGGCATGCTAATTACATTGCCGGTTGCCAAATTGAATTATCTCTTATAGTTTCCGAGATATGGACTATCGATAATTTACACCTTAGGCTCTGCTTCTAACTTGGGCCCAAATTGTAAAATGGTCTTACCTAATGGCGATTTCGTTCCAATTCACATTCCAAGTAATATTCGGCATGCTAATTACATTGCCGGTTGCCAAATTGCATTATCTCTTATAGTTTTCGAGATATGGACTATCGATAATTTACACCTTAGGCTCTGCTTCTAACTTGGGCCCAAATTGTAAAATGGTCTTATCTATTGGCGATTTCGTTCCAATTCACATTCCACGTAATATTCGGCATGCTAATTACATTGCCGGTTGCCAAATTGCATTATCTCTTATAGTTTCCGAGATATGGACTATCGATAATTTACACCTTAGGCTCTGCTTCTAACTTGGGCCCAAATTGTAAAATGGTCTTATCTATTGGCGATTTCGTCCCAATTCACATTCCAAGTGATATTCGGCATGCTAATTACATTGCCGGTTGCGAAATTGCATTATCTCTTATAGTTTCCGAGATATGGACTATCGATAATTTACACATTAGGCTCTGCTTCTAACTTGGGCCCAAATTGTAAAATGGTCTTATCTATTGGCGATTTCGTTCCAATTCACATTCCAAGTAATATTCGGCATGCTAATTACATTGCCGGTTGCCAAATTGCATTATCTCTTATAGTTTCCGAGATATGGACTATCGATAATTTACACCTTAGGCTCTGCTTCTAACTTGGGCCCAAATTGTAAAATGGTCTTATCGATTGGCGATTTCGTTCCAATTCACATTCCAAGTAATATTCGGCATGCTAATTACATTGCCGGTTGCCAAATTGCATTATCTCTTATAGTTTCCGAGATATTAACTATCGATAATTTACACCTTAGGCTCTGCTTCTAACTTGGGCCCAAATTGTAAAATGGTCTTATCTATTGGCGATTTCGTTCCAATTCACATTCCAAGTAATATTCGGCATGCTAATTACATTGCCGGTTGCCAAATTGCATTATCTCTTATAGTTTCCGAGATATGGACTATCGATAATTTACACCTTAGGCTCTGCTTCTAACTTGGGCCCAAATTGTAAAATGGTCTTATCTATTGGCGATTTCGTTCCAATTCACACTCCTAGTAATATTCGGCATGCTAATTACATTGCCGGTTGCGAAATTGCATTATCTCTTATAGTTTCCGAGATATGGACTATCAATAATTTACACCTTAGGCTCTGCTTCTAACTTGGGCCCAAATTGTAAAATGGTCTTATCTATTGGCGATTTCGTTCCAATTCACATTCCAAGTAATATTCGGCATGCTAATTACATTGCCGGTTGCCAAATTGCATTATCTCTTATAGTTTCCGAGATATGGACTATCGATAATTTACACCTTAGGCTCTGCTTCTAACTTGGGCCCAAATTGTAAAATGGCCTTATCTATTGGCGATTTCGTCCCAATTCACATTCCAAGTAATATTCGGCATGCTAATTACATTGCCGGTTGCGAAATTGCATTATCTTTTATAGTTTCAGAGATATGGACTATCGATAATTTACACCTTAGGCTCTGCTTCTAACTTGGGCCCAAATTGTAAAATGGTCTTATCTATTGGCAATTTCGTTCCAATTCACATTCCAAGTAATATTTGGCATGCTAATTACATTGCCGGTTGCCAAATTGCATTATCTCTTATAGTTTCCGAGATATGGACTATCGATAATTTACACCTTAGGCTCTGCTTCTAACTGGGGCCCAAATTGTAAAATGGTCTTATCTATTGGCGATTTCGTTCCAATTCACATTCCAAGTAATATTCGGCATGCTAATTACATTGCCGGTTGCCAAATTGCATTAACTCTTATAGTTTCCGAGATATGGACTATCGATAATTTACACCTTAGGCTCTGCTTCTAACTTGGGCCCAAATAGTAAAATGGTCATATCTATTGGCGATTTCGTTCCAATTCACATTCCAAGTAATATTCGGCATGCTAATTACATTGCCGGTTGCCAAATTGCATTATCTCTTATAGTTTCCGAGATATGGACTATCGATAATTTACACCATAGGCTCTGCTTCTAACTTGGGCCCAAATTGTAAAATGGCCTTATCTATTGGCGATTTCGTTCCAATTCACATTCCAAGTAATATTCGGCATGCTAATTACATTGCCGGTTGCCAAATTGCATTATCTCTTATAGTTTCCGAGTTATGGACTATCGATAATTTACACCTTAGGCTCTGCTTCTAACTTGGGCCCAAATTGCAAAATGGTCTTATCTATTGGCGATTTCGTTCCAATTCACATTCCAAGTAATATTCGGCATGCTAATTACATTGCCGGTTGCCAAATTGCATTATCTCTTATAGTTTCCGAGATATGGACTATCGATAATTTACACCTTAGGCTCTGCTTCCAACTTGGGCCCAAATTGTAAAATGGTCTTATCTATTGGCGATTTCGTTCCAATTCACATTCCAAGTAATATTCGGCATGCTAATTACATTGCCGGTTGCCAAATTGAATTATCTCTTATAGTTTCCGAGATATGGACTATCGATAATTTACACCTTAGGCTCTGCTTCTAACTTGGGCCCAAATTGTACAATGGTCTTACCTATTGGCGATTTCGTTCCAATTCACATTCCAAGTAATATTCGGCATGCTAATTACATTGCCGGTTGCCAAATTGCATTATCTCTTATAGTTTCCGAGATATGGACTATCGATAATTTACACCTTAGGCTCTGCTTCTAACTTGGGCCCAAATTGTAAAATGGTCTTATCTATTGGCGATTTCGTTCCAATTCACATTCCAAGTAATATTCGGCATGCTAATTACATTGCCGGTTGCCAAATTGCATTATCTCTTATAGTTTCCGAGATATGGACTATCGATAATTTACACCTTAGGCTCTGCTTCTAACTTGGGCCCAAATTGTAAAATGGTCTTATCTATTGGCGATTTCGTCCCAATTCACATTCCAAGTGATATTCGGCATGCTAATTACATTGCCGGTTGCGAAATTGCATTATCTCTTATAGTTTCCGAGATATGGACTATCAATAATTTACACCTTAGGCTCTGCTTCTAACTTGGGCCCAAATTGTAAAATGGTCTTATCTATTGGCGATTTCGTTCCAATTCACATTCCAAGTAATATTCGGCATGCTAATTACATTGCCGGTTGCCAAATTGCATTATCTCTTATAGTTCCCGAGATATGGACTATCGATAATTTACACCTTAGGCTCTGCTTCTAACTTGGGCCCAAATTGTAAAATGGTCTTATCTATTGGCGATTTCGTTCCAATTCACATTCTAAGTAATATTCGGCATGCTAATTACATTGCCGGTTGCCAAATTGCATTATCTCTTATAGTTTCCGAGATATGGACTATCGATAATTTACACCTTAGGCTCTGCTTCCAACTTGGGCCCAAATTGTAAAATGGTCTTATCTATTGGCGATTTCGTTCCAATTCACATTCCAAGTAATATTCGGCATGCTAATTACATTGCCGGTTGCCAAATTGAATTATCTCTTATAGTTTCCGAGATATGGACTATCGATAATTTACACCTTAGGCTCTGCTTCTAACTTGGGCCCAAATTGTAAAATGGTCTTACCTATTGGCGATTTCGTTCCAATTCACATTCCAAGTAATATTAGGCATGCTAATTACATTGCCGGTTGCCAAATTGCATTATCTCTTATAGTTTCCGAGATATGGACTATCGATAATTTACACCTTAGGCTCTGCTTCTAACTTGGGCCCAAATTGTAAAATGGTCTTATCTATTGGCGATTTCGTTCCAATTCACATTCCAAGTAATATTCGGCATGCAAATTACATTGCCGGTTGCCAAATTGCATTATCTCTTATAGTTTCCGAGATATGGACTATCGATAATTTACACCTTAGGCTCTGCTTCTAGCTTGGGCCCAAATTGTAAAATGGTCTTATCTATTGGCGATTTCGTCCCAATTCACATTCCAAGTGATATTCGGCATGCTAATTACATTGCCGGTTGCGAAATTGCATTATCTCTTATAGTTTCCGAGATATGGACTATCAATAATTTACACCTTAGGCTCTGCTTCTAACTTGGGCCCAAATTGTAAAATGGTCTTATCTATTGGCGATTTCGTTCCAATTCACATTCCAAGTAATATTCGGCATGCTAATTACATTGCCGGTTGCCAAATTGCATTATCTCTTATAGTTCCCGAGATATGGACTATCGATAAATTACACCTTAGGCTCTGCTTCTAACTTGGGCCCAAATTGTAAAATGGTCTTATCTATTGGCGATTTAGTTGCAATTCACATTCCAAGTAATATTCGGCATGCTAATTACATTGCCGGTTGCCAAATTGCATTATCTCTTATAGTTTCCGAGATATGGACTATCGATAATTTACACCTTAGGCTCTGCTTCTAACTTGGGCCCAAATTGTAAAATGGTCTTATCTATTGGCGATTTCGTTCCAATTCACATTCCAAGTAATATTCGGCATGCTAATTACATTGCCGGTTGCCAAATTGCATTATCTCTTATAGTTTCCGAGATATGGACTATCGATAATTTACACCTTAGGCTCTGCTTCTAACTTGGGCCCAAATTGTAAAATGGTCTTATCTATTGGCGATTTCGTTCCAATTCACATTCCAAGTAATATTCGGCATGCTAATTACATTGCCGGTTGCCAAATTGCATTATCTCTTATAGTTTCCGAGATATGGACTATCGATAATTTACACCTTAGGCTCTGCTTCTAACTTGGGCCCAAATTGTAAAATGGTCTTATCTATTGGCGATTTCGTTCCAATTCACATTCCAAGTAATATTCGGCATGCTAATTACATTGCCGGTTGCTAAATTGCATTATCTCTTATAGTTTCCGAGATATGGACTATCGATAATTTACACCTTAGGCTCTGCTTCTAACTTGGGCCCAAATTGTAAAATGGTCTTATCTATTGGCGATGTCGTTCCAATTCACATTCCAAGTAATATTCGGCATGCTAATTACATTGCCGGTTGCCAAATTGCATTATCTCTTATAGTTCCCGAGATATGGACTATCGATAAATTACACCTTAGGCTCTGCTTCTAACTTGGGCCCAAATTGTAAAATGGTCTTATCTATTGGCGATTTCGTTCCAATTCACATTCCAAGTAATATTCGGCATGCTAATTACATTGCCGGTTGCCATATTGCATTATCTCTTATAGTTTCCGAGATATGGACTATCGATAATTTACACCTTAGGCTCTGCTTCTAACTTGGGCCCAAATTGTAAAATGGTCTTATCTATTGGCGATTTCGTCCCAATTCACATTCCAAGTGATATTCGGCATGCTAATTACATTGCCGGTTGCGAAATTGCATTATCTCTTATAGTTTCCGAGATATGGACTATCAATAATTTTCACCTTAGGCTCTGCTTCTAACTTGGGCCCAAATTGTAAAATGGTCTTATCTATTGGCGATTTCGTTCCAATTCACATTCCAAGTAATATTCGGCATGCTAATTACATTGCCGGTTGCCAAATTGCATTATCTCTTATAGTTTCCGAGATATGGACTATCGATAATTTACACCATAGGCTCTGCTTCTAACTTGGGCCCAAATTGTAAAATGGTCTTATCTATTGGCGATTTCGTTCCAATTCACATTCCAAGTAATATTCGGCATGCTAATTACATTGCCGGTTGCCAAATTGCATTATCTCTTATAGTTTCCGAGATATGGACTATCGATAATTTACACCTTAGGCTCTGCTTCTAACTTGGGCCCAAATTGTAAAATGGTCTTATCTATTGACGATTTCGTCCCAATTCACATTCCAAGTGATATTCGGCATGCTAATTACATTGCCGGTTGTGAAATTGCATTATCTCTTATAGTTTCCGAGATATGGACTATCGATAATTTACACGTTAGGCTCTGCTTCTAACTTGCTCCCAAAATGTAAAATGGTCTTATCTATTGGCGATTTTGTTCCAATTCACATTCCAAGTAATATTCGGCATGCTAATTACATTGCCGGTTGCCAAATTGCATTATCTCTTATAATTTCCGAGATATGGACTATCGATAATTTACACCTTAGGCTCTGCTTCTAACTTGGGCCCAAATTGTAAAATGATCTTATCTATTGGCGATTTCGTTCCAATTCACATTCCAAGTAATATTCGGCATGCTAATTACATTGCCGGTTGCCAAATTGAATTATCTCTTATAGTTTCCGAGATATGGACTATCGATAATTTACACCTTAGGCTCTGCTTCTAACTTGGGCCCAAATTGCAAAATGGTCTTATCTATTGGCGATTTCGTTCCAATTCACATTCCAAGTAATATTGGGCATGCTAATTACATTGCCGGTTGCCAAATTGCATTATCTCTTATAGTTTCCGAGATATGGACTATCGATAATTTACACCATAGGCTCTGCTTCTAACTTGGGCCCAAATTGTAAAATGGTCTTACCTATTGGCGATTTCGTTCCAATTCACATTCCAAGTAATATTCGGCATGCTAATTACATTGCCGGTTGCCAAATTGCATTATCTCTTATAGTTTCCGAGACATGGACTATCGATAATTTACACCTTAGGCTCTGCTTCTAACTTGGGCCCAAATTGTAAAATGGTCTTATCTATTGGCGATTTCGTTCCAATTCACATTCCAATTAATATTCGGCATGCTAATTACATTGCCGGTTGCCAAATTGCATTATCTCTTATAGTTTCCGAGATATGGACTATCGATAATTTACACCTTAGGCTCTGCTTCTAATTTGGGCCCAAATTGTAAAATGGTCTTATCTATTGGCGATTTCGTTCCAATTCACATTCCAAGTAATATTCGGCATGCTAATTACATTGCCGGTTGCCAAATTGCATTATCTCTTATAGTTTCCGAGATATGGACTATCGATAATTTTCACCTTAGGCTCTGCTTCTAACTTGGGCCCAAATTGTAAAATGGTCTTATCTATTGGCGATTTCGTTCCAATTCACATTCCAAGTAATATTCGGCATGCTAATTACATTGCCTGTTGCCAAATTGCATTATCTCTTATAGTTTCCGAGATATGGACTATCGATAATTTACACCTTAGGCTCTGCTTCTAACTTGGGCCCAAATTGTAAAATGGTCTTATCTATTGGCGATTTCGTTCCAATTCACATTCCAAGTAATATTCGGCATGCTAATTACATTGCCGGTTGCCAAATTGAATTATCTCTTATAGTTTCCGAGATATGGACTATCGATAATTTACACCTTAGGCTCTGCTTCTAACTTGGGCCCAAATTGTAAAATGGTCTTACCTAATGGCGATTTCGTTCCAATTCACATTCCAAGTAATATTCGGCATGCTAATTACATTGCCGGTTGCCAAATTGCATTATCTCTTATAGTTTTCGAGATATGGACTATCGATAATTTACACCTTAGGCTCTGCTTCTAACTTGGGCCCAAATTGTAAAATGGTCTTATCTATTGGCGATTTCGTTCCAATTCACATTCCACGTAATATTCGGCATGCTAATTACATTGCCGGTTGCCAAATTGCATTATCTCTTATAGTTTCCGAGATATGGACTATCGATAATTTACACCTTAGGCTCTGCTTCTAACTTGGGCCCAAATTGTAAAATGGTCTTATCTATTGGCGATTTCGTCCCAATTCACATTCCAAGTGATATTCGGCATGCTAATTACATTGCCGGTTGCGAAATTGCATTATCTCTTATAGTTTCCGAGATATGGACTATCGATAATTTACACATTAGGCTCTGCTTCTAACTTGGGCCCAAATTGTAAAATGGTCTTATCTATTGGCGATTTCGTTCCAATTCACATTCCAAGTAATATTCGGCATGCTAATTACATTGCCGGTTGCCAAATTGCATTATCTCTTATAGTTTCCGAGATATGGACTATCGGTAATTTACACCTTAGGCTCTGCTTCTAACTTGGGCCCAAATTGTAAAATGGTCTTATCGATTGGCGATTTCGTTCCAATTCACATTCCAAGTAATATTCGGCATGCTAATTACATTGCCGGTTGCCAAATTGCATTATCTCTTATAGTTTCCGAGATATTAACTATCGATAATTTACACCTTAGGCTCTGCTTCTAACTTGGGCCCAAATTGTAAAATGGTCTTATCTATTGGCGATTTCGTTCCAATTCACATTCCAAGTAATATTCGGCATGCTAATTACATTGCCGGTTGCCAAATTGCATTATCTCTTATAGTTTCCGAGATATGGACTATCGATAATTTACACCTTAGGCTCTGCTTCTAACTTGGGCCCAAATTGTAAAATGGTCTTATCTATTGGCGATTTCGTTCCAATTCACACTCCTAGTAATATTCGGCATGCTAATTACATTGCCGGTTGCGAAATTGCATTATCTCTTATAGTTTCCGAGATATGGACTATCAATAATTTACACCTTAGGCTCTGCTTCTAACTTGGGCCCAAATTGTAAAATGGTCTTATCTATTGGCGATTTCGTTCCAATTCACATTCCAAGTAATATTCGGCATGCTAATTACATTGCCGGTTGCCAAATTGCATTATCTCTTATAGTTTCCGAGATATGGACTATCGATAATTTACACCTTAGGCTCTGCTTCTAACTTGGGCCCAAATTGTAAAATGGCCTTATCTATTGGCGATTTCGTCCCAATTCACATTCCAAGTAATATTCGGCATGCTAATTACATTGCCGGTTGCGAAATTGCATTATCTCTTATAGTTTCAGAGATATGGACTATCGATAATTTACACCTTAGGCTCTGCTTCTAACTTGGGCCCAAATTGTAAAATGGTCTTATCTATTGGCAATTTCGTTCCAATTCACATTCCAAGTAATATTTGGCATGCTAATTACATTGCCGGTTGCCAAATCGCATTATCTCTTATAGTTTCCGAGATATGGACTATCGATAATTTACACCTTAGGCTCTGCTTCTAACTTGGGCCCAAATTGTAAAATGGTCTTATCTATTGGCGATTTCGTTCCAATTCACATTCCAAGTAATATTCGGCATGCTAATTACATTGCCGGTTGCCAAATTGCATTATCTCTTATAGTTTCCGAGATATGGACTATCGATAATTTACACCTTAGGCTCTGCTTCTAACTTGGGCCCAAATTGTAAAATGATCTTATCTATTGGCGATTTCGTTCCAATTCACATTCCAAGTAATATTCGGCATGCTAATTACATTGCCGGTTGCCAAATTGCATTATCTCTTATAGTTTCCGAGATATGGACTATCGATAATTTACACCTTAGGCTCTGCTTCTAACTTGGGCCCAAATTGTAAAATGGTCTTATCTATTGGCGATTTAGTTGCAATTCACATTCCAAGTAATATTCGGCATGCTAATTACATTGCCGGTTGTCAAATTGCATTATCTCTTATAGTTTCCGAGATATGGACTATCGATAATTTACACCTTAGGCTCTGCTTCTAACTTGGGCCCAAATTGTAAAATGGTCTTATCTATTGGCGATTTCGTTCCAATTCACATTCCAAGTAATATTCGGCATGCTAATTACATTGCCGGTAGCCAAATTGCATTATCTCTTATAGTTTCCGAGATATGGACTATCGATAATTTACACCTTAGGCTCTGCTTCTAACTTGGGCCCAAATTGTAAAATGGTCTTATCTATTGGCTATTTCGTTCCAATTCACATTCCAAGTAATATTCGGCATGCTAATTACATTGCCGGTTGCCAAATTGCATTATCTCTTATAGTTTCCGAGATATGGACTATCGATAATTTACACCTTAGGCTCTGCTTCTAACTTGGGCCCAAATTGTAAAATGGTCTTATCTATTGGCGATTTCGTTCCAATTCACACTCCAAGTAATATTCGGCATGCTAATTACATTGCCGGTTGCGAAATTGCATTATCTCTTATAGTTTCCGAGATATGGACTATCGATAATTTACACATTAGGCTCTGCTTCTAACTTGGGCCCAAATTGTAAAATGGTCTTATCTATTGGCGATTTCGTTCCAATTCACATTCCAAGTAATATTCGGCATGCTAATTACATTGCCGGTTGCCAAATTGCATTATCTCTTATAGTTTCCGAGATATGGACTATCGATAATTTACACCTTAGGCTCTGCTTCTAACTTGGGCCCAAATTGTAAAATGGTCTTATCTATTGGCGATTTCGTCCCAATTCACATTCCCAGTGATATTCGGCATGCTAATTACATTGCCGGTTGCGAAATTGCATTATCTCTTATAGTTTCCGAGATATGGACTATCAATAATTTACACCTTAGGCTCTGCTGCTTTCTAACTTGGGCCCAAATTGTAAAATGGTCTTGTCTATTGGCGATTTCGTTCCAATTCACATTCCAAGTAATATTCGGCATGCTAATTACATTGCCGGTTGCCAAATTGCATTATCTCTTATAGTTTCCGAGATATGGACTATCGATAATTTACACCTTAGGCTCTGCTTCTAACTTGGGCCCAAATTGTAAAATGGTCTTATCTATTGGCGATTTAGTTGCAATTCACATTCCAAGTAATATTCGGCATGCTAATTACATTGCCGGTTGCCAAATTGCATTATCTCTTATAGTTTCCGAGATATGGACTATCGATAATTTACACCTTAGGCTCTGCTTCTAACTTGGGCCCAAATTGTAAAATGGTCTTATCTATTGGCGATTTCGTTCCAATTCACATTCCAAGTAATATTCGGCATGCTAATTACATTGCCGGTTGCCAAATTGCATTATCTCTTATAGTTTCCGAGACATGGACTATCGATAATTTACACCTTAGGCTCTGCTTCTAACTTGGGCCCAAATTGTAAAATGGTCTTATCTATTGGCGATTTCGTTCCAATTCACATTCCAAGTAATATTCTTCATGCTAATTACATTGCCGGTTGCCAAATTGCATTATCTCTTATAGTTTCCGAGACATGGACTATCGATAATTTACACCTTAGGCTCTGCTTCTAACTTGGGTCCAAATTGTAAAATGGTCTTATCTATTGGCGATTTCGTTCCAATTCACATTCCAAGTAATATTCGGCATGCTAATTACATTGCCGGTTGCCAAATCGCATTATCTCTTATAGTTTCCGAGATATGGACTATCGATAATTTACACCTTAGGCTCTGCTTCTAACTTGGGCCCAAATTGTAAAATGGTCTTACCTATTGGCGATTCCGTTCCAATTCACATTCCAAGTAATATTCGGCATGCTAATTACATTGCCGGTTGCCAAATTGCATTATCTCTTATAGTTTCCGAGATATGGACTATCGATAATTTACACCTTAGGCTCTGCTTCTAACTTGGGCCCAAATTGTAAAATGGTCTTATCTATTAGCGATTTCGTTCCAATTCACATTCCAAGTAATATTCGGCATGCTAATTACATTGCCGGTTGCCAAATTGCATTATCTCTTATAGTTTCCGAGATATGGACTATCGATAATTTACACCTTAGGCTCTGCTTCTAACTTGGGCCCAAATTGTAAAATGGTCTTATCTATTGACGATTTCGTCCCAATTCACATTCCAAGTGATATTCGGCATGCTAATTACATTGCCGGTTGTGAAATTGCATTATCTCTTATAGTTTCCGAGATATGGACTATCGATAATTTACACCTTAGGCTCTGCTTCTAACTTGCTCCCAAAATGTAAAATGGTCTTATCTATTGGCGATTTTGTTCCAATTCACATTCCAAGTAATATTCGGCATGCTAATTACATTGCCGGTTGCCAAATTGCATTATCTCTTATAGTTTCCGAGATATGGACTATCGATAATTTACACCTTAGGCTCTGCTTCTAACTTGGGCCCAAATTGTAAAATGGTCTTATCTATTGGCGATTTCGTTCCAATTCACATTCCAAGTAATATTCGGCATGCTAATTACATTGCCGGTTGCCAAATTGAATTATCTCTTATAGTTTCCGAGATATGGACTATCGATAATTTACACCTTAGGCTCTGTTTCTAACTTGGGCCCAAATTGCAAAATGGTCTTATCTATTGGCGATTTCGTTCCAATTCACATTCCAAGTAATATTGGGCATGCTAATTACATTGCCGGTTGCCAAATTGCATTATCTCTTATAGTTTCCGAGATATGGACTATCGATAATTTACACCATAGGCTCTGCTTCTAACTTGGGCCCAAATTGTAAAATGGTCTTACCTATTGGCGATTTCGTTCCAATTCACATTCCAAGTAATATTCGGCATGCTAATTACATTGCCGGTTGCCAAATTGCATTATCTCTTATAGTTTCCGAGATATGGACTATCGATAATTTACACCTTAGGCTCTGCTTCTAACTTGGGCCCAAATTGTAAAATGGTCTTATCTATTGGCGATTTCGTTCCAATTCACATTCCAATTAATATTCGGCATGTTAATTACATTGCCGGTTGCCAAATTGCATTATCTCTTATAGTTTCCGAGATATGGACTATCGATAATTTACACCTTAGGCTCTGCTTCTAATTTGGGCCCAAATTGTAAAATGGTCTTATCTATTGGCGATTTCGTTCCAATTCACATTCCAAGTAATATTCGGCATGCTAATTACATTGCCGGTTGCCAAATTGCATTATCTCTTATAGTTTCCGAGATATGGACTATAGATAATTTTCACCTTAGGCTCTGCTTCTAACTTGGGCCCAAATTGTAAAATGGTCTTATCTATTGGCGATTTCGTTCCAATTCACATTCCAAGTAATATTCGGCATGCTAATTACATTGCCTGTTGCCAAATTGCATTATCTCTTATAGTTTCCGAGATATGGACTATCGATAATTTACACCTTAGGCTCTGCTTCTAACTTGGGCCCAAATTGTAAAATGGTCTTATCTATTGGCGATTTCGTTCCAATTCACATTCCACGTAATATTCGGCATGCTAATTACATTGCCGGTTGCCAAATTGCATTATCTCTTATAGTTTCCGAGATATGGACTATCGATAATTTACACCTTAGGCTCTGCTTCTAACTTGGGCCCAAATTGTAAAATGGTCTTATCTATTGGCGATTTCGTCCCAATTCACATTCCAAGTGATATTCGGCATGCTAATTACATTGCCGGTTGCGAAATTGCATTATCTCTTATAGTTTCCGAGATATGGACTATCGATAATTTACACATTAGGCTCTGCTTCTAACTTGGGCCCAAATTGTAAAATGGTCTTATCTATTGGCGATTTCGTTCCAATTCACATTCCAAGTAATATTCGGCATGCTAATTACATTGCCGGTTGCCAAATTGCATTATCTCTTATAGTTTCCGAGATATGGACTATCGATAATTTACACCTTAGGCTCTGCTTCTAACTTGGGCCCAAATTGTAAAATGGTCTTATCGATTGGCGATTTCGTTCCAATTCACATTCCAAGTAATATTCGGCATGCTAATTACATTGCCGGTTGCCAAATTGCATTATCTCTTATAGTTTCCGAGATATTAACTATCGATAATTTACACCTTAGGCTCTGCTTCTAACTTGGGCCCAAATTGTAAAATGGTCTTATCTATTGGCGATTTCGTTCCAATTCACATTCCAAGTAATATTCGGCATGCTAATTACATTGCCGGTTGCCAAATTGCATTATCTCTTATAGTTTCCGAGATATGGACTATCGATAATTTACACCTTAGGCTCTGCTTCTAACTTGGGCCCAAATTGTAAAATGGTCTTATCTATTGGCGATTTCGTTCCAATTCACACTCCTAGTAATATTCGGCATGCTAATTACATTGCCGGTTGCGAAATTGCATTATCTCTTATAGTTTCCGAGATATTAACTATCGATAATTTACACCTTAGGCTCTGCTTCTAACTTGGGCCCAAATTGTAAAATGGTCTTATCTATTGGCGATTTCGTTCCAATTCACATTCCAAGTAATATTCGGCATGCTAATTACATTGCCGGTTGCCAAATTGAATTATCTCTTATAGTTTCCGAGATATGGACTATCGATAATTTACACCTTAGGCTCTGCTTCTAACTTGGGCCCAAATTGCAAAATGGTCTTATCTATTGGCGATTTCGTTCCAATTCACATTCCAAGTAATATTGGGCATGCTAATTACATTGCCGGTTGCCAAATTGCATTATCTCTTATAGTTTCCGAGATATGGACTATCGATAATTTACACCATAGGCTCTGCTTCTAACTTGGGCCCAAATTGTAAAATGGTCTTACCTATTGGCGATTTCGTTCCAATTCACATTCCAAGTAATATTCGGCATGCTAATTACATTGCCGGTTGCCAAATTGCATTATCTCTTATAGTTTCCGAGATATGGACTATCGATAATTTACACCTTAGGCTCTGCTTCTAACTTGGGCCCAAATTGTAAAATGGTCTTATCTATTGGCGATTTCGTTCCAATTCACATTCCAATTAATATTCGGCATGCTAATTACATTGCCGGTTGCCAAATTGCATTATCTCTTATAGTTTCCGAGATATGGACTATCGATAATTTACACCTTAGGCTCTGCTTCTAATTTGGGCCCAAATTGTAAAATGGTCTTATCTATTGGCGATTTCGTTCCAATTCACATTCCAAGTAATATTCGGCATGCTAATTACATTGCCGGTTGCCAAATTGCATTATCTCTTATAGTTTCCGAGATATGGACTATAGATAATTTTCACCTTAGGCTCTGCTTCTAACTTGGGCCCAAATTGTAAAATGGTCTTATCTATTGGCGATTTCGTTCCAATTCACATTCCAAGTAATATTCGGCATGCTAATTACATTGCCTGTTGCCAAATTGCATTATCTCTTATAGTTTCCGAGATATGGACTATCGATAATTTACACCTTAGGCTCTGCTTCTAACTTGGGCCCAAATTGTAAAATGGTCTTATCTATTGGCGATTTCGTTCCAATTCACATTCCAAGTAATATTCGGCATGCTAATTACATTGCCGGTTGCCAAATTGAATTATCTCTTATAGTTTCCGAGATATGGACTATCGATAATTTACACCTTAGGCTCTGCTTCTAACTTGGGCCCAAATTGTAAAATGGTCTTACCTAATGGCGATTTCGTTCCAATTCACATTCCAAGTAATATTCGGCATGCTAATTACATTGCCGGTTGCCAAATTGCATTATCTCTTATAGTTTTCGAGATATGGACTATCGATAATTTACACCTTAGGCTCTGCTTCTAACTTGGGCCCAAATTGTAAAATGGTCTTATCTATTGGCGATTTCGTTCCAATTCACATTCCACGTAATATTCGGCATGCTAATTACATTGCCGGTTGCCAAATTGCATTATCTCTTATAGTTTCCGAGATATGGACTATCGATAATTTACACCTTAGGCTCTGCTTCTAACTTGGGCCCAAATTGTAAAATGGTCTTATCTATTGGCGATTTCGTCCCAATTCACATTCCAAGTGATATTCGGCATGCTAATTACATTGCCGGTTGCGAAATTGCATTATCTCTTATAGTTTCCGAGATATGGACTATCGATAATTTACACATTAGGCTCTGCTTCTAACTTGGGCCCAAATTGTAAAATGGTCTTATCTATTGGCGATTTCGTTCCAATTCACATTCCAAGTAATATTCGGCATGCTAATTACATTGCCGGTTGCCAAATTGCATTATCTCTTATAGTTTCCGAGATATGGACTATCGATAATTTACACCTTAGGCTCTGCTTCTAACTTGGGCCCAAATTGTAAAATGGTCTTATCTATTGGCGATTTCGTTCCAATTCACATTCCAAGTAATATTCGGCATGCTAATTACATTGCCGGTTGCCAAATTGCATTATCTCTTATAGTTTCCGAGATATGGACTATCGATAATTTACACCTTAGGCTCTGCTTCTAACTTGGGCCCAAATTGTAAAATGGTCTTGTCTATTGGCGATTTCGTTCCAATTCACACTCCTAGTAATATTCGGCATGCTAATTACATTGCCGGTTGCGAAATTGCATTATCTCTTATAGTTTCCGAGATATGGACTATCAATAATTTACACCTTAGGCTCTGCTTCTAACTTGGGCCCAAATTGTAAAATGGTCTTATCTATTGGCGATTTCGTTCCAATTCACATTCCAAGTAATATTCGGCATGCTAATTACATTGCCGGTTGCCAAATTGCATTATCTCTTATAGTTTCCGAGATATGGACTATCGATAATTTACACCTTAGGCTCTGCTTCTAACTTGGGCCCAAATTGTAAAATGGCCTTATCTATTGGCGATTTCGTCCCAATTCACATTCCAAGTAATATTCGGCATGCTAATTACATTGCCGGTTGCGAAATTGCATTATCTCTTATAGTTTCAGAGATATGGACTATCGATAATTTACACCTTAAGCTCTGCTTCTAACTTGGGCCCAAATTGTAAAATGGTCTTATCTATTGGCAATTTCGTTCCAATTCACATTCCAAGTAATATTTGGCATGCTAATTACATTGCCGGTTGCCAAATTGCATTATCTCTTATAGTTTCCGAGATATGGACTATCGATAATTTACACATTAGGCTCTGCTTCTAACTGGGGCCCAAATTGTAAAATGGTCTTATCTATTGGCGATTTCGTTCCAATTCACATTCCAAGTAATATTCGGCATGCTAATTACATTGCCGGTTGCCAAATTGCATTAACTCTTATAGTTTCCGAGATATGGACTATCGATAATTTACACCTTAGGCTCTGCTTCTAACTTGGGCCCAAATAGTAAAATGGTCATATCTATTGGCGATTTCGTTCCAATTCACATTCCAAGTAATATTCGGCATGCTAATTACATTGCCGGTTGCCAAATTGCATTATCTCTTATAGTTTCCGAGATATGGACTATCGATAATTTACACCATAGGCTCTGCTTCTAACTTGGGCCCAAATTGTAAAATGGCCTTATCTATTGGCGATTTCGTTCCAATTCACATTCCAAGTAATATTCGGCATGCTAATTACATTGCCGGTTGCCAAATTGCATTATCTCTTATAGTTTCCGAGTTATGGACTATCGATAATTTACACCTTAGGCTCTGCTTCTAACTTGGGCCCAAATTGCAAAATGGTCTTATCTATTGGCGATTTCGTTCCAATTCACATTCCAAGTAATATTCGGCATGCTAATTACATTGCCGGTTGCCAAATTGCATTATCTCTTATAGTTTCCGAGATATGGACTATCGATAATTTACACCTTAGGCTCTGCTTCCAACTTGGGCCCAAATTGTAAAATGGTCTTATCTATTGGCGATTTCGTTCCAATTCACATTCCAAGTAATATTCGGCATGCTAATTACATTGCCGGTTGCCAAATTGAATTATCTCTTATAGTTTCCGAGATATGGACTATCGATAATTTACACCTTAGGCTCTGCTTCTAACTTGGGCCCAAATTGTACAATGGTCTTACCTATTGGCGATTTCGTTCCAATTCACATTCCAAGTAATATTCGGCATGCTAATTACATTGCCGGTTGCCAAATTGCATTATCTCTTATAGTTTCCGAGATATGGACTATCGATAATTTACACCTTAGGCTCTGCTTCTAACTTGGGCCCAAATTGTAAAATGGTCTTATCTATTGGCGATTTCTTTCCAATTCACATTCCAAGTAATATTCGGCATGCTAATTACATTGCCGGTTGCCAAATTGCATTATCTCTTATAGTTTCCGAGATATGGACTATCGATAATTTACACCTTAGGCTCTGCTTCTAACTTGGGCCCAAATTGTAAAATGGTCTTATCTATTGGCGATTTCGTCCCAATTCACATTCCAAGTGATATTCGGCATGCTAATTACATTGCCGGTTGCGAAATTGCATTATCTCTTATAGTTTCCGAGATATGGACTATCAATAATTTACACCTTAGGCTCTGCTTCTAACTTGGGCCCAAATTGTAAAATGGTCTTATCTATTGGCGATTTCGTTCCAATTCACATTCCAAGTAATATTCGGCATGCTAATTACATTGCCGGTTGCCAAATTGCATTATCTCTTATAGTTCCCGAGATATGGACTATCGATAATTTACACCTTAGGCTCTGCTTCTAACTTGGGCCCAAATTGTAAAATGGTCTTATCTATTGGCGATTTCGTTCCAATTCACATTCTAAGTAATATTCGGCATGCTAATTACATTGCCGGTTGCCAAATTGCATTATCTCTTATAGTTTCCGAGATATGGACTATCGATAATTTACACCTTAGGCTCTGCTTCCAACTTGGGCCCAAATTGTAAAATGGTCTTATCTATTGGCGATTTCGTTCCAATTCACATTCCAAGTAATATTCGGCATGCTAATTACATTGCCGGTTGCCAAATTGAATTATCTCTTATAGTTTCCGAGATATGGACTATCGATAATTTACACCTTAGGCTCTGCTTCTAACTTGGGCCCAAATTGTAAAATGGTCTTACCTATTGGCGATTTCGTTCCAATTCACATTCCAAGTAATATTCGGCATGCTAATTACATTGCCGGTTGCCAAATTGCATTATCTCTTATAGTTTCCGAGATATGGACTATCGATAATTTACACCTTAGGCTCTGCTTCTAACTTGGGCCCAAATTGTAAAATGGTCTTATCTATTGGCGATTTCGTTCCAATTCACATTCCAAGTAATATTCGGCATGCAAATTACATTGCCGGTTGCCAAATTGCATTATCTCTTATAGTTTCCGAGATATGGACTATCGATAATTTACACCTTAGGCTCTGCTTCTAGCTTGGGCCCAAATTGTAAAATGGTCTTATCTATTGGCGATTTCGTCCCAATTCACATTCCAAGTGATATTCGGCATGCTAATTACATTGCCGGTTGCGAAATTGCATTATCTCTTATAGTTTCCGAGATATGGACTATCAATAATTTACACCTTAGGCTCTGCTTCTAACTTGGGCCCAAATTGTAAAATGGTCTTATTATTGGCGATTTCGTTCCAATTCACATTCCAAGTAATATTCGGCATGCTAATTACATTGCCGGTTGCCAAATTGCATTATCTCTTATAGTTCCCGAGATATGGACTATCGATAAATTACACCTTAGGCTCTGCTTCTAACTTGGGCCCAAATTGTAAAATGGTCTTATCTATTGGCGATTTAGTTGCAATTCACATTCCAAGTAATATTCGGCATGCTAATTACATTGCCGGTTGCCAAATTGCATTATCTCTTATAGTTTCCGAGATATGGACTATCGATAATTTACACCTTAGGCTCTGCTTCTAACTTGGGCCCAAATTGTAAAATGGTCTTATCTATTGGCGATTTCGTTCCAATTCACATTCCAAGTAATATTCGGCATGCTAATTACATTGCCGGTTGCCAAATTGCATTATCTCTTATAGTTTCCGAGATATGGACTATCGATAATTTACACCTTAGGCTCTGCTTCTAACTTGGGCCCAAATTGTAAAATGGTCTTATCTATTGGCGATTTCGTTCCAATTCACATTCCAAGTAATATTCGGCATGCTAATTACATTGCCGGTTGCTAAATTGCATTATCTCTTATAGTTTCCGAGATATGGACTATCGATAATTTACACCTTAGGCTCTGCTTCTAACTTGGGCCCAAATTGTAAAATGGTCTTATCTATTGGCGATGTCGTTCCAATTCACATTCCAAGTAATATTCGGCATGCTAATTACATTGCCGGTTGCCAAATTGCATTATCTCTTATAGTTCCCGAGATATGGACTATCGATAAATTACACCTTATGCTCTGCTTCTAACTTGGGCCCAAATTGTAAAATGGTCTTATCTATTGGCGATTTCGTTCCAATTCACATTCCAAGTAATATTCGGCATGCTAATTACATTGCCGGTTGCCATATTGCATTATCTCTTATAGTTTCCGAGATATGGACTATCGATAATTTACACCTTAGGCTCTGCTTCTAACTTGGGCCCAAATTGTAAAATGGTCTTATCTATTGGCGATTTCGTCCCAATTCACATTCCAAGTGATATTCGGCATGCTAATTACATTGCCGGTTGCGAAATTGCATTATCTCTTATAGTTTCCGAGATATGGACTATCAATAATTTTCACCTTAGGCTCTGCTTCTAACTTGGGCCCAAATTGTAAAATGGTCTTATCTATTGGCGATTTCGTTCCAATTCACATTCCAAGTAATATTCGGCATGCTAATTACATTGCCGGTTGCCAAATTGCATTATCTCTTATAGTTTCCGAGATATGGACTATCGATAATTTACACCATAGGCTCTGCTTCTAACTTGGGCCCAAATTGTAAAATGGTCTTATCTATTGGCGATTTCGTTCCAATTCACATTCCAAGTAATATTCGGCATGCTAATTACATTGCCGGTTGCCAAATTGCATTATCTCTTATAGTTTCCGAGATATGGACTATCGATAATTTACACCTTAGGCTCTGCTTCTAACTTGGGCCCAAATTGTAAAATGGTCTTATCTATTGACGATTTCGTCCCAATTCACATTCCAAGTGATATTCGGCATGCTAATTACATTGCCGGTTGTGAAATTGCATTATCTCTTATAGTTTCCGAGATAAGGACTATCGATAATTTACACGTTAGGCTCTGCTTCTAACTTGCTCCCAAAATGTAAAATGGTCTTATCTATTGGCGATTTTGTTCCAATTCACATTCCAAGTAATATTCGGCATGCTAATTACATTGCCGGTTGCCAAATTGCATTATCTCTTATAATTTCCGAGATATGGACTATCGATAATTTACACCTTAGGCTCTGCTTCTAACTTGGGCCCAAATTGTAAAATGGTCTTATCTATTGGCGATTTCGTTCCAATTCACATTCCAAGTAATATTCGGCATGCTAATTACATTGCCGGTTGCCAAATTGAATTATCTCTTATAGTTTCCGAGATATGGACTATCGATAATTTACACCTTAGGCTCTGCTTCTAACTTGGGCCCAAATTGCAAAATGGTCTTATCTATTGGCGATTTCGTTCCAATTCACATTCCAAGTAATATTGGGCATGCTAATTACATTGCCGGTTGCCAAATTGCATTATCTCTTATAGTTTCCGAGATATGGACTATCGATAATTTACACCATAGGCTCTGCTTCTAACTTGGGCCCAAATTGTAAAATGGTCTTACCTATTGGCGATTTCGTTCCAATTCACATTCCAAGTAATATTCGGCATGCTAATTACATTGCCGGTTGCCAAATTGCATTATCTCTTATAGTTTCCGAGACATGGACTATCGATAATTTACACCTTAGGCTCTGCTTCTAACTTGGGCCCAAATTGTAAAATGGTCTTATCTATTGGCGATTTCGTTCCAATTCACATTCCAATTAATATTCGGCATGCTAATTACATTGCCGGTTGCCAAATTGCATTATCTCTTATAGTTTCCGAGATATGGACTATCGATAATTTACACCTTAGGCTCTGCTTCTAATTTGGGCCCAAATTGTAAAATGGTCTTATCTATTGGCGATTTCGTTCCAATTCACATTCCAAGTAATATTCGGCATGCTAATTACATTGCCGGTTGCCAAATTGCATTATCTCTTATAGTTTCCGAGATATGGACTATCGATAATTTTCACCTTAGGCTCTGCTTCTAACTTGGGCCCAAATTGTAAAATGGTCTTATCTATTGGCGATTTCGTTCCAATTCACATTCCAAGTAATATTCGGCATGCTAATTACATTGCCGGTTGCCAAATTGAATTATCTCTTATAGTTTCCGAGATATGGACTATCGATAATTTACACCTTAGGCTCTGCTTCTAACTTGGGCCCAAATTGTAAAATGGTCTTACCTAATGGCGATTTCGTTCCAATTCACATTCCAAGTAATATTCGGCATGCTAATTACATTGCCGGTTGCCAAATTGCATTATCTCTTATAGTTTTCGAGATATGGACTATCGATAATTTACACCTTAGGCTCTGCTTCTAACTTGGGCCCAAATTGTAAAATGGTCTTATCTATTGGCGATTTCGTTCCAATTCACATTCCACGTAATATTCGGCATGCTAATTACATTGCCGGTTGCCAAATTGCATTATCTCTTATAGTTCCCGAGATATGGACTATCGATAATTTACACCTTAGGCTCTGCTTCTAACTTGGGCCCAAATTGTAAAATGGTCTTATCTATTGGCGATTTCGTCCCAATTCACATTCCAAGTGATATTCGGCATGCTAATTACATTGCCGGTTGCGAAATTGCATTATCTCTTATAGTTTCCGAGATATGGACTATCGATAATTTACACATTAGGCTCTGCTTCTAACTTGGGCCCAAATTGTAAAATGGTCTTATCTATTGGCGATTTCGTTCCAATTCACATTCCAAGTAATATTCGGCATGCTAATTACATTGCCGGTTGCCAAATTGCATTATCTCTTATAGTTTCCGAGATATGGACTATCGGTAATTTACACCTTAGGCTCTGCTTCTAACTTGGGCCCAAATTGTAAAATGGTCTTATCGATTGGCGATTTCGTTCCAATTCACATTCCAAGTAATATTCGGCATGCTAATTACATTGCCGGTTGCCAAATTGCATTATCTCTTATAGTTTCCGAGATATTAACTATCGATAATTTACACCTTAGGCTCTGCTTCTAACTTGGGCCCAAATTGTAAAATGGTCTTATCTATTGGCGATTTCGTTCCAATTCACATTCCAAGTAATATTCGGCATGCTAATTACATTGCCGGTTGCCAAATTGCATTATCTCTTATAGTTTCCGAGATATGGACTATCGATAATTTACACCTTAGGCTCTGCTTCTAACTTGGGCCCAAATTGTAAAATGGTCTTATCTATTGGCGATTTCGTTCCAATTCACACTCCTAGTAATATTCGGCATGCTAATTACATTGCCGGTTGCGAAATTGCATTATCTCTTATAGTTTCCGAGATATGGACTATCAATAATTTACACCTTAGGCTCTGCTTCTAACTTGGGCCCAAATTGTAAAATGGTCTTATCTATTGGCGATTTCGTTCCAATTCACATTCCAAGTAATATTCGGCATGCTAATTACATTGCCGGTTGCCAAATTGCATTATCTCTTATAGTTTCCGAGATATGGACTATCGATAATTTACACCTTAGGCTCTGCTTCTAACTTGGGCCCAAATTGTAAAATGGCCTTATCTATTGGCGATTTCGTCCCAATTCACATTCCAAGTAATATTCGGCATGCTAATTACATTGCCGGTTGCGAAATTGCATTATCTCTTATAGTTTCAGAGATATGGACTATCGATAATTTACACCTTAGGCTCTGCTTCTAACTTGGGCCCAAATTGTAAAATGGTCTTATCTATTGGCAATTTCGTTCCAATTCACATTCCAAGTAATATTTGGCATGCTAATTACATTGCCGGTTGCCAAATTGCATTATCTCTTATAGTTTCCGAGATATGGACTATCGATAATTTACACCTTAGGCTCTGCTTCTAACTTGGGCCCAAATTGTAAAATGGTCTTATCTATTGGCGATTTCGTTCCAATTCACATTCCAAGTAATATTCGGCATGCTAATTACATTGCCGGTTGCCAAATTGCATTAACTCTTATAGTTTCCGAGATATGGACTATCGATAATTTACACCTTAGGCTCTGCTTCTAACTTGGGCCCAAATAGTAAAATGGTCATATCTATTGGCGATTTCGTTCCAATTCACATTCCAAGTAATATTCGGCATGCTAATTACATTGCCGGTTGCCAAATTGCATTATCTCTTATAGTTTCCGAGATATGGACTATCGATAATTTACACCATAGGCTCTGCTTCTAACTTGGGCCCAAATTGTAAAATGGCCTTATCTATTGGCGATTTCGTTCCAATTCACATTCCAAGTAATATTCGGCATGCTAATTACATTGCCGGTTGCCAAATTGCATTATCTCTTATAGTTTCCGAGTTATGGACTATCGATAATTTACACCTTAGGCTCTGCTTCTAACTTGGGCCCAAATTGCAAAATGGTCTTATCTATTGGCGATTTCGTTCCAATTCACATTCCAAGTAATATTCGGCATGCTAATTACATTGCCGGTTGCCAAATTGCATTATCTCTTATAGTTTCCGAGATATGGACTATCGATAATTTACACCTTAGGCTCTGCTTCTAACTTGGGCCCAAATTGTAAAATGGTCTTATCTATTGGCGATTTCGTTCCAATTCACATTCCAAGTAATATTCGGCATGCTAATTACATTGCCGGTTGCCAAATTGCATTATCTCTTATAGTTTCCGAGATATGGACTATCGATAATTTACACCTTAGGCTCTGCTTCTAACTTGGGCCCAAATTGTAAAATGGTCTTATCTATTGGCGATTTCGTCCCAATTCACATTCCAAGTGATATTCGGCATGCTAATTACATTGCCGGTTGCGAAATTGCATTATCTCTTATAGTTTCCGAGATATGGACTATCAATAATTTACACCTTAGGCTCTGCTTCTAACTTGGGCCCAAATTGTAAAATGGTCTTATCTATTGGCGATTTCGTTCCAATTCACATTCCAAGTAATATTCGGCATGCTAATTACATTGCCGGTTGCCAAATTGCATTATCTCTTATAGTTCCCGAGATATGGACTATCGATAATTTACACCTTAGGCTCTGCTTCTAACTTGGGCCCAAATTGTAAAATGGTCTTATCTATTGGCGATTTAGTTGCAATTCACATTCCAAGTAATATTCGGCATGCTAATTACATTGCCGGTTGCCAAATTGCATTATCTCTTATAGTTTCCGAGATATGGACTATCGATAATTTACACCTTAGGCTCTGCTTCTAACTTGGGCCCAAATTGTAAAATGGTCTTATCTATTGGCGATTTCGTTCCAATTCACATTCTAAGTAATATTCGGCATGCTAATTACATTGCCGGTTGCCAAATTGCATTATCTCTTATAGTTTCCGAGATATGGACTATCGATAATTTACACCTTAGGCTCTGCTTCCAACTTGGGCCCAAATTGTAAAATGGTCTTATCTATTGGCGATTTCGTTCCAATTCACATTCCAAGTAATATTCGGCATGCTAATTACATTGCCGGTTGCCAAATTGAATTATCTCTTATAGTTTCCGAGATATGGACTATCGATAATTTACACCTTAGGCTCTGCTTCTAACTTGGGCCCAAATTGTAAAATGGTCTTACCTATTGGCGATTTCGTTCCAATTCACATTCCAAGTAATATTCGGCATGCTAATTACAATGCCGGTTGCCAAATTGCATTATCTCTTATAGTTTCCGAGATATGGACTATCGATAATTTACACCTTAGGCTCTGCTTCTAACTTGGGCCCAAATTGTAAAATGGTCTTATCTATTGGCGATTTCGTTCCAATTCACATTCCAAGTAATATTCGGCATGCAAATTACATTGCCGGTTGCCAAATTGCATTATCTCTTATAGTTTCCGAGATATGGACTATCGATAATTTACACCTTAGGCTCTGCTTCTAACTTGGGCCCAAATTGTAAAATGGTCTTATCTATTGGCGATTTCGTCCCAATTCACATTCCAAGTGATATTCGGCATGCTAATTATATTGCCGGTTGCGAAATTGCATTATCTCTTATAGTTTCCGAGATATGGACTATCAATAATTTACACCTTAGGCTCTGCTTCTAACTTGGGCCCAAATTGTAAAATGGTCTTATCTATTGGCGATTTCGTTCCAATTCACATTCCAAGTAATATTCGGCATGCTAATTACATTGCCGGTTGCCAAATTGCATTATCTCTTATAGTTCCCGAGATATGGACTATCGATAAATTACACCTTAGGCTCTGCTTCTAACTTGGGCCCAAATTGTAAAATGGTCTTATCTATTGGCGATTTAGTTGCAATTCACATTCCAAGTAATATTCGGCATGCTAATTACATTGCCGGTTGCCAAATTGCATTATCTCTTATAGTTTCCGAGATATGGACTATCGATAATTTACACCTTAGGCTCTGCTTCTAACTTGGGCCCAAATTGTAAAATGGTCTTATCTATTGGCGATTTCGTTCCAATTCACATTCCAAGTAATATTCGGCATGCTAATTACATTGCCGGTTGCCAAATTGCATTATCTCTTATAGTTTCCGAGATATGGACTATCGATAATTTACACCTTAGGCTCTGCTTCTAACTTGGGCCCAAATTGTAAAATGGTCTTATCTATTGGCGATTTCGTTCCAATTCACATTCCAAGTAATATTCGGCATGCTAATTACATTGCCGGTTGCCAAATTGCATTATCTCTTATAGTTTCCGAGATATGGACTATCGATAATTTACACCTTAGGCTCTGCTTCTAACTTGGGACCAAATTGTAAAATGGTCTTATCTATTGGCGATTTCGTTCCAATTCACATTCCAAGTAATATTCGGCATGCTAATTACATTGCCGGTTGCTAAATTGCATTATCTCTTATAGTTTCCGAGATATGGACTATCGATAATTTACACCTTAGGCTCTGCTTCTAACTTGGGCCCAAATTGTAAAATGGTCTTATCTATTGGCGATTTCGTTCCAATTCACATTCCAAGTAATATTCGGTATGCTAATTACATTGCCGGTTGCCATATTGCATTATCTCTTATAGTTTCCGAGATATGGACTATCGATAATTTACACCTTAGGCTCTGCTTCTAACTTGGGCCCAAATTGTAAAATGGTCTTATCTATTGGCGATTTCGTCCCAATTCACATTCCAAGTGATATTCGGCATGCTAATTACATTGCCGGTTGCGAAATTGCATTATCTCTTATAGTTTCCGAGATATGGACTATCAATAATTTTCACCTTAGGCTCTGCTTCTAACTTGGGCCCAAATTGTAAAATGGTCTTATCTATTGGCGATTTCGTTCCAATTCACACTCCAAGTAATATTCGGCATGCTAATTACATTGCCGGTTGCCAAATTGCATTATCTCTTATAGTTTCCGAGATATGGACTATCGATAATTTACACCTTAGGCTCTGCTTCTAACTTGGGCCCAAATTGTAAAATGGTCTTATCTATTGGCGATTTCGTTCCAATTCACATTCCAAGTAATATTCGGCATACTAATTACATTGCCGGTTGCCAAATTGCATTATCTCTTATAGTTTCCGAGATATGGACTATCGATAATTTACACCTTAGGCTCTGCTTCTAACTTGGGCTCAAATTGTAAAATGGTCTTATCTATTGGCGATTTCGTTCCAATTCACATTCCAAGTAATATTCGGCATGCTAATTACATTGCCGGTTGCCAAATTGCATTATCTCTTATAGTTTCCGAGATATGGACTATCGATAATTTACACCATAGGCTCTGCTTCTAACTTGGGCCCAAATTGTAAAATGGTCTTATCTATTGGCGATTTCGTTCCAATTCACACTCCTAGTAATATTCGGCATGCTAATTACATTGCCCGTTGCGAAATTGCATTATCTCTTATAGTTTCCGAGATATGGACTATCAATAATTTACACCTTAGGCTCTGCTTCTAACTTGGGCCCAAATTGTAAAATGGTCTTATCTATTGGCGATTTCGTTCCAATTCACATTCCAAGTAATATTCGGCATGCTAATTACATTGCCGGTTGCCAAATTGCATTATTTCTTATAGTTTCCGAGATATGGACTATCGATAATTTACACCTTAGGCTCTGCTTCTAACTTGGGCCCAAATTGTAAAATGGCCTTATCTATTGGCGATTTCGTCCCAATTCACATTCCAAGTAATATTCGGCATGCTAATTACATTGCCGGTTGCGAAATTGCATTATCTCTTATAGTTTCAGAGATATGGACTATCGATAATTTACACCATAGGCTCTGCTTCTAACTTGGGCCCAAATTGTAAAATGGCCTTATCTATTGGCGATTTCGTTCCAATTCACATTCCAAGTAATATTCGGCATGCTAATTACATTGCCGGTTGCCAAATTGCATTATCTCTTATAGTTTCCGAGTTATGGACTATCGATAATTTACACCTTAGGCTCTGCTTCTAACTTGGGCCCAAATTGCAAAATGGTCTTATCTATTGGCGATTTCGTTCCAATTCACATTCCAAGTAATATTCGGCATGCTAATTACATTGCCGGTTGCCAAATTGCATTATCTCTTATAGTTTCCGAGATATGGACTATCGATAATTTACACCTTAGGCTCTGCTTCTAACTTGGGCCCAAATTGTAAAATGGCCTTATCTATTGGCGATTTCGTCCCAATTCACATTCCAAGTGATATTCGGCATGCTAATTACATTGCCGGTTGCGAAATTGCATTATCTCTTATAGTTTCCGAGATATGGACTATCAATAATTTACACCTTAGGCTCTGCTTCTAACTTGGGCCCAAATTGTAAAATGGTCTTATCTATTGGCGATTTCGTTCCAATTCACATTCCAAGTAATATTCGGCATGCTAATTACATTGCCGGTTGCCAAGTTGCATTATCTCTTATAGTTCCCGAGATATGGACTATCGATAATTTACACCTTAGGCTCTGCTTCTAACTTGGGCCCAAATTGTAAAATGGTCTTATCTATTGGCGATTTAGTTGCAATTCACATTCCAAGTAATATTCGGCATGCTAATTACATTGCCGGTTGCCAAATTGCATTATCTCTTATAGTTTCCGAGATATGGACTATCGATAATTTACACCTTAGGCTCTGCTTCTAACTTGGGACCAAATTGTAAAATGGTCTTATCTATTGGCGATTTCGTTCCAATTCACATTCCAAGTAATATTCGGCATGGTAATTACATTGCCGGTTGCCAAATTGCTTTATCTCTTATAGTTTCCGAGATATGGACTATCGATAATTTACACCTTAGGCTCTGCTTCCAACTTGGGCCCAAATTGTAAAATGGTCTTATCTATTGGCGATTTCGTTCCAATTCACATTCCAAGTAATATTCGGCATGCTAATTACATTGCCGGTTGCCAAATTGAATTATCTCTTATAGTTTCCGAGATATGGACTATCGATAATTTACACCTTAGGCTCTGCTTCTAACTTGGGCCCAAATTGTAAAATGGTCTTATCTATTGGCGATTTCGTTCCAATTCACATTCCAAGTAATATTCGGCATGCAAATTACATTGCCGGTTGCCAAATTGCATTATCTCTTATAGTTTCCGAGATATGGACTATCGATAATTTACACCTTAGGCTCTGCTTCTAACTTGGGCCCAAATTGTAAAATGGTCTTATCTATTGGCGATTTCGTCCCAATTCACATTCCAAGTGATATTCGGCATGCTAATTACATTGCCGGTTGCGAAATTGCATTATCTCTTATAGTTTCCGAGATATGGACTATCAATAATTTACACCTTAGGCTCTGCTTCTAACTTGGGCCCAAATTGTAAAATGGTCTTATCTATTGGCGATTTCGTTCCAATTCACATTCCAAGTAATATTCGGCATGCTAATTACATTGCCGGTTGCCAAATTGCATTATCTCTTATAGTTTCCGAGATATGGTCCTTAGTATCTATTGGCGATTTCGTTCCAATTCACATTCCAAGTAATATTCGGCATGCTAATTACATTGCCGGTTGCCAAGTTGCATTATCTCTTATAGTTCCCGAGATATGGACTATCGATAATTTACACCTTAGGCTCTGCTTCTAACTTGGGCCCAAATTGTAAAATGGTCTTATCTATTGGCGATTTAGTTGCAATTCACATTCCAAGTAATATTCGGCATGCTAATTACATTGCCGGTTGCCAAATTGCATTATCTCTTATAGTTTCCGAGATATGGACTATCGATAATTTACACCTTAGGCTCTGCTTCTAACTTGGGACCAAATTGTAAAATGGTCTTATCTATTGGCGATTTCGTTCCAATTCACATTCCAAGTAATATTCGGCATGGTAATTACATTGCCGGTTGCCAAATTGCTTTATCTCTTATAGTTTCCGAGATATGGACTATCGATAATTTACACCTTAGGCTCTGCTTCCAACTTGGGCCCAAATTGTAAAATGGTCTTATCTATTGGCGATTTCGTTCCAATTCACATTCCAAGTAATATTCGGCATGCTAATTACATTGCCGGTTGCCAAATTGAATTATCTCTTATAGTTTCCGAGATATGGACTATCGATAATTTACACCTTAGGCTCTGCTTCTAACTTGGGCCCAAATTGTAAAATGGTCTTACCTATTGGCGATTTCGTTCCAATTCACATTCCAAGTAATATTCGGCATGCTAATTACATTGCCGGTTGCCAAATTGCATTATCTCTTATAGTTTCCGAGATATGGACTATCGATAATTTACACCTTAGGCTCTGCTTCTAACTTGGGCCCAAATTGTAAAATGGTCTTATCTATTGGCGATTTCGTTCCAATTCACATTCCAAGTAATATTCGGCATGCAAATTACATTGCCGGTTGCCAAATTGCATTATCTCTTATAGTTTCCGAGATATGGACTATCGATAATTTACACCTTAGGCTCTGCTTCTAACTTGGGCCCAAATTGTAAAATGGTCTTATCTATTGGCGATTTCGTCCCAATTCACATTCCAAGTGATATTCGGCATGCTAATTACATTGCCGGTTGCGAAATTGCATTATCTCTTATAGTTTCCGAGATATGGACTATCAATGATTTACACCTTAGGCTCTGCTTCTAACTTGGGCCCAAATTGTAAAATGGTCTTATCTATTGGCGATTTCGTTCCAATTCACATTCCAAGTAATATTCGGCATGCTAATTACATTGCCAGTTGCCAAATTGCATTATCTCTTATAGTTCCCGAGATATGGACTATCGATAAATTACACCTTAGGCTCTGCTTCTAACTTGGGCCCAAATTGTAAAATGGTCTTATCTATTGGCGATTTAGTTGCAATTCACATTCCAAATAATATTCGGCATGCTAATTACATTGCCGGTTGCCAAATTGCATTATCTCTTATAGTTTCCGAGATATGGACTATCGATAATTTACACCTTAGGCTCTGCTTCTAACTTGGGCCCAAATTGTAAAATGGTCTTATCTTTTGGCGATTTCGTTCCAATTCACATTCCAAGTAATATTCGGCATGCTAATTACATTGCCGGTTGCCAAATTGCATTATCTCTTATAGTTTCCGAGATATGGACTATCGATAATTTACACCTTAGGCTCTGCTTCTAACTTGGGCCCAAATTGTAAAATGGTCTTATCTATTGGCGATTTCGTTCCAATTCACATTCCAAGTAATATTCGGCATGCTAATTACATTGCCGGTTGCCAAATTGCATTATCTCTTATAGTTTCCGAGATATGGACTATCGATAATTTACACCTTAGGCTCTGCTTCTAACTTGGGCCCAAATTGTAAAATGGTCTTATCTATTGGCGATTTCGTTCCAATTCACACTCCAAGTAATATTCGGCATGCTAATTACATTGCCGGTTGCGAAATTGCATTATCTCTTATAGTTTCCGAGATATGGACTATCGATAATTTACACCTTAGGCTCTGCTTCTAACTTGGGCCCAAATTGTAAAATGGTCTTATCTATTGGCGATTTCGTTCCAATTCACATTCCAAGTAATATTCGGCATGCTAATTACATTGCCGGTTGCTAAATTGCATTATCTCTTATAGTTTCCGAGATATGGACTATCGATAATTTACACCTTAGGCTCTGCTTCTAACTTGGGCCCAAATTGTAAAATGGTCTTATCTATTGGCAATTTCGTTCCAATTCACATTCCAAGTAATATTCGGCATGCTAATTACATTGCCGGTTGCCATATTGCATTATCTCTTATAGTTTCCGAGATATGGACTATCGATAATTTACACCTTAGGCTCTGCTTCTAACTTGGGCCCAAATTGTAAAATGGTCTTATCTATTGGCGATTTCGTCCCAATTCACATTCCAAGTGATATTCGGCATGCTAATTACATTGCCGGTTGCGAAATTGCATTATCTCTTATAGTTTCCGAGATATGGACTATCAATAATTTTCACCTTAGGCTCTGCTTCTAACTTGGGCCCAAATTGTAAAATGGTCTTATCTATTGGCGATTTCGTTCCAATTCACACTCCAAGTAATATTCGGCATGCTAATTACATTGCCGGTTGCCAAATTGCATTATCTCTTATAGTTTCCGAGATATGGACTATCGATAATTTACACCTTAGGCTCTGCTTCTAACTTGGGCCCAAATTGTAAAATGGTCTTATCTATTGGCGATTTCGTTCCAATTCACATTCCAAGTAATATTCGGCATGCTAATTACATTGCCGGTTGCCAAATTGCATTATCTCTTATAGTTTCCGAGATATGGACTATCGATAATTTACACCTTAGGCTCTGCTTCTAACTTGGGCCCAAATTGTAAAATGGTCTTATCTATTGGCGATTTCGTTCCAATTCACATTCCAAGTAATATTCGGCATGCAAATTACATTGCCGGTTGCCAAATTGCATTATCTCTTATAGTTTCCGAGATATGGACTATCGATAATTTACACCTTAGGCTCTGCTTCTAACTTGGGCCCAAATTGTAAAATGGTCTTATCTATTGGCGATTTCGTCCCAATTCACATTCCAAGTGATATTCGGCATGCTAATTACATTGCCGGTTGCGAAATTGCATTATCTCTTATAGTTTCCGAGATATGGACTATCAATAATTTACACCTTAGGCTCTGCTTCTAACTTGGGCCCAAATTGTAAAATGGTCTTATCTATTGGCGATTTCGTTCCAATTCACATTCCAAGTAATATTCGGCATGCTAATTACATTGCCGGTTGCCAAATTGCATTATCTCTTATAGTTCCCCAGATATGGACTATCGATAAATTACACCTTAGGCTCTGCTTCTAACTTGGGCCCAAATTGTAAAATGGTCTTATCTATTGGCGATTTAGTTGCAATTCACATTCCAAGTAATATTCGGCATGCTAATTACATTGCCGGTTGCCAAATTGCATTATCTCTTATAGTTTCCGAGATATGGACTATCGATAATTTACACCTTAGGCTCTGCTTCTAACTTGGGCCCAAATTGTAAAATGGTCTTATCTATTGGCGATTTCGTTCCAATTCACATTCCAAGTAATATTCGGCATGCTAATTACATTGCCGGTTGCCAAATTGCATTATCTCTTATAGTTTCCGAGATATGGACTATCGATAATTTACACCTTAGGCTCTGCTTCTAACTTGGGCCCAAATTGTAAAATGGTCTTATCTATTGGCGATTTCGTTCCAATTCACATTCCAAGTAATATTCGGCATGCTAATTACATTGCCGGTTGCCAAATTGCATTATCTCTTATAGTTTCCGAGATATGGACTATCGATAATTTACACCTTAGGCTCTGCTTCTAACTTGGGCCCAAATTGTAAAATGGTCTTATCTATTGGCGATTTCGTTCCAATTCACATTCCAAGTAATATTCGGCATGCTAATTACATTGCCGGTTGCTAAATTGCATTATCTCTTATAGTTTCCGAGATATGGACTATCGATAATTTACACCTTAGGCTCTGCTTCTAACTTGGGCCCAAATTGTAAAATGGTCTTATCTATTGGCGATTTCGTTCCAATTCACATTCCAAGTAATATTCGGCATGCTAATTACATTGCCGGTTGCCATATTGCATTATCTCTTATAGTTTCCGAGATATGGACTATCGATAATTTACACCTTAGGCTCTGCTTCTAACTTGGGCCCAAATTGTAAAATGGTCTTATCTATTGGCGATTTCGTTCCAATTCACATTCCAAGTAATATTCGGCATGCTAATTACATTGCCGGTTGCCAAATTGCATTATCTCTTATAGTTCCCGAGATGTGGACTATCGATAAATTACACCTTAGGCTCTGCTTCTAACTTGGGCCCAAATTGTAAAATGGTCTTATCTATTGGCGATTTAGTTGCAATTCACATTCCAAGTAATATTCGGCATGCTAATTACATTGCCGGTTGCCAAATTGCATTATCTCTTATAGTTTCCGAGATATGGACTATCGATAATTTACACCTTAGGCTCTGCTTCTAACTTGGGCCCAAATTGTAAAATGGTCTTATCTATTGGCGATTTCGTTCCAATTCACATTCCAAGTAATATTCGGCATGCTAATTACATTGCCGGTTGCCAAATTGCATTATCTCTTATAGTTTCCGAGATATGGACTATCGATAATTTACACCTTAGGCTCTGCTTCTAACTTGGGCCCAAATTGTAAAATGGTCTTATCTATTGGCGATTTCGTTCCAATTCACATTCCAAGTAATATTCGGCATGCTAATTACATTGCCGGTTGCCAAATTGCATTATCTCTTATAGTTTCCGAGATATGGACTATCGATAATTTACACCTTAGGCTCTGCTTCTAACTTGGGCCCAAATTGTAAAATGGTCTTATCTATTGGCGATTTCGTTCCAATTCACATTCCAAGTAATATTCGGCATGCTAATTACATTGCCGGTTGCTAAATTGCATTATCTCTTATAGTTTCCGAGATATGGACTATCGATAATTTACACCTTAGGCTCTGCTTCTAACTTGGGCCCAAATTGTAAAATGGTCTTATCTATTGGCGATTTCGTTCCAATTCACATTCCAAGTAATATTCGGCATGCTAATTACATTGCCGGTTGCCATATTGCATTATCTCTTATAGTTTCCGAGATATGGACTATCGATAATTTACACCTTAGGCTCTGCTTCTAACTTGGGCCCAAATTGTAAAATGGTCTTATCTATTGGCGATTTCGTCCCAATTCACATTCCAAGTGATATTCGGCATGCTAATTACATTGCCGGTTGCGAAATTGCATTATCTCTTATAGTTTCCGAGATATGGACTATCAATAATTTTCACCTTAGGCTCTGCTTCTAACTTGGGCCCAAATTGTAAAATGGTCTTATCTATTGGCGATTTCGTTCCAATTCACACTCCAAGTAATATTCGGCATGCTAATTACATTGCCGGTTGCCAAATTGCATTATCTCTTATAGTTTCCGAGATATGGACTATCGATAATTTACACCTTAGGCTCTGCTTCTAACTTGGGCCCAAATTGTAAAATGGTCTTATCTATTGGCGATTTCGTTCCAATTCACATTCCAAGTAATATTCGGCATGCTAATTACATTGCCGGTTGCCAAATTGCATTATCTCTTATAGTTTCCGAGATATGGACTATCGATAATTTACACCTTAGGCTCTGCTTCTAACTTGGGCCCAAATTGTAAAATGGTCTTATCTATTGGCGATTTCGTTCCAATTCACATTCCAAGTAATATTCGGCATGCTAATTACATTGCCGGTTGTCAAATTGCATTATCTCTTATAGTTTCCGAGATATGGACTATCGATAATTTACACCTTAGGCTCTGCTTCTAACTTGGGCCCAAATTGTAAAATGGTCTTATCTATTGGCGATTTCGTTCCAATTCACATTCCAAGTAATATTCGGCATGCTAATTACATTGCCGGTTGCCAAATTGCATTATCTCTTATAGTTTCCGAGATATGGACTATCGATAATTTACACCTTAGGCTCTGCTTCTAACTTGGGCCCAAATTGTAAAATGGTCTTATCTATTGGCGATTTCGTTCCAATTCACATTCCAAGTAATATTCGGCATGCTAATTACATTGCCGGTTGCCAAATTGCATTATCTCTTATAGTTTCCGAGATATGGACTATCGATAATTTACACCATAGGCTCTGCTTCTAACTTGGGCCCAAATTGTAAAATGGTCTTATCTATTGGCGATTTCGTTCCAATTCACATTCCAAGTAATATTCGGCATGCTAATTACATTGCCGGTTGCCAAATTGCATTATCTCTTATAGTTTCCGAGATATGGACTATCGATAATTTACACCTTAGGCTCTGCTTCTAACTTGGGCCCAAATTGTAAAATGGTCTTATCTATTGACGATTTCGTCCCAATTCACATTCCAAGTGATATTCGGCATGCTAATTACATTGCCGGTTGTGAAATTGCATTATCTCTTATAGTTTCCGAGATATGGACTATCGATAATTTACACCTTAGGCTCTGCTTCTAACTTGCTCCCAAAATGTAAAATGGTCTTATCTATTGGCGATTTTGTTCCAATTCACATTCCAAGTAATATTCGGCATGCTAATTACATTGCCGGTTGCCAAATTGCATTATCTCTTATAGTTTCCGAGATATGGACTATCGATAATTTACACCTTAGGCTCTGCTTCTAACTTGGGCCCAAATTGTAAAATGGTCTTATCTATTGGCGATTTCGTTCCAATTCACATTCCAAGTAATATTCGGCATGCTAATTACATTGCCGGTTGCCAAATTGAATTATCTCTTATAGTTTCCGAGATATGGACTATCGATAATTTACACCTTAGGCTCTGCTTCTAACTTGGGCCCAAATTGCAAAATGGTCTTATCTATTGGCGATTTCGTTCCAATTCACATTCCAAGTAATATTGGGCATGCTAATTACATTGCCGGTTGCCAAATTGCATTATCTCTTATAGTTTCCGAGATATGGACTATCGATAATTTACACCATAGGCTCTGCTTCTAACTTGGGCCCAAATTGTAAAATGGTCTTACCTATTGGCGATTTCGTTCCAATTCACATTCCAAGTAATATTCGGCATGCTAATTACATTGCCGGTTGCCAAATTGCATTATCTCTTATAGTTTCCGAGACATGGACTATCGATAATTTACACCTTAGGCTCTGCTTCTAACTTGGGCCCAAATTGTAAAATGGTCTTATCTATTGGCGATTTCGTTCCAATTCACATTCCAATTAATATTCGGCATGCTAATTACATTGCCGGTTGCCAAATTGCATTATCTCTTATAGTTTCCGAGATATGGACTATCGATAATTTACACCTTAGGCTCTGCTTCTAATTTGGGCCCAAATTGTAAAATGGTCTTATCTATTGGCGATTTCGTTCCAATTCACATTCCAAGTAATATTCGGCATGCTAATTACATTGCCGGTTGCCAAATTGCATTATCTCTTATAGTTTCCGAGATATGGACTATCGATAATTTTCACCTTAGGCTCTGCTTCTAACTTGGGCCCAAATTGTAAAATGGTCTTATCTATTGGCGATTTCGTTCCAATTCACATTCCAAGTAATATTCGGCATGCTAATTACATTGCCTGTTGCCAAATTGCATTATCCCTTATAGTTTCCGAGATATGGACTATCGATAATTTACACCTTAGGCTCTGCTTCTAACTTGGGCCCAAATTGTAAAATGGTCTTATCTATTGGCGATTTCGTTCCAATTCACATTCCAAGTAATATTCGGCATGCTAATTACATTGCCGGTTGCCAAATTGAATTATCTCTTATAGTTTCCGAGATATGGACTATCGATAATTTACACCTTAGGCTCTGCTTCTAACTTGGGCCCAAATTGTAAAATGGTCTTACCTAATGGCGATTTCGTTCCAATTCACATTCCAAGTAATATTCGGCATGCTAATTACATTGCCGGTTGCCAAATTGCATTATCTCTTATAGTTTTCGAGATATGGACTATCGATAATTTACACCTTAGGCTCTGCTTCTAACTTGGGCCCAAATTGTAAAATGGTCTTATCTATTGGCGATTTCGTTCCAATTCACATTCCACGTAATATTCGGCATGCTAATTACATTGCCGGTTGCCAAATTGCATTATCTCTTATAGTTTCCGAGATATGGACTATCGATAATTTACACCTTAGGCTCTGCTTCTAACTTGGGCCCAAATTGTAAAATGGTCTTATCTATTGGCGATTTCGTCCCAATTCACATTCCAAGTGATATTCGGCATGCTAATTACATTGCCGGTTGCGAAATTGCATTATCTCTTATAGTTTCCGAGATATGGACTATCGATAATTTACACATTAGGCTCTGCTTCTAACTTGGGCCCAAATTGTAAAATGGTCTTATCTATTGGCGATTTCGTTCCAATTCACATTCCAAGTAATATTCGGCATGCTAATTACATTGCCGGTTGCCAAATTGCATTATCTCTTATAGTTTCCGAGATATGGACTATCGATAATTTACACCTTAGGCTCTGCTTCTAACTTGGGCCCAAATTGTAAAATGGTCTTATCGATTGGCGATTTCGTTCCAATTCACATTCCAAGTAATATTCGGCATGCTAATTACATTGCCGGTTGCCAAATTGCATTATCTCTTATAGTTTCCGAGATATTAACTATCGATAATTTACACCTTAGGCTCTGCTTCTAACTTGGGCCCAAATTGTAAAATGGTCTTATCTATTGGCGATTTCGTTCCAATTCACATTCCAAGTAATATTCGGCATGCTAATTACATTGCCGGTTGCCAAATTGCATTATCTCTTATAGTTTCCGAGATATGGACTATCGATTATTTACACCTTAGGCTCTGCTTCTAACTTGGGCCCAAATTGTAAAATGGTCTTATCTATTGGCGATTTCGTTCCAATTCACACTCCTAGTAATATTCGGCATGCTAATTACATTGCCGGTTGCGAAATTGCATTATCTCTTATAGTTTCCGAGATATGGACTATCAATAATTTACACCTTAGGCTCTGCTTCTAACTTGGGCCCAAATTGTAAAATGGTCTTATCTATTGGCGATTTCGTTCCAATTCACATTCCAAGTAATATTCGGCATGCTAATTACATTGCCGGTTGCCAAATTGCATTATCTCTTATAGTTTCCGAGATATGGACTATCGATAATTTACACCTTAGGCTCTGCTTCTAACTTGGGCCCAAATTGTAAAATGGCCTTATCTATTGGCGATTTCGTCCCAATTCACATTCCAAGTAATATTCGGCATGCTAATTACATTGCCGGTTGCGAAATTGCATTATCTCTTATAGTTTCAGAGATATGGACTATCGATAATTTACACCTTAGGCTCTGCTTCTAACTTGGGCCCAAATTGTAAAATGGTCTTATCTATTGGCAATTTCGTTCCAATTCACATTCCAAGTAATATTTGGCATGCTAATTACATTGCCGGTTGCCAAATTGCATTATCTCTTATAGTTTCCGAGATATGGACTATCGATAATTTACACCTTAGGCTCTGCTTCTAACTTGGGCCCAAATTGTAAAATGGTCTTATCTATTGGCGATTTCGTTCCAATTCACATTCCAAGTAATATTCGGCATGCTAATTACATTGCCGGTTGCCAAATTGCATTAACTCTTATAGTTTCCGAGATATGGACTATCGATAATTTACACCTTAGGCTCTGCTTCTAACTTGGGCCCAAATAGTAAAATGGTCATATCTATTGGCGATTTCGTTCCAATTCACATTCCAAGTAATATTCGGCATGCTAATTACATTGCCGGTTGCCAAATTGCATTATCTCTTATAGTTTCCGAGATATGGACTATCGATAATTTACACCATAGGCTCTGCTTCTAACTTGGGCCCAAATTGTAAAATGGCCTTATCTATTGGCGATTTCGTTCCAATTCACATTCCAAGTAATATTCGGCATGCTAATTACATTGCCGGTTGCCAAATTGCATTATCTCTTATAGTTTCAGAGTTATGGACTATCGATAATTTACACCTTAGGCTCTGCTTCTAACTTGGGCCCAAATTGCAAAATGGTCTTATCTATTGGCGATTTCGTTCCAATTCACATTCCAAGTAATATTCGGCATGCTAATTACATTGCCGGTTGCCAAATTGCATTATCTCTTATAGTTTCCGAGATATGGACTATCGATAATTTACACCTTAGGCTCTGCTTCTAACTTGGGCCCAAATTGTAAAATGGTCTTATCTATTGGCGATTTCGTTCCTATTCACATTCCAAGTAATATTCGGCATGCTAATTACATTGCCGGTTGCCAAATTGCATTATCTCTTATAGTTTCCGAGATATGGACTATCGATAATTTACACCTTAGGCTCTGCTTCTAACTTGGGCCCAAATTGTAAAATGGTCTTATCTATTGGCGATTTCGTCCCAATTCACATTCCAAGTGATATTCGGCATGCTAATTACATTGCCGGTTGCGAAATTGCATTATCTCTTATAGTTTCCGAGATATGGACTATCAATAATTTACACCTTAGGCTCTGCTTCTAACTTGGGCCCAAATTGAAAATGGTCTTATCTATTGGCGATTTCGTTCCAATTCACATTCCAAGTAATATTCGGCATGCTAATTACATTGCCGGTTGCCAAATTGCATTATCTCTTATAGTTCCCGAGATATGGACTATCGATAATTTACACCTTAGGCTCTGCTTCTAACTTGGGCCCAAATTGTAAAATGGTCTTATCTATTGGCGATTTAGTTGCAATTCACATTCCAAGTAATATTCGGCATGCTAATTACATTGCCGGTTGCCAAATTGCATTATCTCTTATAGTTTCCGAGATATGGACTATCGATAATTTACACCTTAGGCTCTGCTTCTAACTTGGGCCCAAATTGTAAAATGGTCTTATCTATTGGCGATTTCGTTCCAATTCACATTCTAAGTAATATTCGGCATGCTAATTACATTGCCGGTTGCCAAATTGCATTATCTCTTATAGTTTCCGAGATATGGACTATCGATAATTTACACCTTAGGCTCTGCTTCCAACTTGGGCCCAAATTGTAAAATGGTCTTATCTATTGGCGATTTCGTTCCAATTCACATTCCAAGTAATATTCGGCATGCTAATTACATTGCCGGTTGCCAAATTGAATTATCTCTTATAGTTTCCGAGATATGGACTATCGATAATTTACACCTTAGGCTCTGCTTCTAACTTGGGCCCAAATTGTAAAATGGTCTTACCTATTGGCGATTTCGTTCCAATTCACATTCCAAGTAATATTCGGCATGCTAATTACAATGCCGGTTGCCAAATTGCATTATCTCTTATAGTTTCCGAGATATGGACTATCGATAATTTACACCTTAGGCTCTGCTTCTAACTTGGGCCCAAATTGTAAAATGGTCTTATCTATTGGCGATTTCGTTCCAATTCACATTCCAAGTAATATTCGGCATGCAAATTACATTGCCGGTTGCCAAATTGCATTATCTCTTATAGTTTCCGAGATATGGACTATCGATAATTTACACCTTAGGCTCTGCTTCTAACTTGGGCCCAAATTGTAAAATGGTCTTATCTATTGGCGATTTCGTCCCAATTCACATTCCAAGTGATATTCGGCATGCTAATTATATTGCCGGTTGCGAAATTGCATTATCTCTTATAGTTTCCGAGATATGGACTATCAATAATTTACACCTTAGGCTCTGCTTCTAACTTGGGCCCAAATTGTAAAATGGTCTTATCTATTGGCGATTTCGTTCCAATTCACATTCCAAGTAATATTCGGCATGCTAATTACATTGCCGGTTGCCAAATTGCATTATCTCTTATAGTTCCCGAGATATGGACTATCGATAAATTACACCTTAGGCTCTGCTTCTAACTTGGGCCCAAATTGTAAAATGGTCTTATCTATTGGCGATTTAGTTGCAATTCACATTCCAAGTAATATTCGGCATGCTAATTACATTGCCGGTTGCCAAATTGCATTATCTCTTATAGTTTCCGAGATATGGACTATCGATAATTTACACCTTAGGCTCTGCTTCTAACTTGGGCCCAAATTGTAAAATGGTCTTATCTTTTGGCGATTTCGTTCCAATTCACATTCCAAGTAATATTCGGCATGCTAATTACATTGCCGGTTGCCAAATTGCATTATCTCTTATAGTTTCCGAGATATGGACTATCGATAATTTACACCTTAGGCTCTGCTTCTAACTTGGGCCCAAATTGTAAAATGGTCTTATCTATTGGCGATTTCGTTCCAATTCACATTCCAAGTAATATTCGGCATGCTAATTACATTGCCGGTTGCCAAATTGCATTATCTCTTATAGTTTCCGAGATATGGACTATCGATAATTTACACCTTAGGCTCTGCTTCTAACTTGGGCCCAAATTGTAAAATGGTCTTATCTATTGGCGATTTCGTTCCAATTCACACTCCAAGTAATATTCGGCATGCTAATTACATTGCCGGTTGCGAAATTGCATTATCTCTTATAGTTTCCGAGATATGGACTATCGATAATTTACACCTTAGGCTCTGCTTCTAACTTGGGCCCAAATTGTAAAATGGTCTTATCTATTGGCGATTTCGTTCCAATTCACATTCCAAGTAATATTCGGCATGCTAATTACATTGCCGGTTGCTAAATTGCATTATCTCTTATAGTTTCCGAGATATGGACTATCGATAATTTACACCTTAGGCTCTGCTTCTAACTTGGGCCCAAATTGTAAAATGGTCTTATCTATTGGCAATTTCGTTCCAATTCACATTCCAAGTAATATTCGGCATGCTAATTACATTGCCGGTTGCCATATTGCATTATCTCTTATAGTTTCCGAGATATGGACTATCGATAATTTACACCTTAGGCTCTGCTTCTAACTTGGGCCCAAATTGTAAAATGGTCTTATCTATTGGCGATTTCGTCCCAATTCACATTCCAAGTGATATTCGGCATGCTAATTACATTGCCGGTTGCGAAATTGCATTATCTCTTATAGTTTCCGAGATATGGACTATCAATAATTTACACCTTAGGCTCTGCTTCTAACTTGGGCCCAAATTGTAAAATGGTCTTATCTATTGGCGATTTCGTCCCAATTCACATTCCAAGTGATATTCGGCATGCTAATTACATTGCCGGTTGCGAAATTGCATTATCTCTTATAGTTTCCGAGATATGGACTATCGATAATTTACACATTAGGCTCTGCTTCTAACTTGGGCCCAAATTGTAAAATGGTCTTATCTATTGGCGATTTCGTTCCAATTCACATTCCAAGTAATATTCGGCATGCTAATTACATTGCCGGTTGCCAAATTGCATTATCTCTTATAGTTTCCGAGATATGGACTATCGATAATTTACACCTTAGGCTCTGCTTCTAACTTGGGCCCAAATTGTAAAATGGTCTTATCGATTGGCGATTTCGTTCCAATTCACATTCCAAGTAATATTCGGCATGCTAATTACATTGCCGGTTGCCAAATTGCATTATCTCTTATAGTTTCCGAGATATTAACTATCGATAATTTACACCTTAGGCTCTGCTTCTAACTTGGGCCCAAATTGTAAAATGGTCTTATCTATTGGCGATTTCGTTCCAATTCACATTCCAAGTAATATTCGGCATGCTAATTACATTGCCGGTTGCCAAATTGCATTATCTCTTATAGTTTCCGAGATATGGACTATCGATTATTTACACCTTAGGCTCTGCTTCTAACTTGGGCCCAAATTGTAAAATGGTCTTATCTATTGGCGATTTCGTTCCAATTCACACTCCTAGTAATATTCGGCATGCTAATTACATTGCCGGTTGCGAAATTGCATTATCTCTTATAGTTTCCGAGATATGGACTATCAATAATTTACACCTTAGGCTCTGCTTCTAACTTGGGCCCAAATTGTAAAATGGTCTTATCTATTGGCGATTTCGTTCCAATTCACATTCCAAGTAATATTCGGCATGCTAATTACATTGCCGGTTGCCAAATTGCATTATCTCTTATAGTTTCCGAGATATGGACTATCGATAATTTACACCTTAGGCTCTGCTTCTAACTTGGGCCCAAATTGTAAAATGGCCTTATCTATTGGCGATTTCGTCCCAATTCACATTCCAAGTAATATTCGGCATGCTAATTACATTGCCGGTTGCGAAATTGCATTATCTCTTATAGTTTCAGAGATATGGACTATCGATAATTTACACCTTAGGCTCTGCTTCTAACTTGGGCCCAAATTGTAAAATGGTCTTATCTATTGGCAATTTCGTTCCAATTCACATTCCAAGTAATATTTGGCATGCTAATTACATTGCCGGTTGCCAAATTGCATTATCTCTTATAGTTTCCGAGATATGGACTATCGATAATTTACACCTTAGGCTCTGCTTCTAACTTGGGCCCAAATTGTAAAATGGTCTTATCTATTGGCGATTTCGTTCCAATTCACATTCCAAGTAATATTCGGCATGCTAATTACATTGCCGGTTGCCAAATTGCATTAACTCTTATAGTTTCCGAGATATGGACTATCGATAATTTACACCTTAGGCTCTGCTTCTAACTTGGGCCCAAATAGTAAAATGGTCATATCTATTGGCGATTTCGTTCCAATTCACATTCCAAGTAATATTCGGCATGCTAATTACATTGCCGGTTGCCAAATTGCATTATCTCTTATAGTTTCCGAGATATGGACTATCGATAATTTACACCATAGGCTCTGCTTCTAACTTGGGCCCAAATTGTAAAATGGCCTTATCTATTGGCGATTTCGTTCCAATTCACATTCCAAGTAATATTCGGCATGCTAATTACATTGCCGGTTGCCAAATTGCATTATCTCTTATAGTTTCAGAGTTATGGACTATCGATAATTTACACCTTAGGCTCTGCTTCTAACTTGGGCCCAAATTGCAAAATGGTCTTATCTATTGGCGATTTCGTTCCAATTCACATTCCAAGTAATATTCGGCATGCTAATTACATTGCCGGTTGCCAAATTGCATTATCTCTTATAGTTTCCGAGATATGGACTATCGATAATTTACACCTTAGGCTCTGCTTCTAACTTGGGCCCAAATTGTAAAATGGTCTTATCTATTGGCGATTTCGTTCCTATTCACATTCCAAGTAATATTCGGCATGCTAATTACATTGCCGGTTGCCAAATTGCATTATCTCTTATAGTTTCCGAGATATGGACTATCGATAATTTACACCTTAGGCTCTGCTTCTAACTTGGGCCCAAATTGTAAAATGGTCTTATCTATTGGCGATTTCGTCCCAATTCACATTCCAAGTGATATTCGGCATGCTAATTACATTGCCGGTTGCGAAATTGCATTATCTCTTATAGTTTCCGAGATATGGACTATCAATAATTTACACCTTAGGCTCTGCTTCTAACTTGGGCCCAAATTGAAAATGGTCTTATCTATTGGCGATTTCGTTCCAATTCACATTCCAAGTAATATTCGGCATGCTAATTACATTGCCGGTTGCCAAATTGCATTATCTCTTATAGTTCCCGAGATATGGACTATCGATAATTTACACCTTAGGCTCTGCTTCTAACTTGGGCCCAAATTGTAAAATGGTCTTATCTATTGGCGATTTAGTTGCAATTCACATTCCAAGTAATATTCGGCATGCTAATTACATTGCCGGTTGCCAAATTGCATTATCTCTTATAGTTTCCGAGATATGGACTATCGATAATTTACACCTTAGGCTCTGCTTCTAACTTGGGCCCAAATTGTAAAATGGTCTTATCTATTGGCGATTTCGTTCCAATTCACATTCTAAGTAATATTCGGCATGCTAATTACATTGCCGGTTGCCAAATTGCATTATCTCTTATAGTTTCCGAGATATGGACTATCGATAATTTACACCTTAGGCTCTGCTTCCAACTTGGGCCCAAATTGTAAAATGGTCTTATCTATTGGCGATTTCGTTCCAATTCACATTCCAAGTAATATTCGGCATGCTAATTACATTGCCGGTTGCCAAATTGAATTATCTCTTATAGTTTCCGAGATATGGACTATCGATAATTTACACCTTAGGCTCTGCTTCTAACTTGGGCCCAAATTGTAAAATGGTCTTACCTATTGGCGATTTCGTTCCAATTCACATTCCAAGTAATATTCGGCATGCTAATTACAATGCCGGTTGCCAAATTGCATTATCTCTTATAGTTTCCGAGATATGGACTATCGATAATTTACACCTTAGGCTCTGCTTCTAACTTGGGCCCAAATTGTAAAATGGTCTTATCTATTGGCGATTTCGTTCCAATTCACATTCCAAGTAATATTCGGCATGCAAATTACATTGCCGGTTGCCAAATTGCATTATCTCTTATAGTTTCCGAGATATGGACTATCGATAATTTACACCTTAGGCTCTGCTTCTAACTTGGGCCCAAATTGTAAAATGGTCTTATCTATTGGCGATTTCGTCCCAATTCACATTCCAAGTGATATTCGGCATGCTAATTATATTGCCGGTTGCGAAATTGCATTATCTCTTATAGTTTCCGAGATATGGACTATCAATAATTTACACCTTAGGCTCTGCTTCTAACTTGGGCCCAAATTGTAAAATGGTCTTATCTATTGGCGATTTCGTTCCAATTCACATTCCAAGTAATATTCGGCATGCTAATTACATTGCCGGTTGCCAAATTGCATTATCTCTTATAGTTCCCGAGATATGGACTATCGATAAATTACACCTTAGGCTCTGCTTCTAACTTGGGCCCAAATTGTAAAATGGTCTTATCTATTGGCGATTTAGTTGCAATTCACATTCCAAGTAATATTCGGCATGCTAATTACATTGCCGGTTGCCAAATTGCATTATCTCTTATAGTTTCCGAGATATGGACTATCGATAATTTACACCTTAGGCTCTGCTTCTAACTTGGGCCCAAATTGTAAAATGGTCTTATCTTTTGGCGATTTCGTTCCAATTCACATTCCAAGTAATATTCGGCATGCTAATTACATTGCCGGTTGCCAAATTGCATTATCTCTTATAGTTTCCGAGATATGGACTATCGATAATTTACACCTTAGGCTCTGCTTCTAACTTGGGCCCAAATTGTAAAATGGTCTTATCTATTGGCGATTTCGTTCCAATTCACATTCCAAGTAATATTCGGCATGCTAATTACATTGCCGGTTGCCAAATTGCATTATCTCTTATAGTTTCCGAGATATGGACTATCGATAATTTACACCTTAGGCTCTGCTTCTAACTTGGGCCCAAATTGTAAAATGGTCTTATCTATTGGCGATTTCGTTCCAATTCACACTCCAAGTAATATTCGGCATGCTAATTACATTGCCGGTTGCGAAATTGCATTATCTCTTATAGTTTCCGAGATATGGACTATCGATAATTTACACCTTAGGCTCTGCTTCTAACTTGGGCCCAAATTGTAAAATGGTCTTATCTATTGGCGATTTCGTTCCAATTCACATTCCAAGTAATATTCGGCATGCTAATTACATTGCCGGTTGCTAAATTGCATTATCTCTTATAGTTTCCGAGATATGGACTATCGATAATTTACACCTTAGGCTCTGCTTCTAACTTGGGCCCAAATTGTAAAATGGTCTTATCTATTGGCAATTTCGTTCCAATTCACATTCCAAGTAATATTCGGCATGCTAATTACATTGCCGGTTGCCATATTGCATTATCTCTTATAGTTTCCGAGATATGGACTATCGATAATTTACACCTTAGGCTCTGCTTCTAACTTGGGCCCAAATTGTAAAATGGTCTTATCTATTGGCGATTTCGTCCCAATTCACATTCCAAGTGATATTCGGCATGCTAATTACATTGCCGGTTGCGAAATTGCATTATCTCTTATAGTTTCCGAGATATGGACTATCAATAATTTTCACCTTAGGCTCTGCTTCTAACTTGGGCCCAAATTGTAAAATGGTCTTATCTATTGGCGATTTCGTTCCAATTCACACTCCAAGTAATATTCGGCATGCTAATTACATTGCCGGTTGCCAAATTGCATTATCTCTTATAGTTTCCGAGATATGGACTATCGATAATTTACACCTTAGGCTCTGCTTCTAACTTGGGCCCAAATTGTAAAATGGTCTTATCTATTGGCGATTTCGTTCCAATTCACATTCCAAGTAATATTCGGCATGCTAATTACATTGCCGGTTGCCAAATTGCATTATCTCTTATAGTTTCCGAGATATGGACTATCGATAATTTACACCTTAGGCTCTGCTTCTAACTTGGGCCCAAATTGTAAAATGGTCTTATCTATTGGCGATTTCGTTCCAATTCACATTCCAAGTAATATTCGGCATGCAAATTACATTGCCGGTTGCCAAATTGCATTATCTCTTATAGTTTCCGAGATATGGACTATCGATAATTTACACCTTAGGCTCTGCTTCTAACTTGGGCCCAAATTGTAAAATGGTCTTATCTATTGGCGATTTCGTCCCAATTCACATTCCAAGTGATATTCGGCATGCTAATTACATTGCCGGTTGCGAAATTGCATTATCTCTTATAGTTTCCGAGATATGGACTATCAATAATTTACACCTTAGGCTCTGCTTCTAACTTGGGCCCAAATTGTAAAATGGTCTTATCTATTGGCGATTTCGTTCCAATTCACATTCCAAGTAATATTCGGCATGCTAATTACATTGCCGGTTGCCAAATTGCATTATCTCTTATAGTTCCCCAGATATGGACTATCGATAAATTACACCTTAGGCTCTGCTTCTAACTTGGGCCCAAATTGTAAAATGGTCTTATCTATTGGCGATTTAGTTGCAATTCACATTCCAAGTAATATTCGGCATGCTAATTACATTGCCGGTTGCCAAATTGCATTATCTCTTATAGTTTCCGAGATATGGACTATCGATAATTTACACCTTAGGCTCTGCTTCTAACTTGGGCCCAAATTGTAAAATGGTCTTATCTATTGGCGATTTCGTTCCAATTCACATTCCAAGTAATATTCGGCATGCTAATTACATTGCCGGTTGCCAAATTGCATTATCTCTTATAGTTTCCGAGATATGGACTATCGATAATTTACACCTTAGGCTCTGCTTCTAACTTGGGCCCAAATTGTAAAATGGTCTTATCTATTGGCGATTTCGTTCCAATTCACATTCCAAGTAATATTCGGCATGCTAATTACATTGCCGGTTGCCAAATTGCATTATCTCTTATAGTTTCCGAGATATGGACTATCGATAATTTACACCTTAGGCTCTGCTTCTAACTTGGGCCCAAATTGTAAAATGGTCTTATCTATTGGCGATTTCGTTCCAATTCACATTCCAAGTAATATTCGGCATGCTAATTACATTGCCGGTTGCTAAATTGCATTATCTCTTATAGTTTCCGAGATATGGACTATCGATAATTTACACCTTAGGCTCTGCTTCTAACTTGGGCCCAAATTGTAAAATGGTCTTATCTATTGGCGATTTCGTTCCAATTCACATTCCAAGTAATATTCGGCATGCTAATTACATTGCCGGTTGCCATATTGCATTATCTCTTATAGTTTCCGAGATATGGACTATCGATAATTTACACCTTAGGCTCTGCTTCTAACTTGGGCCCAAATTGTAAAATGGTCTTATCTATTGGCGATTTCGTTCCAATTCACATTCCAAGTAATATTCGGCATGCTAATTACATTGCCGGTTGCCAAATTGCATTATCTCTTATAGTTCCCGAGATGTGGACTATCGATAAATTACACCTTAGGCTCTGCTTCTAACTTGGGCCCAAATTGTAAAATGGTCTTATCTATTGGCGATTTAGTTGCAATTCACATTCCAAGTAATATTCGGCATGCTAATTACATTGCCGGTTGCCAAATTGCATTATCTCTTATAGTTTCCGAGATATGGACTATCGATAATTTACACCTTAGGCTCTGCTTCTAACTTGGGCCCAAATTGTAAAATGGTCTTATCTATTGGCGATTTCGTTCCAATTCACATTCCAAGTAATATTCGGCATGCTAATTACATTGCCGGTTGCCAAATTGCATTATCTCTTATAGTTTCCGAGATATGGACTATCGATAATTTACACCTTAGGCTCTGCTTCTAACTTGGGCCCAAATTGTAAAATGGTCTTATCTATTGGCGATTTCGTTTCAATTCACATTCCAAGTAATATTCGGCATGCTAATTACATTGCCGGTTGCCAAATTGCATTATCTCTTATAGTTTCCGAGATATGGACTATCGATAATTTACACCTTAGGCTCTGCTTCTAACTTGGGCCCAAATTGTAAAATGGTCTTATCTATTGGCGATTTCGTTCCAATTCACATTCCAAGTAATATTCGGCATGCTAATTACATTGCCGGTTGCTAAATTGCATTATCTCTTATAGTTTCCGAGATATGGACTATCGATAATTTACACCTTAGGCTCTGCTTCTAACTTGGGCCCAAATTGTAAAATGGTCTTATCTATTGGCGATTTCGTTCCAATTCACATTCCAAGTAATATTCGGCATGCTAATTACATTGCCGGTTGCCATATTGCATTATCTCTTATAGTTTCCGAGATATGGACTATCGATAATTTACACCTTAGGCTCTGCTTCTAACTTGGGCCCAAATTGTAAAATGGTCTTATCTATTGGCGATTTCGTCCCAATTCACATTCCAAGTGATATTCGGCATGCTAATTACATTGCCGGTTGCGAAATTGCATTATCTCTTATAGTTTCCGAGATATGGACTATCAATAATTTTCACCTTAGGCTCTGCTTCTAACTTGGGCCCAAATTGTAAAATGGTCTTATCTATTGGCGATTTCGTTCCAATTCACACTCCAAGTAATATTCGGCATGCTAATTACATTGCCGGTTGCCAAATTGCATTATCTCTTATAGTTTCCGAGATATGGACTATCGATAATTTACACCTTAGGCTCTGCTTCTAACTTGGGCCCAAATTGTAAAATGGTCTTATCTATTGGCGATTTCGTTCCAATTCACATTCCAAGTAATATTCGGCATGCTAATTACATTGCCGGTTGCCAAATTGCATTATCTCTTATAGTTTCCGAGATATGGACTATCGATAATTTACACCTTAGGCTCTGCTTCTAACTTGGGCCCAAATTGTAAAATGGTCTTATCTATTGGCGATTTCGTTCCAATTCACATTCCAAGTAATATTCGGCATGCTAATTACATTGCCGGTTGCCAAATTGCATTATCTCTTATAGTTTCCGAGATATGGACTATCGATAATTTACACCTTAGGCTCTGCTTCTAACTTGGGCCCAAATTGTAAAATGGTCTTATCTATTGGCGATTTCGTTCCAATTCACATTCCAAGTAATATTCGGCATGCTAATTACATTGCCGGTTGCCAAATTGCATTATCTCTTATAGTTTCCGAGATATGGACTATCGATAATTTACACCTTAGGCTCTGCTTCTAACTTGGGCCCAAATTGTAAAATGGTCTTATCTATTGGCGATTTCGTTCCAATTCACATTCCAAGTAATATTCGGCATGCTAATTACATTGCCGGTTGCCAAATTGCATTATCTCTTATAGTTTCCGAGATATGGACTATCGATAATTTACACCATAGGCTCTGCTTCTAACTTGGGCCCAAATTGTAAAATGGTCTTATCTATTGGCGATTTCGTTCCAATTCACATTCCAAGTAATATTCGGCATGCTAATTACATTGCCGGTTGCCAAATTGCATTATCTCTTATAGTTTCCGAGATATGGACTATCGATAATTTACACCTTAGGCTCTGCTTCTAACTTGGGCCCAAATTGTAAAATGGTCTTATCTATTGACGATTTCGTCCCAATTCACATTCCAAGTGATATTCGGCATGCTAATTACATTGCCGGTTGTGAAATTGCATTATCTCTTATAGTTTCCGAGATATGGACTATCGATAATTTACACCTTAGGCTCTGCTTCTAACTTGCTCCCAAAATGTAAAATGGTCTTATCTATTGGCGATTTTGTTCCAATTCACATTCCAAGTAATATTCGGCATGCTAATTACATTGCCGGTTGCCAAATTGCATTATCTCTTATAGTTTCCGAGATATGGACTATCGATAATTTACACCTTAGGCTCTGCTTCTAACTTGGGCCCAAATTGTAAAATGGTCTTATCTATTGGCGATTTCGTTCCAATTCACATTCCAAGTAATATTCGGCATGCTAATTACATTGCCGGTTGCCAAATTGAATTATCTCTTATAGTTTCCGAGATATGGACTATCGATAATTTACACCTTAGGCTCTGCTTCTAACTTGGGCCCAAATTGCAAAATGGTCTTATCTATTGGCGATTTCGTTCCAATTCACATTCCAAGTAATATTGGGCATGCTAATTACATTGCCGGTTGCCAAATTGCATTATCTCTTATAGTTTCCGAGATATGGACTATCGATAATTTACACCATAGGCTCTGCTTCTAACTTGGGCCCAAATTGTAAAATGGTCTTACCTATTGGCGATTTCGTTCCAATTCACATTCCAAGTAATATTCGGCATGCTAATTACATTGCCGGTTGCCAAATTGCATTATCTCTTATAGTTTCCGAGACATGGACTATCGATAATTTACACCTTAGGCTCTGCTTCTAACTTGGGCCCAAATTGTAAAATGGTCTTATCTATTGGCGATTTCGTTCCAATTCACATTCCAATTAATATTCGGCATGCTAATTACATTGCCGGTTGCCAAATTGCATTATCTCTTATAGTTTCCGAGATATGGACTATCGATAATTTACACCTTAGGCTCTGCTTCTAATTTGGGCCCAAATTGTAAAATGGTCTTATCTATTGGCGATTTCGTTCCAATTCACATTCCAAGTAATATTCGGCATGCTAATTACATTGCCGGTTGCCAAATTGCATTATCTCTTATAGTTTCCGAGATATGGACTATCGATAATTTTCACCTTAGGCTCTGCTTCTAACTTGGGCCCAAATTGTAAAATGGTCTTATCTATTGGCGATTTCGTTCCAATTCACATTCCAAGTAATATTCGGCATGCTAATTACATTGCCTGTTGCCAAATTGCATTATCTCTTATAGTTTCCGAGATATGGACTATCGATAATTTACACCTTAGGCTCTGCTTCTAACTTGGGCCCAAATTGTAAAATGGTCTTATCTATTGGCGATTTCGTTCCAATTCACATTCCAAGTAATATTCGGCATGCTAATTACATTGCCGGTTGCCAAATTGAATTATCTCTTATAGTTTCCGAGATATGGACTATCGATAATTTACACCTTAGGCTCTGCTTCTAACTTGGGCCCAAATTGTAAAATGGTCTTACCTAATGGCGATTTCGTTCCAATTCACATTCCAAGTAATATTCGGCATGCTAATTACATTGCCGGTTGCCAAATTGCATTATCTCTTATAGTTTTCGAGATATGGACTATCGATAATTTACACCTTAGGCTCTGCTTCTAACTTGGGCCCAAATTGTAAAATGGTCTTATCTATTGGCGATTTCGTTCCAATTCACATTCCACGTAATATTCGGCATGCTAATTACATTGCCGGTTGCCAAATTGCATTATCTCTTATAGTTTCCGAGATATGGACTATCGATAATTTACACCTTAGGCTCTGCTTCTAACTTGGGCCCAAATTGTAAAATGGTCTTATCTATTGGCGATTTCGTCCCAATTCACATTCCAAGTGATATTCGGCATGCTAATTACATTGCCGGTTGCGAAATTGCATTATCTCTTATAGTTTCCGAGATATGGACTATCGATAATTTACACATTAGGCTCTGCTTCTAACTTGGGCCCAAATTGTAAAATGGTCTTATCTATTGGCGATTTCGTTCCAATTCACATTCCAAGTAATATTCGGCATGCTAATTACATTGCCGGTTGCCAAATTGCATTATCTCTTATAGTTTCCGAGATATGGACTATCGATAATTTACACCTTAGGCTCTGCTTCTAACTTGGGCCCAAATTGTAAAATGGTCTTATCGATTGGCGATTTCGTTCCAATTCACATTCCAAGTAATATTCGGCATGCTAATTACATTGCCGGTTGCCAAATTGCATTATCTCTTATAGTTTCCGAGATATTAACTATCGATAATTTACACCTTAGGCTCTGCTTCTAACTTGGGCCCAAATTGTAAAATGGTCTTATCTATTGGCGATTTCGTTCCAATTCACATTCCAAGTAATATTCGGCATGCTAATTACATTGCCGGTTGCCAAATTGCATTATCTCTTATAGTTTCCGAGATATGGACTATCGATTATTTACACCTTAGGCTCTGCTTCTAACTTGGGCCCAAATTGTAAAATGGTCTTATCTATTGGCGATTTCGTTCCAATTCACACTCCTAGTAATATTCGGCATGCTAATTACATTGCCGGTTGCGAAATTGCATTATCTCTTATAGTTTCCGAGATATGGACTATCAATAATTTACACCTTAGGCTCTGCTTCTAACTTGGGCCCAAATTGTAAAATGGTCTTATCTATTGGCGATTTCGTTCCAATTCACATTCCAAGTAATATTCGGCATGCTAATTACATTGCCGGTTGCCAAATTGCATTATCTCTTATAGTTTCCGAGATATGGACTATCGATAATTTACACCTTAGGCTCTGCTTCTAACTTGGGCCCAAATTGTAAAATGGCCTTATCTATTGGCGATTTCGTCCCAATTCACATTCCAAGTAATATTCGGCATGCTAATTACATTGCCGGTTGCGAAATTGCATTATCTCTTATAGTTTCAGAGATATGGACTATCGATAATTTACACCTTAGGCTCTGCTTCTAACTTGGGCCCAAATTGTAAAATGGTCTTATCTATTGGCAATTTCGTTCCAATTCACATTCCAAGTAATATTTGGCATGCTAATTACATTGCCGGTTGCCAAATTGCATTATCTCTTATAGTTTCCGAGATATGGACTATCGATAATTTACACCTTAGGCTCTGCTTCTAACTTGGGCCCAAATTGTAAAATGGTCTTATCTATTGGCGATTTCGTTCCAATTCACATTCCAAGTAATATTCGGCATGCTAATTACATTGCCGGTTGCCAAATTGCATTAACTCTTATAGTTTCCGAGATATGGACTATCGATAATTTACACCTTAGGCTCTGCTTCTAACTTGGGCCCAAATAGTAAAATGGTCATATCTATTGGCGATTTCGTTCCAATTCACATTCCAAGTAATATTCGGCATGCTAATTACATTGCCGGTTGCCAAATTGCATTATCTCTTATAGTTTCCGAGATATGGACTATCGATAATTTACACCATAGGCTCTGCTTCTAACTTGGGCCCAAATTGTAAAATGGCCTTATCTATTGGCGATTTCGTTCCAATTCACATTCCAAGTAATATTCGGCATGCTAATTACATTGCCGGTTGCCAAATTGCATTATCTCTTATAGTTTCAGAGTTATGGACTATCGATAATTTACACCTTAGGCTCTGCTTCTAACTTGGGCCCAAATTGCAAAATGGTCTTATCTATTGGCGATTTCGTTCCAATTCACATTCCAAGTAATATTCGGCATGCTAATTACATTGCCGGTTGCCAAATTGCATTATCTCTTATAGTTTCCGAGATATGGACTATCGATAATTTACACCTTAGGCTCTGCTTCTAACTTGGGCCCAAATTGTAAAATGGTCTTATCTATTGGCGATTTCGTTCCTATTCACATTCCAAGTAATATTCGGCATGCTAATTACATTGCCGGTTGCCAAATTGCATTATCTCTTATAGTTTCCGAGATATGGACTATCGATAATTTACACCTTAGGCTCTGCTTCTAACTTGGGCCCAAATTGTAAAATGGTCTTATCTATTGGCGATTTCGTCCCAATTCACATTCCAAGTGATATTCGGCATGCTAATTACATTGCCGGTTGCGAAATTGCATTATCTCTTATAGTTTCCGAGATATGGACTATCAATAATTTACACCTTAGGCTCTGCTTCTAACTTGGGCCCAAATTGAAAATGGTCTTATCTATTGGCGATTTCGTTCCAATTCACATTCCAAGTAATATTCGGCATGCTAATTACATTGCCGGTTGCCAAATTGCATTATCTCTTATAGTTCCCGAGATATGGACTATCGATAATTTACACCTTAGGCTCTGCTTCTAACTTGGGCCCAAATTGTAAAATGGTCTTATCTATTGGCGATTTAGTTGCAATTCACATTCCAAGTAATATTCGGCATGCTAATTACATTGCCGGTTGCCAAATTGCATTATCTCTTATAGTTTCCGAGATATGGACTATCGATAATTTACACCTTAGGCTCTGCTTCTAACTTGGGCCCAAATTGTAAAATGGTCTTATCTATTGGCGATTTCGTTCCAATTCACATTCTAAGTAATATTCGGCATGCTAATTACATTGCCGGTTGCCAAATTGCATTATCTCTTATAGTTTCCGAGATATGGACTATCGATAATTTACACCTTAGGCTCTGCTTCCAACTTGGGCCCAAATTGTAAAATGGTCTTATCTATTGGCGATTTCGTTCCAATTCACATTCCAAGTAATATTCGGCATGCTAATTACATTGCCGGTTGCCAAATTGAATTATCTCTTATAGTTTCCGAGATATGGACTATCGATAATTTACACCTTAGGCTCTGCTTCTAACTTGGGCCCAAATTGTAAAATGGTCTTACCTATTGGCGATTTCGTTCCAATTCACATTCCAAGTAATATTCGGCATGCTAATTACAATGCCGGTTGCCAAATTGCATTATCTCTTATAGTTTCCGAGATATGGACTATCGATAATTTACACCTTAGGCTCTGCTTCTAACTTGGGCCCAAATTGTAAAATGGTCTTATCTATTGGCGATTTCGTTCCAATTCACATTCCAAGTAATATTCGGCATGCAAATTACATTGCCGGTTGCCAAATTGCATTATCTCTTATAGTTTCCGAGATATGGACTATCGATAATTTACACCTTAGGCTCTGCTTCTAACTTGGGCCCAAATTGTAAAATGGTCTTATCTATTGGCGATTTCGTCCCAATTCACATTCCAAGTGATATTCGGCATGCTAATTATATTGCCGGTTGCGAAATTGCATTATCTCTTATAGTTTCCGAGATATGGACTATCAATAATTTACACCTTAGGCTCTGCTTCTAACTTGGGCCCAAATTGTAAAATGGTCTTATCTATTGGCGATTTCGTTCCAATTCACATTCCAAGTAATATTCGGCATGCTAATTACATTGCCGGTTGCCAAATTGCATTATCTCTTATAGTTCCCGAGATATGGACTATCGATAAATTACACCTTAGGCTCTGCTTCTAACTTGGGCCCAAATTGTAAAATGGTCTTATCTATTGGCGATTTAGTTGCAATTCACATTCCAAGTAATATTCGGCATGCTAATTACATTGCCGGTTGCCAAATTGCATTATCTCTTATAGTTTCCGAGATATGGACTATCGATAATTTACACCTTAGGCTCTGCTTCTAACTTGGGCCCAAATTGTAAAATGGTCTTATCTATTGGCGATTTCGTTCCAATTCACATTCCAAGTAATATTCGGCATGCTAATTACATTGCCGGTTGCCAAATTGCATTATCTCTTATAGTTTCCGAGATATGGACTATCGATAATTTACACCTTAGGCTCTGCTTCTAACTTGGGCCCAAATTGTAAAATGGTCTTATCTATTGGCGATTTCGTTCCAATTCACATTCCAAGTAATATTCGGCATGCTAATTACATTGCCGGTTGCCAAATTGCATTATCTCTTATAGTTTCCGAGATATGGACTATCGATAATTTACACCTTAGGCTCTGCTTCTAACTTGGGCCCAAATTGTAAAATGGTCTTATCTATTGGCGATTTCGTTCCAATTCACATTCCAAGTAATATTCGGCATGCTAATTACATTGCCGGTTGCTAAATTGCATTATCTCTTATAGTTTCCGAGATATGGACTATCGATAATTTACACCTTAGGCTCTGCTTCTAACTTGGGCCCAAATTGTAAAATGGTCTTATCTATTGGCGATTTCGTTCCAATTCACATTCCAAGTAATATTCGGCATGCTAATTACATTGCCGGTTGCCATATTGCATTATCTCTTATAGTTTCCGAGATATGGACTATCGATAATTTACACCTTAGGCTCTGCTTCTAACTTGGGCCCAAATTGTAAAATGGTCTTATCTATTGGCGATTTCGTCCCAATTCACATTCCAAGTGATATTCGGCATGCTAATTACATTGCCGGTTGCGAAATTGCATTATCTCTTATAGTTTCCGAGATATGGACTATCAATAATTTTCACCTTAGGCTCTGCTTCTAACTTGGGCCCAAATTGTAAAATGGTCTTATCTATTGGCGATTTCGTTCCAATTCACACTCCAAGTAATATTCGGCATGCTAATTACATTGCCGGTTGCCAAATTGCATTATCTCTTATAGTTTCCGAGATATGGACTATCGATAATTTACACCTTAGGCTCTGCTTCTAACTTGGGCCCAAATTGTAAAATGGTCTTATCTATTGGCGATTTCGTTCCAATTCACATTCCAAGTAATATTCGGCATGCTAATTACATTGCCGGTTGCTAAATTGCATTATCTCTTATAGTTTCCGAGATATGGACTATCGATAATTTACACCTTAGGCTCTGCTTCTAACTTGGGCCCAAATTGTAAAATGGTCTTATCTATTGGCGATTTCGTTCCAATTCACATTCCAAGTAATATTCGGCATGCTAATTACATTGCCGGTTGCCATATTGCATTATCTCTTATAGTTTCCGAGATATGGACTATCGATAATTTACACCTTAGGCTCTGCTTCTAACTTGGGCCCAAATTGTAAAATGGTCTTATCTATTGGCGATTTCGTCCCAATTCACATTCCAAGTGATATTCGGCATGCTAATTACATTGCCGGTTGCGAAATTGCATTATCTCTTATAGTTTCCGAGATATGGACTATCAATAATTTTCACCTTAGGCTCTGCTTCTAACTTGGGCCCAAATTGTAAAATGGTCTTATCTATTGGCGATTTCGTTCCAATTCACACTCCAAGTAATATTCGGCATGCTAATTACATTGCCGGTTGCCAAATTGCATTATCTCTTATAGTTTCCGAGATATGGACTATCGATAATTTACACCTTAGGCTCTGCTTCTAACTTGGGCCCAAATTGTAAAATGGTCTTATCTATTGGCGATTTCGTTCCAATTCACATTCCAAGTAATATTCGGCATACTAATTACATTGCCGGTTGCCAAATTGCATTATCTCTTATAGTTTCCGAGATATGGACTATCGATAATTTACACCTTAGGCTCTGCTTCTAACTTGGGCCCAAATTGTAAAATGGTCTTATCTATTGGCGATTTTGTTCCAATTCACATTCCAAGTAATATTCGGCATGCTAATTACATTGCCGGTTGCCAAATTGCATTATCTCTTATAGTTTCCGAGATATGGACTATCGATAATTTACACCATAGGCTCTGCTTCTAACTTGGGCCCAAATTGTAAAATGGTCTTATCTATTGGCGATTTCGTTCCAATTCACACTCCTAGTAATATTCGGCATGCTAATTACATTGCCCGTTGCGAAATTGCATTATCTCTTATAGTTTCCGAGATATGGACTATCAATAATTTACACCTTAGGCTCTGCTTCTAACTTGGGCCCAAATTGTAAAATGGTCTTATCTATTGGCGATTTCGTTCCAATTCACATTCCAAGTAATATTCGGCATGCTAATTACATTGCCGGTTGCCAAATTGCATTATTTCTTATAGTTTCCGAGATATGGACTATCGATAATTTACACCTTAGGCTCTGCTTCTAACTTGGGCCCAAATTGTAAAATGGCCTTATCTATTGGCGATTTCGTCCCAATTCACATTCCAAGTAATATTCGGCATGCTAATTACATTGCCGGTTGCGAAATTGCATTATCTCTTATAGTTTCAGAGATATGGACTATCGATAATTTACACCATAGGCTCTGCTTCTAACTTGGGCCCAAATTGTAAAATGGCCTTATCTATTGGCGATTTCGTCCCAATTCACATTCCAAGTAATATTCGGCATGCTAATTACATTGCCGGTTGCGAAATTGCATTATCTCTTATAGTTTCCGAGATATGGACTATCGATAATTTACACCTTAGGCTCTGCTTCCAACTTGGGCCCAAATTGTAAAATGGTCTTATCTATTGGCGATTTCGTTCCAATTCACATTCCAAGTAATATTCGGCATGCTAATTACATTGCCGGTTGCCAAATTGAATTATCTCTTATAGTTTCCGAGATATGGACTATCGATAATTTACACCTTAGGCTCTGCTTCTAACTTGGGCCCAAATTGTAAAATGGCCTTATCTATTGGCGATTTCGTCCCAATTCACATTCCAAGTAATATTCGGCATGCTAATTACATTGCCGGTTGCGAAATTGCATTATCTCTTATAGTTTCAGAGATATGGACTATCGATAATTTACACCATAGGCTCTGCTTCTAACTTGGGCCCAAATTGTAAAATGGCCTTATCTATTGGCGATTTCGTTCCAATTCACATTCCAAGTAATATTCGGCATGCTAATTACATTGCCGGTTGCCAAATTGCATTATCTCTTATAGTTTCCGAGTTATGGACTATCGATAATTTACACCTTAGGCTCTGCTTCTAACTTGGGCCCAAATTGCAAAATGGTCTTATCTATTGGCGATTTCGTTCCAATTCACATTCCAAGTAATATTCGGCATGCTAATTACATTGCCGGTTGCCAAATTGCATTATCTCTTATAGTTTCCGAGATATGGACTATCGATAATTTACACCTTAGGCTCTGCTTCTAACTTGGGCCCAAATTGTAAAATGGCCTTATCTATTGGCGATTTCGTCCCAATTCACATTCCAAGTGATATTCGGCATGCTAATTACATTGCCGGTTGCGAAATTGCATTATCTCTTATAGTTTCCGAGATATGGACTATCAATAATTTACACCTTAGGCTCTGCTTCTAACTTGGGCCCAAATTGTAAAATGGTCTTATCTATTGGCGATTTCGTTCCAATTCACATTCCAAGTAATATTCGGCATGCTAATTACATTGCCGGTTGCCAAGTTGCATTATCTCTTATAGTTCCCGAGATATGGACTATCGATAATTTACACCTTAGGCTCTGCTTCTAACTTGGGCCCAAATTGTAAAATGGTCTTATCTATTGGCGATTTAGTTGCAATTCACATTCCAAGTAATATTCGGCATGCTAATTACATTGCCGGTTGCCAAATTGCATTATCTCTTATAGTTTCCGAGATATGGACTATCGATAATTTACACCTTAGGCTCTGCTTCTAACTTGGGACCAAATTGTAAAATGGTCTTATCTATTGGCGATTTCGTTCCAATTCACATTCCAAGTAATATTCGGCATGGTAATTACATTGCCGGTTGCCAAATTGCTTTATCTCTTATAGTTTCCGAGATATGGACTATCGATAATTTACACCTTAGGCTCTGCTTCCAACTTGGGCCCAAATTGTAAAATGGTCTTATCTATTGGCGATTTCGTTCCAATTCACATTCCAAGTAATATTCGGCATGCTAATTACATTGCCGGTTGCCAAATTGAATTATCTCTTATAGTTTCCGAGATATGGACTATCGATAATTTACACCTTAGGCTCTGCTTCTAACTTGGGCCCAAATTGTAAAATGGTCTTACCTATTGGCGATTTCGTTCCAATTCACATTCCAAGTAATATTCGGCATGCTAATTACCTTGCCGGTTGCCAAATTGCATTATCTCTTATAGTTTCCGAGATATGGACTATCGATAATTTACACCTTAGGCTCTGCTTCTAACTTGGGCCCAAATTGTAAAATGGTCTTATCTATTGGCGATTTCGTTCCAATTCACATTCCAAGTAATATTCGGCATGCAAATTACATTGCCGGTTGCCAAATTGCATTATCTCTTATAGTTTCCGAGATATGGACTATCGATAATTTACACCTTAGGCTCTGCTTCTAACTTGGGCCCAAATTGTAAAATGGTCTTATCTATTGGCGATTTCGTCCCAATTCACATTCCAAGTGATATTCGGCATGCTAATTACATTGCCGGTTGCGAAATTGCATTATCTCTTATAGTTTCCGAGATATGGACTATCAATAATTTACACCTTAGGCTCTGCTTCTAACTTGGGCCCAAATTGTAAAATGGTCTTATCTATTGGCGATTTCGTTCCAATTCACATTCCAAGTAATATTCGGCATGCTAATTACATTGCCAGTTGCCAAATTGCATTATCTCTTATAGTTCCCGAGATATGGACTATCGATAAATTACACCTTAGGCTCTGCTTCTAACTTGGGCCCAAATTGTAAAATGGTCTTATCTATTGGCGATTTAGTTGCAATTCACATTCCAAGTAATATTCGGCATGCTAATTACATTGCCGGTTGCCAAATTGCATTATCTCTTATAGTTTCCGAGATATGGACTATCGATAATTTACACCTTAGGCTCTGCTTCTAACTTGGGCCCAAATTGTAAAATGGTCTTATCTTTTGGCGATTTCGTTCCAATTCACATTCCAAGTAATATTCGGCATGCTAATTACATTGCCGGTTGCCAAATTGCATTATCTCTTATAGTTTCCGAGATATGGACTATCGATAATTTACACCTTAGGCTCTGCTTCTAACTTGGGCCCAAATTGTAAAATGGTCTTATCTATTGGCGATTTCGTTCCAATTCACATTCCAAGTAATATTCGGCATGCTAATTACATTGCCGGTTGCCAAATTGCATTATCTCTTATAGTTTCCGAGATATGGACTATCGATAATTTACACCTTAGGCTCTGCTTCTAACTTGGGCCCAAATTGTAAAATGGTCTTATCTATTGGCGATTTCGTTCCAATTCACACTCCAAGTAATATTCGGCATGCTAATTACATTGCCGGTTGCGAAATTGCATTATCTCTTATAGTTTCCGAGATATGGACTATCGATAATTTACACCTTAGGCTCTGCTTCTAACTTGGGCCCAAATTGTAAAATGGTCTTATCTATTGGCGATTTTGTTCCAATTCACATTCCAAGTAATATTCGGCATGCTAATTACATTGCCGGTTGCTAAATTGCATTATCTCTTATAGTTTCCGAGATATGGACTATCGATAATTTACACCTTAGGCTCTGCTTCTAACTTGGGCCCAAATTGTAAAATGGTCTTATCTATTGGCAATTTCGTTCCAATTCACATTCCAAGTAATATTCGGCATGCTAATTACATTGCCGGTTGCCATATTGCATTATCTCTTATAGTTTCCGAGATATGGACTATCGATAATTTACACCTTAGGCTCTGCTTCTAACTTGGGCCCAAATTGTAAAATGGTCTTATCTATTGGCGATTTCGTCCCAATTCACATTCCAAGTGATATTCGGCATGCTAATTACATTGCCGGTTGCGAAATTGCATTATCTCTTATAGTTTCCGAGATATGGACTATCAATAATTTTCACCTTAGGCTCTGCTTCTAACTTGGGCCCAAATTGTAAAATGGTCTTATCTATTGGCGATTTCGTTCCAATTCACACTCCAAGTAATATTCGGCATGCTAATTACATTGCCGGTTGCCAAATTGCATTATCTCTTATAGTTTCCGAGATATGGACTATCGATAATTTACACCTTAGGCTCTGCTTCTAACTTGGGCCCAAATTGTAAAATGGTCTTATCTATTGGCGATTTCGTTCCAATTCACATTCCAAGTAATATTCGGCATGCTAATTACATTGCCGGTTGCCAAATTGCATTATCTCTTATAGTTTCCGAGATATGGACTATCGATAATTTACACCTTAGGCTCTGCTTCTAACTTGGGCCCAAATTGTAAAATGGTCTTATCTATTGGCGATTTCGTTCCAATTCACATTCCAAGTAATATTCGGCATGCAAATTACATTGCCGGTTGCCAAATTGCATTATCTCTTATAGTTTCCGAGATATGGACTATCGATAATTTACACCTTAGGCTCTGCTTCTAACTTGGGCCCAAATTGTAAAATGGTCTTATCTATTGGCGATTTCGTCCCAATTCACATTCCAAGTGATATTCGGCATGCTAATTACATTGCCGGTTGCGAAATTGCATTATCTCTTATAGTTTCCGAGATATGGACTATCAATAATTTACACCTTAGGCTCTGCTTCTAACTTGGGCCCAAATTGTAAAATGGTCTTATCTATTGGCGATTTCGTTCCAATTCACATTCCAAGTAATATTCGGCATGCTAATTACATTGCCGGTTGCCAAATTGCATTATCTCTTATAGTTCCCGAGATATGGACTATCGATAAATTACACCTTAGGCTCTGCTTCTAACTTGGGCCCAAATTGTAAAATGGTCTTATCTATTGGCGATTTAGTTGCAATTCACATTCCAAGTAATATTCGGCATGCTAATTACATTGCCGGTTGCCAAATTGCATTATCTCTTATAGTTTCCGAGATATGGACTATCGATAATTTACACCTTAGGCTCTGCTTCTAACTTGGGCCCAAATTGTAAAATGGTCTTATCTATTGGCGATTTCGTTCCAATTCACATTCCAAGTAATATTCGGCATGCTAATTACATTGCCGGTTGCCAAATTGCATTATCTCTTATAGTTTCCGAGATATGGACTATCGATAATTTACACCTTAGGCTCTGCTTCTAACTTGGGCCCAAATTGTAAAATGGTCTTATCTATTGGCGATTTCGTTCCAATTCACATTCCAAGTAATATTCGGCATGCTAATTACATTGCCGGTTGCCAAATTGCATTATCTCTTATAGTTTCCGAGATATGGACTATCGATAATTTACACCTTAGGCTCTGCTTCTAACTTGGGCCCAAATTGTAAAATGGTCTTATCTATTGGCGATTTCGTTCCAATTCACATTCCAAGTAATATTCGGCATGCTAATTACATTGCCGGTTGCCATATTGCATTATCTCTTATAGTTTCCGAGATATGGACTATCGATAATTTACACTTTAGGCTCTGCTTCTAACTTGGGCCCAAATTGTAAAATGGTCTTATCTATTGGCGATTTCGTCCCAATTCACATTCCAAGTGATATTCGGCATGCTAATTACATTGCCGGTTGCGAAATTGCATTATCTCTTATAGTTTCCGAGATATGGACTATCAATAATTTTCACCTTAGGCTCTGCTTCTAACTTGGGCCCAAATTGTAAAATGGTCTTATCTATTGGCGATTTCGTTCCAATTCACACTCCAAGTAATATTCGGCATGCTAATTACATTGCCGGTTGCCAAATTGCATTATCTCTTATAGTTTCCGAGATATGGACTATCGATAATTTACACCTTAGGCTCTGCTTCTAACTTGGGCCCAAATTGTAAAATGGTCTTATCTATTGGCGATTTCGTTCCAATTCACATTCCAAGTAATATTCGGCATGCTAATTACATTGCCGGTTGCCAAATTGCATTATCTCTTATAGTTTCCGAGATATGGACTATCGATAATTTACACCTTAGGCTCTGCTTCTAACTTGGGCCCAAATTGTAAAATGGTCTTATCTATTGGCGATTTCGTTCCAATTCACATTCCAAGTAATATTCGGCATGCAAATTACATTGCCGGTTGCCAAATTGCATTATCTCTTATAGTTTCCGAGATATGGACTATCGATAATTTACACCTTAGGCTCTGCTTCTAACTTGGGCCCAAATTGTAAAATGGTCTTATCTATTGGCGATTTCGTCCCAATTCACATTCCAAGTGATATTCGGCATGCTAATTACATTGCCGGTTGCGAAATTGCATTATCTCTTATAGTTTCCGAGATATGGACTATCAATAATTTACACCTTAGGCTCTGCTTCTAACTTGGGCCCAAATTGTAAAATGGTCTTATCTATTGGCGATTTCGTTCCAATTCACATTCCAAGTAATATTCGGCATGCTAATTACATTGCCGGTTGCCAAATTGCATTATCTCTTATAGTTCCCGAGATATGGACTATCGATAAATTACACCTTAGGCTCTGCTTCTAACTTGGGCCCAAATTGTAAAATGGTCTTATCTATTGGCGATTTAGTTGCAATTCACATTCCAAGTAATATTCGGCATGCTAATTACATTGCCGGTTGCCAAATTGCATTATCTCTTATAGTTTCCGAGATATGGACTATCGATAATTTACACCTTAGGCTCTGCTTCTAACTTGGGCCCAAATTGTAAAATGGTCTTATCTATTGGCGATTTCGTTCCAATTCACATTCCAAGTAATATTCGGCATGCTAATTACATTGCCGGTTGCCAAATTGCATTATCTCTTATAGTTTCCGAGATATGGACTATCGATAATTTACACCTTAGGCTCTGCTTCTAACTTGGGCCCAAATTGTAAAATGGTCTTATCTATTGGCGATTTCGTTCCAATTCACATTCCAAGTAATATTCGGCATGCTAATTACATTGCCGGTTGCCAAATTGCATTATCTCTTATAGTTTCCGAGATATGGACTATCGATAATTTACACCTTAGGCTCTGCTTCTAACTTGGGCCCAAATTGTAAAATGGTCTTATCTATTGGCGATTTCGTTCCAATTCACATTCCAAGTAATATTCGGCATGCTAATTACATTGCCGGTTGCTAAATTGCATTATCTCTTATAGTTTCCGAGATATGGACTATCGATAATTTACACCTTAGGCTCTGCTTCTAACTTGGGCCCAAATTGTAAAATGGTCTTATCTATTGGCGATTTCGTTCCAATTCACATTCCAAGTAATATTCGGCATGCTAATTACATTGCCGGTTGCCATATTGCATTATCTCTTATAGTTTCCGAGATATGGACTATCGATAATTTACACCTTAGGCTCTGCTTCTAACTTGGGCCCAAATTGTAAAATGGTCTTATCTATTGGCGATTTCGTCCCAATTCACATTCCAAGTGATATTCGGCATGCTAATTACATTGCCGGTTGCGAAATTGCATTATCTCTTATAGTTTCCGAGATATGGACTATCAATAATTTTCACCTTAGGCTCTGCTTCTAACTTGGGCCCAAATTGTAAAATGGTCTTATCTATTGGCGATTTCGTTCCAATTCACACTCCAAGTAATATTCGGCATGCTAATTACATTGCCGGTTGCCAAATTGCATTATCTCTTATAGTTTCCGAGATATGGACTATCGATAATTTACACCTTAGGCTCTGCTTCTAACTTGGGCCCAAATTGTAAAATGGTCTTATCTATTGGCGATTTCGTTCCAATTCACATTCCAAGTAATATTCGGCATGCTAATTACATTGCCGGTTGCCAAATTGCATTATCTCTTATAGTTTCCGAGATATGGACTATCGATAATTTACACCTTAGGCTCTGCTTCTAACTTGGGCCCAAATTGTAAAATGGTCTTATCTATTGGCGATTTCGTTCCAATTCACATTCCAAGTAATATTCGGCATGCTAATTACATTGCCGGTTGCCAAATTGCATTATCTCTTATAGTTTCCGAGATATGGACTATCGATAATTTACACCATAGGCTCTGCTTCTAACTTGGGCCCAAATTGTAAAATGGTCTTATCTATTGGCGATTTCGTTCCAATTCACATTCCAAGTAATATTCGGCATGCTAATTACATTGCCGGTTGCCAAATTGCATTATCTCTTATAGTTTCCGAGATATGGACTATCGATAATTTACACCTTAGGCTCTGCTTCTAACTTGCTCCCAAATTGTAAAATGGTCTTATCTATTGGCGATTTCGTTCCAATTCACATTCCAAGTAATATTCGGCATGCTAATTACATTGCCGGTTGCCAAATTGCATTATCTCTTATAGTTTCCGAGATATGGACTATCGATAATTTACACCTTAGGCTCTGCTTCTAACTTGGGCCCAAATTGTAAAATGGTCTTATCTATTGGCGATTTCGTTCCAATTCACACTCCTAGTAATATTCGGCATGCTAATTACATTGCCCGTTGCGAAATTGCATTATCTCTTATAGTTTCCGAGATATGGACTATCAATAATTTACACCTTAGGCTCTGCTTCTAACTTGGGCCCAAATTGTAAAATGGTCTTATCTATTGGCGATTTCGTTCCAATTCACATTCCAAGTAATATTCGGCATGCTAATTACATTGCCGGTTGCCAAATTGCATTATTTCTTATAGTTTCCGAGATATGGACTATCGATAATTTACACCTTAGGCTCTGCTTCTAACTTGGGCCCAAATTGTAAAATGGCCTTATCTATTGGCGATTTCGTCCCAATTCACATTCCAAGTAATATTCGGCATGCTAATTACATTGCCGGTTGCGAAATTGCATTATCTCTTATAGTTTCAGAGATATGGACTATCGATAATTTACACCATAGGCTCTGCTTCTAACTTGGGCCCAAATTGTAAAATGGCCTTATCTATTGGCGATTTCGTTCCAATTCACATTCCAAGTAATATTCGGCATGCTAATTACATTGCCGGTTGCCAAATTGCATTATCTCTTATAGTTTCCGAGTTATGGACTATCGATAATTTACACCTTAGGCTCTGCTTCTAACTTGGGCCCAAATTGCAAAATGGTCTTATCTATTGGCGATTTCGTTCCAATTCACATTCCAAGTAATATTCGGCATGCTAATTACATTGCCGGTTGCCAAATTGCATTATCTCTTATAGTTTCCGAGATATGGACTATCGATAATTTACACCTTAGGCTCTGCTTCTAACTTGGGCCCAAATTGTAAAATGGCCTTATCTATTGGCGATTTCGTCCCTATTCACATTCCAAGTGATATTCGGCATGCTAATTACATTGCCGGTTGCGAAATTGCATTATCTCTTATAGTTTCCGAGATATGGACTATCAATAATTTACACCTTAGGCTCTGCTTCTAACTTGGGCCCAAATTGTAAAATGGTCTTATCTATTGGCGATTTCGTTCCAATTCACATTCCAAGTAATATTCGGCATGCTAATTACATTGCCGGTTGCCAAGTTGCATTATCTCTTATAGTTCCCGAGATATGGACTATCGATAATTTACACCTTAGGCTCTGCTTCTAACTTGGGCCCAAATTGTAAAATGGTCTTATCTATTGGCGATTTAGTTGCAATTCACATTCCAAGTAATATTCGGCATGCTAATTACATTGCCGGTTGCCAAATTGCATTATCTCTTATAGTTTCCGAGATATGGACTATCGATAATTTACACCTTAGGCTCTGTTTCTAACTTGGGACCAAATTGTAAAATGGTCTTATCTATTGGCGATTTCGTTCCAATTCACATTCCAAGTAATATTCGGCATGGTAATTACATTGCCGGTTGCCAAATTGCTTTATCTCTTATAGTTTCCGAGATATGGACTATCGATAATTTACACCTTAGGCTCTGCTTCCAACTTGGGCCCAAATTGTAAAATGGTCTTATCTATTGGCGATTTCGTTCCAATTCACATTCCAAGTAATATTCGGCATGCTAATTACATTGCCGGTTGCCAAATTGAATTATCTCTTATAGTTTCCGAGATATGGACTATCGATAATTTACACCTTAGGCTCTGCTTCTAACTTGGGCCCAAATTGTAAAATGGTCTTACCTATTGGCGATTTCGTTCCAATTCACATTCCAAGTAATATTCGGCATGCTAATTACATTGCCGGTTGCCAAATTGCATTATCTCTTATAGTTTCCGAGATATGGACTATCGATAATTTACACCTTAGGCTCTGCTTCTAACTTGGGCCCAAATTGTAAAATGGTCTTATCTATTGGCGATTTCGTTCCAATTCACATTCCAAGTAATATTCGGCATGCAAATTACATTGCCGGTTGCCAAATTGCATTATCTCTTATAGTTTCCGAGATATGGACTATCGATAATTTACACCTTAGGCTCTGCTTCTAACTTGGGCCCAAATTGTAAAATGGTCTTATCTATTGGCGATTTCGTCCCAATTCACATTCCAAGTGATATTCGGCATGCTAATTACATTGCCGGTTGCGAAATTGCATTATCTCTTATAGTTTCCGAGATATGGACTATCAATAATTTACACCTTAGGCTCTGCTTCTAACTTGGGCCCAAATTGTAAAATGGTCTTATCTATTGGCGATTTCGTTCCAATTCACATTCCAAGTAATATTCGGCATGCTAATTACATTGCCGGTTGCCAAATTGCATTATCTCTTATAGTTCCCGAGATATGGACTATCGATAAATTACACCTTAGGCTCTGCTTCTAACTTGGGCCCAAATTGTAAAATGGTCTTATCTATTGGCGATTTAGTTGCAATTCACATTCCAAGTAATATTCGGCATGCTAATTACATTGCCGGTTGCCAAATTGCATTATCTCTTATAGTTTCCGAGATATGGACTATCGATAATTTACACCTTAGGCTCTGCTTCTAACTTGGGCCCAAATTGTAAAATGGTCTTATCTATTGGCGATTTCGTTCCAATTCACATTCCAAGTAATATTCGGCATGCTAATTACATTGCCGGTTGCCAAATTGCATTATCTCTTATAGTTTCCGAGATATGGACTATCGATAATTTACACCTTAGGCTCTGCTTCTAACTTGGGCCCAAATTGTAAAATGGTCTTATCTATTGGCGATTTCGTTCCAATTCACATTCCAAGTAATATTCGGCATGCTAATTACATTGCCGGTTGCCAAATTGCATTATCTCTTATAGTTTCCGAGATATGGACTATCGATAATTTACACCTTAGGCTCTGCTTCTAACTTGGGCCCAAATTGTAAAATGGTCTTATCTATTGGCGATTTCGTTCCAATTCACACTCCAAGTAATATTCGGCATGCTAATTACATTGCCGGTTGCGAAATTGCATTATCTCTTATAGTTTCCGAGATATGGACTATCGATAATTTACACCTTAGGCTCTGCTTCTAACTTGGGCCCAAATTGTAAAATGGTCTTATCTATTGGCGATTTCGTTCCAATTCACATTCCAAGTAATATTCGGCATGCTAATTACATTGCCGGTTGCTAAATTGCATTATCTCTTATAGTTTCCGAGATATGGACTATCGATAATTTACACCTTAGGCTCTGCTTCTAACTTGGGCCCAAATTGTAAAATGGTCTTATCTATTGGCAATTTCGTTCCAATTCACATTCCAAGTAATATTCGGCATGCTAATTACATTGCCGGTTGCCATATTGCATTATCTCTTATAGTTTCCGAGATATGGACTATCGATAATTTACACCTTAGGCTCTGCTTCTAACTTGGGCCCAAATTGTAAAATGGTCTTATCTATTGGCGATTTCGTCCCAATTCACATTCCAAGTGATATTCGGCATGCTAATTACATTGCCGGTTGCGAAATTGCATTATCTCTTATAGTTTCCGAGATATGGACTATCAATAATTTTCACCTTAGGCTCTGCTTCTAACTTGGGCCCAAATTGTAAAATGGTCTTATCTATTGGCGATTTCGTTCCAATTCACACTCCAAGTAATATTCGGCATGCTAATTACATTGCCGGTTGCCAAATTGCATTATCTCTTATAGTTTCCGAGATATGGACTATCGATAATTTACACCTTAGGCTCTGCTTCTAACTTGGGCCCAAATTGTAAAATGGTCTTATCTATTGGCGATTTCGTTCCAATTCACATTCCAAGTAATATTCGGCATGCTAATTACATTGCCGGTTGCCAAATTGCATTATCTCTTATAGTTTCCGAGATATGGACTATCGATAATTTACACCTTAGGCTCTGCTTCTAACTTGGGCCCAAATTGTAAAATGGTCTTATCTATTGGCGATTTCGTTCCAATTCACATTCCAAGTAATATTCGGCATGCTAATTACATTGCCGGTTGCCAAATTGCATTATCTCTTATAGTTCCCGAGATATGGAATATCGATAATTTACACCATAGGCTCTGCTTCTAACTTGGGCCCAAATTGTAAAATGGTCTTATCTATTGGCGATTTCGTTCCAATTCACATTCCAAGTAATATTCGGCATGCTAATTACATTGCCGGTTGCCAAATTGCATTATCTCTTATAGTTTCCGAGATATGGACTATCGATAATTTACACCTTAGGCTCTGCTTCTAACTTGGGCCCAAATTGTAAAATGGTCTTATCTATTGGCGATTTCGTTCCAATTCACATTCTAAGTAATATTCGGCATGCTAATTACATTGCCGGTTGCCAAATTGCATTATCTCTTATAGTTTCCGAGATATGGACTATCGATAATTTACACCTTAGGCTCTGCTTCCAACTTGGGCCCAAATTGTAAAATGGTCTTATCTATTGGCGATTTCGTTCCAATTCACATTCAAAGTAATATTCGGCATGCTAATTACATTGCCGGTTGCCAAATTGAATTATCTCTTATAGTTTCCGAGATATGGACTATCGATAATTTACACCTTAGGCTCTGCTTCTAACTTGGGCCCAAATTGTAAAATGGTCTTACCTATTGGCGATTTCGTTCCAATTCACATTCCAAGTAATATTCGGCATGCTAATTACATTGCCGGTTGCCAAATTGCATTATCTCTTATAGTTTCCGAGATATGGACTATCGATAATTTACACCTTAGGCTCTGCTTCTAACTTGGGCCCAAATTGTAAAATGGTCTTATCTATTGGCGATTTCGTTCCAATTCACATTCCAAGTAATATTCGGCATGCAAATTACATTGCCGGTTGCCAAATTGCATTATCTCTTATAGTTTCCGAGATATGGACTATCGATAATTTACACCTTAGGCTCTGCTTCTAACTTGGGCCCAAATTGTAAAATGGTCTTATCTATTGGCGATTTCGTCCCAATTCACATTCCAAGTGATATTCGGCATGCTAATTACATTGCCGGTTGCGAAATTGCATTATCTCTTATAGTTTCCGAGATATGGACTATCAATAATTTACACCTTAGGCTCTGCTTCTAACTTGGGCCCAAATTGTAAAATGGTCTTATCTATTGGCGATTTCGTTCCAATTCACATTCCAAGTAATATTCGGCATGCTAATTACATTGCCGGTTGCCAAATTGCATTATCTCTTATAGTTCCCGAGATATGGACTATCGATAAATTACACCTTAGGTTCTGCTTCTAATTTGGGCCCAAATTGTAAAATGGTCTTATCTATTGGCGATTTAGTTGCAATTCACATTCCAAGTAATATTCGGCATGCTAATTACATTGCCGGTTGCCAAATTGCATTATCTCTTATAGTTTCCGAGATATGGACTATCGATAATTTACACCTTAGGCTCTGCTTCTAACTTGGGCCCAAATTGTAAAATGGTCTTATCTATTGGCGATTTCGTTCCAATTCACATTCCAAGTAATATTCGGCATGCTAATTACATTGCCGGTTGCCAAATTGCATTATCTCTTATAGTTTCCGAGATATGGACTATCGATAATTTACACCTTAGGCTCTGCTTCTAACTTGGGCCCAAATTGTAAAATGGTCTTATCTATTGGCGATTTCGTTCCAATTCACATTCCAAGTAATATTCGGCATGCTAATTACATTGCCGGTTGCCAAATTGCATTATCTCTTATAGTTTCCGAGATATGGACTATCGATAATTTACACCTTAGGCTCTGCTTCTAACTTGGGCCCAAATTGTAAAATGGTCTTATCTATTGGCGATTTCGTTCCAATTCACACTCCAAGTAATATTCGGCATGCTAATTACATTGCCGGTTGCGAAATTGCATTATCTCTTATAGTTTCCGAGATATGGACTATCGATAATTTACACCTTAGGCTCTGCTTCTAACTTGGGCCCAAATTGTAAAATGGTCTTATCTATTGGCGATTTCGTTCCAATTCACATTCCAAGTAATATTCGGCATGCTAATTACATTGCCGGTTGCTAAATTGCATTATCTCTTATAGTTTACGAGATATGGACTATCGATAATTTACACCTTAGGCTCTGCTTCTAACTTGGGCCCAAATTGTAAAATGGTCTTATCTATTGGCGATTTCGTTCCAATTCACATTCCAAGTAATATTCGGCATGCTAATTACATTGCCGGTTGCCATATTGCATTATCTCTTATAGTTTCCGAGATATGGACTATCGATAATTTACACCTTAGGCTCTGCTTCTAACTTGGGCCCAAATTGTAAAATGGTCTTATCTATTGGCGATTTCGTCCCAATTCACATTCCAAGTGATATTCGGCATGCTAATTACATTGCCGGTTGCGAAATTGCATTATCTCTTATAGTTTCCGAGATATGGACTATCAATAATTTTCACCTTAGGCTCTGCTTCTAACTTGGGCCCAAATTGTAAAATGGTCTTATCTATTGGCGATTTCGTTCCAATTCACACTCCAAGTAATATTCGGCATGCTAATTACATTGCCGGTTGCCAAATTGCATTATCTCTTATAGTTTCCGAGATATGGACTATCGATAATTTACACCTTAGGCTCTGCTTCTAACTTGGGCCCAAATTGTAAAATGGTCTTATCTATTGGCGATTTCGTTCCAATTCACATTCCAAGTAATATTCGGCATGCTAATTACATTGCCGGTTGCCAAATTGCATTATCTCTTATAGTTTCCGAGATATGGACTATCGATAATTTACACCTTAGGCTCTGCTTCTAACTTGGGCCCAAATTGTAAAATGGTCTTATCTATTGGCGATTTCGTTCCAATTCACATTCCAAGTAATATTCGGCATGCTAATTACATTGCCGGTTGCCAAATTGCATTATCTCTTATAGTTTCCGAGATATGGACTATCGAGAATTTACACCATAGGCTCTGCTTCTAACTTGGGCCCAAATTGTAAAATGGTCTTATCTATTGGCGATTTCGTTCCAATTCACATTCCAAGTAATATTCGGCATGCTAATTACATTGCCGGTTGCCAAATTGCATTATCTCTTATAGTTTCCGAGATATGGACTATCGATAATTTACACCTTAGGCTCTGCTTCTAACTTGGGCCCAAATTGTAAAATGGTCTTATCTATTGGCGATTTCGTTCCAATTCACACTCCTAGTAATATTCGGCATGCTAATTACATTGCCTGTTGCGAAATTGCATTATCTCTTATAGTTTCCGAGATATGGACTATCAATAATTTACACCTTAGGCTCTGCTTCTAACTTGGGCCCAAATTGTAAAATGGTCTTATCTATTGGCGATTTCGTTCCAATTCACATTCCAAGTAATATTCGGCATGCTAATTACATTGCCGGTTGCCAAATTGCATTATTTCTTATAGTTTCCGAGATATGGACTATCGATAATTTACACCTTAGGCTCTGCTTCTAACTTGGGCCCAAATTGTAAAATGGCCTTATCTATTGGCGATTTCGTCCCAATTCACATTCCAAGTAATATTCGGCATGCTAATTACATTGCCGGTTGCGAAATTGCATTATCTCTTATAGTTTCAGAGATATGGACTATCGATAATTTACACCATAGGCTCTGCTTCTAACTTGGGCCCAAATTGTAAAATGGCCTTATCTATTGGCGATTTCGTTCCAATTCACATTCCAAGTAATATTCGGTATGCTAATTACATTGCCGGTTGCCAAATTGCATTATCTCTTATAGTTTCCGAGTTATGGACTATCGATAATTTACACCTTAGGCTCTGCTTCTAACTTGGGCCCAAATTGTAAAATGGTCTTATCTATTGGCGATTTCGTCCCAATTCACATTCCAGGTGATATTCGGCATGCTAATTACATTGCCGGTTGCGAAATTGCATTATCTCTTATAGTTTCCGAGATATGGACTATCAATAATTTTCACCTTAGGCTCTGCTTCTAACTTGGGCCCAAATTGTAAAATGGTCTTATCTATTGGCGATTTCGTTCCAATTCACACTCCAAGTAATATTCGGCATGCTAATTACATTGCCGGTTGCCAAATTGCATTATCTCTTATAGTTTCCGAGATATGGACTATCGATAATTTACACCTTAGGCTCTGCTTCTAACTTGGGCCCAAATTGTAAAATGGTCTTATCTATTGGCGATTTCGTTCCAATTCACATTCCAAGTAATATTCGGCATGCTAATTACATTGCCGGTTGCCAAATTGCATTATCTCTTATAGTTTCCGAGATATGGACTATCGATAATTTACACCTTAGGCTCTGCTTCTAACTTGGGCCCAAATTGTAAAATGGTCTTATCTATTGGCGATTTCGTTCCAATTCACATTCCAAGTAATATTCGGCATGCTAATTACATTGCCGGTTGCCAAATTGCATTATCTCTTATAGTTTCCGAGATATGGACTATCGAGAATTTACACCATAGGCTCTGCTTCTAACTTGGGCCCAAATTGTAAAATGGTCTTATCTATTGGCGATTTCGTTCCAATTCACATTCCAAGTAATATTCGGCATGCTAATTACATTGCCGGTTGCCAAATTGCATTATCTCTTATAGTTTCCGAGATATGGACTATCGATAATTTACACCTTAGGCTCTGCTTCTAACTTGGGCCCAAATTGTAAAATGGTCTTATCTATTGGCGATTTCGTTCCAATTCACACTCCTAGTAATATTCGGCATGCTAATTACATTGCCTGTTGCGAAATTGCATTATCTCTTATAGTTTCCGAGATATGGACTATCAATAATTTACACCTTAGGCTCTGCTTCTAACTTGGGCCCAAATTGTAAAATGGTCTTATCTATTGGCGATTTCGTTCCAATTCACATTCCAAGTAATATTCGGCATGCTAATTACATTGCCGGTTGCCAAATTGCATTATTTCTTATAGTTTCCGAGATATGGACTATCGATAATTTACACCTTAGGCTCTGCTTCTAACTTGGGCCCAAATTGTAAAATGGCCTTATCTATTGGCGATTTCGTCCCAATTCACATTCCAAGTAATATTCGGCATGCTAATTACATTGCCGGTTGCGAAATTGCATTATCTCTTATAGTTTCAGAGATATGGACTATCGATAATTTACACCATAGGCTCTGCTTCTAACTTGGGCCCAAATTGTAAAATGGCCTTATCTATTGGCGATTTCGTTCCAATTCACATTCCAAGTAATATTCGGTATGCTAATTACATTGCCGGTTGCCAAATTGCATTATCTCTTATAGTTTCCGAGTTATGGACTATCGATAATTTACACCTTAGGCTCTGCTTCTAACTTGGGCCCAAATTGCAAAATGGTCTTATCTATTGGCGATTTCGTTCCAATTCACATTCCAAGTAATATTCGGCATGCTAATTACATTGCCGGTTGCCAAATTGCATTATCTCTTATAGTTTCCGAGATATGGACTATCGATAATTTACACCTTAGGCTCTGCTTCTAACTTGGGCCCAAATTGTAAAATGGCCTTATCTATTGGCGATTTCGTCCCAATTCACATTCCAAGTGATATTCGGCATGCTAATTACATTGCCGGTTGCGAAATTGCATTATCTCTTATAGTTTCCGAGATATGGACTATCAATAATTTACACCTTAGGCTCTGCTTCTAACTTGGGCCCAAATTGTAAAATGGTCTTATCTATTGGCGATTTCGTTCCAATTCACATTCCAAGTAATATTCGGCATGCTAATTACATTGCCGGTTGCCAAATTGCATTATCTCTTATAGTTTCCGAGATATGGACTATCGATAATTTACACCTTAGGCTCTGCTTCTAACTTGGGACCAAATTGTAAAATGGTCTTATCTATTGGCGATTTCGTTCCAATTCACATTCCAAGTAATATTCGGCATGGTAATAACATTGCCGGTTGCCAAATTGCTTTATCTCTTATAGTTTCCGAGATATGGACTATCGATAATTTACACCTTAGGCTCTGCTTCCAACTTGGGCCCAAATTGTAAAATGGTCTTATCTATTGGCGATTTCGTTCCAATTCACATTCCAAGTAATATTCGGCATGCTAATTACATTGCCGGTTGCCAAATTGAATTATCTCTTATAGTTTCCGAGATATGGACTATCGATAATTTACACCTTAGGCTCTGCTTCTAACTTGGGCCCAAATTGTAAAATGGTCTTACCTATTGGCGATTTCGTTCCAATTCACATTCCAAGTAATATTCGGCATGCTAATTACATTGCCGGTTGCCAAATTGCATTATCTCTTATAGTTTCCGAGATATGGACTATCGATAATTTACACCTTAGGCTCTGCTTCTAACTTGGGCCCAAATTGTAAAATGGTCTTATCTATTGGCGATTTCGTTCCAATTCACATTCCAAGTAATATTCGGCATGCTAATTACATTGCCGGTCGCCAAATTGCATTATCTCTTATAGTTTCCGAGATATGGACTATCGATAATTTACACCTTAGGCACTGCTTCTAACTTGGGCCCAAATTGTAAAATGGTCTTATCTATTGGCGATTTCGTACCAATTCACATTCCAAGTGATATTCGGCATGCTAATTACATTGCCGGTTGCGAAATTGCATTATCTCTTATAGTTTCCGAGATATGGACTATCAATAATTTACACCTTAGGCTCTGCTTCTAACTTGGGCCCAAATTGTAAAATGGTCTTATCTATTGGCGATTTCGTTCCAATTCACATTCCAAGTAATATTCGGCATGCTAATTACATTGCCGGTTGCCAAATTGCATTATCTCTTATAGTTCCCGAGATATGGACTATCGATAATTTACACCTTAGGCTCTGCTTCTAACTTGGGCCCAAATTGTAAAATGGTCTTATCTATTGGCGATTTAGTTGCAATTCACATTCCAAGTAATATTCGGCATGCTAATTACATTGCCGGTTGCCAAATTGCATTATCTCTTATAGTTTCCGAGATATGGACTATCGATAATTTACACCTTAGGCTCTGCTTCTAACTTGGGCCCAAATTGTAAAATGGTCTTATCTATTGGCGATTTCGTTCCAATTCACATTCCAAGTAATATTCGGCATGCTAATTACATTGCCGGTTGCCAAATTGCATTATCTCTTATAGTTTCCGAGATATGGACTATCGATAATTTACACCTTAGGCTCTGCTTCTAACTTGGGCCCAAATTGTAAAATGGTCTTATCTATTGGCGATTTCGTTCCAATTCACATTACAAGTAATATTCGGCATGCTAATTACATTGCCGGTTGCCAAATTGCATTATCTCTTATAGTTTCCGAGATATGGACTATCGATAATTTACACCTTAGGCTCTGCTTCTAACTTGGGCCCAAATTGTAAAATGGTCTTATCTATTGGCGATTTCGTTCCAATTCACATTCCAAGTAATATTCGGCATGCTAATTACATTGCCGGTTGCCATATTGCATTATCTCTTATAGTTTCCGAGATATGGACTATCGATAATTTACACCTTAGGCTCTGCTTCTAACTTGGGCCCAAATTGTAAAATGGTCTTATCTATTGGCGATTTCGTCCCAATTCACATTCCAAGTGATATTTGGCATGCTAATTACATTGCCGGTTGCGAAATTGCATTATCTCTTATAGTTTCCGAGATATGGACTATCAATAATTTACACCTTAGGCTCTGCTTCTAACTTGGGCCCAAATTGTAAAATGGTCTTATCTATTGGCGATTTCGTTCCAATTCACACTCCAAGTAATATTCGGCATGCTAATTACATTGCCGGTTGCCAAATTGCATTATCTCTTATAGTTTCCGAGATATGGACTATCGATAATTTACACCTTAGGCTCTGCTTCTAACTTGGGCCCAAATTGTAAAATGGTCTTATCTATTGGCGATTTCGTTCCAATTCACATTCCAAGTAATATTCGGCATGCTAATTACATTGCCGGTTGCCAAATTGCATTATCTCTTATAGTTTCCGAGATATGGACTATCGATAATTTACACCTTAGGCTCTGCTTCTAACTTGGGCCCAAATTGTAAAATGGTCTTATCTATTGGCGATTTCGTTCCAATTCACATTCCAAGTAATATTCGGCATGCTAATTACATTGCCGGTTGCCAAATTGCATTATCTCTTATAGTTTCCGAGATATGGACTATCGATAAGTTACACCATAGGCTCTGCTTCTAACTTGGGCCCAAATTGTAAAATGGTCTTATCTATTGGCGATTTCGTTCCAATTCACATTCCAAGTAATATTCGGCATGCTAATTACATTGCCGGTTGCCAAATTGCATTATCTCTTATGGTTTCCGAGATATGGACTATCGATAATTTACACCTTAGGCTCTGCTTCTAACTTGCTCCCAAATTGTAAAATGGTCTTATCTATTGGCGATTTCGTTCCAATTCACATTCCAAGTAATATTCGGCATGCTAATTACATTGCCGGTTGCCAAATTGCATTATCTCTTATAGTTTCCGAGATATGGACTATCGATAATTTACACCTTAGGCTCTGCTTCTAACTTGGGCCCAAATTGTAAAATGGTCTTATCTATTGGCGATTTCGTTCCAATTCACATTTCAAGTAATATTCGGCATGCTAATTACATTGCCGGTTGCCAAATTGCATTATCTCTTATAGTTACCGAGATATGGACTATCGATAATTTACACCATAGGCTCTGCTTCTAACTTGGGCCCAAATTGTAAAATGGTCTTATCTATTGGCGATTTCGTTCCAATTCACATTCCTAGTAATATTGGGCATGCTAATTACATTGCCGGTTGCCAAATTGCATTATCTCTTATAGTTTCCGAGATATGGACTATCGATAATTTACACCTTAGGCTCTGCTTCTAACTTGCTCCCAAATTGTAAAATGGTCTTATCTATTGGCGATTTCGTTCCAATTCACATTCCAAGTAATATTCGGCATGCTAATTACATTGCCGGTTGCCAAATTGCATTATCTCTTATAGTTTCCGAGATATGGACTATCGATAATTTACACCTTAGGCTCTGCTTCTAACTTGGGCCCAAATTGTAAAATGGTCTTACCTATTGGCGATTTCGTTCCAATTCACATTCCAAGTAATATTCGGCATGCTAATTACATTGCCGGTTGCCAAATTGCATTATCTCTTATAGTTTCCGAGATATGGACTATCGATAATTTACACCTTAGGCTCTGCTTCTAACTTGGGCCCAAATTGTAAAATGGTCTTATCTATTTTCGATTTCGTTCCAATTCACATTCTAAGTAATATTCGGCATGCTAATTTCATTGCCGGTTGCCAAATTGCATTATCTCTTATAGTTTCCGAGATATGGACTATCGATAATTTACACCTTAGGCTCTGCTTCTAACTTGGGCCCAAAGTGTAAAATGGTCTTATCTATTGGCGATTTCGTCCCAATTCACATTCCAAGTGATATTCGGCATGCTAATTACATTGCCGGTTGCGAAATTGCATTATCTCTTATAGTTTCCGAGATATGGACTATCAATAATTTACACCTTAGGCTCTGCTTCTAACTTGGGTCCAAATTGTAAAATGGTCTTATCTATTGGCGATTTCGTTCCAATTCACATTCCAAGTAATATTCGGCATGCTAATTACATTGCCGGTTGCCAAATTGCATTATCTCTTATAGTTTCCGAGATATGGACTATCGATAATTTACACCTTAGGCTCTGCTTCTAACTTGGGCCCAAATTGTAAAATGGTCTTATCTATTGGCGATTTCGTTCCAATTCACATTCCAAGTAATATTCGGCATGCTAATTACATTGCCGGTTACCAAATTGCATTATCTCTTATAGTTTCCGAGATATGGACTATCGATAATTTACACCTTAGGCTCTGCTTCTAACTTGGGCCCAAATTGTAAAATGGTCTTATCTATTGGCGATTTCGTCCCAATTCACATTCCAAGTGATATTCGGCATGCTAATTACATTGCCGGTTGCCAAATTGCATTATCTCTTATAGTTTCCGAGATATGGACTATCGATAATTTACACCTTAGGCTCTGCTTCTAACTTGGGCCCAAATTGTAAAATGGTCTTATCTATTGGCGATTTCGTTCCAATTCACATTCCAAGTAATATTCGGCATGCTAATTACATTGCCGGTTGCCAAATTGCATTATCTCTTATAGTTTCCGAGATATGGACTATCGATAATTTACACCTTAGGCTCTGCTTCTAACTTGGGCCCAAATTGTAAAATGGTCTTATCTATTGGCGATTTCGTTCCAATTCACATTCCAAGTAATATTCGGCATGCTAATTACATTGCCGGTTGCCAAATTGCATTATCTCTTATAGTTTCCGAGATATGGACTATCGATAATTTACACCTTAGGCTCTACTTCTAACTTGGGCCCAAATTGTAAAATGGTCTTATCTATTGGCGATTTCGTTCCAATTCACATTCCAAGTAATATTCGGCATGCTAATTACATTGCCGGTTGCCAAATTGCATTATCTCTTATAGTTTCCGAGATATGGACTATCGATAATTTACACCTTAGGCTCTGCTTCTAACTTGGGAACAAATTGTAAAATGGTCTTATCTATTTGCGATTTCGTTCCAATTCACATTCCAAGTAATATTCGGCATGCTAATTACATTGCCGGTTGCCAAATTGCATTATCTCTTATAGTTTCCGAGATATGGACTATCGATAATTTACACCTTAGGCTCTGCTTCTAACTTGGGCCCAAATTGTAAAATGGTCTTATCTATTGGCGATTTCGTTCCAATTCACATTCCAAGTAATATTCGGCATGCTAATTACATTGCCGGTTGCCAAATTGCATTATCTCTTATAGTTCCCGAGATATGGACTATCGATAATTTACACCTTAGGCTCTGCTTCTAACTTGGGCCCAAATTGTAAAATGGTCTTATCTATTGGCGATTTCGTTCCAATTCACATTCCAAGTAATATTCGGCATGCTAATTACATTGCCGGTTGCCAAATTGCATTATCTCTTATAGTTTCCGAGATATTAACTATCGTTAATTTACACCTTCGGCTCTGCTTCTAACTTGGGCCCAAATTGTAAAATGGCCTTATCTATTGGCGATTTCGTTCCAAATCACATTCCAAGTAATATTCGGCATGCTAATTACATTGCCGGTTGCCAAATTGCATTATCTCTTATAGTTTCCGAGATATGGACTATCGATAATTTACACCTTAGGCTCTGCTTCTAACTTGGGCCCAAATTGTAAAATGGTCTTATCTATTGGCGATTTCGTTCCAATTCACATTCCAAGTAATATTCGGCATGCTAATTACATTGCCGGTTGCCAAATTGCATTATTTCTTATAGTTTCCGAGATATGGACTATCGATAATTTACACCTTAGGCTCTGCTTCTAACTTGGGCCCAAATTGTAAAATCGTCTTATCTATTGGCGATTTCGTTCCAATTCATATTCCAAGTAATATTCGGCATGCTAATTACATTGCCGGTTGCCAAATTGCATTATCTCTTATAGTTTCCGAGATATGGACTATCGATAATTTACACCTTAGGCTCTGCTTCTAACTTGGGCCCAAATTGTAAAATGGTCTTATCTATTGGCGATTTCGTTCCAATTCACATTCCAAGTAATATTCGGCATGCTAATTACATTGCCGGTTGCCAAATTGAATTATCTCTTATAGTTTCCGAGATATGGACTATCGATAATTTACACCTTAGGCTCTGCTTCTAACTTGGGCCCAAATTGTAAAATGGTCTTACCTATTGGCGATTTCGTTCCAATTCACATTCCAAGTAATATTCGGCATGCTAATTACATTGCCGGTTGCCAAATTGCATTATCTCTTATAGTTTCCGAGATATGGACTATCGATAATTTACACCTTAGGCTCTGCTTCTAACTTGGGCCCAAATTGTAAAATGGTCTTATCTATTGGCGATTTCGTTCCAATTCACATTCCAAGTAATATTCGGCATGCTAATTACATTGCCGGTTGCCAAATTGCATTATCTCTTATAGTTTCCGAGATATGGACTATCGATAATTTACACCTTAGGCTCTGCTTCTAACTTGGGCCCAAATTGTAAAATGGTCTTATCTATTGGCGATTTCGTCCCAATTCACATTCCAAGTGATATTCGACATGCTAATTACATTGCCGGATGCGAAATTGCATTATCTCTTATAGTTTCCGAGATATGGACTATCGATAATTTACACCTTAGGCTCTGCTTCTAACTTGGGCCCAAATTGTAAAATGGTCTTATCTATTGGCGATTTCGTCCCAATTCACATTCCAAGTGATATTCGGCATGCTAATTACATTGCCGGATGCGAAATTGCATTATCTCTTATAGTTTCCGAGATATGGACTATCAATAATTTACACCTTAGGCTCAGCTTCTAACTTGGGCCCAAATTGTAAAATGGTCTTATCTATTGGCGATTTCGTTCCAATTCACATTCCAAGTAATATTCGGCATGCTAATTACATTGCCGGTTGCCAAATTGCATTATCTCTTATAGTTTCCGAGATATGGACTATCGATAATTTACACCTTATGCTCTGGTTCTAACTTGGGCCCAAATTGTAAAATGGTCTTATCCATTTTCGATTTCGTTCCAATTCACATTCCAAGTAATATTCGGCATGCTAATTACATTGCCGGTTGCCAAATTGCATTATCTCTTATAGTTTCCGAGATATGGACTATCGATAATTTACACCTTAGGCTCTGCTTCTAACTTGGGCCCAAAGTGTAAAATGGTCTTATCTATTGGCGATTTCGTCCCAATTCACATTCCAAGTGATATTCGGCATGCTAATTACATTGCCGGTTGCGAAATTGCATTATCTCTTATAGTTTCCGAGATATGGACTATCAATAATTTACACCTTAGGCTCTGCTTCTAACTTGGGTCCAAATTGTAAAATGGTCTTATCTATTGGCGATTTCGTTCCAATTCACATTCCAAGTAATATTCGGCATGCTAATTACATTGCCGGTTGCCAAATTGCATTATCTCTTATAGTTTCCGAGATATGGACTATCGATAATTTACACCTTAGGCTCTGCTTCTAACTTGGGCCCAAATTGTAAAATGGTCTTATCTATTGGCGATTTCGTTCCAATTCACATTCCAAGTAATATTCGGCATGCTAATTACATTGCCGGTTGCCAAATTGCATTATCTCTTATAGTTTCCGAGATATGGACTATCGATAATTTACACCTTAGGCTCTGCTTCTAACTTGGGCCCAAATTGTAAAATGGTCTTATCTATTGGCGATTTCGTTCCAATTCACATTCCAAGTAATATTCGGCATGCTAATTACATTGCCGGTTGCCAAATTGCATTATCTCTTATAGTTTCCGAGATATGGACTATCGATAATTTACACCTTAGGCTCTGCTTCTAACTTGGGCCCAAATTGTAAAATGGTCTTACCTATTGGCGATTTCGTTCCAATTCACATTCCAAGTAATATTCGGCATGCTAATTACATTGCCGGTTGCCAAATTGCATTATCTCTTATAGTTTCCGAGATATGGACTATCGATAATTTACACCTTAGGCTCTGCTTCTAACTTGGGCCCAAATTGTAAAATGGTCTTATCTATTGGCGATTTCGTTCCAATTCACATTCCAAGTAATATTCGGCATGCTAATTACATTGCCGGTTGCCAAATTGCATTATCTCTTATAGTTTCCGAGATATGGACTATCGATAATTTACACCTTAGGCTCTGCTTCTAACTTGGGCCCAAATTGTAAAATGGTCTTATCTATTGGCGATTTCGTCCCAATTCACATTCCAAGTGATATTCGACATGCTAATTACATTGCCGGATGCGAAATTGCATTATCTCTTATAGTTTCCGAGATATGGACTATCGATAATTTACACCTTAGGCTCTGCTTCTAACTTGGGCCCAAATTGTAAAATGGTCTTATCTATTGGCGATTTCGTCCCAATTCACATTCCAAGTGATATTCGGCATGCTAATTACATTGCCGGATGCGAAATTGCATTATCTCTTATAGTTTCCGAGATATGGACTATCAATAATTTACACCTTAGGCTCAGCTTCTAACTTGGGCCCAAATTGTAAAATGGTCTTATCTATTGGCGATTTCGTTCCAATTCACATTCCAAGTAATATTCGGCATGCTAATTACATTGCCGGTTGCCAAATTGCATTATCTCTTATAGTTTCCGAGATATGGACTATCGATAATTTACACCTTATGCTCTGGTTCTAACTTGGGCCCAAATTGTAAAATGGTCTTATCCATTTTCGATTTCGTTCCAATTCACATTCCAAGTAATATTCGGCATGCTAATTACATTGCCGGTTGCCAAATTGCATTATCTCTTATAGTTTCCGAGATATGGACTATCGATAATTTACACCTTAGGCTCTGCTTCTAACTTGGGCCCAAAGTGTAAAATGGTCTTATCTATTGGCGATTTCGTCCCAATTCACATTCCAAGTGATATTCGGCATGCTAATTACATTGCCGGTTGCGAAATTGCATTATCTCTTATAGTTTCCGAGATATGGACTATCAATAATTTACACCTTAGGCTCTGCTTCTAACTTGGGTCCAAATTGTAAAATGGTCTTATCTATTGGCGATTTCGTTCCAATTCACATTCCAAGTAATATTCGGCATGCTAATTACATTGCCGGTTGCCAAATTGCATTATCTCTTATAGTTTCCGAGATATGGACTATCGATAATTTACACCTTAGGCTCTGCTTCTAACTTGGGCCCAAATTGTAAAATGGTCTTATCTATTGGCGATTTCGTTCCAATTCACATTCCAAGTAATATTCGGCATGCTAATTACATTGCCGGTTGCCAAATTGCATTATCTCTTATAGTTTCCGAGATATGGACTATCGATAATTTACACCTTAGGCTCTGCTTCTAACTTGGGCCCAAATAGTAAAATGGTCATATCTATTGGCGATTTCGTTCCAATTCACATTCCAAGTAATATTCGGCATGCTAATTACATTGCCGGTTGCCAAATTGCATTATCTCTTATAGTTTCCGAGATATGGACTATCGATAATTTACACCATAGGCTCTGCTTCTAACTTGGGCCCAAATTGTAAAATGGCCTTATCTATTGGCGATTTCGTTCCAATTCACATTCCAAGTAATATTCGGCATGCTAATTACATTGCCGGTTGCCAAATTGCATTATCTCTTATAGTTTCAGAGTTATGGACTATCGATAATTTACACCTTAGGCTCTGCTTCTAACTTGGGCCCAAATTGCAAAATGGTCTTATCTATTGGCGATTTCGTTCCAATTCACATTCCAAGTAATATTCGGCATGCTAATTACATTGCCGGTTGCCAAATTGCATTATCTCTTATAGTTTCCGAGATATGGACTATCGATAATTTACACCTTAGGCTCTGCTTCTAACTTGGGCCCAAATTGTAAAATGGTCTTATCTATTGGCGATTTCGTTCCTATTCACATTCCAAGTAATATTCGGCATGCTAATTACATTGCCGGTTGCCAAATTGCATTATCTCTTATAGTTTCCGAGATATGGACTATCGATAATTTACACCTTAGGCTCTGCTTCTAACTTGGGCCCAAATTGTAAAATGGTCTTATCTATTGGCGATTTCGTCCCAATTCACATTCCAAGTGATATTCGGCATGCTAATTACATTGCCGGTTGCGAAATTGCATTATCTCTTATAGTTTCCGAGATATGGACTATCAATAATTTACACCTTAGGCTCTGCTTCTAACTTGGGCCCAAATTGAAAATGGTCTTATCTATTGGCGATTTCGTTCCAATTCACATTCCAAGTAATATTCGGCATGCTAATTACATTGCCGGTTGCCAAATTGCATTATCTCTTATAGTTCCCGAGATATGGACTATCGATAATTTACACCTTAGGCTCTGCTTCTAACTTGGGCCCAAATTGTAAAATGGTCTTATCTATTGGCGATTTAGTTGCAATTCACATTCCAAGTAATATTCGGCATGCTAATTACATTGCCGGTTGCCAAATTGCATTATCTCTTATAGTTTCCGAGATATGGACTATCGATAATTTACACCTTAGGCTCTGCTTCTAACTTGGGCCCAAATTGTAAAATGGTCTTATCTATTGGCGATTTCGTTCCAATTCACATTCTAAGTAATATTCGGCATGCTAATTACATTGCCGGTTGCCAAATTGCATTATCTCTTATAGTTTCCGAGATATGGACTATCGATAATTTACACCTTAGGCTCTGCTTCCAACTTGGGCCCAAATTGTAAAATGGTCTTATCTATTGGCGATTTCGTTCCAATTCACATTCCAAGTAATATTCGGCATGCTAATTACATTGCCGGTTGCCAAATTGAATTATCTCTTATAGTTTCCGAGATATGGACTATCGATAATTTACACCTTAGGCTCTGCTTCTAACTTGGGCCCAAATTGTAAAATGGTCTTACCTATTGGCGATTTCGTTCCAATTCACATTCCAAGTAATATTCGGCATGCTAATTACAATGCCGGTTGCCAAATTGCATTATCTCTTATAGTTTCCGAGATATGGACTATCGATAATTTACACCTTAGGCTCTGCTTCTAACTTGGGCCCAAATTGTAAAATGGCCTTATCTATTGGCGATTTCGTTCCAATTCACATTCCAAGTAATATTCGGCATGCAAATTACATTGCCGGTTGCCAAATTGCATTATCTCTTATAGTTTCCGAGATATGGACTATCGATAATTTACACCTTAGGCTCTGCTTCTAACTTGGGCCCAAATTGTAAAATGGTCTTATCTATTGGCGATTTCGTCCCAATTCACATTCCAAGTGATATTCGGCATGCTAATTATATTGCCGGTTGCGAAATTGCATTATCTCTTATAGTTTCCGAGATATGGACTATCAATAATTTACACCTTAGGCTCTGCTTCTAACTTGGGCCCAAATTGTAAAATGGTCTTATCTATTGGCGATTTCGTTCCAATTCACATTCCAAGTAATATTCGGCATGCTAATTACATTGCCGGTTGCCAAATTGCATTATCTCTTATAGTTCCCGAGATATGGACTATCGATAAATTACACCTTAGGCTCTGCTTCTAACTTGGGCCCAAATTGTAAAATGGTCTTATCTATTGGCGATTTAGTTGCAATTCACATTCCAAGTAATATTCGGCATGCTAATTACATTGCCGGTTGCCAAATTGCATTATCTCTTATAGTTTCCGAGATATGGACTATCGATAATTTACACCTTAGGCTCTGCTTCTAACTTGGGCCCAAATTGTAAAATGGTCTTATCTATTGGCGATTTCGTTCCAATTCACATTCCAAGTAATATTCGGCATGCTAATTACATTGCCGGTTGCCATATTGCATTATCTCTTATAGTTTCCGAGATATGGACTATCGATAATTTACACCTTAGGCTCTGCTTCTAACTTGGGCCCAAATTGTAAAATGGTCTTATCTATTGGCGATTTCGTCCCAATTCACATTCCAAGTGATATTCGGCATGCTAATTACATTGCCGGTTGCGAAATTGCATTATCTCTTATAGTTTCCGAGATATGGACTATCAATAATTTTCACCTTAGGCTCTGCTTCTAACTTGGGCCCAAATTGTAAAATGGTCTTATCTATTGGCGATTTCGTTCCAATTCACACTCCAAGTAATATTCGGCATGCTAATTACATTGCCGGTTGCCAAATTGCATTATCTCTTATAGTTTCCGAGATATGGACTATCGATAATTTACACCTTAGGCTCTGCTTCTAACTTGGGCCCAAATTGTAAAATGGTCTTATCTATTGGCGATTTCGTTCCAATTCACATTCCAAGTAATATTCGGCATGCTAATTACATTGCCGGTTGCTAAATTGCATTATCTCTTATAGTTTCCGAGATATGGACTATCGATAATTTACACCTTAGGCTCTGCTTCTAACTTGGGCCCAAATTGTAAAATGGTCTTATCTATTGGCGATTTCGTTCCAATTCACATTCCAAGTAATATTCGGCATGCTAATTACATTGCCGGTTGCCATATTGCATTATCTCTTATAGTTTCCGAGATATGGACTATCGATAATTTACACCTTAGGCTCTGCTTCTAACTTGGGCCCAAATTGTAAAATGGTCTTATCTATTGGCGATTTCGTCCCAATTCACATTCCAAGTGATATTCGGCATGCTAATTACATTGCCGGTTGCGAAATTGCATTATCTCTTATAGTTTCCGAGATATGGACTATCAATAATTTTCACCTTAGGCTCTGCTTCTAACTTGGGCCCAAATTGTAAAATGGTCTTATCTATTGGCGATTTCGTTCCAATTCACACTCCAAGTAATATTCGGCATGCTAATTACATTGCCGGTTGCCAAATTGCATTATCTCTTATAGTTTCCGAGATATGGACTATCGATAATTTACACCTTAGGCTCTGCTTCTAACTTGGGCCCAAATTGTAAAATGGTCTTATCTATTGGCGATTTCGTTCCAATTCACATTCCAAGTAATATTCGGCATACTAATTACATTGCCGGTTGCCAAATTGCATTATCTCTTATAGTTTCCGAGATATGGACTATCGATAATTTACACCTTAGGCTCTGCTTCTAACTTGGGCCCAAATTGTAAAATGGTCTTATCTATTGGCGATTTCGTTCCAATTCACATTCCAAGTAATATTCGGCATGCTAATTACATTGCCGGTTGCCAAATTGCATTATCTCTTATAGTTTCCGAGATATGGACTATCGATAATTTACACCATAGGCTCTGCTTCTAACTTGGGCCCAAATTGTAAAATGGTCTTATCTATTGGCGATTTCGTTCCAATTCACACTCCTAGTAATATTCGGCATGCTAATTACATTGCCCGTTGCGAAATTGCATTATCTCTTATAGTTTCCGAGATATGGACTATCAATAATTTACACCTTAGGCTCTGCTTCTAACTTGGGCCCAAATTGTAAAATGGTCTTATCTATTGGCGATTTCGTTCCAATTCACATTCCAAGTAATATTCGGCATGCTAATTACATTGCCGGTTGCCAAATTGAATTATCTCTTATAGTTTCCGAGATATGGACTATCGATAATTTACACCTTAGGCTCTGCTTCTAACTTGGGCCCAAATTGTAAAATGGTCTTATCTATTGGCGATTTCGTTCCAATTCACATTCCAAGTAATATTCGGCATGCTAATTACATTGCCGGTTGCCAAATTGAATTATCTCTTATAGTTTCCGAGATATGGACTATCGATAATTTACACCTTAGGCTCTGCTTCTAACTTGGGCCCAAATTGTAAAATGGTCTTACCTATTGGCGATTTCGTTCCAATTCACATTCCAAGTAATATTCGGCATGCTAATTACATTGCCGGTTGCCAAATTGCATTATCTCTTATAGTTTCCGAGATATGGACTATCGATAATTTACACCTTAGGCTCTGCTTCTAACTTGGGCCCAAATTGTAAAATGGTCTTATCTATTGGCGATTTCGTTCCAATTCACATTCCAAGTAATATTCGGCATGCTAATTACATTGCCGGTTGCCAAATTGCATTATCTCTTATAGTTTCCGAGATATGGACTATCGATAATTTACACCTTAGGCTCTGCTTCTAACTTGGGCCCAAATTGTAAAATGGTCTTATCTATTGGCGATTTCGTCCCAATTCACATTCCAAGTGATATTCGACATGCTAATTACATTGCCGGATGCGAAATTGCATTATCTCTTATAGTTTCCGAGATATGGACTATCGATAATTTACACCTTAGGCTCTGCTTCTAACTTGGGCCCAAATTGTAAAATGGTCTTATCTATTGGCGATTTCGTCCCAATTCACATTCCAAGTGATATTCGGCATGCTAATTACATTGCCGGATGCGAAATTGCATTATCTCTTATAGTTTCCGAGATATGGACTATCAATAATTTACACCTTAGGCTCAGCTTCTAACTTGGGCCCAAATTGTAAAATGGTCTTATCTATTGGCGATTTCGTTCCAATTCACATTCCAAGTAATATTCGGCATGCTAATTACATTGCCGGTTGCCAAATTGCATTATCTCTTATAGTTTCCGAGATATGGACTATCGATAATTTACACCTTATGCTCTGGTTCTAACTTGGGCCCAAATTGTAAAATGGTCTTATCCATTTTCGATTTCGTTCCAATTCACATTCCAAGTAATATTCGGCATGCTAATTACATTGCCGGTTGCCAAATTGCATTATCTCTTATAGTTTCCGAGATATGGACTATCGATAATTTACACCTTAGGCTCTGCTTCTAACTTGGGCCCAAAGTGTAAAATGGTCTTATCTATTGGCGATTTCGTCCCAATTCACATTCCAAGTGATATTCGGCATGCTAATTACATTGCCGGTTGCGAAATTGCATTATCTCTTATAGTTTCCGAGATATGGACTATCAATAATTTACACCTTAGGCTCTGCTTCTAACTTGGGTCCAAATTGTAAAATGGTCTTATCTATTGGCGATTTCGTTCCAATTCACATTCCAAGTAATATTCGGCATGCTAATTACATTGCCGGTTGCCAAATTGCATTATCTCTTATAGTTTCCGAGATATGGACTATCGATAATTTACACCTTAGGCTCTGCTTCTAACTTGGGCCCAAATTGTAAAATGGTCTTATCTATTGGCGATTTCGTTCCAATTCACATTCCAAGTAATATTCGGCATGCTAATTACATTGCCGGTTGCCAAATTGCATTATCTCTTATAGTTTCCGAGATATGGACTATCGATAATTTACACCTTAGGCTCTGCTTCTAACTTGGGCCCAAATTGTAAAATGGTCTTATCTATTGGCGATTTCGTTCCAATTCACATTCCAAGTAATATTCGGCATGCTAATTACATTGCCGGTTGCCAAATTGCATTATCTCTTATAGTTTCCGAGATATGGACTATCGATAATTTACACCTTAGGCTCTGCTTCTAACTTGGGCCCAAATTGTAAAATGGTCTTACCTATTGGCGATTTCGTTCCAATTCACATTCCAAGTAATATTCGGCATGCTAATTACATTGCCGGTTGCCAAATTGCATTATCTCTTATAGTTTCCGAGATATGGACTATCGATAATTTACACCTTAGGCTCTGCTTCTAACTTGGGCCCAAATTGTAAAATGGTCTTATCTATTGGCGATTTCGTTCCAATTCACATTCCAAGTAATATTCGGCATGCTAATTACATTGCCGGTTGCCAAATTGCATTATCTCTTATAGTTTCCGAGATATGGACTATCGATAATTTACACCTTAGGCTCTGCTTCTAACTTGGGCCCAAATTGTAAAATGGTCTTATCTATTGGCGATTTCGTCCCAATTCACATTCCAAGTGATATTCGACATGCTAATTACATTGCCGGATGCGAAATTGCATTATCTCTTATAGTTTCCGAGATATGGACTATCGATAATTTACACCTTAGGCTCTGCTTCTAACTTGGGCCCAAATTGTAAAATGGTCTTATCTATTGGCGATTTCGTCCCAATTCACATTCCAAGTGATATTCGGCATGCTAATTACATTGCCGGATGCGAAATTGCATTATCTCTTATAGTTTCCGAGATATGGACTATCAATAATTTACACCTTAGGCTCAGCTTCTAACTTGGGCCCAAATTGTAAAATGGTCTTATCTATTGGCGATTTCGTTCCAATTCACATTCCAAGTAATATTCGGCATGCTAATTACATTGCCGGTTGCCAAATTGCATTATCTCTTATAGTTTCCGAGATATGGACTATCGATAATTTACACCTTATGCTCTGGTTCTAACTTGGGCCCAAATTGTAAAATGGTCTTATCCATTTTCGATTTCGTTCCAATTCACATTCCAAGTAATATTCGGCATGCTAATTACATTGCCGGTTGCCAAATTGCATTATCTCTTATAGTTTCCGAGATATGGACTATCGATAATTTACACCTTAGGCTCTGCTTCTAACTTGGGCCCAAAGTGTAAAATGGTCTTATCTATTGGCGATTTCGTCCCAATTCACATTCCAAGTGATATTCGGCATGCTAATTACATTGCCGGTTGCGAAATTGCATTATCTCTTATAGTTTCCGAGATATGGACTATCAATAATTTACACCTTAGGCTCTGCTTCTAACTTGGGTCCAAATTGTAAAATGGTCTTATCTATTGGCGATTTCGTTCCAATTCACATTCCAAGTAATATTCGGCATGCTAATTACATTGCCGGTTGCCAAATTGCATTATCTCTTATAGTTTCCGAGATATGGACTATCGATAATTTACACCTTAGGCTCTGCTTCTAACTTGGGCCCAAATTGTAAAATGGTCTTATCTATTGGCGATTTCGTTCCAATTCACATTCCAAGTAATATTCGGCATGCTAATTACATTGCCGGTTGCCAAATTGCATTATCTCTTATAGTTTCCGAGATATGGACTATCGATAATTTACACCTTAGGCTCTGCTTCTAACTTGGGCCCAAATAGTAAAATGGTCATATCTATTGGCGATTTCGTTCCAATTCACATTCCAAGTAATATTCGGCATGCTAATTACATTGCCGGTTGCCAAATTGCATTATCTCTTATAGTTTCCGAGATATGGACTATCGATAATTTACACCATAGGCTCTGCTTCTAACTTGGGCCCAAATTGTAAAATGGCCTTATCTATTGGCGATTTCGTTCCAATTCACATTCCAAGTAATATTCGGCATGCTAATTACATTGCCGGTTGCCAAATTGCATTATCTCTTATAGTTTCAGAGTTATGGACTATCGATAATTTACACCTTAGGCTCTGCTTCTAACTTGGGCCCAAATTGCAAAATGGTCTTATCTATTGGCGATTTCGTTCCAATTCACATTCCAAGTAATATTCGGCATGCTAATTACATTGCCGGTTGCCAAATTGCATTATCTCTTATAGTTTCCGAGATATGGACTATCGATAATTTACACCTTAGGCTCTGCTTCTAACTTGGGCCCAAATTGTAAAATGGTCTTATCTATTGGCGATTTCGTTCCTATTCACATTCCAAGTAATATTCGGCATGCTAATTACATTGCCGGTTGCCAAATTGCATTATCTCTTATAGTTTCCGAGATATGGACTATCGATAATTTACACCTTAGGCTCTGCTTCTAACTTGGGCCCAAATTGTAAAATGGTCTTATCTATTGGCGATTTCGTCCCAATTCACATTCCAAGTGATATTCGGCATGCTAATTACATTGCCGGTTGCGAAATTGCATTATCTCTTATAGTTTCCGAGATATGGACTATCAATAATTTACACCTTAGGCTCTGCTTCTAACTTGGGCCCAAATTGAAAATGGTCTTATCTATTGGCGATTTCGTTCCAATTCACATTCCAAGTAATATTCGGCATGCTAATTACATTGCCGGTTGCCAAATTGCATTATCTCTTATAGTTCCCGAGATATGGACTATCGATAATTTACACCTTAGGCTCTGCTTCTAACTTGGGCCCAAATTGTAAAATGGTCTTATCTATTGGCGATTTAGTTGCAATTCACATTCCAAGTAATATTCGGCATGCTAATTACATTGCCGGTTGCCAAATTGCATTATCTCTTATAGTTTCCGAGATATGGACTATCGATAATTTACACCTTAGGCTCTGCTTCTAACTTGGGCCCAAATTGTAAAATGGTCTTATCTATTGGCGATTTCGTTCCAATTCACATTCTAAGTAATATTCGGCATGCTAATTACATTGCCGGTTGCCAAATTGCATTATCTCTTATAGTTTCCGAGATATGGACTATCGATAATTTACACCTTAGGCTCTGCTTCCAACTTGGGCCCAAATTGTAAAATGGTCTTATCTATTGGCGATTTCGTTCCAATTCACATTCCAAGTAATATTCGGCATGCTAATTACATTGCCGGTTGCCAAATTGAATTATCTCTTATAGTTTCCGAGATATGGACTATCGATAATTTACACCTTAGGCTCTGCTTCTAACTTGGGCCCAAATTGTAAAATGGTCTTACCTATTGGCGATTTCGTTCCAATTCACATTCCAAGTAATATTCGGCATGCTAATTACAATGCCGGTTGCCAAATTGCATTATCTCTTATAGTTTCCGAGATATGGACTATCGATAATTTACACCTTAGGCTCTGCTTCTAACTTGGGCCCAAATTGTAAAATGGCCTTATCTATTGGCGATTTCGTTCCAATTCACATTCCAAGTAATATTCGGCATGCTAATTACATTGCCGGTTGCCAAATTGCATTATCTCTTATAGTTTCCGAGATATGGACTATCGATAATTTACACCTTAGGCTCTGCTTCTAACTTGGGCCCAAATTGTAAAATGGTCTTATCTATTGGCGATTTCGTTCCTATTCACATTCCAAGTAATATTCGGCATGCTAATTACATTGCCGGTTGCCAAATTGCATTATCTCTTATAGTTTCCGAGATATGGACTATCGATAATTTACACCTTAGGCTCTGCTTCTAACTTGGGCCCAAATTGTAAAATGGTCTTATCTATTGGCGATTTCGTCCCAATTCACATTCCAAGTGATATTCGGCATGCTAATTACATTGCCGGTTGCGAAATTGCATTATCTCTTATAGTTTCCGAGATATGGACTATCAATAATTTACACCTTAGGCTCTGCTTCTAACTTGGGCCCAAATTGAAAATGGTCTTATCTATTGGCGATTTCGTTCCAATTCACATTCCAAGTAATATTCGGCATGCTAATTACATTGCCGGTTGCCAAATTGCATTATCTCTTATAGTTCCCGAGATATGGACTATCGATAATTTACACCTTAGGCTCTGCTTCTAACTTGGGCCCAAATTGTAAAATGGTCTTATCTATTGGCGATTTAGTTGCAATTCACATTCCAAGTAATATTCGGCATGCTAATTACATTGCCGGTTGCCAAATTGCATTATCTCTTATAGTTTCCGAGATATGGACTATCGATAATTTACACCTTAGGCTCTGCTTCTAACTTGGGCCCAAATTGTAAAATGGTCTTATCTATTGGCGATTTCGTTCCAATTCACATTCTAAGTAATATTCGGCATGCTAATTACATTGCCGGTTGCCAAATTGCATTATCTCTTATAGTTTCCGAGATATGGACTATCGATAATTTACACCTTAGGCTCTGCTTCCAACTTGGGCCCAAATTGTAAAATGGTCTTATCTATTGGCGATTTCGTTCCAATTCACATTCCAAGTAATATTCGGCATGCTAATTACATTGCCGGTTGCCAAATTGAATTATCTCTTATAGTTTCCGAGATATGGACTATCGATAATTTACACCTTAGGCTCTGCTTCTAACTTGGGCCCAAATTGTAAAATGGTCTTACCTATTGGCGATTTCGTTCCAATTCACATTCCAAGTAATATTCGGCATGCTAATTACAATGCCGGTTGCCAAATTGCATTATCTCTTATAGTTTCCGAGATATGGACTATCGATAATTTACACCTTAGGCTCTGCTTCTAACTTGGGCCCAAATTGTAAAATGGCCTTATCTATTGGCGATTTCGTTCCAATTCACATTCCAAGTAATATTCGGCATGCAAATTACATTGCCGGTTGCCAAATTGCATTATCTCTTATAGTTTCCGAGATATGGACTATCGATAATTTACACCTTAGGCTCTGCTTCTAACTTGGGCCCAAATTGTAAAATGGTCTTATCTATTGGCGATTTCGTCCCAATTCACATTCCAAGTGATATTCGGCATGCTAATTATATTGCCGGTTGCGAAATTGCATTATCTCTTATAGTTTCCGAGATATGGACTATCAATAATTTACACCTTAGGCTCTGCTTCTAACTTGGGCCCAAATTGTAAAATGGTCTTATCTATTGGCGATTTCGTTCCAATTCACATTCCAAGTAATATTCGGCATGCTAATTACATTGCCGGTTGCCAAATTGCATTATCTCTTATAGTTCCCGAGATATGGACTATCGATAAATTACACCTTAGGCTCTGCTTCTAACTTGGGCCCAAATTGTAAAATGGTCTTATCTATTGGCGATTTAGTTGCAATTCACATTCCAAGTAATATTCGGCATGCTAATTACATTGCCGGTTGCCAAATTGCATTATCTCTTATAGTTTCCGAGATATGGACTATCGATAATTTACACCTTAGGCTCTGCTTCTAACTTGGGCCCAAATTGTAAAATGGTCTTATCTATTGGCGATTTCGTTCCAATTCACATTCCAAGTAATATTCGGCATGCTAATTACATTGCCGGTTGCCAAATTGCATTATCTCTTATAGTTTCCGAGATATGGACTATCGATAATTTACACCTTAGGCTCTGCTTCTAACTTGGGCCCAAATTGTAAAATGGTCTTATCTATTGGCGATTTCGTTCCAATTCACATTCCAAGTAATATTCGGCATGCTAATTACATTGCCGGTTGCCAAATTGCATTATCTCTTATAGTTTCCGAGATATGGACTATCGATAATTTACACCTTAGGCTCTGCTTCTAACTTGGGCCCAAATTGTAAAATGGTCTTATCTATTGGCGATTTCGTTCCAATTCACATTCCAAGTAATATTCGGCATGCTAATTACATTGCCGGTTGCCATATTGCATTATCTCTTATAGTTTCCGAGATATGGACTATCGATAATTTACACCTTAGGCTCTGCTTCTAACTTGGGCCCAAATTGTAAAATGGTCTTATCTATTGGCGATTTCGTTCCAATTCACATTCCAAGTAATATTCGGCATGCTAATTACATTGCCGGTTGCCATATTGCATTATCTCTTATAGTTTCCGAGATATGGACTATCGATAATTTACACCTTAGGCTCTGCTTCTAACTTGGGCCCAAATTGTAAAATGGTCTTATCTATTGGCGATTTCGTCCCAATTCACATTCCAAGTGATATTCGGCATGCTAATTACATTGCCGGTTGCGAAATTGCATTATCTCTTATAGTTTCCGAGATATGGACTATCAATAATTTTCACCTTAGGCTCTGCTTCTAACTTGGGCCCAAATTGTAAAATGGTCTTATCTATTGGCGATTTCGTTCCAATTCACACTCCAAGTAATATTCGGCATGCTAATTACATTGCCGGTTGCCAAATTGCATTATCTCTTATAGTTTCCGAGATATGGACTATCGATAATTTACACCTTAGGCTCTGCTTCTAACTTGGGCCCAAATTGTAAAATGGTCTTATCTATTGGCGATTTCGTTCCAATTCACATTCCAAGTAATATTCGGCATGCTAATTACATTGCCGGTTGCTAAATTGCATTATCTCTTATAGTTTCCGAGATATGGACTATCGATAATTTACACCTTAGGCTCTGCTTCTAACTTGGGCCCAAATTGTAAAATGGTCTTATCTATTGGCGATTTCGTTCCAATTCACATTCCAAGTAATATTCGGCATGCTAATTACATTGCCGGTTGCCATATTGCATTATCTCTTATAGTTTCCGAGATATGGACTATCGATAATTTACACCTTAGGCTCTGCTTCTAACTTGGGCCCAAATTGTAAAATGGTCTTATCTATTGGCGATTTCGTCCCAATTCACATTCCAAGTGATATTCGGCATGCTAATTACATTGCCGGTTGCGAAATTGCATTATCTCTTATAGTTTCCGAGATATGGACTATCAATAATTTTCACCTTAGGCTCTGCTTCTAACTTGGGCCCAAATTGTAAAATGGTCTTATCTATTGGCGATTTCGTTCCAATTCACACTCCAAGTAATATTCGGCATGCTAATTACATTGCCGGTTGCCAAATTGCATTATCTCTTATAGTTTCCGAGATATGGACTATCGATAATTTACACCTTAGGCTCTGCTTCTAACTTGGGCCCAAATTGTAAAATGGTCTTATCTATTGGCGATTTCGTTCCAATTCACATTCCAAGTAATATTCGGCATACTAATTACATTGCCGGTTGCCAAATTGCATTATCTCTTATAGTTTCCGAGATATGGACTATCGATAATTTACACCTTAGGCTCTGCTTCTAACTTGGGCCCAAATTGTAAAATGGTCTTATCTATTGGCGATTTCGTTCCAATTCACATTCCAAGTAATATTCGGCATGCTAATTACATTGCCGGTTGCCAAATTGCATTATCTCTTATAGTTTCCGAGATATGGACTATCGATAATTTACACCATAGGCTCTGCTTCTAACTTGGGCCCAAATTGTAAAATGGTCTTATCTATTGGCGATTTCGTTCCAATTCACACTCCTAGTAATATTCGGCATGCTAATTACATTGCCCGTTGCGAAATTGCATTATCTCTTATAGTTTCCGAGATATGGACTATCAATAATTTACACCTTAGGCTCTGCTTCTAACTTGGGCCCAAATTGTAAAATGGTCTTATCTATTGGCGATTTCGTTCCAATTCACATTCCAAGTAATATTCGGCATGCTAATTACATTGCCGGTTGCCAAATTGCATTATTTCTTATAGTTTCCGAGATATGGACTATCGATAATTTACACCTTAGGCTCTGCTTCTAACTTGGGCCCAAATTGTAAAATGGCCTTATCTATTGGCGATTTCGTCCCAATTCACATTCCAAGTAATATTCGGCATGCTAATTACATTGCCGGTTGCGAAATTGCATTATCTCTTATAGTTTCAGAGATATGGACTATCGATAATTTACACCATAGGCTCTGCTTCTAACTTGGGCCCAAATTGTAAAATGGCCTTATCTATTGGCGATTTCGTCCCAATTCACATTCCAAGTAATATTCGGCATGCTAATTACATTGCCGGTTGCGAAATTGCATTATCTCTTATAGTTTCCGAGATATGGACTATCGATAATTTACACCTTAGGCTCTGCTTCCAACTTGGGCCCAAATTGTAAAATGGTCTTATCTATTGGCGATTTCGTTCCAATTCACATTCCAAGTAATATTCGGCATGCTAATTACATTGCCGGTTGCCAAATTGAATTATCTCTTATAGTTTCCGAGATATGGACTATCGATAATTTACACCTTAGGCTCTGCTTCTAACTTGGGCCCAAATTGTAAAATGGCCTTATCTATTGGCGATTTCGTCCCAATTCACATTCCAAGTAATATTCGGCATGCTAATTACATTGCCGGTTGCGAAATTGCATTATCTCTTATAGTTTCAGAGATATGGACTATCGATAATTTACACCATAGGCTCTGCTTCTAACTTGGGTCCAAATTGTAAAATGGCCTTATCTATTGGCGATTTCGTTCCAATTCACATTCCAAGTAATATTCGGCATGCTAATTACATTGCCGGTTGCCAAATTGCATTATCTCTTATAGTTTCCGAGTTATGGACTATCGATAATTTACACCTTAGGCTCTGCTTCTAACTTGGGCCCAAATTGCAAAATGGTCTTATCTATTGGCGATTTCGTTCCAATTCACATTCCAAGTAATATTCGGCATGCTAATTACATTGCCGGTTGCCAAATTGCATTATCTCTTATAGTTTCCGAGATATGGACTATCGATAATTTACACCTTAGGCTCTGCTTCTAACTTGGGCCCAAATTGTAAAATGGCCTTATCTATTGGCGATTTCGTCCCAATTCACATTCCAAGTGATATTCGGCATGCTAATTACATTGCCGGTTGCGAAATTGCATTATCTCTTATAGTTTCCGAGATATGGACTATCAATAATTTACACCTTAGGCTCTGCTTCTAACTTGGGCCCAAATTGTAAAATGGTCTTATCTATTGGCGATTTCGTTCCAATTCACATTCCAAGTAATATTCGGCATGCTAATTACATTGCCGGTTGCCAAGTTGCATTATCTCTTATAGTTCCCGAGATATGGACTATCGATAATTTACACCTTAGGCTCTGCTTCTAACTTGGGCCCAAATTGTAAAATGGTCTTATCTATTGGCGATTTAGTTGCAATTCACATTCCAAGTAATATTCGGCATGCTAATTACATTGCCGGTTGCCAAATTGCATTATCTCTTATAGTTTCCGAGATATGGACTATCGATAATTTACACCTTAGGCTCTGCTTCTAACTTGGGACCAAATTGTAAAATGGTCTTATCTATTGGCGATTTCGTTCCAATTCACATTCCAAGTAATATTCGGCATGGTAATTACATTGCCGGTTGCCAAATTGCTTTATCTCTTATAGTTTCCGAGATATGGACTATCGATAATTTACACCTTAGGCTCTGCTTCCAACTTGGGCCCAAATTGTAAAATGGTCTTATCTATTGGCGATTTCGTTCCAATTCACATTCCAAGTAATATTCGGCATGCTAATTACATTGCCGGTTGCCAAATTGAATTATCTCTTATAGTTTCCGAGATATGGACTATCGATAATTTACACCTTAGGCTCTGCTTCTAACTTGGGCCCAAATTGTAAAATGGTCTTACCTATTGGCGATTTCGTTCCAATTCACATTCCAAGTAATATTCGGCATGCTAATTACCTTGCCGGTTGCCAAATTGCATTATCTCTTATAGTTTCCGAGATATGGACTATCGATAATTTACACCTTAGGCTCTGCTTCCAACTTGGGCCCAAATTGTAAAATGGTCTTATCTATTGGCGATTTCGTTCCAATTCACATTCCAAGTAATATTCGGCATGCAAATTACATTGCCGGTTGCCAAATTGCATTATCTCTTATAGTTTCCGAGATATGGACTATCGATAATTTACACCTTAGGCTCTGCTTCTAACTTGGGCCCAAATTGTAAAATGGTCTTATCTATTGGCGATTTCGTCCCAATTCACATTCCAAGTGATATTCGGCATGCTAATTACATTGCCGGTTGCGAAATTGCATTATCTCTTATAGTTTCCGAGATATGGACTATCAATAATTTACACCTTAGGCTCTGCTTCTAACTTGGGCCCAAATTGTAAAATGGTCTTATCTATTGGCGATTTCGTTCCAATTCACATTCCAAGTAATATTCGGCATGCTAATTACATTGCCAGTTGCCAAATTGCATTATCTCTTATAGTTCCCGAGATATGGACTATCGATAAATTACACCTTAGGCTCTGCTTCTAACTTGGGCCCAAATTGTAAAATGGTCTTATCTATTGGCGATTCAGTTGCAATTCACATTCCAAGTAATATTCGGCATGCTAATTACATTGCCGGTTGCCAAATTGCATTATCTCTTATAGTTTCCGAGATATGGACTATCGATAATTTACACCTTAGGCTCTGCTTCTAACTTGGGCCCAAATTGTAAAATGGTCTTATCTTTTGGCGATTTCGTTCCAATTCACATTCCAAGTAATATTCGGCATGCTAATTACATTGCCGGTTGCCAAATTGCATTATCTCTTATAGTTTCCGAGATATGGACTATCGATAATTTACACCTTAGGCTCTGCTTCTAACTTGGGCCCAAATTGTAAAATGGTCTTATCTATTGGCGATTTCGTTCCAATTCACATTCCAAGTAATATTCGGCATGCTAATTACATTGCCGGTTGCCAAATTGCATTATCTCTTATAGTTTCCGAGATATGGACTATCGATAATTTACACCTTAGGCTCTGCTTCTAACTTGGGCCCAAATTGTAAAATGGTCTTATCTATTGGCGATTTCGTTCCAATTCACACTCCAAGTAATATTCGGCATGCTAATTACATTGCCGGTTGCGAAATTGCATTATCTCTTATAGTTTCCGAGATATGGACTATCGATAATTTACACCTTAGGCTCTGCTTCTAACTTGGGCCCAAATTGTAAAATGGTCTTATCTATTGGCGATTTCGTCCCAATTCACATTCCAAGTGATATTCGGCATGCTAATTACATTGCCGGTTGCGAAATTGCATTATCTCTTATAGTTTCCGAGATATGGACTATCAATAATTTTCACCTTAGGCTCTGCTTCTAACTTGGGCCCAAATTGTAAAATGGTCTTATCTATTGGCGATTTCGTTCCAATTCACACTCCAAGTAATATTCGGCATGCTAATTACATTGCCGGTTGCCAAATTGCATTATCTCTTATAGTTTCCGAGATATGGACTATCGATAATTTACACCTTAGGCTCTGCTTCTAACTTGGGCCCAAATTGTAAAATGGTCTTATCTATTGGCGATTTCGTTCCAATTCACATTCCAAGTAATATTCGGCATGCTAATTACATTGCCGGTTGCCAAATTGCATTATCTCTTATAGTTTCCGAGATATGGACTATCGATAATTTACACCTTAGGCTCTGCTTCTAACTTGGGCCCAAATTGTAAAATGGTCTTATCTATTGGCGATTTCGTTCCAATTCACATTCCAAGTAATATTCGGCATGCAAATTACATTGCCGGTTGCCAAATTGCATTATCTCTTATAGTTTCCGAGATATGGACTATCGATAATTTACACCTTAGGCTCTGCTTCTAACTTGGGCCCAAATTGTAAAATGGTCTTATCTATTGGCGATTTCGTCCCAATTCACATTCCAAGTGATATTCGGCATGCTAATTACATTGCCGGTTGCGAAATTGCATTATCTCTTATAGTTTCCGAGATATGGACTATCAATAATTTACACCTTAGGCTCTGCTTCTAACTTGGGCCCAAATTGTAAAATGGTCTTATCTATTGGCGATTTCGTTCCAATTCACATTCCAAGTAATATTCGGCATGCTAATTACATTGCCGGTTGCCAAATTGCATTATCTCTTATAGTTCCCGAGATATGGACTATCGATAAATTACACCTTAGGCTCTGCTTCTAACTTGGGCCCAAATTGTAAAATGGTCTTATCTATTGGCGATTTAGTTGCAATTCACATTCCAAGTAATATTCGGCATGCTAATTACATTGCCGGTTGCCAAATTGCATTATCTCTTATAGTTTCCGAGATATGGACTATCGATAATTTACACCTTAGGCTCTGCTTCTAACTTGGGCCCAAATTGTAAAATGGTCTTATCTATTGGCGATTTCGTTCCAATTCACATTCCAAGTAATATTCGGCATGCTAATTACATTGCCGGTTGCCAAATTGCATTATCTCTTATAGTTTCCGAGATATGGACTATCGATAATTTACACCTTAGGCTCTGCTTCTAACTTGGGCCCAAATTGTAAAATGGTCTTATCTATTGGCGATTTCGTTCCAATTCACATTCCAAGTAATATTCGGCATGCTAATTACATTGCCGGTTGCCAAATTGCATTATCTCTTATAGTTTCCGAGATATGGACTATCGATAATTTACACCTTAGGCTCTGCTTCTAACTTGGGCCCAAATTGTAAAATGGTCTTATCTATTGGCGATTTCGTTCCAATTCACATTCCAAGTAATATTCGGCATGCTAATTACATTGCCGGTTGCCATATTGCATTATCTCTTATAGTTTCCGAGATATGGACTATCGATAATTTACACTTTAGGCTCTGCTTCTAACTTGGGCCCAAATTGTAAAATGGTCTTATCTATTGGCGATTTCGTCCCAATTCACATTCCAAGTGATATTCGGCATGCTAATTACATTGCCGGTTGCGAAATTGCATTATCTCTTATAGTTTCCGAGATATGGACTATCAATAATTTTCACCTTAGGCTCTGCTTCTAACTTGGGCCCAAATTGTAAAATGGTCTTATCTATTGGCGATTTCGTTCCAATTCACACTCCAAGTAATATTCGGCATGCTAATTACATTGCCGGTTGCCAAATTGCATTATCTCTTATAGTTTCCGAGATATGGACTATCGATAATTTACACCTTAGGCTCTGCTTCTAACTTGGGCCCAAATTGTAAAATGGTCTTATCTATTGGCGATTTCGTTCCAATTCACATTCCAAGTAATATTCGGCATGCTAATTACATTGCCGGTTGCCAAATTGCATTATCTCTTATAGTTTCCGAGATATGGACTATCGATAATTTACACCTTAGGCTCTGCTTCTAACTTGGGCCCAAATTGTAAAATGGTCTTATCTATTGGCGATTTCGTTCCAATTCACATTCCAAGTAATATTCGGCATGCAAATTACATTGCCGGTTGCCAAATTGCATTATCTCTTATAGTTTCCGAGATATGGACTATCGATAATTTACACCTTAGGCTCTGCTTCTAACTTGGGCCCAAATTGTAAAATGGTCTTATCTATTGGCGATTTCGTCCCAATTCACATTCCAAGTGATATTCGGCATGCTAATTACATTGCCGGTTGCGAAATTGCATTATCTCTTATAGTTTCCGAGATATGGACTATCAATAATTTACACCTTAGGCTCTGCTTCTAACTTGGGCCCAAATTGTAAAATGGTCTTATCTATTGGCGATTTCGTTCCAATTCACATTCCAAGTAATATTCGGCATGCTAATTACATTGCCGGTTGCCAAATTGCATTATCTCTTATAGTTCCCGAGATATGGACTATCGATAAATTACACCTTAGGCTCTGCTTCTAACTTGGGCCCAAATTGTAAAATGGTCTTATCTATTGGCGATTTAGTTGCAATTCACATTCCAAGTAATATTCGGCATGCTAATTACATTGCCGGTTGCCAAATTGCATTATCTCTTATAGTTTCCGAGATATGGACTATCGATAATTTACACCTTAGGCTCTGCTTCTAACTTGGGCCCAAATTGTAAAATGGTCTTATCTATTGGCGATTTCGTTCCAATTCACATTCCAAGTAATATTCGGCATGCTAATTACATTGCCGGTTGCCAAATTGCATTATCTCTTATAGTTTCCGAGATATGGACTATCGATAATTTACACCTTAGGCTCTGCTTCTAACTTGGGCCCAAATTGTAAAATGGTCTTATCTATTGGCGATTTCGTTCCAATTCACATTCCAAGTAATATTCGGCATGCTAATTACATTGCCGGTTGCCAAATTGCATTATCTCTTATAGTTTCCGAGATATGGACTATCGATAATTTACACCTTAGGCTCTGCTTCTAACTTGGGCCCAAATTGTAAAATGGTCTTATCTATTGGCGATTTCGTTCCAATTCACATTCCAAGTAATATTCGGCATGCTAATTACATTGCCGGTTGCTAAATTGCATTATCTCTTATAGTTTCCGAGATATGGACTATCGATAATTTACACCTTAGGCTCTGCTTCTAACTTGGGCCCAAATTGTAAAATGGTCTTATCTATTGGCGATTTCGTTCCAATTCACATTCCAAGTAATATTCGGCATGCTAATTACATTGCCGGTTGCCATATTGCATTATCTCTTATAGTTTCCGAGATATGGACTATCGATAATTTACACCTTAGGCTCTGCTTCTAACTTGGGCCCAAATTGTAAAATGGTCTTATCTATTGGCGATTTCGTCCCAATTCACATTCCAAGTGATATTCGGCATGCTAATTACATTGCCGGTTGCGAAATTGCATTATCTCTTATAGTTTCCGAGATATGGACTATCAATAATTTTCACCTTAGGCTCTGCTTCTAACTTGGGCCCAAATTGTAAAATGGTCTTATCTATTGGCGATTTCGTTCCAATTCACACTCCAAGTAATATTCGGCATGCTAATTACATTGCCGGTTGCCAAATTGCATTATCTCTTATAGTTTCCGAGATATGGACTATCGATAATTTACACCTTAGGCTCTGCTTCTAACTTGGGCCCAAATTGTAAAATGGTCTTATCTATTGGCGATTTCGTTCCAATTCACATTCCAAGTAATATTCGGCATGCTAATTACATTGCCGGTTGCCAAATTGCATTATCTCTTATAGTTTCCGAGATATGGACTATCGATAATTTACACCTTAGGCTCTGCTTCTAACTTGGGCCCAAATTGTAAAATGGTCTTATCTATTGGCGATTTCGTTCCAATTCACATTCCAAGTAATATTCGGCATGCTAATTACATTGCCGGTTGCCAAATTGCATTATCTCTTATAGTTTCCGAGATATGGACTATCGATAATTTACACCATAGGCTCTGCTTCTAACTTGGGCCCAAATTGTAAAATGGTCTTATCTATTGGCGATTTCGTTCCAATTCACATTCCAAGTAATATTCGGCATGCTAATTACATTGCCGGTTGCCAAATTGCATTATCTCTTATAGTTTCCGAGATATGGACTATCGATAATTTACACCTTAGGCTCTGCTTCTAACTTGCTCCCAAATTGTAAAATGGTCTTATCTATTGGCGATTTCGTTCCAATTCACATTCCAAGTAATATTCGGCATGCTAATTACATTGCCGGTTGCCAAATTGCATTATCTCTTATAGTTTCCGAGATATGGACTATCGATAATTTACACCTTAGGCTCTGCTTCTAACTTGGGCCCAAATTGTAAAATGGTCTTATCTATTGGCGATTTCGTTCCAATTCACACTCCTAGTAATATTCGGCATGCTAATTACATTGCCCGTTGCGAAATTGCATTATCTCTTATAGTTTCCGAGATATGGACTATCAATAATTTACACCTTAGGCTCTGCTTCTAACTTGGGCCCAAATTGTAAAATGGTCTTATCTATTGGCGATTTCGTTCCAATTCACATTCCAAGTAATATTCGGCATGCTAATTACATTGCCGGTTGCCAAATTGCATTATTTCTTATAGTTTCCGAGATATGGACTATCGATAATTTACACCTTAGGCTCTGCTTCTAACTTGGGCCCAAATTGTAAAATGGCCTTATCTATTGGCGATTTCGTCCCAATTCACATTCCAAGTAATATTCGGCATGCTAATTACATTGCCGGTTGCGAAATTGCATTATCTCTTATAGTTTCAGAGATATGGACTATCGATAATTTACACCATAGGCTCTGCTTCTAACTTGGGCCCAAATTGTAAAATGGCCTTATCTATTGGCGATTTCGTTCCAATTCACATTCCAAGTAATATTCGGCATGCTAATTACATTGCCGGTTGCCAAATTGCATTATCTCTTATAGTTTCCGAGTTATGGACTATCGATAATTTACACCTTAGGCTCTGCTTCTAACTTGGGCCCAAATTGCAAAATGGTCTTATCTATTGGCGATTTCGTTCCAATTCACATTCCAAGTAATATTCGGCATGCTAATTACATTGCCGGTTGCCAAATTGCATTATCTCTTATAGTTTCCGAGATATGGACTATCGATAATTTACACCTTAGGCTCTGCTTCTAACTTGGGCCCAAATTGTAAAATGGCCTTATCTATTGGCGATTTCGTCCCTATTCACATTCCAAGTGATATTCGGCATGCTAATTACATTGCCGGTTGCGAAATTGCATTATCTCTTATAGTTTCCGAGATATGGACTATCAATAATTTACACCTTAGGCTCTGCTTCTAACTTGGGCCCAAATTGTAAAATGGTCTTATCTATTGGCGATTTCGTTCCAATTCACATTCCAAGTAATATTCGGCATGCTAATTACATTGCCGGTTGCCAAGTTGCATTATCTCTTATAGTTCCCGAGATATGGACTATCGATAATTTACACCTTAGGCTCTGCTTCTAACTTGGGCCCAAATTGTAAAATGGTCTTATCTATTGGCGATTTAGTTGCAATTCACATTCCAAGTAATATTCGGCATGCTAATTACATTGCCGGTTGCCAAATTGCATTATCTCTTATAGTTTCCGAGATATGGACTATCGATAATTTACACCTTAGGCTCTGTTTCTAACTTGGGACCAAATTGTAAAATGGTCTTATCTATTGGCGATTTCGTTCCAATTCACATTCCAAGTAATATTCGGCATGGTAATTACATTGCCGGTTGCCAAATTGCTTTATCTCTTATAGTTTCCGAGATATGGACTATCGATAATTTACACCTTAGGCTCTGCTTCCAACTTGGGCCCAAATTGTAAAATGGTCTTATCTATTGGCGATTTCGTTCCAATTCACATTCCAAGTAATATTCGGCATGCTAATTACATTGCCGGTTGCCAAATTGAATTATCTCTTATAGTTTCCGAGATATGGACTATCGATAATTTACACCTTAGGCTCTGCTTCTAACTTGGGCCCAAATTGTAAAATGGTCTTACCTATTGGCGATTTCGTTCCAATTCACATTCCAAGTAATATTCGGCATGCTAATTACATTGCCGGTTGCCAAATTGCATTATCTCTTATAGTTTCCGAGATATGGACTATCGATAATTTACACCTTAGGCTCTGCTTCTAACTTGGGCCCAAATTGTAAAATGGTCTTATCTATTGGCGATTTCGTTCCAATTCACATTCCAAGTAATATTCGGCATGCAAATTACATTGCCGGTTGCCAAATTGCATTATCTCTTATAGTTTCCGAGATATGGACTATCGATAATTTACACCTTAGGCTCTGCTTCTAACTTGGGCCCAAATTGTAAAATGGTCTTATCTATTGGCGATTTCGTCCCAATTCACATTCCAAGTGATATTCGGCATGCTAATTACATTGCCGGTTGCGAAATTGCATTATCTCTTATAGTTTCCGAGATATGGACTATCAATAATTTACACCTTAGGCTCTGCTTCTAACTTGGGCCCAAATTGTAAAATGGTCTTATCTATTGGCGATTTCGTTCCAATTCACATTCCAAGTAATATTCGGCATGCTAATTACATTGCCGGTTGCCAAATTGCATTATCTCTTATAGTTCCCGAGATATGGACTATCGATAAATTACACCTTAGGCTCTGCTTCTAACTTGGGCCCAAATTGTAAAATGGTCTTATCTATTGGCGATTTAGTTGCAATTCACATTCCAAGTAATATTCGGCATGCTAATTACATTGCCGGTTGCCAAATTGCATTATCTCTTATAGTTTCCGAGATATGGACTATCGATAATTTACACCTTAGGCTCTGCTTCTAACTTGGGCCCAAATTGTAAAATGGTCTTATCTATTGGCGATTTCGTTCCAATTCACATTCCAAGTAATATTCGGCATGCTAATTACATTGCCGGTTGCCAAATTGCATTATCTCTTATAGTTTCCGAGATATGGACTATCGATAATTTACACCTTAGGCTCTGCTTCTAACTTGGGCCCAAATTGTAAAATGGTCTTATCTATTGGCGATTTCGTTCCAATTCACATTCCAAGTAATATTCGGCATGCTAATTACATTGCCGGTTGCCAAATTGCATTATCTCTTATAGTTTCCGAGATATGGACTATCGATAATTTACACCTTAGGCTCTGCTTCTAACTTGGGCCCAAATTGTAAAATGGTCTTATCTATTGGCGATTTCGTTCCAATTCACACTCCAAGTAATATTCGGCATGCTAATTACATTGCCGGTTGCGAAATTGCATTATCTCTTATAGTTTCCGAGATATGGACTATCGATAATTTACACCTTAGGCTCTGCTTCTAACTTGGGCCCAAATTGTAAAATGGTCTTATCTATTGGCGATTTCGTTCCAATTCACATTCCAAGTAATATTCGGCATGCTAATTACATTGCCGGTTGCTAAATTGCATTATCTCTTATAGTTTCCGAGATATGGACTATCGATAATTTACACCTTAGGCTCTGCTTCTAACTTGGGCCCAAATTGTAAAATGGTCTTATCTATTGGCAATTTCGTTCCAATTCACATTCCAAGTAATATTCGGCATGCTAATTACATTGCCGGTTGCCATATTGCATTATCTCTTATAGTTTCCGAGATATGGACTATCGATAATTTACACCTTAGGCTCTGCTTCTAACTTGGGCCCAAATTGTAAAATGGTCTTATCTATTGGCGATTTCGTCCCAATTCACATTCCAAGTGATATTCGGCATGCTAATTACATTGCCGGTTGCGAAATTGCATTATCTCTTATAGTTTCCGAGATATGGACTATCAATAATTTTCACCTTAGGCTCTGCTTCTAACTTGGGCCCAAATTGTAAAATGGTCTTATCTATTGGCGATTTCGTTCCAATTCACACTCCAAGTAATATTCGGCATGCTAATTACATTGCCGGTTGCCAAATTGCATTATCTCTTATAGTTTCCGAGATATGGACTATCGATAATTTACACCTTAGGCTCTGCTTCTAACTTGGGCCCAAATTGTAAAATGGTCTTATCTATTGGCGATTTCGTTCCAATTCACATTCCAAGTAATATTCGGCATGCTAATTACATTGCCGGTTGCCAAATTGCATTATCTCTTATAGTTTCCGAGATATGGACTATCGATAATTTACACCTTAGGCTCTGCTTCTAACTTGGGCCCAAATTGTAAAATGGTCTTATCTATTGGCGATTTCGTTCCAATTCACATTCCAAGTAATATTCGGCATGCTAATTACATTGCCGGTTGCCAAATTGCATTATCTCTTATAGTTCCCGAGATATGGAATATCGATAATTTACACCATAGGCTCTGCTTCTAACTTGGGCCCAAATTGTAAAATGGTCTTATCTATTGGCGATTTCGTTCCAATTCACATTCCAAGTAATATTCGGCATGCTAATTACATTGCCGGTTGCCAAATTGCATTATCTCTTATAGTTTCCGAGATATGGACTATCGATAATTTACACCTTAGGCTCTGCTTCTAACTTGGGCCCAAATTGTAAAATGGTCTTATCTATTGGCGATTTCGTTCCAATTCACATTCTAAGTAATATTCGGCATGCTAATTACATTGCCGGTTGCCAAATTGCATTATCTCTTATAGTTTCCGAGATATGGACTATCGATAATTTACACCTTAGGCTCTGCTTCCAACTTGGGCCCAAATTGTAAAATGGTCTTATCTATTGGCGATTTCGTTCCAATTCACATTCCAAGTAATATTCGGCATGCTAATTACATTGCCGGTTGCCAAATTGAATTATCTCTTATAGTTTCCGAGATATGGACTATCGATAATTTACACCTTAGGCTCTGCTTCTAACTTGGGCCCAAATTGTAAAATGGTCTTACCTATTGGCGATTTCGTTCCAATTCACATTCCAAGTAATATTCGGCATGCTAATTACATTGCCGGTTGCCAAATTGCATTATCTCTTATAGTTTCCGAGATATGGACTATCGATAATTTACACCTTAGGCTCTGCTTCTAACTTGGGCCCAAATTGTAAAATGGTCTTATCTATTGGCGATTTCGTTCCAATTCACATTCCAAGTAATATTCGGCATGCAAATTACATTGCCGGTTGCCAAATTGCATTATCTCTTATAGTTTCCGAGATATGGACTATCGATAATTTACACCTTAGGCTCTGCTTCTAACTTGGGCCCAAATTGTAAAATGGTCTTATCTATTGGCGATTTCGTCCCAATTCACATTCCAAGTGATATTCGGCATGCTAATTACATTGCCGGTTGCGAAATTGCATTATCTCTTATAGTTTCCGAGATATGGACTATCAATAATTTACACCTTAGGCTCTGCTTCTAACTTGGGCCCAAATTGTAAAATGGTCTTATCTATTGGCGATTTCGTTCCAATTCACATTCCAAGTAATATTCGGCATGCTAATTACATTGCCGGTTGCCAAATTGCATTATCTCTTATAGTTCCCGAGATATGGACTATCGATAAATTACACCTTAGGCTCTGCTTCTAATTTGGGCCCAAATTGTAAAATGGTCTTATCTATTGGCGATTTAGTTGCAATTCACATTCCAAGTAATATTCGGCATGCTAATTACATTGCCGGTTGCCAAATTGCATTATCTCTTATAGTTTCCGAGATATGGACTATCGATAATTTACACCTTAGGCTCTGCTTCTAACTTGGGCCCAAATTGTAAAATGGTCTTATCTATTGGCGATTTCGTTCCAATTCACATTCCAAGTAATATTCGGCATGCTAATTACATTGCCGGTTGCCAAATTGCATTATCTCTTATAGTTTCCGAGATATGGACTATCGATAATTTACACCTTAGGCTCTGCTTCTAACTTGGGCCCAAATTGTAAAATGGTCTTATCTATTGGCGATTTCGTTCCAATTCACATTCCAAGTAATATTCGGCATGCTAATTACATTGCCGGTTGCCAAATTGCATTATCTCTTATAGTTTCCGAGATATGGACTATCGATAATTTACACCTTAGGCTCTGCTTCTAACTTGGGCCCAAATTGTAAAATGGTCTTATCTATTGGCGATTTCGTTCCAATTCACACTCCAAGTAATATTCGGCATGCTAATTACATTGCCGGTTGCGAAATTGCATTATCTCTTATAGTTTCCGAGATATGGACTATCGATAATTTACACCTTAGGCTCTGCTTCTAACTTGGGCCCAAATTGTAAAATGGTCTTATCTATTGGCGATTTCGTTCCAATTCACATTCCAAGTAATATTCGGCATGCTAATTACATTGCCGGTTGCTAAATTGCATTATCTCTTATAGTTTACGAGATATGGACTATCGATAATTTACACCTTAGGCTCTGCTTCTAACTTGGGCCCAAATTGTAAAATGGTCTTATCTATTGGCGATTTCGTTCCAATTCACATTCCAAGTAATATTCGGCATGCTAATTACATTGCCGGTTGCCATATTGCATTATCTCTTATAGTTTCCGAGATATGGACTATCGATAATTTACACCTTAGGCTCTGCTTCTAACTTGGGCCCAAATTGTAAAATGGTCTTATCTATTGGCGATTTCGTCCCAATTCACATTCCAAGTGATATTCGGCATGCTAATTACATTGCCGGTTGCGAAATTGCATTATCTCTTATAGTTTCCGAGATATGGACTATCAATAATTTTCACCTTAGGCTCTGCTTCTAACTTGGGCCCAAATTGTAAAATGGTCTTATCTATTGGCGATTTCGTTCCAATTCACACTCCAAGTAATATTCGGCATGCTAATTACATTGCCGGTTGCCAAATTGCATTATCTCTTATAGTTTCCGAGATATGGACTATCGATAATTTACACCTTAGGCTCTGCTTCTAACTTGGGCCCAAATTGTAAAATGGTCTTATCTATTGGCGATTTCGTTCCAATTCACATTCCAAGTAATATTCGGCATGCTAATTACATTGCCGGTTGCCAAATTGCATTATCTCTTATAGTTTCCGAGATATGGACTATCGATAATTTACACCTTAGGCTCTGCTTCTAACTTGGGCCCAAATTGTAAAATGGTCTTATCTATTGGCGATTTCGTTCCAATTCACATTCCAAGTAATATTCGGCATGCTAATTACATTGCCGGTTGCCAAATTGCATTATCTCTTATAGTTTCCGAGATATGGACTATCGAGAATTTACACCATAGGCTCTGCTTCTAACTTGGGCCCAAATTGTAAAATGGTCTTATCTATTGGCGATTTCGTTCCAATTCACATTCCAAGTAATATTCGGCATGCTAATTACATTGCCGGTTGCCAAATTGCATTATCTCTTATAGTTTCCGAGATATGGACTATCGATAATTTACACCTTAGGCTCTGCTTCTAACTTGGGCCCAAATTGTAAAATGGTCTTATCTATTGGCGATTTCGTTCCAATTCACACTCCTAGTAATATTCGGCATGCTAATTACATTGCCTGTTGCGAAATTGCATTATCTCTTATAGTTTCCGAGATATGGACTATCAATAATTTACACCTTAGGCTCTGCTTCTAACTTGGGCCCAAATTGTAAAATGGTCTTATCTATTGGCGATTTCGTTCCAATTCACATTCCAAGTAATATTCGGCATGCTAATTACATTGCCGGTTGCCAAATTGCATTATTTCTTATAGTTTCCGAGATATGGACTATCGATAATTTACACCTTAGGCTCTGCTTCTAACTTGGGCCCAAATTGTAAAATGGCCTTATCTATTGGCGATTTCGTCCCAATTCACATTCCAAGTAATATTCGGCATGCTAATTACATTGCCGGTTGCGAAATTGCATTATCTCTTATAGTTTCAGAGATATGGACTATCGATAATTTACACCATAGGCTCTGCTTCTAACTTGGGCCCAAATTGTAAAATGGCCTTATCTATTGGCGATTTCGTTCCAATTCACATTCCAAGTAATATTCGGTATGCTAATTACATTGCCGGTTGCCAAATTGCATTATCTCTTATAGTTTCCGAGTTATGGACTATCGATAATTTACACCTTAGGCTCTGCTTCTAACTTGGGCCCAAATTGTAAAATGGTCTTATCTATTGGCGATTTCGTCCCAATTCACATTCCAGGTGATATTCGGCATGCTAATTACATTGCCGGTTGCGAAATTGCATTATCTCTTATAGTTTCCGAGATATGGACTATCAATAATTTTCACCTTAGGCTCTGCTTCTAACTTGGGCCCAAATTGTAAAATGGTCTTATCTATTGGCGATTTCGTTCCAATTCACACTCCAAGTAATATTCGGCATGCTAATTACATTGCCGGTTGCCAAATTGCATTATCTCTTATAGTTTCCGAGATATGGACTATCGATAATTTACACCTTAGGCTCTGCTTCTAACTTGGGCCCAAATTGTAAAATGGTCTTATCTATTGGCGATTTCGTTCCAATTCACATTCCAAGTAATATTCGGCATGCTAATTACATTGCCGGTTGCCAAATTGCATTATCTCTTATAGTTTCCGAGATATGGACTATCGATAATTTACACCTTAGGCTCTGCTTCTAACTTGGGCCCAAATTGTAAAATGGTCTTATCTATTGGCGATTTCGTTCCAATTCACATTCCAAGTAATATTCGGCATGCTAATTACATTGCCGGTTGCCAAATTGCATTATCTCTTATAGTTTCCGAGATATGGACTATCGAGAATTTACACCATAGGCTCTGCTTCTAACTTGGGCCCAAATTGTAAAATGGTCTTATCTATTGGCGATTTCGTTCCAATTCACATTCCAAGTAATATTCGGCATGCTAATTACATTGCCGGTTGCCAAATTGCATTATCTCTTATAGTTTCCGAGATATGGACTATCGATAATTTACACCTTAGGCTCTGCTTCTAACTTGGGCCCAAATTGTAAAATGGTCTTATCTATTGGCGATTTCGTTCCAATTCACACTCCTAGTAATATTCGGCATGCTAATTACATTGCCTGTTGCGAAATTGCATTATCTCTTATAGTTTCCGAGATATGGACTATCAATAATTTACACCTTAGGCTCTGCTTCTAACTTGGGCCCAAATTGTAAAATGGTCTTATCTATTGGCGATTTCGTTCCAATTCACATTCCAAGTAATATTCGGCATGCTAATTACATTGCCGGTTGCCAAATTGCATTATTTCTTATAGTTTCCGAGATATGGACTATCGATAATTTACACCTTAGGCTCTGCTTCTAACTTGGGCCCAAATTGTAAAATGGCCTTATCTATTGGCGATTTCGTCCCAATTCACATTCCAAGTAATATTCGGCATGCTAATTACATTGCCGGTTGCGAAATTGCATTATCTCTTATAGTTTCAGAGATATGGACTATCGATAATTTACACCATAGGCTCTGCTTCTAACTTGGGCCCAAATTGTAAAATGGCCTTATCTATTGGCGATTTCGTTCCAATTCACATTCCAAGTAATATTCGGTATGCTAATTACATTGCCGGTTGCCAAATTGCATTATCTCTTATAGTTTCCGAGTTATGGACTATCGATAATTTACACCTTAGGCTCTGCTTCTAACTTGGGCCCAAATTGCAAAATGGTCTTATCTATTGGCGATTTCGTTCCAATTCACATTCCAAGTAATATTCGGCATGCTAATTACATTGCCGGTTGCCAAATTGCATTATCTCTTATAGTTTCCGAGATATGGACTATCGATAATTTACACCTTAGGCTCTGCTTCTAACTTGGGCCCAAATTGTAAAATGGCCTTATCTATTGGCGATTTCGTCCCAATTCACATTCCAAGTGATATTCGGCATGCTAATTACATTGCCGGTTGCGAAATTGCATTATCTCTTATAGTTTCCGAGATATGGACTATCAATAATTTACACCTTAGGCTCTGCTTCTAACTTGGGCCCAAATTGTAAAATGGTCTTATCTATTGGCGATTTCGTTCCAATTCACATTCCAAGTAATATTCGGCATGCTAATTACATTGCCGGTTGCCAAATTGCATTATCTCTTATAGTTCCCGAGATATGGACTATCGATAATTTACACCTTAGGCTCTGCTTCTAACTTGGGCCCAAATTGTAAAATGGTCTTATCTATTGGCGATTTAGTTGCAATTCACATTCCAAGTAATATTCGGCATGCTAATTACATTGCCGGTTGCCAAATTGCATTATCTCTTATAGTTTCCGAGATATGGACTATCGATAATTTACACCTTAGGCTCTGCTTCTAACTTGGGACCAAATTGTAAAATGGTCTTATCTATTGGCGATTTCGTTCCAATTCACATTCCAAGTAATATTCGGCATGGTAATAACATTGCCGGTTGCCAAATTGCTTTATCTCTTATAGTTTCCGAGATATGGACTATCGATAATTTACACCTTAGGCTCTGCTTCCAACTTGGGCCCAAATTGTAAAATGGTCTTATCTATTGGCGATTTCGTTCCAATTCACATTCCAAGTAATATTCGGCATGCTAATTACATTGCCGGTTGCCAAATTGAATTATCTCTTATAGTTTCCGAGATATGGACTATCGATAATTTACACCTTAGGCTCTGCTTCTAACTTGGGCCCAAATTGTAAAATGGTCTTACCTATTGGCGATTTCGTTCCAATTCACATTCCAAGTAATATTCGGCATGCTAATTACATTGCCGGTTGCCAAATTGCATTATCTCTTATAGTTTCCGAGATATGGACTATCGATAATTTACACCTTAGGCTCTGCTTCTAACTTGGGCCCAAATTGTAAAATGGTCTTATCTATTGGCGATTTCGTTCCAATTCACATTCCAAGTAATATTCGGCATGCTAATTACATTGCCGGTCGCCAAATTGCATTATCTCTTATAGTTTCCGAGATATGGACTATCGATAATTTACACCTTAGGCACTGCTTCTAACTTGGGCCCAAATTGTAAAATGGTCTTATCTATTGGCGATTTCGTACCAATTCACATTCCAAGTGATATTCGGCATGCTAATTACATTGCCGGTTGCGAAATTGCATTATCTCTTATAGTTTCCGAGATATGGACTATCAATAATTTACACCTTAGGCTCTGCTTCTAACTTGGGCCCAAATTGTAAAATGGTCTTATCTATTGGCGATTTCGTTCCAATTCACATTCCAAGTAATATTCGGCATGCTAATTACATTGCCGGTTGCCAAATTGCATTATCTCTTATAGTTCCCGAGATATGGACTATCGATAATTTACACCTTAGGCTCTGCTTCTAACTTGGGCCCAAATTGTAAAATGGTCTTATCTATTGGCGATTTAGTTGCAATTCACATTCCAAGTAATATTCGGCATGCTAATTACATTGCCGGTTGCCAAATTGCATTATCTCTTATAGTTTCCGAGATATGGACTATCGATAATTTACACCTTAGGCTCTGCTTCTAACTTGGGCCCAAATTGTAAAATGGTCTTATCTATTGGCGATTTCGTTCCAATTCACATTCCAAGTAATATTCGGCATGCTAATTACATTGCCGGTTGCCAAATTGCATTATCTCTTATAGTTTCCGAGATATGGACTATCGATAATTTACACCTTAGGCTCTGCTTCTAACTTGGGCCCAAATTGTAAAATGGTCTTATCTATTGGCGATTTCGTTCCAATTCACATTCCAAGTAATATTCGGCATGCTAATTACATTGCCGGTTGCCAAATTGCATTATCTCTTATAGTTTCCGAGATATGGACTATCGATAATTTACACCTTAGGCTCTGCTTCTAACTTGGGCCCAAATTGTAAAATGGTCTTATCTATTGGCGATTTCGTTCCAATTCACATTCCAAGTAATATTCGGCATGCTAATTACATTGCCGGTTGCCATATTGCATTATCTCTTATAGTTTCCGAGATATGGACTATCGATAATTTACACCTTAGGCTCTGCTTCTAACTTGGGCCCAAATTGTAAAATGGTCTTATCTATTGGCGATTTCGTCCCAATTCACATTCCAAGTGATATTTGGCATGCTAATTACATTGCCGGTTGCGAAATTGCATTATCTCTTATAGTTTCCGAGATATGGACTATCAATAATTTACACCTTAGGCTCTGCTTCTAACTTGGGCCCAAATTGTAAAATGGTCTTATCTATTGGCGATTTCGTTCCAATTCACACTCCAAGTAATATTCGGCATGCTAATTACATTGCCGGTTGCCAAATTGCATTATCTCTTATAGTTTCCGAGATATGGACTATCGATAATTTACACCTTAGGCTCTGCTTCTAACTTGGGCCCAAATTGTAAAATGGTCTTATCTATTGGCGATTTCGTTCCAATTCACATTCCAAGTAATATTCGGCATGCTAATTACATTGCCGGTTGCCAAATTGCATTATCTCTTATAGTTTCCGAGATATGGACTATCGATAATTTACACCTTAGGCTCTGCTTCTAACTTGGGCCCAAATTGTAAAATGGTCTTATCTATTGGCGATTTCGTTCCAATTCACATTCCAAGTAATATTCGGCATGCTAATTACATTGCCGGTTGCCAAATTGCATTATCTCTTATAGTTTCCGAGATATGGACTATCGATAAGTTACACCATAGGCTCTGCTTCTAACTTGGGCCCAAATTGTAAAATGGTCTTATCTATTGGCGATTTCGTTCCAATTCACATTCCAAGTAATATTCGGCATGCTAATTACATTGCCGGTTGCCAAATTGCATTATCTCTTATGGTTTCCGAGATATGGACTATCGATAATTTACACCTTAGGCTCTGCTTCTAACTTGCTCCCAAATTGTAAAATGGTCTTATCTATTGGCGATTTCGTTCCAATTCACATTCCAAGTAATATTCGGCATGCTAATTACATTGCCGGTTGCCAAATTGCATTATCTCTTATAGTTTCCGAGATATGGACTATCGATAATTTACACCTTAGGCTCTGCTTCTAACTTGGGCCCAAATTGTAAAATGGTCTTATCTATTGGCGATTTCGTTCCAATTCACATTTCAAGTAATATTCGGCATGCTAATTACATTGCCGGTTGCCAAATTGCATTATCTCTTATAGTTACCGAGATATGGACTATCGATAATTTACACCATAGGCTCTGCTTCTAACTTGGGCCCAAATTGTAAAATGGTCTTATCTATTGGCGATTTCGTTCCAATTCACATTCCTAGTAATATTGGGCATGCTAATTACATTGCCGGTTGCCAAATTGCATTATCTCTTATAGTTTCCGAGATATGGACTATCGATAATTTACACCTTAGGCTCTGCTTCTAACTTGCTCCCAAATTGTAAAATGGTCTTATCTATTGGCGATTTCGTTCCAATTCACATTCCAAGTAATATTCGGCATGCTAATTACATTGCCGGTTGCCAAATTGCATTATCTCTTATAGTTTCCGAGATATGGACTATCGATAATTTACACCTTAGGCTCTGCTTCTAACTTGGGCCCAAATTGTAAAATGGTCTTACCTATTGGCGATTTCGTTCCAATTCACATTCCAAGTAATATTCGGCATGCTAATTACATTGCCGGTTGCCAAATTGCATTATCTCTTATAGTTTCCGAGATATGGACTATCGATAATTTACACCTTAGGCTCTGCTTCTAACTTGGGCCCAAATTGTAAAATGGTCTTATCTATTTTCGATTTCGTTCCAATTCACATTCTAAGTAATATTCGGCATGCTAATTTCATTGCCGGTTGCCAAATTGCATTATCTCTTATAGTTTCCGAGATATGGACTATCGATAATTTACACCTTAGGCTCTGCTTCTAACTTGGGCCCAAAGTGTAAAATGGTCTTATCTATTGGCGATTTCGTCCCAATTCACATTCCAAGTGATATTCGGCATGCTAATTACATTGCCGGTTGCGAAATTGCATTATCTCTTATAGTTTCCGAGATATGGACTATCAATAATTTACACCTTAGGCTCTGCTTCTAACTTGGGTCCAAATTGTAAAATGGTCTTATCTATTGGCGATTTCGTTCCAATTCACATTCCAAGTAATATTCGGCATGCTAATTACATTGCCGGTTGCCAAATTGCATTATCTCTTATAGTTTCCGAGATATGGACTATCGATAATTTACACCTTAGGCTCTGCTTCTAACTTGGGCCCAAATTGTAAAATGGTCTTATCTATTGGCGATTTCGTTCCAATTCACATTCCAAGTAATATTCGGCATGCTAATTACATTGCCGGTTACCAAATTGCATTATCTCTTATAGTTTCCGAGATATGGACTATCGATAATTTACACCTTAGGCTCTGCTTCTAACTTGGGCCCAAATTGTAAAATGGTCTTATCTATTGGCGATTTCGTCCCAATTCACATTCCAAGTGATATTCGGCATGCTAATTACATTGCCGGTTGCCAAATTGCATTATCTCTTATAGTTTCCGAGATATGGACTATCGATAATTTACACCTTAGGCTCTGCTTCTAACTTGGGCCCAAATTGTAAAATGGTCTTATCTATTGGCGATTTCGTTCCAATTCACATTCCAAGTAATATTCGGCATGCTAATTACATTGCCGGTTGCCAAATTGCATTATCTCTTATAGTTTCCGAGATATGGACTATCGATAATTTACACCTTAGGCTCTGCTTCTAACTTGGGCCCAAATTGTAAAATGGTCTTATCTATTGGCGATTTCGTTCCAATTCACATTCCAAGTAATATTCGGCATGCTAATTACATTGCCGGTTGCCAAATTGCATTATCTCTTATAGTTTCCGAGATATGGACTATCGATAATTTACACCTTAGGCTCTACTTCTAACTTGGGCCCAAATTGTAAAATGGTCTTATCTATTGGCGATTTCGTTCCAATTCACATTCCAAGTAATATTCGGCATGCTAATTACATTGCCGGTTGCCAAATTGCATTATCTCTTATAGTTTCCGAGATATGGACTATCGATAATTTACACCTTAGGCTCTGCTTCTAACTTGGGAACAAATTGTAAAATGGTCTTATCTATTTGCGATTTCGTTCCAATTCACATTCCAAGTAATATTCGGCATGCTAATTACATTGCCGGTTGCCAAATTGCATTATCTCTTATAGTTTCCGAGATATGGACTATCGATAATTTACACCTTAGGCTCTGCTTCTAACTTGGGCCCAAATTGTAAAATGGTCTTATCTATTGGCGATTTCGTTCCAATTCACATTCCAAGTAATATTCGGCATGCTAATTACATTGCCGGTTGCCAAATTGCATTATCTCTTATAGTTCCCGAGATATGGACTATCGATAATTTACACCTTAGGCTCTGCGTCTAACTTGGGCCCAAATTGTAAAATGGTCTTATCTATTGGCGATTTCGTTCCAATTCACATTCCAAGTAATATTCGGCATGCTAATTACATTGCCGGTTGCCAAATTGCATTATCTCTTATAGTTTCCGAGATATTAACTATCGTTAATTTACACCTTCGGCTCTGCTTCTAACTTGGGCCCAAATTGTAAAATGGCCTTATCTATTGGCGATTTCGTTCCAAATCACATTCCAAGTAATATTCGGCATGCTAATTACATTGCCGGTTGCCAAATTGCATTATCTCTTATAGTTTCCGAGATATGGACTATCGATAATTTACACCTTAGGCTCTGCTTCTAACTTGGGCCCAAATTGTAAAATGGTCTTATCTATTGGCGATTTCGTTCCAATTCACATTCCAAGTAATATTCGGCATGCTAATTACATTGCCGGTTGCCAAATTGCATTATTTCTTATAGTTTCCGAGATATGGACTATCGATAATTTACACCTTAGGCTCTGCTTCTAACTTGGGCCCAAATTGTAAAATCGTCTTATCTATTGGCGATTTCGTTCCAATTCATATTCCAAGTAATATTCGGCATGCTAATTACATTGCCGGTTGCCAAATTGCATTATCTCTTATAGTTTCCGAGATATGGACTATCGATAATTTACACCTTAGGCTCTGCTTCTAACTTGGGCCCAAATTGTAAAATGGTCTTATCTATTGGCGATTTCGTTCCAATTCACATTCCAAGTAATATTCGGCATGCTAATTACATTGCCGGTTGCCAAATTGAATTATCTCTTATAGTTTCCGAGATATGGACTATCGATAATTTACACCTTAGGCTCTGCTTCTAACTTGGGCCCAAATTGTAAAATGGTCTTACCTATTGGCGATTTCGTTCCAATTCACATTCCAAGTAATATTCGGCATGCTAATTACATTGCCGGTTGCCAAATTGCATTATCTCTTATAGTTTCCGAGATATGGACTATCGATAATTTACACCTTAGGCTCTGCTTCTAACTTGGGCCCAAATTGTAAAATGGTCTTATCTATTGGCGATTTCGTTCCAATTCACATTCCAAGTAATATTCGGCATGCTAATTACATTGCCGGTTGCCAAATTGCATTATCTCTTATAGTTTCCGAGATATGGACTATCGATAATTTACACCTTAGGCTCTGCTTCTAACTTGGGCCCAAATTGTAAAATGGTCTTATCTATTGGCGATTTCGTCCCAATTCACATTCCAAGTGATATTCGACATGCTAATTACATTGCCGGATGCGAAATTGCATTATCTCTTATAGTTTCCGAGATATGGACTATCGATAATTTACACCTTAGGCTCTGCTTCTAACTTGGGCCCAAATTGTAAAATGGTCTTATCTATTGGCGATTTCGTCCCAATTCACATTCCAAGTGATATTCGGCATGCTAATTACATTGCCGGATGCGAAATTGCATTATCTCTTATAGTTTCCGAGATATGGACTATCAATAATTTACACCTTAGGCTCAGCTTCTAACTTGGGCCCAAATTGTAAAATGGTCTTATCTATTGGCGATTTCGTTCCAATTCACATTCCAAGTAATATTCGGCATGCTAATTACATTGCCGGTTGCCAAATTGCATTATCTCTTATAGTTTCCGAGATATGGACTATCGATAATTTACACCTTATGCTCTGGTTCTAACTTGGGCCCAAATTGTAAAATGGTCTTATCCATTTTCGATTTCGTTCCAATTCACATTCCAAGTAATATTCGGCATGCTAATTACATTGCCGGTTGCCAAATTGCATTATCTCTTATAGTTTCCGAGATATGGACTATCGATAATTTACACCTTAGGCTCTGCTTCTAACTTGGGCCCAAAGTGTAAAATGGTCTTATCTATTGGCGATTTCGTCCCAATTCACATTCCAAGTGATATTCGGCATGCTAATTACATTGCCGGTTGCGAAATTGCATTATCTCTTATAGTTTCCGAGATATGGACTATCAATAATTTACACCTTAGGCTCTGCTTCTAACTTGGGTCCAAATTGTAAAATGGTCTTATCTATTGGCGATTTCGTTCCAATTCACATTCCAAGTAATATTCGGCATGCTAATTACATTGCCGGTTGCCAAATTGCATTATCTCTTATAGTTTCCGAGATATGGACTATCGATAATTTACACCTTAGGCTCTGCTTCTAACTTGGGCCCAAATTGTAAAATGGTCTTATCTATTGGCGATTTCGTTCCAATTCACATTCCAAGTAATATTCGGCATGCTAATTACATTGCCGGTTGCCAAATTGCATTATCTCTTATAGTTTCCGAGATATGGACTATCGATAATTTACACCTTAGGCTCTGCTTCTAACTTGGGCCCAAATTGTAAAATGGTCTTATCTATTGGCGATTTCGTTCCAATTCACATTCCAAGTAATATTCGGCATGCTAATTACATTGCCGGTTGCCAAATTGCATTATCTCTTATAGTTTCCGAGATATGGACTATCGATAATTTACACCTTAGGCTCTGCTTCTAACTTGGGCCCAAATTGTAAAATGGTCTTACCTATTGGCGATTTCGTTCCAATTCACATTCCAAGTAATATTCGGCATGCTAATTACATTGCCGGTTGCCAAATTGCATTATCTCTTATAGTTTCCGAGATATGGACTATCGATAATTTACACCTTAGGCTCTGCTTCTAACTTGGGCCCAAATTGTAAAATGGTCTTATCTATTGGCGATTTCGTTCCAATTCACATTCCAAGTAATATTCGGCATGCTAATTACATTGCCGGTTGCCAAATTGCATTATCTCTTATAGTTTCCGAGATATGGACTATCGATAATTTACACCTTAGGCTCTGCTTCTAACTTGGGCCCAAATTGTAAAATGGTCTTATCTATTGGCGATTTCGTCCCAATTCACATTCCAAGTGATATTCGACATGCTAATTACATTGCCGGATGCGAAATTGCATTATCTCTTATAGTTTCCGAGATATGGACTATCGATAATTTACACCTTAGGCTCTGCTTCTAACTTGGGCCCAAATTGTAAAATGGTCTTATCTATTGGCGATTTCGTCCCAATTCACATTCCAAGTGATATTCGGCATGCTAATTACATTGCCGGATGCGAAATTGCATTATCTCTTATAGTTTCCGAGATATGGACTATCAATAATTTACACCTTAGGCTCAGCTTCTAACTTGGGCCCAAATTGTAAAATGGTCTTATCTATTGGCGATTTCGTTCCAATTCACATTCCAAGTAATATTCGGCATGCTAATTACATTGCCGGTTGCCAAATTGCATTATCTCTTATAGTTTCCGAGATATGGACTATCGATAATTTACACCTTATGCTCTGGTTCTAACTTGGGCCCAAATTGTAAAATGGTCTTATCCATTTTCGATTTCGTTCCAATTCACATTCCAAGTAATATTCGGCATGCTAATTACATTGCCGGTTGCCAAATTGCATTATCTCTTATAGTTTCCGAGATATGGACTATCGATAATTTACACCTTAGGCTCTGCTTCTAACTTGGGCCCAAAGTGTAAAATGGTCTTATCTATTGGCGATTTCGTCCCAATTCACATTCCAAGTGATATTCGGCATGCTAATTACATTGCCGGTTGCGAAATTGCATTATCTCTTATAGTTTCCGAGATATGGACTATCAATAATTTACACCTTAGGCTCTGCTTCTAACTTGGGTCCAAATTGTAAAATGGTCTTATCTATTGGCGATTTCGTTCCAATTCACATTCCAAGTAATATTCGGCATGCTAATTACATTGCCGGTTGCCAAATTGCATTATCTCTTATAGTTTCCGAGATATGGACTATCGATAATTTACACCTTAGGCTCTGCTTCTAACTTGGGCCCAAATTGTAAAATGGTCTTATCTATTGGCGATTTCGTTCCAATTCACATTCCAAGTAATATTCGGCATGCTAATTACATTGCCGGTTGCCAAATTGCATTATCTCTTATAGTTTCCGAGATATGGACTATCGATAATTTACACCTTAGGCTCTGCTTCTAACTTGGGCCCAAATTGTAAAATGGTCTTATCTATTGGCGATTTCGTTCCAATTCACATTCCAAGTAATATTCGGCATGCTAATTACATTGCCGGTTGCCAAATTGCATTATCTCTTATAGTTTCCGAGATATGGACTATCGATAATTTACACCTTAGGCTCTGCTTCTAACTTGGGCCCAAATTGTAAAATGGTCTTATCTATTGGCGATTTCGTCCCAATTCACATTCCAAGTGATATTCGGCATGCTAATTACATTGCCGGTTGCGAAATTGCATTATCTCTTATAGTTTCCGAGATAGGGACTATCAATAATTTACATCTTAGGCTCTGCTTCTAACTTGGGTCCAAATTGTAAAATGGTCTTATCTATTGGCGATTTCGTTCCAACTCACATTCCAAGAAATATTCGGCATGCTAATTACATTGCCGGTTGCCAAATTGCATTATCTCTTATAGTTTCCGAGATATGGACTATCGATAATTTACACCTTAGGCTCTGCTTCTAACTTGGGCCCAAATTGTAAAATGGTCTTATCTATTGGCGATTTCGTTCCAATTCACATTCCAAGTAATATTCGGCATGCTAATTACATTGCCGGTTGCCAAATTGCATTATCTCTTATAGTTTCCGAGATATGGACTATCGATAATTTACACCTTAGGCTCTGCTTCTAACTTGGGCCCAAATTTTAAAATGGTCTTATCTATTGGCGATTTCGTTCCAATTCACATTCCAAGTAATATTCGGCATGCTAATTACATTGCCGGTTGCCAAATTGCATTATCTCTTATAGTTTCCGAGATATGGACTATCGATAATTTACACCTTAGGCTCTGCTTCTAACTTGGGCCCAAATTGTAAAATGGTCTTATCTATTGGCGATTTCGTTCCAATTCACATTCCAAGTAATATTCGGCATGCTAATTACATTGCCGGTTGCCAAATTGCATTATCTCTTATAGTTTCCGAGATATGGACTATCGATAATTTACACCTTAGGCTCTGCTTCTAACTTGGGAACAAATTGTAAAATGGTCTTATCTATTGGCGATTTCGTTCCAATTCACATTCCAAGTAATATTCGGCATGCTAATTACATTGCCGGTTGCCAAATTGCATTATCTCTTATAGTTTCCGGGATATGGACTATCGATAATTTACACCTTAGGCTCTGCTTCTAACTTGGGCCCAAATTGTAAAATGGTCTTATCTATTGGCGATTTCGTTCCAATTCACATTCCAAGTAATATTCGGCATGCTAATTACATTGCCGGTTGCCAAATTGCATTATCTCTTATAGTTCCCGAGATATGGACTATCGATAATTTACACCTTAGGCTCTGCTTCTAACTTGGGCCCAAATTGTAAAATCGTCTTATCTATTGGCGATTTCGTTCCAATTCACATTCCAAGTAATATTCTTCATGCTAATTACATTGCCGGTTGCCAAATTGCATTATCTCTTATAGTTTCCGAGATATGGACTATCGATAATTTACACCTTAGGCTCTGCTTCTAACTTGGGCCCAAATTGTAAAATGGTCTTATCTATTGGCGATTTCGTTCCAATTCACATTCCAAGTAATATTCGGCATGCTAATTACATTGCCGGTTGCCAAATTGCATTATTTCTTATAGTTTCCGAGATATGGACTATCGATAATTTACACCTTAGGCTCTGCTTCTAACTTGGGCCCAAATTGTAAAATCGTCTTATCTACTGGCGATTTCGTTCCAATTCACATTCCAAGTAATATTCTTCATGCTAATTACATTGCCGGTTGCCAAATTGCATTATCTCTTATAGTTTCCGAGATATGGACTATCGATAATTTACACCTTAGGCTCTGCTTCTAACTTGGGCCCAAATTGTAAAATGGTCTTATCTATTGGCGATTTCGTTCCAATTCACATTCCAAGTAATATTCGGCATGCTAATTACATTGCCGGTTGCCAAATTGAATTATCTCTTATAGTTTCCGAGATATGGACTATCGATAATTTACACCTTAGGCTCTGCTTCTAACTTGGGCCCAAATTGTAAAATGGTCTTACCTATTGGCGATTTCGTTCCAATTCACATTCCAAGTAATATTCGGCATGCTAATTACATTGCCGGTTGCCAAATTGCATTATCTCTTATAGTTTCCGAGATATGGACTATCGATAATTTACACCTTAGGCTCTGCTTCTAACTTGGGCCCAAATTGTAAAATGGTCTTATCTATTGGCGATTTCGTTCCAATTCACATTCCAAGTAATATTCGGCATGCTAATTACATTGCCGGTTGCCAAATTGCATTATCTCTAATAGTTTCCGAGATATGGACTATCGATAATTTACACCTTAGGCTCTGCTTCTAACTTGGGCCCAAATTGTAAAATGGTCTTATCTATTGGCGATTTCGTCCCAATTCACATTCCAAGTGATATTCGGCATGCTAATTACATTGCCGGTTGCCAAATTGCATTATCTCTTATAGTTTCCGAGATATGGACTATCGATAATTTACACCTTAAGCTCTGCTTCTAACTTGTTCCCAAATTGTAAAATGGTCTTATCTATTGGCGATTTCGTTCCAATTCACATTCCAAGTAATATTCGGCATGCTAATTACATTGCCGGTTGCCAAATTGCATTATCTCTTATAGTTTCCGAGATATGGACTATCGATAATTTACACCTTAGGCTCTGCTTCTAACTTGGGCCCAAATTGTAAAATGGTCTTATCTATTGGCGATTTCGTTCCAATTCACATTCCAAGTAATATTCGGCATGCTAATTACATTGCCGGTTGCCAAATTGCATTATCTCTTATAGTTTCCGAGATATGGACTATCGATCATTTACACCTTAGGCTCTGCTTCTAACTTGGGCCCAAATTGTAAAATGGTCTTATCTATTGGCGATTTCGTCCCAATTCACATTCCAAGTGATATTCGGCATGCTAATTTCATTGCCGGTTGCGAAATTGCATTATCTCTTATAGTTTCCGAGATATGGACTATCGATAATTTACACCTTAGGCTCTGCTTCTAACTTGGGCCCAAATTGTAAAATGGTCTTATCTATTGGCGATTTCGTTCCAATTCACATTCCAAGTAATATTCGGCATGCTAATTACATTGCCGGTTGCCAAATTGCATTATCTCTTATAGTTTCCGAGATATGGACTATCGATAATTTACACCTTAGGCTCTGCTTCTAACTTGCTCCCAAATTGTAAAATGGTCTTATCTATTGGCGATTTCGTTCCAATTCACACTCCAAGTAATATTCGGCATGCTAATTACATTGCCGGTTGCCAAATTGCATTATCTCTTATAGTTTCCGAGATATGGACTATCGATAATTTACACCTTAGGCTCTGCTTCTAACTTGGGCCCAAATTGTAAAATGGTCTTATCTATTGGCGATTTCGTTCCAATTCACACTCCTAGTAATATTCGGCATGCTAATTACATTGCCGGTTGCGAAATTGCATTATCTCTTATAGTTTCCGAGATATGGACTATCAATAATTTACACCTTAGGCTCTGCTTCTAACTTGGGCCCAAATTTTAAAATGGTCTTATCTATTGGCGATTTCGTCCCAATTCACATTCCAGGTGATATTCGGCATGCTAATTACATTGCCGGTTGCGAAATTGCATTATCTCTTATAGTTTCCGAGATATGGACTATCAATAATTTTCACCTTAGGCTCTGCTTCTAACTTGGGCCCAAATTGTAAAATGGTCTTATCTATTGGCGATTTCGTTCCAATTCACACTCCAAGTAATATTCGGCATGCTAATTACATTGCCGGTTGCCAAATTGCATTATCTCTTATAGTTTCCGAGATATGGACTATCGATAATTTACACCTTAGGCTCTGCTTCTAACTTGGGCCCAAATTGTAAAATGGTCTTATCTATTGGCGATTTCGTTCCAATTCACATTCCAAGTAATATTCGGCATGCTAATTACATTGCCGGTTGCCAAATTGCATTATCTCTTATAGTTTCCGAGATATGGACTATCGATAATTTACACCTTAGGCTCTGCTTCTAACTTGGGCCCAAATTGTAAAATGGTCTTATCTATTGGCGATTTCGTTCCAATTCACATTCCAAGTAATATTCGGCATGCTAATTACATTGCCGGTTGCCAAATTGCATTATCTCTTATAGTTTCCGAGATATGGACTATCGAGAATTTACACCATAGGCTCTGCTTCTAACTTGGGCCCAAATTGTAAAATGGTCTTATCTATTGGCGATTTCGTTCCAATTCACATTCCAAGTAATATTCGGCATGCTAATTACATTGCCGGTTGCCAAATTGCATTATCTCTTATAGTTTCCGAGATATGGACTATCGATAATTTACACCTTAGGCTCTGCTTCTAACTTGGGCCCAAATTGTAAAATGGTCTTATCTATTGGCGATTTCGTTCCAATTCACACTCCTAGTAATATTCGGCATGCTAATTACATTGCCTGTTGCGAAATTGCATTATCTCTTATAGTTTCCGAGATATGGACTATCAATAATTTACACCTTAGGCTCTGCTTCTAACTTGGGCCCAAATTGTAAAATGGTCTTATCTATTGGCGATTTCGTTCCAATTCACATTCCAAGTAATATTCGGCATGCTAATTACATTGCCGGTTGCCAAATTGCATTATTTCTTATAGTTTCCGAGATATGGACTATCGATAATTTACACCTTAGGCTCTGCTTCTAACTTGGGCCCAAATTGTAAAATGGCCTTATCTATTGGCGATTTCGTCCCAATTCACATTCCAAGTAATATTCGGCATGCTAATTACATTGCCGGTTGCGAAATTGCATTATCTCTTATAGTTTCAGAGATATGGACTATCGATAATTTACACCATAGGCTCTGCTTCTAACTTGGGCCCAAATTGTAAAATGGCCTTATCTATTGGCGATTTCGTTCCAATTCACATTCCAAGTAATATTCGGTATGCTAATTACATTGCCGGTTGCCAAATTGCATTATCTCTTATAGTTTCCGAGTTATGGACTATCGATAATTTACACCTTAGGCTCTGCTTCTAACTTGGGCCCAAATTGCAAAATGGTCTTATCTATTGGCGATTTCGTTCCAATTCACATTCCAAGTAATATTCGGCATGCTAATTACATTGCCGGTTGCCAAATTGCATTATCTCTTATAGTTTCCGAGATATGGACTATCGATAATTTACACCTTAGGCTCTGCTTCTAACTTGGGCCCAAATTGTAAAATGGCCTTATCTATTGGCGATTTCGTCCCAATTCACATTCCAAGTGATATTCGGCATGCTAATTACATTGCCGGTTGCGAAATTGCATTATCTCTTATAGTTTCCGAGATATGGACTATCAATAATTTACACCTTAGGCTCTGCTTCTAACTTGGGCCCAAATTGTAAAATGGTCTTATCTATTGGCGATTTCGTTCCAATTCACATTCCAAGTAATATTCGGCATGCTAATTACATTGCCGGTTGCCAAATTGCATTATCTCTTATAGTTCCCGAGATATGGACTATCGATAATTTACACCTTAGGCTCTGCTTCTAACTTGGGCCCAAATTGTAAAATGGTCTTATCTATTGGCGATTTAGTTGCAATTCACATTCCAAGTAATATTCGGCATGCTAATTACATTGCCGGTTGCCAAATTGCATTATCTCTTATAGTTTCCGAGATATGGACTATCGATAATTTACACCTTAGGCTCTGCTTCTAACTTGGGACCAAATTGTAAAATGGTCTTATCTATTGGCGATTTCGTTCCAATTCACATTCCAAGTAATATTCGGCATGGTAATAACATTGCCGGTTGCCAAATTGCTTTATCTCTTATAGTTTCCGAGATATGGACTATCGATAATTTACACCTTAGGCTCTGCTTCCAACTTGGGCCCAAATTGTAAAATGGTCTTATCTATTGGCGATTTCGTTCCAATTCACATTCCAAGTAATATTCGGCATGCTAATTACATGGCCGGTTGCCAAATTGAATTATCTCTTATAGTTTCCGAGATATGGACTATCGATAATTTACACCTTAGGTTCTGCTTCTAACTTGGGCCCAAATTGTAAAATGGTCTTACCTATTGGCGATTTCGTTCCAATTCACATTCCAAGTAATATTCGGCATGCTAATTACATTGCCGGTTGCCAAATTGCATTATCTCTTATAGTTTCCGAGATATGGACTATCGATAATTTACACCTTAGGCTCTGCTTCTAACTTGGGCCCAAATTGTAAAATGGTCTTATCTATTGGCGATTTCGTTCCAATTCACATTCCAAGTAATATTCGGCATGCTAATTACATTGCCGGTCGCCAAATTGCATTATCTCTTATAGTTTCCGAGATATGGACTATCGATAATTTACACCTTAGGCACTGCTTCTAACTTGGGCCCAAATTGTAAAATGGTCTTATCTATTGGCGATTTCGTACCAATTCACATTCCAAGTGATATTCGGCATGCTAATTACATTGCCGGTTGCGAAATTGCATTATCTCTTATAGTTTCCGAGATATGGACTATCAATAATTTACACCTTAGGCTCTGCTTCTAACTTGGGCCCAAATTGTAAAATGGTCTTATCTATTGGCGATTTCGTTCCAATTCACATTCCAAGTAATATTCGGCATGCTAATTACATTGCCGGTTGCCAAATTGCATTATCTCTTATAGTTCCCGAGATATGGACTATCGATAATTTACACCTTAGGCTCTGCTTCTAACTTGGGCCCAAATTGTAAAATGGTCTTATCTATTGGCGATTTAGTTGCAATTCACATTCCAAGTAATATTCGGCATGCTAATTACATTGCCGGTTGCCAAATTGCATTATCTCTTATAGTTTCCGAGATATGGACTATCGATAATTTACACCTTAGGCTCTGCTTCTAACTTGGGCCCAAATTGTAAAATGGTCTTATCTATTGGCGATTTCGTTCCAATTCACATTCCAAGTAATATTCGGCATGCTAATTACATTGCCGGTTGCCAAATTGCATTATCTCTTATAGTTTCCGAGATATGGACTATCGATAATTTACACCTTAGGCTCTGCTTCTAACTTGGGCCCAAATTGTAAAATGGTCTTATCTATTGGCGATTTCGTTCCAATTCACATTCCAAGTAATATTCGGCATGCTAATTACATTGCCGGTTGCCAAATTGCATTATCTCTTATAGTTTCCGAGATATGGACTATCGATAATTTACACCTTAGTCTCTGCTTCTAACTTGGGCCCAAATTGTAAAATGGTCTTATCTATTGGCGATTTCGTTCCAATTCACATTCCAAGTAATATTCGGCATGCTAATTACATTGCCGGTTGCCATATTGCATTATCTCTTATAGTTTCCGAGATATGGACTATCGATAATTTACACCTTAGGCTCTGCTTCTAACTTGGGCCCAAATTGTAAAATGGTCTTATCTATTGGCGATTTCGTCCCAATTCACATTCCAAGTGATATTTGGCATGCTAATTACATTGCCGGTTGCGAAATTGCATTATCTCTTATAGTTTCCGAGATATGGACTATCAATAATTTACACCTTAGGCTCTGCTTCTAACTTGGGCCCAAATTGTAAAATGGTCTTATCTATTGGCGATTTCGTTCCAATTCACACTCCAAGTAATATTCGGCATGCTAATTACATTGCCGGTTGCCAAATTGCATTATCTCTTATAGTTTCCGAGATATGGACTATCGATAATTTACACCTTAGGCTCTGCTTCTAACTTGGGCCCAAATTGTAAAATGGTCTTATCTATTGGCGATTTCGTTCCAATTCACATTCCAAGTAATATTCGGCATGCTAATTACATTGCCGGTTGCCAAATTGCATTATCTCTTATAGTTTCCGAGATATGGACTATCGATAATTTACACCTTAGGCTCTGCTTCTAACTTGGGCCCAAATTGTAAAATGGTCTTATCTATTGGCGATTTCGTTCCAATTCACATTCCAAGTAATATTCGGCATGCTAATTACATTGCCGGTTGCCAAATTGCATTATCTCTTATAGTTTCCGAGATATGGACTATCGATAAGTTACACCATAGGCTCTGCTTCTAACTTGGGCCCAAATTGTAAAATGGTCTTATCTATTGGCGATTTCGTTCCAATTCACATTCCAAGTAATATTCGGCATGCTAATTACATTGCCGGTTGCCAAATTGCATTATCTCTTATGGTTTCCGAGATATGGACTATCGATAATTTACACCTTAGGCTCTGCTTCTAACTTGCTCCCAAATTGTAAAATGGTCTTATCTATTGGCGATTTCGTTCCAATTCACATTCCAAGTAATATTCGGCATGCTAATTACATTGCCGGTTGCCAAATTGCATTATCTCTTATAGTTTCCGAGATATGGACTATCGATAATTTACACCTTAGGCTCTGCTTCTAACTTGGGCCCAAATTGTAAAATGGTCTTATCTATTGGCGATTTCGTTCCAATTCACATTTCAAGTAATATTCGGCATGCTAATTACATTGCCGGTTGCCAAATTGCATTATCTCTTATAGTTACCGAGATATGGACTATCGATAATTTACACCATAGGCTCTGCTTCTAACTTGGGCCCAAATTGTAAAATGGTCTTATCTATTGGCGATTTCGTTCCAATTCACATTCCTAGTAATATTGGGCATGCTAATTACATTGCCGGTTGCCAAATTGCATTATCTCTTATAGTTTCCGAGATATGGACTATCGATAATTTACACCTTAGGCTCTGCTTCTAACTTGCTCCCAAATTGTAAAATGGTCTTATCTATTGGCGATTTCGTTCCAATTCACATTCCAAGTAATATTCGGCATGCTAATTACATTGCCGGTTGCCAAATTGCATTATCTCTTATAGTTTCCGAGATATGGACTATCGATAATTTACACCTTAGGCTCTGCTTCTAACTTGGGCCCAAATTGTAAAATGGTCTTACCTATTGGCGATTTCGTTCCAATTCACATTCCAAGTAATACTCGGCATGCTAATTACATTGCCGGTTGCCAAATTGCATTATCTCTTATAGTTTCCGAGATATGGACTATCGATAATTTACACCTTAGGCTCTGCTTCTAACTTGGGCCCAAATTGTAAAATGGTCTTATCTATTTTCGATTTCGTTCCAATTCACATTCTAAGTAATATTCGGCATGCTAATTTCATTGCCGGTTGCCAAATTGCATTATCTCTTATAGTTTCCGAGATATGGACTATCGATAATTTACACCTTAGGCTCTGCTTCTAACTTGGGCCCAAAGTGTAAAATGGTCTTATCTATTGGCGATTTCGTCCCAATTCACATTCCAAGTGATATTCGGCATGCTAATTACATTGCCGGTTGCGAAATTGCATTATCTCTTATAGTTTCCGAGATATGGACTATCAATAATTTACACCTTAGGCTCTGCTTCTAACTTGGGTCCAAATTGTAAAATGGTCTTATCTATTGGCGATTTCGTTCCAATTCACATTCCAAGTAATATTCGGCATGCTAATTACATTGCCGGTTGCCAAATTGCATTATCTCTTATAGTTTCCGAGATATGGACTATCGATAATTTACACCTTAGGCTCTGCTTCTAACTTGGGCCCAAATTGTAAAATGGTCTTATCTATTGGCGATTTCGTTCCAATTCACATTCCAAGTAATATTCGGCATGCTAATTACATTGCCGGTTACCAAATTGCATTATCTCTTATAGTTTCCGAGATATGGACTATCGATAATTTACACCTTATGCTCTGCTTCTAACTTGGGCCCAAATTGTAAAATGGTCTTATCTATTGGCGATTTCGTCCCAATTCACATTCCAAGTGATATTCGGCATGCTAATTACATTGCCGGTTGCCAAATTGCATTATCTCTTATAGTTTCCGAGATATGGACTATCGATAATTTACACCTTAGGCTCTGCTTCTAACTTGGGCCCAAATTGTAAAATGGTCTTATCTATTGGCGATTTCGTTCCAATTCACATTCCAAGTAATATTCGGCATGCTAATTACATTGCCGGTTGCCAAATTGCATTATCTCTTATAGTTTCCGAGATATGGACTATCGATAATTTACACCTTAGGCTCTGCTTCTAACTTGGGCCCAAATTGTAAAATGGTCTTATCTATTGGCGATTTCGTTCCAATTCACATTCCAAGTAATATTCGGCATGCTAATTACATTGCCGGTTGCCAAATTGCATTATCTCTTATAGTTTCCGAGATATGGACTATCGATAATTTACACCTTAGGCTCTACTTCTAACTTGGGCCCAAATTGTAAAATGGTCTTATCTATTGGCGATTTCGTTCCAATTCACATTCCAAGTAATATTCGGCATGCTAATTACATTGCCGGTTGCCAAATTGCATTATCTCTTATAGTTTCCGAGATATGGACTATCGATAATTTACACCTTAGGCTCTGCTTCTAACTTGGGAACAAATTGTAAAATGGTCTTATCTATTTGCGATTTCGTTCCAATTCACATTCCAAGTAATATTCGGCATGCTAATTACATTGCCGGTTGCCAAATTGCATTATCTCTTATAGTTTCCGAGATATGGACTATCGATAATTTACACCTTAGGCTCTGCTTCTAACTTGGGCCCAAATTGTAAAATGGTCTTATCTATTGGCGATTTCGTTCCAATTCACATTCCAAGTAATATTCGGCATGCTAATTACATTGCCGGTTGCCAAATTGCATTATCTCTTATAGTTCCCGAGATATGGACTATCGATAATTTACACCTTAGGCTCTGCTTCTAACTTGGGCCCAAATTGTAAAATGGTCTTATCTATTGGCGATTTCGTTCCAATTCACATTCCAAGTAATATTCGGCATGCTAATTACATTGCCGGTTGCCAAATTGCATTATCTCTTATAGTTTCCGAGATATTAACTATCGTTAATTTACACCTTCGGCTCTGCTTCTAACTTGGGCCCAAATTGTAAAATGGCCTTATCTATTGGCGATTTCGTTCCAAATCACATTCCAAGTAATATTCGGCATGCTAATTACATTGCCGGTTGCCAAATTGCATTATCTCTTATAGTTTCCGAGATATGGACTATCGATAATTTACACCTTAGGCTCTGCTTCTAACTTGGGCCCAAATTGTAAAATGGTCTTATCTATTGGCGATTTCGTTCCAATTCACATTCCAAGTAATATTCGGCATGCTAATTACATTGCCGGTTGCCAAATTGCATTATTTCTTATAGTTTCCGAGATATGGACTATCGATAATTTACACCTTAGGCTCTGCTTCTAACTTGGGCCCAAATTGTAAAATCGTCTTATCTATTGGCGATTTCGTTCCAATTCATATTCCAAGTAATATTCGGCATGCTAATTACATTGCCGGTTGCCAAATTGCATTATCTCTTATAGTTTCCGAGATATGGACTATCGATAATTTACACCTTAGGCTCTGCTTCTAACTTGGGCCCAAATTGTAAAATGGTCTTATCTATTGGCGATTTCGTTCCAATTCACATTCCAAGTAATATTCGGCATGCTAATTACATTGCCGGTTGCCAAATTGAATTATCTCTTATAGTTTCCGAGATATGGACTATCGATAATTTACACCTTAGGCTCTGCTTCTAACTTGGGCCCAAATTGTAAAATGGTCTTACCTATTGGCGATTTCGTTCCAATTCACATTCCAAGTAATATTCGGCATGCTAATTACATTGCCGGTTGCCAAATTGCATTATCTCTTATAGTTTCCGAGATATGGACTATCGATAATTTACACCTTAGGCTCTGCTTCTAACTTGGGCCCAAATTGTAAAATGGTCTTATCTATTGGCGATTTCGTTCCAATTCACATTCCAAGTAATATTCGGCATGCTAATTACATTGCCGGTTGCCAAATTGCATTATCTCTTATAGTTTCCGAGATATGGACTATCGATAATTTACACCTTAGGCTCTGCTTCTAACTTGGGCCCAAATTGTAAAATGGTCTTATCTATTGGCGATTTCGTCCCAATTCACATTCCAAGTGATATTCGACATGCTAATTACATTGCCGGATGCGAAATTGCATTATCTCTTATAGTTTCCGAGATATGGACTATCGATAATTTACACCTTAGGCTCTGCTTCTAACTTGGGCCCAAATTGTAAAATGGTCTTATCTATTGGCGATTTCGTCCCAATTCACATTCCAAGTGATATTCGGCATGCTAATTACATTGCCGGATGCGAAATTGCATTATCTCTTATAGTTTCCGAGATATGGACTATCAATAATTTACACCTTAGGCTCAGCTTCTAACTTGGGCCCAAATTGTAAAATGGTCTTATCTATTGGCGATTTCGTTCCAATTCACATTCCAAGTAATATTCGGCATGCTAATTACATTGCCGGTTGCCAAATTGCATTATCTCTTATAGTTTCCGAGATATGGACTATCGATAATTTACACCTTATGCTCTGGTTCTAACTTGGGCCCAAATTGTAAAATGGTCTTATCCATTTTCGATTTCGTTCCAATTCACATTCCAAGTAATATTCGGCATGCTAATTACATTGCCGGTTGCCAAATTGCATTATCTCTTATAGTTTCCGAGATATGGACTATCGATAATTTACACCTTAGGCTCTGCTTCTAACTTGGGCCCAAAGTGTAAAATGGTCTTATCTATTGGCGATTTCGTCCCAATTCACATTCCAAGTGATATTCGGCATGCTAATTACATTGCCGGTTGCGAAATTGCATTATCTCTTATAGTTTCCGAGATATGGACTATCAATAATTTACACCTTAGGCTCTGCTTCTAACTTGGGTCCAAATTGTAAAATGGTCTTATCTATTGGCGATTTCGTTCCAATTCACATTCCAAGTAATATTCGGCATGCTAATTACATTGCCGGTTGCCAAATTGCATTATCTCTTATAGTTTCCGAGATATGGACTATCGATAATTTACACCTTAGGCTCTGCTTCTAACTTGGGCCCAAATTGTAAAATGGTCTTATCTATTGGCGATTTCGTTCCAATTCACATTCCAAGTAATATTCGGCATGCTAATTACATTGCCGGTTGCCAAATTGCATTATCTCTTATAGTTTCCGAGATATGGACTATAGATAATTTACACCTTAGGCTCTGCTTCTAACTTGGGCCCAAATTGTAAAATGGTCTTATCTATTGGCGATTTCGTTCCAATTCACATTCCAAGTAATATTCGGCATGCTAATTACATTGCCGGTTGCCAAATTGCATTATCTCTTATAGTTTCCGAGATATGGACTATCGATAATTTACACCTTAGGCTCTGCTTCTAACTTGGGCCCAAATTGTAAAATGGTCTTACCTATTGGCGATTTCGTTCCAATTCACATTCCAAGTAATATTCGGCATGCTAATTACATTGCCGGTTGCCAAATTGCATTATCTCTTATAGTTTCCGAGATATGGACTATCGATAATTTACACCTTAGGCTCTGCTTCTAACTTGGGCCCAAATTGTAAAATGGTCTTATCTATTGGCGATTTCGTTCCAATTCACATTCCAAGTAATATTCGGCATGCTAATTACATTGCCGGTTGCCAAATTGCATTATCTCTTATAGTTTCCGAGATATGGACTATCGATAATTTACACCTTAGGCTCTGCTTCTAACTTGGGCCCAAATTGTAAAATGGTCTTATCTATTGGCGATTTCGTCCCAATTCACATTCCAAGTGATATTCGACATGCTAATTACATTGCCGGATGCGAAATTGCATTATCTCTTATAGTTTCCGAGATATGGACTATCGATAATTTACACCTTAGGCTCTGCTTCTAACTTGGGCCCAAATTGTAAAATGGTCTTATCTATTGGCGATTTCGTCCCAATTCACATTCCAAGTGATATTCGGCATGCTAATTACATTGCCGGATGCGAAATTGCATTATCTCTTATAGTTTCCGAGATATGGACTATCAATAATTTACACCTTAGGCTCAGCTTCTAACTTGGGCCCAAATTGTAAAATGGTCTTATCTATTGGCGATTTCGTTCCAATTCACATTCCAAGTAATATTCGGCATGCTAATTACATTGCCGGTTGCCAAATTGCATTATCTCTTATAGTTTCCGAGATATGGACTATCGATAATTTACACCTTATGCTCTGGTTCTAACTTGGGCCCAAATTGTAAAATGGTCTTATCCATTTTCGATTTCGTTCCAATTCACATTCCAAGTAATATTCGGCATGCTAATTACATTGCCGGTTGCCAAATTGCATTATCTCTTATAGTTTCCGAGATATGGACTATCGATAATTTACACCTTAGGCTCTGCTTCTAACTTGGGCCCAAAGTGTAAAATGGTCTTATCTATTGGCGATTTCGTCCCAATTCACATTCCAAGTGATATTCGGCATGCTAATTACATTGCCGGTTGCGAAATTGCATTATCTCTTATAGTTTCCGAGATATGGACTATCAATAATTTACACCTTAGGCTCTGCTTCTAACTTGGGTCCAAATTGTAAAATGGTCTTATCTATTGGCGATTTCGTTCCAATTCACATTCCAAGTAATATTCGGCATGCTAATTACATTGCCGGTTGCCAAATTGCATTATCTCTTATAGTTTCCGAGATATGGACTATCGATAATTTACACCTTAGGCTCTGCTTCTAACTTGGGCCCAAATTGTAAAATGGTCTTATCTATTGGCGATTTCGTTCCAATTCACATTCCAAGTAATATTCGGCATGCTAATTACATTGCCGGTTGCCAAATTGCATTATCTCTTATAGTTTCCGAGATATGGACTATCGATAATTTACACCTTAGGCTCTGCTTCTAACTTGGGCCCAAATTGTAAAATGGTCTTATCTATTGGCGATTTCGTTCCAATTCACATTCCAAGTAATATTCGGCATGCTAATTACATTGCCGGTTGCCAAATTGCATTATCTCTTATAGTTTCCGAGATATGGACTATCGATAATTTACACCTTAGGCTCTGCTTCTAACTTGGGCCCAAATTGTAAAATGGTCTTATCTATTGGCGATTTCGTCCCAATTCACATTCCAAGTGATATTCGGCATGCTAATTACATTGCCGGTTGCGAAATTGCATTATCTCTTATAGTTTCCGAGATAGGGACTATCAATAATTTACATCTTAGGCTCTGCTTCTAACTTGGGTCCAAATTGTAAAATGGTCTTATCTATTGGCGATTTCGTTCCAACTCACATTCCAAGAAATATTCGGCATGCTAATTACATTGCCGGTTGCCAAATTGCATTATCTCTTATAGTTTCCGAGATATGGACTATCGATAATTTACACCTTAGGCTCTGCTTCTAACTTGGGCCCAAATTGTAAAATGGTCTTATCTATTGGCGATTTCGTTCCAATTCACATTCCAAGTAATATTCGGCATGCTAATTACATTGCCGGTTGCCAAATTGCATTATCTCTTATAGTTTCCGAGATATGGACTATCGATAATTTACACCTTAGGCTCTGCTTCTAACTTGGGCCCAAATTGTAAAATCGTCTTATCTATTGGCGATTTCGTTCCAATTCACATTCCAAGTAATATTCTTCATGCTAATTACATTGCCGGTTGCCAAATTGCATTATCTCTTATAGTTTCCGAGATATGGACTATCGATAATTTACACCTTAGGCTCTGCTTCTAACTTGGGCCCAAATTGTAAAATGGTCTTATCTATTGGCGATTTCGTTCCAATTCACATTCCAAGTAATATTCGGCATGCTAATTACATTGCCGGTTGCCAAATTGCATTATTTCTTATAGTTTCCGAGATATGGACTATCGATAATTTACACCTTAGGCTCTGCTTCTAACTTGGGCCCAAATTGTAAAATCGTCTTATCTACTGGCGATTTCGTTCCAATTCACATTCCAAGTAATATTCTTCATGCTAATTACATTGCCGGTTGCCAAATTGCATTATCTCTTATAGTTTCCGAGATATGGATTATCGATAATTTACACCTTAGGCTCTGCTTCTAACTTGGGCCCAAATTGTAAAATGGTCTTATCTATTGGCGATTTCGTTCCAATTCACATTCCAGGTAATATTCGGCATGCTAATTACATTGCCGGTTGCCAAATTGAATTATCTCTTATAGTTTCCGAGATATGGACTATCGATAATTTACACCTTAGGCTCTGCTTCTAACTTGGGCCCAAATTGTAAAATGGTCTTACCTATTGGCGATTTCGTTCCAATTCACATTCCAAGTAATATTCGGCATGCTAATTACATTGCCGGTTGCCAAATTGCATTATCTCTTATAGTTTCCGAGATATGGACTATCGATAATTTACACCTTAGGCTCTGCTTCTAACTTGGGCCCAAATTGTAAAATGGTCTTATCTATTGGCGATTTCGTTCCAATTCACATTCCAAGTAATATTCGGCATGCTAATTACATTGCCGGTTGCCAAATTGCATTATCTCTAATAGTTTCCGAGATATGGACTATCGATAATTTACACCTTAGGCTCTGCTTCTAACTTGGGCCCAAATTGTAAAATGGTCTTATCTATTGGCGATTTCGTCCCAATTCACATTCCAAGTGATATTCGGCATGCTAATTACATTGCCGGATGCGAAATTGCATTATCTCTTATAGTTTCCGAGATATGGACTATCAATAATTTACACCTTAGGCTCAGCTTCTAACTTGGGCCCAAATTGTAAAATGGTCTTATCTATTGGCGATTTCGTTCCAATTCACATTCCAAGTAATATTCGGCATGCTAATTACATTGCCGGTTGCCAAATTGCATTATCTCTTATAGTTTCCGAGATATGGACTATCGATAATTTACACCTTAAGCTCTGCTTCTAACTTGTTCCCAAATTGTAAAATGGTCTTATCTATTGGCTATTTCGTTCCAATTCACATTCCAAGTAATATTCGGCATGCTAATTACATTGCCGGTTGCCAAATTGCATTATCTCTTATAGTTTCCGAGATATGGACTATCGATAATTTACACCTTAGGCTCTGCTTCTAACTTGGGCCCAAATTGTAAAATGGTCTTATCTATTGGCGATTTCGTTCCAATTCACATTCCAAGTAATATTCGGCATGCTAATTACATTGCCGGTTGCCAAATTGCATTATCTCTTATAGTTTCCGAGATATGGACTATCGATAATTTACACCTTAGGCTCTGCTTCTAACTTGGGCCCAAATTGTAAAATGGTCTTATCTATTGGCGATTTCGTCCCAATTCACATTCCAAGTGATATTCGGCATGCTAATTTCATTGCCGGTTGCGAAATTGCATTATCTCTTATAGTTTCCGAGATATGGACTATCGATAATTTACACCTTAGGCTCTGCTTCTAACTTGGGCCCAAATTGTAAAATGGTCTTATCTATTGGCGATTTCGTTCCAATTCACATTCCAAGTAATATTCGGCATGCTAATTACATTGCCGGTTGCCAAATTGCATTATCTCTTATAGTTTCCGAGATATGGACTATCGATAATTTACACCTTAGGCTCTGCTTCTAACTTGCTCCCAAATTGTAAAATGGTCTTATCTATTGGCGATTTCGTTCCAATTCACACTCCAAGTAATATTCGGCATGCTAATTACATTGCCGGTTGCCAAATTGCATTATCTCTTATAGTTTCCGAGATATGGACTATCGATAATTTACACCTTAGGCTCTGCTTCTAACTTGGGCCCAAATTGTAAAATGGTCTTATCTATTGGCGATTTCGTTCCAATTCACACTCCTAGTAATATTCGGCATGCTAATTACATTGCCTGTTGCGAAATTGCATTATCTCTTATAGTTTCCGAGATATGGACTATCAATAATTTACACCTTAGGCTCTGCTTCTAACTTGGGCCCAAATTGTAAAATGGTCTTATCTATTGGCGATTTCGTTCCAATTCACATTCCAAGTAATATTCGGCATGCTAATTACATTGCCGGTTGCCAAATTGCATTATTTCTTATAGTTTCCGAGATATGGACTATCGATAATTTACACCTTAGGCTCTGCTTCTAACTTGGGCCCAAATTGTAAAATGGCCTTATCTATTGGCGATTTCGTCCCAATTCACATTCCATGTAATATTCGGCATGCTAATTACATTGCCGGTTGCGAAATTGCATTATCTCTTATAGTTTCAGAGATATGGACTATCGATAATTTACACCATAGGCTCTGCTTCTAACTTGGGCCCAAATTGTAAAATGGCCTTATCTATTGGCGATTTCGTTCCAATTCACATTCCAAGTAATATTCGGCATGCTAATTACATTGCCGGTTGCCAAATTGCATTATCTCTTATAGTTTCCGAGTTATGGACTATCGATAATTTACACCTTAGGCTCTGCTTCTAACTTGGGCCCAAATTGCAAAATGGTCTTATCTATTGGCGATTTCGTTCCAATTCACATTCCAAGTAATATTCGGCATGCTAATTACATTGCCGGTTGCCAAATTGCATTATCTCTTATAGTTTCCGAGATATGGACTATCGATAATTTACATCTTAGGCTCTGCTTCTAACTTGGGCCCAAATTGTAAAATGGCCTTATCTATTGGCGATTTCGTCCCAATTCACATTCCAAGTGATATTCGGCATGCTAATTACATTGCCGGTTGCGAAATTGCATTATCTCTTATAGTTTCCGAGATATGGACTATCAATAATTTACACCTTAGGCTCTGCTTCTAACTTGGGCCCAAATTGTAAAATGGTCTTATCTATTGGCGATTTCGTTCCAATTCACATTCCAAGTAATATTCGGCATGCTAATTACATTGCCGGTTGCCAAATTGCATTATCTCTTATAGTTCCCGAGATATGGACTATCGATAATTTACACCTTAGGCTCTGCTTCTAACTTGGGCCCAAATTATAAAATGGTCTTATCTATTGGCGATTTAGTTGCAATTCACATTCCAAGTAATATTCGGCATGCTAATTACATTGCCGGTTGCCAAATTGCATTATCTCTTATAGTTTCCGAGATATGGACTATCGATAATTTACACCTTAGGCTCTGCTTCTAACTTGGGACCAAATTGTAAAATGGTCTTATCTATTGGCGATTTCGTTCCAATTCACATTCCAAGTAATATTCGGCATGGTAATTACATTGCCGGTTGCCAAATTGCTTTATCTCTTATAGTTTCCGAGATATGGACTATCGATAATTTACACCTTAGGCTCTGCTTCCAACTTGGGCCCAAATTGTAAAATGGTCTTATCTATTGGCGATTTCGTTCCAATTCACATTCCAAGTAATATTCGGCATGCTAATTACATTGCCGGTTGCCAAATTGAATTATCTCTTATAGTTTCCGAGATATGGACTATCGATAATTTACACCTTAGGCTCTGCTTCTAACTTGGGCCTAAATTGTAAAATGGTCTTACCTATTGGCGATTTCGTTCCAATTCACATTCCAAGTAATATTCGGCATGCTAATTACATTGCCGGTTGCCAAATTGCATTATCTCTTATAGTTTCCGAGATATGGACTATCGATAATTTACACCTTAGGCTCTGCTTCTAACTTGGGCCCAAATTGTAAAATGGTCTTATCTATTGGCGATTTCGTTCCAATTCACATTCCAAGTAATATTCGGCATGCTAATTACATTGCCGGTTGCCAAATTGCATTATCTCTTATAGTTTCCGAGATATGGACTATCGATAATTTACACCTTAGGCTCTGCTTCTAACTTGGGCCCAAATTGTAAAATGGTCTTATCTATTGGCGATTTCGTCCCAATTCACATTCCAAGTGATATTCGGCATGCTAATTACATTGCCGGTTGCGAAATTGCATTATCTCTTATAGTTTCCGAGATATGGACTATCAATAATTTACACCTTAGGCTCTGCTTCTAACTTGGGCCCAAATTGTAAAATGGTCTTATCTATTGGCGATTTCGTTCCAATTCACATTCCAAGTAATATTCGGCATGCTAATTACATTGCCGGTTGCCAAATTGCATTATCTCTTATAGTTCCCGAGATATGGACTATCGATAATTTACACCTTAGGCTCTGCTTCTAACTTGGGCCCAAATTGTAAAATGGTCTTATCTATTGGCGATTTAGTTGCAATTCACATTCCAAGTAATATTCGGCATGCTAATTACATTGCCGGTTGCCAAATTGCATTATCTCTTATAGTTTCCGAGATATGGACTATCGATAATTTACACCTTAGGCTCTGCTTCTAACTTGGGCCCAAATTGTAAAATGGTCTTATCTATTGGCGATTTCGTTCCAATTCACATTCCAAGTAATATTCGGCATGCTAATTACATTGCCGGTTGCCATATTGCATTATCTCTTATAGTTTCCGAGATATGGACTATCGATAATTTACACCTTAGGCTCTGCTTCTAACTTGGGCCCAAATTGTAAAATGGTCTTATCTATTGGCGATTTCGTCCCAATTCACATTCCAAGTGATATTCGGCATGCTAATTACATTGCCGGTTGCGAAATTGCATTATCTCTTATAGTTTCCGAGATATGGACTATCAATAATTTACACCTTAGGCTCTGCTTCTAACTTGGGCCCAAATTGTAAAATGGTCTTATCTATTGGCGATTTCGTTCCAATTCACACTCCAAGTAATATTCGGCATGCTAATTACATTGCCGGTTGCCAAATTGCATTATCTCTTATAGTTTCCGAGATATGGACTATCGATAATTTACACCTTAGGCTCTGCTTCTAACTTGGGCCCAAATTGTAAAATGGTCTTATCTATTGGCGATTTCGTTCCAATTCACATTCCAAGTAATATTCGGCATGCTAATTACATTGCCGGTTGCCAAATTGCATTATCTCTTATAGTTTCCGAGATATGGACTATCGATAATTTACACCTTAGGCTCTGCTTCTAACTTGGGCCCAAATTGTAAAATGGTCTTATCTATTGGCGATTTCGTTCCAATTCACATTCCAAGTAATATTCGGCATGCTAATTACATTGCCGGTTGCCAAATTGCATTATCTCTTATAGTTTCCGAGATATGGACTATCGATAAGTTACACCATAGGCTCTGCTTCTAACTTGGGCCCAAATTGTAAAATGGTCTTATCTATTGGCGATTTCGTTCCAATTCACATTCCAAGTAATATTCGGCATGCTAATTACATTGCCGGTTGCCAAATTGCATTATCTCTTATGGTTTCCGAGATATGGACTATCGATAATTTACACCTTAGGCTCTGCTTCTAACTTGCTCCCAAATTGTAAAATGGTCTTATCTATTGGCGATTTCGTTCCAATTCACATTCCAAGTAATATTCGGCATGCTAATTACATTGCCGGTTGCCAAATTGCATTATCTCTTATAGTTTCCGAGATATGGACTATCGATAATTTACACCTTAGGCTCTGCTTCTAACTTGGGCCCAAATTGTAAAATGGTCTTATCTATTGGCGATTTCGTTCCAATTCACATTTCAAGTAATATTCGGCATGCTAATTACATTGCCGGTTGCCAAATTGCATTATCTCTTATAGTTACCGAGATATGGACTATCGATAATTTACACCATAGGCTCTGCTTCTAACTTGGGCCCAAATTGTAAAATGGTCTTATCTATTGGCGATTTCGTTCCAATTCACATTCCTAGTAATATTGGGCATGCTAATTACATTGCCGGTTGCCAAATTGCATTATCTCTTATAGTTTCCGAGATATGGACTATCGATAATTTACACCTTAGGCTCTGCTTCTAACTTGCTCCCAAATTGTAAAATGGTCTTATCTATTGGCGATTTCGTTCCAATTCACATTCCAAGTAATATTCGGCATGCTAATTACATTGCCGGTTGCCAAATTGCATTATCTCTTATAGTTTCCGAGATATGGACTATCGATAATTTACACCTTAGGCTCTGCTTCTAACTTGGGCCCAAATTGTAAAATGGTCTTACCTATTGGCGATTTCGTTCCAATTCACATTCCAAGTAATATTCGGCATGCTAATTACATTGCCGGTTGCCAAATTGCATTATCTCTTATAGTTTCCGAGATATGGACTATCGATAATTTACACCTTAGGCTCTGCTTCTAACTTGGGCCCAAATTGTAAAATGGTCTTATCTATTTTCGATTTCGTTCCAATTCACATTCCAAGTAATATTCGGCATGCTAATTTCATTGCCGGTTGCCAAATTGCATTATCTCTTATAGTTTCCGAGATATGGACTATCGATAATTTACACCTTAGGCTCTGCTTCTAACTTGGGCCCAAAGTGTAAAATGGTCTTATCTATTGGCGATTTCGTCCCAATTCACATTCCAAGTGATATTCGGCATGCTAATTACATTGCCGGTTGCGAAATTGCATTATCTCTTATAGTTTCCGAGATATGGACTATCAATAATTTACACCTTAGGCTCTGCTTCTAACTTGGGTCCAAATTGTAAAATGGTCTTATCTATTGGCGATTTCGTTCCAATTCACATTCCAAGTAATATTCGGCATGCTAATTACATTGCCGGTTGCCAAATTGCATTATCTCTTATAGTTTCCGAGATATGGACTATCGATAATTTACACCTTAGGCTCTGCTTCTAACTTGGGCCCAAATTGTAAAATGGTCTTATCTATTGGCGATTTCGTTCCAATTCACATTCCAAGTAATATTCGGCATGCTAATTACATTGCCGGTTACCAAATTGCATTATCTCTTATAGTTTCCGAGATATGGACTATCGATAATTTACACCTTAGGCTCTGCTTCTAACTTGGGCCCAAATTGTAAAATGGTCTTATCTATTGGCGATTTCGTCCCAATTCACATTCCAAGTGATATTCGGCATGCTAATTACATTGCCGGTTGCCAAATTGCATTATCTCTTATAGTTTCCGAGATATGGACTATCGATAATTTACACCTTAGGCTCTGCTTCTAACTTGGGCCCAAATTGTAAAATGGTCTTATCTATTGGCGATTTCGTTCCAATTCACATTCCAAGTAATATTCGGCATGCTAATTACATTGCCGGTTGCCAAATTGCATTATCTCTTATAGTTTCCGAGATATGGACTATCGATAATTTACACCTTAGGCTCTACTTCTAACTTGGGCCCAAATTGTAAAATGGTCTTATCTATTGGCGATTTCGTTCCAATTCACATTCCAAGTAATATTCGGCATGCTAATTACATTGCCGGTTGCCAAATTGCATTATCTCTTATAGTTTCCGAGATATGGACTATCGATAATTTACACCTTAGGCTCTGCTTCTAACTTGGGAACAAATTGTAAAATGGTCTTATCTATTTGCGATTTCGTTCCAATTCACATTCCAAGTAATATTCGGCATGCTAATTACATTGCCGGTTGCCAAATTGCATTATCTCTTATAGTTTCCGAGATATGGACTATCGATAATTTACACCTTAGGCTCTGCTTCTAACTTGGGCCCAAATTGTAAAATGGTCTTATCTATTGGCGATTTCGTTCCAATTCACATTCCAAGTAATATTCGGCATGCTAATTACATTGCCGGTTGCCAAATTGCATTATCTCTTATAGTTCCCGAGATATGGACTATCGATAATTTACACCTTAGGCTCTGCTTCTAACTTGGACCCAAATTGTAAAATGGTCTTATCTATTGGCGATTTCGTTCCAATTCACATTCCAAGTAATATTCGGCATGCTAATTACATTGCCGGTTGCCAAATTGCATTATCTCTTATAGTTTCCGAGATATTAACTATCGTTAATTTACACCTTCGGCTCTGCTTCTAACTTGGGCCCAAATTGTAAAATGGCCTTATCTATTGGCGATTTCGTTCCAAATCACATTCCAAGTAATATTCGGCATGCTAATTACATTGCCGGTTGCCAAATTGCATTATCTCTTATAGTTTCCGAGATATGGACTATCGATAATTTACACCTTAGGCTCTGCTTCTAACTTGGGCCCAAATTGTAAAATGGTCTTATCTATTGGCGATTTCGTTCCAATTCACATTCCAAGTAATATTCGGCATGCTAATTACATTGCCGGTTGCCAAATTGCATTATTTCTTATAGTTTCCGAGATATGGACTATCGATAATTTACACCTTAGGCTCTGCTTCTAACTTGGGCCCAAATTGTAAAATCGTCTTATCTATTGGCGATTTCGTTCCAATTCATATTCCAAGTAATATTCGGCATGCTAATTACATTGCCGGTTGCCAAATTGCATTATCTCTTATAGTTTCCGAGATATGGACTATCGATAATTTACACCTTAGGCTCTGCTTCTAACTTGGGCCCAAATTGTAAAATGGTCTTATCTATTGGCGATTTCGTTCCAATTCACATTCCAAGTAATATTCGGCATGCTAATTACATTGCCGGTTGCCAAATTGAATTATCTCTTATAGTTTCCGAGATATGGACTATCGATAATTTACACCTTAGGCTCTGCTTCTAACTTGGGCCCAAATTGTAAAATGGTCTTACCTATTGGCGATTTCGTTCCAATTCACATTCCAAGTAATATTCGGCATGCTAATTACATTGCCGGTTGCCAAATTGCATTATCTCTTATAGTTTCCGAGATATGGACTATCGATAATTTACACCTTAGGCTCTGCTTCTAACTTGGGCCCAAATTGTAAAATGGTCTTATCTATTGGCGATTTCGTTCCAATTCACATTCCAAGTAATATTCGGCATGCTAATTATATTGCCGGTTGCCAAATTGCATTATCTCTTATAGTTTCCGAGATATGGACTATCGATAATTTACACCTTAGGCTCTGCTTCTAACTTGGGCCCAAATTGTAAAATGGTCTTATCTATTGGCGATTTCGTCCCAATTCACATTCCAAGTGATATTCGGCATGCTAATTACATTGCCGGATGCGAAATTGCATTATCTCTTATAGTTTCCGAGATATGGACTATCAATAATTTACACCTTAGGCTCAGCTTCTAACTTGGGCCCAAATTGTAAAATGGTCTTATCTATTGGCGATTTCGTTCCAATTCACATTCCAAGTAATATTCGGCATGCTAATTACATTGCCGGTTGCCAAATTGCATTATCTCTTATAGTTTCCGAGATATGGACTATCGATAATTTACACCTTATGCTCTGCTTCTAACTTGGGCCCAAATTGTAAAATGGTCTTATCCATTTTCGATTTCGTTCCAATTCACATTCCAAGTAATATTCGGCATGCTAATTACATTGCCGGTTGCCAAATTGCATTATCTCTTATAGTTTCCGAGATATGGACTATCGATAATTTACACCTTAGGCTCTGCTTCTAACTTGGGCCCAAAGTGTAAAATGGTCTTATCTATTGGCGATTTCGTCCCAATTCACATTCCAAGTGATATTCGGCATGCTAATTACATTGCCGGTTGCGAAATTGCATTATCTCTTATAGTTTCCGAGATATGGACTATCAATAATTTACACCTTAGGCTCTGCTTCTAACTTGGGTCCAAATTGTAAAATGGTCTTATCTATTGGCGATTTCGTTCCAATTCACATTCCAAGTAATATTCGGCATGCTAATTACATTGCCGGTTGCCAAATTGCATTATCTCTTATAGTTTCCGAGATATGGACTATCGATAATTTACACCTTAGGCTCTGCTTCTAACTTGGGCCCAAATTGTAAAATGGTCTTATCTATTGGCGATTTCGTTCCAATTCACATTCCAAGTAATATTCGGCATGCTAATTACATTGCCGGTTGCCAAATTGCATTATCTCTTATAGTTTCCGAGATATGGACTATCGATAATTTACACCTTAGGCTCTGCTTCTAACTTGGGCCCAAATTGTAAAATGGTCTTATCTATTGGCGATTTCGTTCCAATTCACATTCCAAGTAATATTCGGCATGCTAATTACATTGCCGGTTGCCAAATTGCATTATCTCTTATAGTTTCCGAGATATGGACTATCGATAATTTACACCTTAGGCTCTGCTTCTAACTTGGGCCCAAATTGTAAAATGGTCTTATCTATTGGCGATTTCGTCCCAATTCACATTCCAAGTGATATTCGGCATGCTAATTACATTGCCGGTTGCGAAATTGCATTATCTCTTATAGTTTCCGAGATATGGACTATCAATAATTTACATCTTAGGCTCTGCTTCTAACTTGGGTCCAAATTGTAAAATGGTCTTATCTATTGGCGATTTCGTTCCAACTCACATTCCAAGAAATATTCGGCATGCTAATTACATTGCCGGTTGCCAAATTGCATTATCTCTTATAGTTTCCGAGATATGGACTATCGATAATTTACACCTTAGGCTCTGCTTCTAACTTGGGCCCAAATTGTAAAATGGTCTTATCTATTGGCGATTTCGTTCCAATTCACATTCCAAGTAATATTCGGCATGCTAATTACATTGCCGGTTGCCAAATTGCATTATCTCTTATAGTTTCCGAGATATGGACTATCGATAATTTACACCTTAGGCTCTGCTTCTAACTTGGGCCCAAATTTTAAAATGGTCTTATCTATTGGCGATTTCGTTCCAATTCACATTCCAAGTAATATTCGGCATGCTAATTACATTGCCGGTTGCCAAATTGCATTATCTCTTATAGTTTCCGAGATATGGACTATCGATAATTTACACCTTAGGCTCTGCTTCTAACTTGGGCCCAAATTGTAAAATGGTCTTATCTATTGGCGATTTCGTTCCAATTCACATTCCAAGTAATATTCGGCATGCTAATTACATTGCCGGTTGCCAAATTGCATTATCTCTTATAGTTTCCGAGATATGGACTATCGATAATTTACACCTTAGGCTCTGCTTCTAACTTGGGAACAAATTGTAAAATGGTCTTATCTATTGGCGATTTCGTTCCAATTCACATTCCAAGTAATATTCGGCATGCTAATTACATTGCCGGTTGCCAAATTGCATTATCTCTTATAGTTTCCGGGATATGGACTATCGATAATTAACACCTTAGGCTCTGCTTCTAACTTGAACCCAAATTGTAAAATGGTCTTATCTATTGGCGATTTCGTTCCAATTCACATTCCAAGTAATATTCGGCATGCTAATTACATTGCCGGTTGCCAAATTGCATTATCTCTTATAGTTCCCGAGATATGGACTATCGATAATTTACACCTTAGGCTCTGCTTCTAACTTGGGCCCAAATTGTAAAATCGTCTTATCTATTGGCGATTTCGTTCCAATTCACATTCCAAGTAATATTCTTCATGCTAATTACATTGCCGGTTGCCAAATTGCATTATCTCTTATAGTTTCCGAGATATGGACTATCGATAATTTACACCTTAGGCTCTGCTTCTAACTTGGGCCCAAATTGTAAAATGGTCTTATCTATTGGCGATTTCGTTCCAATTCACATTCCAAGTAATATTCGGCATGCTAATTACATTGCCGGTTGCCAAATTGCATTATTTCTTATAGTTTCCGAGATATGGACTATCGATAATTTACACCTTAGGCTCTGCTTCTAACTTGGGCCCAAATTGTAAAATCGTCTCATCTATTGGCGATTTCGTTCCAATTCACATTCCAAGTAATATTCTTCATGCTAATTACATTGCCGGTTGCCAAATTGCATTATCTCTTATAGTTTCCGAGATATGGACTATCGATAATTTACACCTTAGGCTCTGCTTCTAACTTGGGCCCAAATTGTAAAATGGTCTTATCTATTGGCGATTTCGTTCCAATTCACATTCCAAGTAATATTCGGCATGCTAATTACATTGCCGGTTGCCAAATTGAATTATCTCTTATAGTTTCCGAGATATGGACTATCGATAATTTACACCTTAGGCTCTGCTTCTAACTTGGGCCCAAATTGTAAAATGGTCTTACCTATTGGCGATTTCGTTCCAATTCACATTCCAAGTAATATTCGGCATGCTAATTACATTGCCGGTTGCCAAATTGCATTATCTCTTATAGTTTCCGAGATATGGACTATCGATAATTTACACCTTAGGCTCTGCTTCTAACTTGGGCCCAAATTGTAAAATGGTCTTATCTATTGGCGATTTCGTTCCAATTCACATTCCAAGTAATATTCGGCATGCTAATTACATTGCCGGTTGCCAAATTGCATTATCTCTAATAGTTTCCGAGATATGGACTATCGATAATTTACACCTTAGGCTCTGCTTCTAACTTGGGCCCAAATTGTAAAATGGTCTTATCTATTGGCGATTTCGTCCCAATTCACATTCCAAGTGATATTCGGCATGCTAATTACATTGCCGGATGCGAAATTGCATTATCTCTTATAGTTTCCGAGATATGGACTATCAATAATTTACACCTTAGGCTCAGCTTCTAACTTGGGCCCAAAGTGTAAAATGGTCTTATCTATTGGCGATTTCGTTCCAATTCACATTCCAAGTAATATTCGGCATGCTAATTACATTGCCGGTTGCCAAATTGCATTATCTCTTATAGTTTCCGAGATATGGACTATCGATAATTTACACCTTAAGCTCTGCTTCTAACTTGTTCCCAAATTGTAAAATGGTCTTATCTATTGGCGATTTCGTTCCAATTCACATTCCAAGTAATATTCGGCATGCTAATTACATTGCCGGTTGCCAAATTGCATTATCTCTTATAGTTTCCGAGATATGGACTATCGATAATTTACACCTTAGGCTCTGCTTCTAACTTGGGCCCAAATTGTAAAATGGTCTTATCTATTGGCGATTTCGTTCCAATTCACATTCCAAGTAATATTCGGCATGCTAATTACATTGCCGGTTGCCAAATTGCAGTATCTCTTATAGATTCCGGGATATGGACTATCGATAATTTACACCTTAGGCTCTGCTTCTAACTTGGGCCCAAATTGTAAAATGGTCTTATCTATTGGCGATTTCGTCCCAATTCACATTCCAAGTGATATTCGGCATGCTAATTTCATTGCCGGTTGCGAAATTGCATTATCTCTTATAGTTTCCGAGATATGGACTATCGATAATTTACACCTTAGGCTCTGCTTCTAACTTGGGCCCAAATTGTAAAATGGTCTTATCTATTGGCGATTTCGTTCCAATTCACATTCCTAGTAATATTGGGCATGCTAATTACATTGCCGGTTGCCAAATTGCATTATCTCTTATAGTTTCCGAGATATGGACTATCGATAATTTACACCTTAGGCTCTGCTTCTAACTTGCTCCCAAATTGTAAAATGGTCTTATCTATTGGCGATTTCGTTCCAATTCACATTCCAAGTAATATTCGGCATGCTAATTACATTGCCGGTTGCCAAATTGCATTATCTCTTATAGTTTCCGAGATATGGACTATCGATAATTTACACCTTAGGCTCTGCTTCTAACTTGGGCCCAAATTGTAAAATGGTCTTACCTATTGGCGATTTCGTTCCAATTCACATTCCAAGTAATATTCGGCATGCTAATTACATTGCCGGTTGCCAAATTGCATTATCTCTTATTGTTTCCGAGATATGGACTATCGATAATTTACACCTTAGGCTCTGCTTCTAACTTGGGCCCAAATTGTAAAATGGTCTTATCTATTTTCGATTTCGTTCCAATTCACATTCCAAGTAATATTCGGCATGCTAATTTCATTGCCGGTTGCCAAATTGCATTATCTCTTATAGTTTCCGAGATATGGACTATCGATAATTTACACCTTAGGCTCTGCTTCTAACTTGGGCCCAAAGTGTAAAATGGTCTTATCTATTGGCGATTTCGTCCCAATTCACATTCCAAGTGATATTCGGCATGCTAATTACATTGCCGGTTGCGAAATTGCATTATCTCTTATAGTTTCCGAGATATGGACTATCAATAATTTACACCTTAGGCTCTGCTTCTAACTTGGGTCCAAATTGTAAAATGGTCTTATCTATTGGCGATTTCGTTCCAATTCACATTCCAAGTAATATTCGGCATGCTAATTACATTGCCGGTTGCCAAATTGCATTATCTCTTATAGTTTCCGAGATATGGACTATCGATAATTTACACCTTAGGCTCTGCTTCTAACTTGGGCCCAAATTGTAAAATGGTCTTATTTATTGGCGATTTCGTTCCAATTCACATTCCAAGTAATATTCGGCATGCTAATTACATTGCCGGTTACCAAATTGCATTATCTCTTATAGTTTCCGAGATATGGACTATCGATAATTTACAAATTAGGCTCTGCTTCTAACTTGGGCCCAAATTGTAAAATGGTCTTATCTATTGGCGATTTCGTCCCAATTCACATTCCAAGTGATATTCGGCATGCTAATTACATTGCCGGTTGCCAAATTGCATTATCTCTTATAGTTTCCGAGATATGGACTATCGATAATTTACACCTTAGGCTCTGCTTCTAACTTGGGCCCAAATTGTAAAATGGTCTTATCTATTGGCGATTTCGTTCCAATTCACATTCCAAGTAATATTCGGCATGCTAATTACATTGCCGGTTGCCAAATTGCATTATCTCTTATAGTTTCCGAGATATGGACTATCGATAATTTACACCTTAGGCTCTGCTTCTAACTTGGGCCCAAATTGTAAAATGGTCTTATCTATTGGCGATTTCGTTCCAATTCACATTCCAAGTAATATTCGGCATGCTAATTACATTGCCGGTTGCCAAATTGCATTATCTCTTATAGTTTCCTAGATATGGACTATCGATAATTTACACCTTAGGCTCTACTTCTAACTTGGGCCCAAATTGTAAAATGGTCTTATCCATTGGCGATTTCGTTCCAATTCACATTCCAAGTAATATTCGGCATGCTAATTACATTGCCGGTTGCCAAATTGCATTATCTCTTATAGTTTCCGAGATATGGACTATCGATAATTTACACCTTAGGCTCTGCTTCTAACTTGGGAACAAATTGTAAAATGGTCTTATCTATTTGCGATTTCGTTCCAATTCACATTCCAAGTAATATTCGGCATGCTAATTACATTGCCGGTTGCCAAATTGCATTATCTCTTATAGTTTCCGAGATATGGACTATCGATAATTTACACCTTAGGCTCTGCTTCTAACTTGGGCCCAAATTGTAAAATGGTCTTATCTATTGGCGATTTCGTTCCAATTCACATTCCAAGTAATATTCGGCATGCTAATTACATTGCCGGTTGCCAAATTGCATTATCTCTTATAGTTCCCGAGATATGGACTATCGATAATTTACACCTTAGGCTCTGCTTCTAACTTGGGCCCAAATTGTAAAATGGTCTTATCTATTGGCGATTTCGTTCCAATTCACATTCCAAGTAATATTCGGCATGCTAATTACATTGCCGGTTGCCAAATTGCATTATCTCTTATAGTTTCCGAGATATTAACTATCGTTAATTTACACCTTCGGCTCTGCTTCTAACTTGGGCCCAAATTGTAAAATGGCCTTATCTATTGGCGATTTCGTTCCAATTCACATTCCAAGTAATATTCGGCATGCTAATTACATTGCCGGTTGCCAAATTGCATTATCTCTTATAGTTTCCGAGATATGGACTATCGATAATTTACACCTTAGGCTCTGCTTCTAACTTGGGCCCAAATTGTAAAATGGTCTTATCTATTGGCGATTTCGTTCCAATTCACATTCCAAGTAATATTCGGCATGCTAATTACATTGCCGGTTGCCAAATTGCATTATCTCTTATAGTTCCCGAGATATGGACTATCGATAATTTACACCTTAGGCTCTGCTTCTAACTTGGGCCCAAATTGTAAAATGGTCTTATCTATTGGCGATTTCGTTCCAATTCACATTCCAAGTAATATTCGGCATGCTAATTACATTGCCGGTTGCCAAATTGCATTATCTCTTATAGTTTCCGAGATATTAACTATCGTTAATTTACACCTTCGGCTCTGCTTCTAACTTGGGCCCAAATTGTAAAATGGCCTTATCTATTGGCGATTTCGTTCCAATTCACATTCCAAGTAATATTCGGCATGCTAATTACATTGCCGGTTGCCAAATTGCATTATCTCTTATAGTTTCCGAGATATGGACTATCGATAATTTACACCTTAGGCTCTGCTTCTAACTTGGGCCCAAATTGTAAAATGGTCTTATCTATTGGCGATTTCGTCCCAATTCACATTCCAAGTGATATTCGGCATGCTAATTACATTGCCGGTTGCCAAATTGCATTATCTCTTATAGTTTCCGAGATATGGACTATCGATAATTTACACCTTAGGCTCTGCTTCTAACTTGGGCCCAAATTGTAAAATGGTCTTATCTATTGGCGATTTCGTTCCAATTCACATTCCAAGTTATATTCGGCATGCTAATTACATTGCCGGTTGCCAAATTGCATTATCTCTTATAGTTTCCGAGATATGGACTATCGATAATTTACACCTTAGGCTCTGCTTCTAACTTGGGCCCAAATTGTAAAATGGTCTTATCTATTGGCGATTTCGTTCCAATTCACATTCCAAGTAATATTCGGCATGCTAATTACATTGCCGGTTGCCAAATTGCATTATCTCTTATAGTTTCCGAGATATGGACTATCGATAATTTACACCTTAGGCTCTACTTCTAACTTGGGCCCAAATTGTAAAATGGTCTTATCTATTGGCGATTTCGTTCCAATTCACATTCCAAGTAATATTCGGCATGCTAATTACATTGCCGGTTGCCAAATTGCATTATCTCTTATAGTTTCCGAGATATGGACTATCGATAATTTACACCTTAGGCTCTGCTTCTAACTTGGGAACAAATTGTAAAATGGTCTTATCTATTTGCGATTTCGTTCCAATTCACATTCCAAGTAATATTCGGCATGCTAATTACATTGCCGGTTGCCAAATTGCATTATCTCTTATAGTTTCCGAGATATGGACTATCGATAATTTACACCTTAGGCTCTGCTTCTAACTTGGGCCCAAATTGTAAAATGGTCTTATCTATTGGCGATTTCGTTCCAATTCACATTCCAAGTAATATTCGGCATGCTAATTACATTGCCGGTTGCCAAATTGCATTATCTCTTATAGTTCCCGAGATATGGACTATCGATAATTTACACCTTAGGCTCTGCTTCTAACTTGGGCCCAAATTGTAAAATGGTCTTATCTATTGGCGATTTCGTTCCAATTCACATTCCAAGTAATATTCGGCATGCTAATTACATTGCCGGTTGCCAAATTGCATTATCTCTTATAGTTTCCGAGATATTAACTATCGTTAATTTACACCTTCGGCTCTGCTTCTAACTTGCGCCCAAATTGTAAAATGGCCTTATCTATTGGCGATTTCGTTCCAAATCACATTCCAAGTAATATTAGGCATGCTAATTACATTGCCGGTTGCCAAATTGCATTATCTCTTATAGTTTCCGAGATATGGACTATCGATAATTTACACCTTAGGCTCTGCTTCTAACTTGGGCCCAAATTGTAAAATGGTCTTATCTATTGGCGATTTCGTTCCAATTCACATTCCAAGTAATATTCGGCATGCTAATTACATTGCCGGTTGCCAAATTGCATTATTTCTTATAGTTTCCGAGATATGGACTATCGATAATTTACACCTTAGGCTCTGCTTCTAACTTGGGCCCAAATTGTAAAATCGTCTTATCTATTGGCGATTTCGTTCCAATTCATATTCCAAGTAATATTCGGCATGCTAATTACATTGCCGGTTGCCAAATTGCATTATCTCTTATAGTTTCCGAGATATGGACTATCGATAATTTACACCTTAGGCTCTGCTTCTAACTTGGGCCCAAATTGTAAAATGGTCTTATCTATTGGCGATTTCGTTCCAATTCACATTCCAAGTAATATTCGGCATGCTAATTACATTGCCGGTTGCCAAATTGAATTATCTCTTATAGTTTCCGAGATATGGACTATCGATAATTTACACCTTAGGCTCTGCTTCTAACTTGGGCCCAAATTGTAAAATGGTCTTACCTATTGGCGATTTCGTTCCAATTCACATTCCAAGTAATATTCGGCATGCTAATTACATTGCCGGTTGCCAAATTGCATTATCTCTTATAGTTTCCGAGATATGGACTATCGATAATTTACACCTTAGGCTCTGCTTCTAACTTGGGCCCAAATTGTAAAATCGTCTTATCTATTGGCGATTTCGTTCCAATTCACATTCCAAGTAATATTCGGCATGCTAATTACATTGCCGGTTGCCAAATTGCATTATCTCTTATAGTTTCCGAGATATTAACTATCGTTAATTTACACCTTCGGCTCTGCTTCTAACTTGGGCCCAAATTGTAAAATGGCCTTATCTATTGGCGATTTCGTTCCAAATCACATTCCAAGTAATATTCGGCATGCTAATTACATTGCCGGTTGCCAAATTGCATTATCTCTTATAGTTTCCGAGATATGGACTATCGATAATTTACACCTTAGGCTCTGCTTCTAACTTGGGCCCAAATTGTAAAATCGTCTTATCTATTGGCGATTTCGTTCCAATTCACATTCCAAGTAATATTCTTCATGCTAATTACATTGCCGGTTGCCAAATTGCATTATCTCTTATAGTTTCCGAGATATGGACTATCGATAATTTACACCTTAGGCTCTGCTTCTAACTTGGGCCCAAATTGTAAAATCGTCTTATCTATTGGCGATTTCGTTCCAATTCACATTCCAAGTAATATTCTTCATGCTAATTACATTGCCGGTTGCCAAATTGCATTATCTCTTATAGTTTCCGAGATATGGACTATCGATAATTTACACCTTAGGCTCTGCTTCTAACTTGGGCCCAAATTGTAAAATCGTCTTATCTATTGGCGATTTCGTTCCAATTCACATTCCAAGTAATATTCTTCATGCTAATTACATTGCCGGTTGCCAAATTGCATTATCTCTTATAGTTTCCGAGATATGGACTATCGATAATTTACACCTTAGGCTCTGCTTCTAACTTGGGCCCAAATTGTAAAATGGTCTTATCTATTGGCGATTTCGTTCCAATTCACATTCCAAGTAATATTCGGCATGCTAATTACATTGCCGGTTGCCAAATTGAATTATCTCTTATAGTTTCCGAGATATGGACTATCGATAATTTACACCTTAGGCTCTGCTTCTAACTTGGGCCCAAATTGTAAAATGGTCTTACCTATTGGCGATTTCGTTCCAATTCACATTCCAAGTAATATTCGGCATGCTAATTACATTGCCGGTTGCCAAATTGCATTATCTCTTATAGTTTCCGAGATATGGACTATCGATAATTTACACCTTGGGCTCTGCTTCTAACTTGGGCCCAAATTGTAAAATGGTCTTATCTATTGGCGATTTCGTTCCAATTCACATTCCAAGTAATATTCGGCATGCTAATTACATTGCCGGTTGCCAAATTGCATTATCTCTAATAGTTTCCGAGATATGGACTATCGATAATTTACACCTTAGGCTCTGCTTCTAACTTGGGCCCAAATTGTAAAATGGTCTTATCTATTGGCGATTTCGTCCCAATTCACATTCCAAGTGATATTCGGCATGCTAATTACATTGCCGGATGCGAAATTGCATTATCTCTTATAGTTTCCGAGATATGGACTATCAATAATTTACACCTTAGGCTCAGCTTCTAACTTGGGCCCAAAGTGTAAAATGGTCTTATCTATTGGCGATTTCGTTCCAATTCACATTCCAAGTAATATTCGGCATGCTAATTACATTGCCGGTTGCCAAATTGCATTATCTCTTATAGTTTCCGAGATATGGACTATCGATAATTTACACCTTAAGCTCTGCTTCTAACTTGTTCCCAAATTGTAAAATGGTCTTATCTATTGGCGATTTCGTTCCAATTCACATTCCAAGTAATATTCGGCATGCTAATTACATTGCCGGTTGCCAAATTGCATTATCTCTTATAGTTTCCGAGATATGGACTATCGATAATTTACACCTTAGGCTCTGCTTCTAACTTGGGCCCAAATTGTAAAATGGTCTTATCTATTGGCGATTTCGTTCCAATTCACATTCCAAGTAATATTCGGCATGCTAATTACATTGCCGGTTGCCAAATTGCAGTATCTCTTATAGATTCCGAGATATGGACTATCGATAATTTACACCTTAGGCTCTGCTTCTAACTTGGGCCCAAATTGTAAAATGGTCTTATCTATTGGCGATTTCGTCCCAATTCACATTCCAAGTGATATTCGGCATGCTAATTTCATTGCCGGTTGCGAAATTGCATTATCTCTTATAGTTTCCGAGATATGGACTATCGATAATTTACACCTTAGGCTCTGCTTCTAACTTGGGCCCAAATTGTAAAATGGTCTTATCTATTGGCGATTTCGTTCCAATTCACATTCCTAGTAATATTGGGCATGCTAATTACATTGCCGGTTGCCAAATTGCATTATCTCTTATAGTTTCCGAGATATGGACTATCGATAATTTACACCTTAGGCTCTGCTTCTAACTTGCTCCCAAATTGTAAAATGGTCTTATCTATTGGCGATTTCGTTCCAATTCACATTCCAAGTAATATTCGGCATGCTAATTACATTGCCGGTTGCCAAATTGCATTATCTCTTATAGTTTCCGAGATATGGACTATCGATAATTTACACCTTAGGCTCTGCTTCTAACTTGGGCCCAAATTGTAAAATGGTCTTACCTATTGGCGATTTCGTTCCAATTCACATTCCAAGTAATATTCGGCATGCTAATTACATTGCCGGTTGCCAAATTGCATTATCTCTTATAGTTTCCGAGATATGGACTATCGATAATTTACACCTTAGGCTCTGCTTCTAACTTGGGCCCAAATTGTAAAATGGTCTTATCTATTTTCGATTTCGTTCCAATTCACATTCCAAGTAATATTCGGCATGCTAATTTCATTGCCGGTTGCCAAATTGCATTATCTCTTATAGTTTCCGAGATATGGACTATCGATAATTTACACCTTAGGCTCTGCTTCTAACTTGGGCCCAAAGTGTAAAATGGTCTTATCTATTGGCGATTTCGTCCCAATTCACATTCCAAGTGATATTCGGCATGCTAATTACATTGCCGGTTGCGAAATTGCATTATCTCTTATAGTTTCCGAGATATGGACTATCAATAATTTACACCTTAGGCTCTGCTTCTAACTTGGGTCCAAATTGTAAAATGGTCTTATCTATTGGCGATTTCGTTCCAATTCACATTCCAAGTAATATTCGGCATGCTAATTACATTGCCGGTTGCCAAATTGCATTATCTCTTATAGTTTCCGAGATATGGACTATCGATAATTTACACCTTAGGCTCTGCTTCTAACTTGGGCCCAAATTGTAAAATGGTCTTATTTATTGGCGATTTCGTTCCAATTCACATTCCAAGTAATATTCGGCATGCTAATTACATTGCCGGTTACCAAATTGCATTATCTCTTATAGTTTCCGAGATATGGACTATCGATAATTTACACCTTAGGCTCTGCTCCTAACTTGGGCCCAAATTGTAAAATGGTCTTATCTATTGGCGATTTCGTCCCAATTCACATTCCAAGTGATATTCGGCATGCTAATTACATTGCCGGTTGCCAAATTGCATTATCTCTTATAGTTTCCGAGATATGGACTATCGATAATTTACACCTTAGGCTCTGCTTCTAACTTGGGCCCAAATTGTAAAATGGTCTTATCTATTGGCGATTTCGTTCCAATTCACATTCCAAGTAATATTCGGCATGCTAATTACATTGCCGGTTGCCAAATTGCATTATCTCTTATAGTTTCCGAGATATGGACTATCGATAATTTACACCTTAGGCTCTGCTTCTAACTTGGGCCCAAATTGTAAAATGGTCTTATCTATTGGCGATTTCGTTCCAATTCACATTCCAAGTAATATTCGGCATGCTAATTACATTGCCGGTTGCCAAATTGCATTATCTCTTATAGTTTCCTAGATATGGACTATCGATAATTTACACCTTAGGCTCTACTTCTAACTTGGGCCCAAATTGTAAAATGGTCTTATCTATTGGCGATTTCGTTCCAATTCACATTCCAAGTAATATTCGGCATGCTAATTACATTGCCGGTTGCCAAATTGCATTATCTCTTATAGTTTCCGAGATATGGACTATCGATAATTTACACCTTAGGCTCTGCTTCTAACTTGGGAACAAATTGTAAAATGGTCTTATCTATTTGCGATTTCGTTCCAATTCACATTCCAAGTAATATTCGGCATGCTAATTACATTGCCGGTTGCCAAATTGCATTATCTCTTATAGTTTCCGAGATATGGACTATCGATAATTTACACCTTAGGCTCTGCTTCTAACTTGGGCCCAAATTGTAAAATGGTCTTATCTATTGGCGATTTCGTTCCAATTCACATTCCAAGTAATATTCGGCATGCTAATTACATTGCCGGTTGCCAAATTGCATTATCTCTTATAGTTCCCGAGATATGGACTATCGATAATTTACACCTTAGGCTCTGCTTCTAACTTGGGCCCAAATTGTAAAATGGTCTTATCTATTGGCGATTTCGTTCCAATTCACATTCCAAGTAATATTCGGCATGCTAATTACATTGCCGGTTGCCAAATTGCATTATCTCTTATAGTTTCCGAGATATTAACTATCGTTAATTTACACCTTCGGCTCTGCTTCTAACTTGGGCCCAAATTGTAAAATGGCCTTATCTATTGGCGATTTCGTTCCAATTCACATTCCAAGTAATATTCGGCATGCTAATTACATTGCCGGTTGCCAAATTGCATTATCTCTTATAGTTTCCGAGATATGGACTATCGATAATTTACACCTTAGGCTCTGCTTCTAACTTGGGCCCAAATTGTAAAATGGTCTTATCTATTGGCGATTTCGTTCCAATTCACATTCCAAGTAATATTCGGCATGCTAATTACATTGCCGGTTGCCAAATTGCATTATCTCTTATAGTTCCCGAGATATGGACTATCGATAATTTACACCTTAGGCTCTGCTTCTAACTTGGGCCCAAATTGTAAAATGGTCTTATCTATTGGCGATTTCGTTCCAATTCACATTCCAAGTAATATTCGGCATGCTAATTACATTGCCGGTTGCCAAATTGCATTATCTTTTATAGTTTCCGAGATATTAACTATCGTTAATTTACACCTTCGGCTCTGCTTCTAACTTGGGCCCAAATTGTAAAATGGCCTTATCTATTGGCGATTTCGTTCCAATTCACATTCCAAGTAATATTCGGCATGCTAATTACATTGCCGGTTGCCAAATTGCATTATCTCTTATAGTTTCCGAGATATGGACTATCGATAATTTACACCTTAGGCTCTGCTTCTAACTTGGGCCCAAATTGTAAAATGGTCTTATCTATTGGCGATTTCGTCCCAATTCACATTTCAAGTGATATTCGGCATGCTAATTACATTGCCGGTTGCCAAATTGCATTATCTCTTATAGTTTCCGAGATATGGACTATCGATAATTTACACCTTAGGCTCTGCTTCTAACTTGGGCCCAAATTGTAAAATGGTCTTATCTATTGGCGATTTCGTTCCAATTCACATTCCAAGTTATATTCGGCATGCTAATTACATTGCCGGTTGCCAAATTGCATTATCTCTTATAGTTTCCGAGATATGGACTATCGATAATTTACACCTTAGGCTCTGCTTCTAACTTGGGCCCAAATTGTAAAATGGTCTTATCTATTGGCGATTTCGTTCCAATTCATATTCCAAGTAATATTCGGCATGCTAATTACATTGCCGGTTGCCAAATTGCATTATCTCTTATAGTTTCCGAGATATGGACTATCGATAATTTACACCTTAGGCTCTACTTCTAACTTGGGCCCAAATTGTAAAATGGTCTTATCTATTGGCGATTTCGTTCCAATTCACATTTCAAGTAATATTCGGCATGCTAATTACATTGCCGGTTGCCAAATTGCATTATCTCTTATAGTTTCCGAGATATGGACTATCGATAATTTACACCTTAGGCTCTGCTTCTAACTTGGGAACAAATTGTAAAATGGTCTTATCTATTTGCGATTTCGTTCCAATTCACATTCCAAGTAATATTCGGCATGCTAATTACATTGCCGGTTGCCAAATTGCATTATCTCTTATAGTTTCCGAGATATGGACTATCGATAATTTACACCTTAGGCTCTGCTTCTAACTTGGGCCCAAATTGTAAAATGGTCTTATCTATTGGCGATTTCGTTCCAATTCACATTCCAAGTAATATTCGGCATGCTAATTACATTGCCGGTTGCCAAATTGCATTATCTCTTATAGTTCCCGAGATATGGACTATCGATAATTTACACCTTAGGCTCTGCTTCTAACTTGGGCCCAAATTGTAAAATGGTCTTATCTATTGGCGATTTCGTTCCAATTCACATTCCAAGTAATATTCGGCATACTAATTACATTGCCGGTTGCCAAATTGCATTATCTCTTATAGTTTCCGAGATATTAACTATCGTTAATTTACACCTTCGGCTCTGCTTCTAACTTGGGCCCAAATTGTAAAATGGCCTTATCTATTGGCGATTTCGTTCCAAATCACATTCCAAGTAATATTCGGCATGCTAATTACATTGCCGGTTGCCAAATTGCATTATCTCTTATAGTTTCCGAGATATGGACTATCGATAATTTACACCTTAGGCTCTGCTTCTAACTTGGGCCCAAATTGTAAAATGGTCTTATCTATTGGCGATTTCGTTCCAATTCACATTCCAAGTAATATTCGGCATGCTAATTACATTGCCGGTTGCCAAATTGCATTATTTCTTATAGTTTCCGAGATATGGACTATCGATAATTTACACCTTAGGCTCTGCTTCTAACTTGGGCCCAAATTGTAAAATCGTCTTATCTATTGGCGATTTCGTTCCAATTCATATTCCAAGTAATATTCGGCATGCTAATTACATTGCCGGTTGCCAAATTGCATTATCTCTTATAGTTTCCGAGATATGGACTATCGATAATTTACACCTTAGGCTCTGCTTCTAACTTGGGCCCAAATTGTAAAATGGTCTTATCTATTGGCGATTTCGTTCCAATTCACATTCCAAGTAATATTCGGCATGCTAATTACATTGCCGGTTGCCAAATTGAATTATCTCTTATAGTTTCCGAGATATGGACTATCGATAATTTACACCTTAGGCTCTGCTTCTAACTTGGGCCCAAATTGTAAAATGGTCTTACCTATTGGCGATTTCGTTCCAATTCACATTCCAAGTAATATTCGGCATGCTAATTACATTGCCGGTTGCCAAATTGCATTATCTCTTATAGTTTCCGAGATATGGACTATCGATAATTTACACCTTAGGCTCTGCTTCTAACTTGGGCCCAAATTGTAAAATGGTCTTATCTATTGGCGATTTCGTTCCAATTCACATTCCAAGTAATATTCGGCATGCTAATTATATTGCCGGTTGCCAAATTGCATTATCTCTTATAGTTTCCGAGATATGGACTATCGATAATTTACACCTTAGGCTCTGCTTCTAACTTGGGCCCAAATTGTAAAATGGTCTTATCTATTGGCGATTTCGTCCCAATTCACATTCCAAGTGATATTCGGCATGCTAATTACATTGCCGGATGCGAAATTGCATTATCTCTTATAGTTTCCGAGATATGGACTATCAATAATTTACACCTTAGGCTCAGCTTCTAACTTGGGCCCAAATTGTAAAATGGTCTTATCTATTGGCGATTTCGTTCCAATTCACATTCCAAGTAATATTCGGCATGCTAATTACATTGCCGGTTGCCAAATTGCATTATCTCTTATAGTTTCCGAGATATGGACTATCGATAATTTACACCTTATGCTCTGCTTCTAACTTGGGCCCAAATTGTAAAATGGTCTTATCCATTTTCGATTTCGTTCCAATTCACATTCCATGTAATATTCGGCATGCTAATTACATTGCCGGTTGCCAAATTGCATTATCTCTTATAGTTTCCGAGATATGGACTATCGATAATTTACACCTTAGGCTCTGCTTCTAACTTGGGCCCAAAGTGTAAAATGGTCTTATCTATTGGCGATTTCGTCCCAATTCACATTCCAAGTGATATTCGGCATGCTAATTACATTGCCGGTTGCGAAATTGCATTATCTCTTATAGTTTCCGAGATATGGACTATCAATAATTTACACCTTAGGCTCTGCTTCTAACTTGGGTCCAAATTGTAAAATGGTCTTATCTATAGGCGATTTCGTTCCAATTCACATTCCAAGTAATATTCGGCATGCTAATTACATTGCCGGTTGCCAAATTGCATTATCTCTTATAGTTTCCGAGATATGGACTATCGATAATTTACACCTTAGGCTCTGCTTCTAACTTGGGCCCAAATTGTAAAATGGTCTTATCTATTGGCGATTTCGTTCCAATTCACATTCCAAGTAATATTCGGCATGCTAATTACATTGCCGGTTGCCAAATTGCATTATCTCTTATAGTTTCCGAGATATGGACTATCGATAATTTACACCTTAGGCTCTGCTTCTAACTTGGGCCCAAATTGTAAAATGGTCTTATCTATTGGCGATTTCGTCCCAATTCACATTCCAAGTGATATTCGGCATGCTAATTACATTGCCGGTTGCCAAATTGCATTATCTCTTATAGTTTCCGAGATATGGACTATCGATAATTTACACCTTAGGCTCTGCTTCTAACTTGGGCCCAAATTGTAAAATGGTCTTATCTATTGGCGATTTCGTTCCAATTCACATTCCAAGTAATATTCGGCATGCTAATTACATTGCCGGTTGCCAAATTGCATTATCTCTTATAGTTTCCGAGATATGGACTATCGATAATTTACACCTTAGGCTCTGCTTCTAACTTGGGCCCAAATTGTAAAATGGTCTTATCTATTGGCGATTTCGTTCCAATTCACATTCCAAGTAATATTCGGCATGCTAATTACATTGCCGGTTGCCAAATTGCATTATCTCTTATAGTTTCCTAGATATGGACTATCGATAATTTACACCTTAGGCTCTACTTCTAACTTGGGCCCAAATTGTAAAATGGTCTTATCTATTGGCGATTTCGTTCCAATTCACATTCCAAGTAATATTCGGCATGCTAATTACATTGCCGGTTGCCAAATTGCATTATCTCTTATAGTTTCCGAGATATGGACTATCGATAATTTACACCTTAGGCTCTGCTTCTAACTTGGGAACAAATTGTAAAATGGTCTTATCTATTTGCGATTTCGTTCCAATTCACATTCCAAGTAATATTCGGCATGCTAATTACATTGCCGGTTGCCAAATTGCATTATCTCTTATAGTTTCCGAGATATGGACTATCGATAATTTACACCTTAGGCTCTGCTTCTAACTTGGGCCCAAATTGTAAAATGGTCTTATCTATTGGCGATTTCGTTCCAATTCACATTCCAAGTAATATTCGGCATGCTAATTACATTGCCGGTTGCCAAATTGCATTATCTCTTATAGTTCCCGAGATATGGACTATCGATAATTTACACCTTAGGCTCTGCTTCTAACTTGGGCCCAAATTGTAAAATGGTCTTATCTATTGGCGATTTCGTTCCAATTCACATTCCAAGTAATATTCGGCATGCTAATTACATTGCCGGTTGCCAAATTGCATTATCTCTTATAGTTTCCGAGATATTAACTATCGTTAATTTACACCTTCGGCTCTGCTTCTAACTTGGGCCCAAATTGTAAAATGGCCTTATCTATTGGCGATTTCGTTCCAATTCACATTCCAAGTAATATTCGGCATGCTAATTACATTGCCGGTTGCCAAATTGCATTATCTCTTATAGTTTCCGAGATATGGACTATCGATAATTTACACCTTAGGCTCTGCTTCTAACTTGGGCCCAAATTGTAAAATGGTCTTATCTATTGGCGATTTCGTTCCAATTCACATTCCAAGTAATATTCGGCATGCTAATTACATTGCCGGTTGCCAAATTGCATTATCTCTTATAGTTCCCGAGATATGGACTATCGATAATTTACACCTTAGGCTCTGCTTCTAACTTGGGCCCAAATTGTAAAATGGTCTTATCTATTGGCGATTTCGTTCCAATTCACATTCCAAGTAATATTCGGCATGCTAATTACATTGCCGGTTGCCAAATTGCATTATCTTTTATAGTTTCCGAGATATTAACTATCGTTAATTTACACCTTCGGCTCTGCTTCTAACTTGGGCCCAAATTGTAAAATGGCCTTATCTATTGGCGATTTCGTTCCAATTCACATTCCAAGTAATATTCGGCATGCTAATTACATTGCCGGTTGCCAAATTGCATTATCTCTTATAGTTTCCGAGATATGGACTATCGATAATTTACACCTTAGGCTCTGCTTCTAACTTGGGCCCAAATTGTAAAATGGTCTTATCTATTGGCGATTTCGTCCCAATTCACATTTCAAGTGATATTCGGCATGCTAATTACATTGCCGGTTGCCAAATTGCATTATCTCTTATAGTTTCCGAGATATGGACTATCGATAATTTACACCTTAGGCTCTGCTTCTAACTTGGGCCCAAATTGTAAAATGGTCTTATCTATTGGCGATTTCGTTCCAATTCACATTCCAAGTTATATTCGGCATGCTAATTACATTGCCGGTTGCCAAATTGCATTATCTCTTATAGTTTCCGAGATATGGACTATCGATAATTTACACCTTAGGCTCTGCTTCTAACTTGGGCCCAAATTGTAAAATGGTCTTATCTATTGGCGATTTCGTTCCAATTCATATTCCAAGTAATATTCGGCATGCTAATTACATTGCCGGTTGCCAAATTGCATTATCTCTTATAGTTTCCGAGATATGGACTATCGATAATTTACACCTTAGGCTCTACTTCTAACTTGGGCCCAAATTGTAAAATGGTCTTATCTATTGGCGATTTCGTTCCAATTCACATTCCAAGTAATATTCGGCATGCTAATTACATTGCCGGTTGCCAAATTGCATTATCTCTTATAGTTTCCGAGATATGGACTATCGATAATTTACACCTTAGGCTCTGCTTCTAACTTGGGAACAAATTGTAAAATGGTCTTATCTATTTGCGATTTCGTTCCAATTCACATTCCAAGTAATATTCGGCATGCTAATTACATTGCCGGTTGCCAAATTGCATTATCTCTTATAGTTTCCGAGATATGGACTATCGATAATTTACACCTTAGGCTCTGCTTCTAACTTGGGCCCAAATTGTAAAATGGTCTTATCTATTGGCGATTTCGTTCCAATTCACATTCCAAGTAATATTCGGCATGCTAATTACATTGCCGGTTGCCAAATTGCATTATCTCTTATAGTTCCCGAGATATGGACTATCGATAATTTACACCTTAGGCTCTGCTTCTAACTTGGGCCCAAATTGTAAAATGGTCTTATCTATTGGCGATTTCGTTCCAATTCACATTCCAAGTAATATTCGGCATACTAATTACATTGCCGGTTGCCAAATTGCATTATCTCTTATAGTTTCCGAGATATTAACTATCGTTAATTTACACCTTCGGCTCTGCTTCTAACTTGGGCCCAAATTGTAAAATGGCCTTATCTATTGGCGATTTCGTTCCAAATCACATTCCAAGTAATATTCGGCATGCTAATTACATTGCCGGTTGCCAAATTGCATTATCTCTTATAGTTTCCGAGATATGGACTATCGATAATTTACACCTTAGGCTCTGCTTCTAACTTGGGCCCAAATTGTAAAATGGTCTTATCTATTGGCGATTTCGTTCCAATTCACATTCCAAGTAATATTCGGCATGCTAATTACATTGCCGGTTGCCAAATTGCATTATTTCTTATAGTTTCCGAGATATGGACTATCGATAATTTACACCTTAGGCTCTGCTTCTAACTTGGGCCCAAATTGTAAAATCGTCTTATCTATTGGCGATTTCGTTCCAATTCATATTCCAAGTAATATTCGGCATGCTAATTACATTGCCGGTTGCCAAATTGCATTATCTCTTATAGTTTCCGAGATATGGACTATCGATAATTTACACCTTAGGCTCTGCTTCTAACTTGGGCCCAAATTGTAAAATGGTCTTATCTATTGGCGATTTCGTTCCAATTCACATTCCAAGTAATATTCGGCATGCTAATTACATTGCCGGTTGCCAAATTGAATTATCTCTTATAGTTTCCGAGATATGGACTATCGATAATTTACACCTTAGGCTCTGCTTCTAACTTGGGCCCAAATTGTAAAATGGTCTTACCTATTGGCGATTTCGTTCCAATTCACATTCCAACTAATATTCGGCATGCTAATTACATTGCCGGTTGCCAAATTGCATTATCTCTTATAGTTTCCGAGATATGGACTATCGATAATTTACACCTTAGGCTCTGCTTCTAACTTGGGCCCAAATTGTAAAATGGTCTTATCTATTGGCGATTTCGTTCCAATTCACATTCCAAGTAATATTCGGCATGCTAATTATATTGCCGGTTGCCAAATTGCATTATCTCTTATAGTTTCCGAGATATGGACTATCGATAATTTACACCTTAGGCTCTGCTTCTAACTTGGGCCCAAATTGTAAAATGGTCTTATCTATTGGCGATTTCGTCCCAATTCACATTCCAAGTGATATTCGGCATGCTAATTACATTGCCGGATGCGAAATTGCATTATCTCTTATAGTTTCCGAGATATGGACTATCAATAATTTACACCTTAGGCTCAGCTTCTAACTTGGGCCCAAATTGTAAAATGGTCTTATCTATTGGCGATTTCGTTCCAATTCACATTCCAAGTAATATTCGGCATGCTAATTACATTGCCGGTTGCCAAATTGCATTATCTCTTATAGTTTCCGAGATATGGACTATCGATAATTTACACCTTATGCTCTGCTTCTAACTTGGGCCCAAATTGTAAAATGGTCTTATCCATTTTCGATTTCGTTCCAATTCACATTCCATGTAATATTCGGCATGCTAATTACATTGCCGGTTGCCAAATTGCATTATCTCTTATAGTTTCCGAGATATGGACTATCGATAATTTACACCTTAGGCTCTGCTTCTAACTTGGGCCCAAAGTGTAAAATGGTCTTATCTATTGGCGATTTCGTCCCAATTCACATTCCAAGTGATATTCGGCATGCTAATTACATTGCCGGTTGCGAAATTGCATTATCTCTTATAGTTTCCGAGATATGGACTATCAATAATTTACACCTTAGGCTCTGCTTCTAACTTGGGTCCAAATTGTAAAATGGTCTTATCTATAGGCGATTTCGTTCCAATTCACATTCCAAGTAATATTCGGCATGCTAATTACATTGCCGGTTGCCAAATTGCATTATCTCTTATAGTTTCCGAGATATGGACTATCGATAATTTACACCTTAGGCTCTGCTTCTAACTTGGGCCCAAATTGTAAAATGGTCTTATCTATTGGCGATTTCGTTCCAATTCACATTCCAAGTAATATTCGGCATGCTAATTACATTGCCGGTTGCCAAATTGCATTATCTCTTATAGTTTCCGAGATATGGACTATCGATAATTTACACCTTAGGCTCTGCTTCTAACTTGGGCCCAAATTGTAAAATGGTCTTATCTATTGGCGATTTCGTTCCAATTCACATTCCAAGTAATATTCGGCATGCTAATTACATTGCCGGTTGCCAAATTGCATTATCTCTTATAGTTTCCGAGATATGGACTATCGATAATTTACACCTTAGGCTCTGCTTCTAACTTGGGCCCAAATTGTAAAATGGTCTTATCTATTGGCGATTTCGTCCCAATTCACATTCCAAGTGATATTCGGCATGCTAATTACATTGCCGGTTGCGAAATTGCATTATCTCTTATAGTTTCCGAGATATGGACTATCAATAATTTACATCTTAGGCTCTGCTTCTAACTTGGGTCCAAATTGTAAAATGGTCTTATCTATTGGCGATTTCGTTCCAACTCACATTCCAAGAAATATTCGGCATGCTAATTACATTGCCGGTTGCCAAATTGCATTATCTCTTATAGTTTCCGAGATATGGACTATCGATAATTTACACCTTAGGCTCTGCTTCTAACTTGGGCCCAAATTGTAAAATGGTCTTATCTATTGGCGATTTCGTTCCAATTCACATTCCAAGTAATATTCGGCATGCTAATTACATTGCCGGTTGCCAAATTGCATTATCTCTTATAGTTTCCGAGATATGGACTATCGATAATTTACACCTTAGGCTCTGCTTCTAACTTGGGCCCAAATTTTAAAATGGTCTTATCTATTGGCGATTTCGTTCCAATTCACATTCCAAGTAATATTCGGCATGCTAATTACATTGCCGGTTGCCAAATTGCATTATCTCTTATAGTTTCCGAGATATGGACTATCGATAATTTACACCTTAGGCTCTGCTTCTAACTTGGGCCCAAATTGTAAAATGGTCTTATCTATTGGCGATTTCGTTCCAATTCACATTCCAAGTAATATTCGGCATGCTAATTACATTGCCGGTTGCCAAATTGCATTATCTCTTATAGTTTCCGAGATATGGACTATCGATAATTTACACCTTAGGCTCTGCTTCTAACTTGGGAACAAATTGTAAAATGGTCTTATCTATTGGCGATTTCGTTCCAATTCACATTCCAAGTAATATTCGGCATGCTAATTACATTGCCGGTTGCCAAATTGCATTATCTCTTATAGTTTCCGGGATATGGACTATCGATAATTAACACCTTAGGCTCTGCTTCTAACTTGGGCCCAAATTGTAAAATGGTCTTATCTATTGGCGATTTCGTTCCAATTCACATTCCAAGTAATATTCGGCATGCTAATTACATTGCCGGTTGCCAAATTGCATTATCTCTTATAGTTCCCGAGATATGGACTATCGATAATTTACACCTTAGGCTCTGCTTCTAACTTGGGCCCAAATTGTAAAATCGTCTTATCTATTGGCGATTTCGTTCCAATTCACATTCCAAGTAATATTCTTCATGCTAATTACATTGCCGGTTGCCAAATTGCATTATCTCTTATAGTTTCCGAGATATGGACTATCGATAATTTACACCTTAGGCTCTGCTTCTAACTTGGGCCCAAATTGTAAAATGGTCTTATCTATTGGCGATTTCGTTCCAATTCACATTCCAAGTAATATTCGGCATGCTAATTACATTGCCGGTTGCCAAATTGCATTATTTCTTATAGTTTCCGAGATATGGACTATCGATAATTTACACCTTAGGCTCTGCTTCTAACTTGGGCCCAAATTGTAAAATCGTCTTATCTATTGGCGATTTCGTTCCAATTCACATTCCAAGTAATATTCTTCATGCTAATTACATTGCCGGTTGCCAAATTGCATTATCTCTTATAGTTTCCGAGATATGGACTATCGATAATTTACACCTTAGGCTCTGCTTCTAACTTGGGCCCAAATTGTAAAATGGTCTTATCTATTGGCGATTTCGTTCCAATTCACATTCCAAGTAATATTCGGCATGCTAATTACATTGCCGTTTGCCAAATTGAATTATCTCTTATAGTTTCCGAGATATGGACTATCGATAATTTACACCTTAGGCTCTGCTTCTAACTTGGGCCCAAATTATAAAATGGTCTTACCTATTGGCGATTTCGTTCCAATTCACATTCCAAGTAATATTCGGCATGCTAATTACATTGCCGGTTGCCAAATTGCATTATCTCTTATAGTTTCCGAGATATGGACTATCGATAATTTACACCTTAGGCTCTGCTTCTAACTTGGGCCCAAATTGTAAAATGGTCTTATCTATTGGCGATTTCGTTCCAATTCACATTCCAAGTAATATTCGGCATGCTAATTACATTGCCGGTTGCCAAATTGCATTATCTCTAATAGTTTCCGAGATATGGACTATCGATAATTTACACCTTAGGCTCTGCTTCTAACTTGGGCCCAAATTGTAAAATGGTCTTATCTATTGGCGATTTCGTCCCAATTCACATTCCAAGTGATATTCGGCATGCTAATTACATTGCCGGATGCGAAATTGCATTATCTCTTATAGTTTCCGAGATATGGACTATCAATAATTTACACCTTAGGCTCAGCTTCTAACTTGGGCCCAAAGTGTAAAATGGTCTTATCTATTGGCGATTTCGTTCCAATTCACATTCCAAGTAATATTCGGCATGCTAATTACATTGCCGGTTGCCAAATTGCATTATCTCTTATAGTTTCCGAGATATGGACTATCGATAATTTACACCTTAAGCTCTGCTTCTAACTTGTTCCCAAATTGTAAAATGGTCTTATCTATTGGCGATTTCGTTCCAATTCACATTCCAAGTAATATTCGGCATGCTAATTACATTGCCGGTTGCCAAATTGCATTATCTCTTATAGTTTCCGAGATATGGACTATCGATAATTTACACCTTAGGCTCTGCTTCTAACTTGGGCCCAAATTGTAAAATGGTCTTATCTATTGGCGATTTCGTTCCAATTCACATTCCAAGTAATATTCGGCATGCTAATTACATTGCCGGTTGCCAAATTGCAGTATCTCTTATAGTTTCCGAGATATGGACTATCGATAATTTACACCTTAGGCTCTGCTTCTAACTTGGGCCCAAATTGTAAAATGGTCTTATCTATTGGCGATTTCGTCCCAATTCACATTCCAAGTGATATTCGGCATGCTAATTTCATTGCCGGTTGCGAAATTGCATTATCTCTTATAGTTTCCGAGATATGGACTATCGATAATTTACACCTTAGGCTCTGCTTCTAACTTGGGCCCAAATTGTAAAATGGTCTTATCTATTGGCGATTTCGTTCCAATTCACATTCCTAGTAATATTGGGCATGCTAATTACATTGCCGGTTGCCAAATTGCATTATCTCTTATAGTTTCCGAGATATGGACTATCGATAATTTACACCTTAGGCTCTGCTTCTAACTTGCTCCCAAATTGTAAAATGGTCTTATCTATTGGCGATTTCGTTCCAATTCACATTCCAAGTAATATTCGGCATGCTAATTACATTGCCGGTTGCCAAATTGCATTATCTCTTATAGTTTCCGAGATATGGACTATCGATAATTTACACCTTAGGCTCTGCTTCTAACTTGGGCCCAAATTGTAAAATGGTCTTACCTATTGGCGATTTCGTTCCAATTCACATTCCAAGTAATATTCGGCATGCTAATTACATTGCCGGTTGCCAAATTGCATTATCTCTTATAGTTTCCGAGATATGGACTATCGATAATTTACACCTTAGGCTCTGCTTCTAACTTGGGCCCAAATTGTAAAATGGTCTTATCTATTTTCGATTTCGTTCCAATTCACATTCCAAGTAATATTCGGCATGCTAATTTCATTGCCGGTTGCCAAATTGCATTATCTCTTATAGTTTCCGAGATATGGACTATCGATAATTTACACCTTAGGCTCTGCTTCTAACTTGGGCCCAAAGTGTAAAATGGTCTTATCTATTGGCGATTTCGTCCCAATTCACATTCCAAGTGATATTCGGCATGCTAATTACATTGCCGGTTGCGAAATTGCATTATCTCTTATAGTTTCCGAGATATGGACTATCAATAATTTACACCTTAGGCTCTGCTTCTAACTTGGGTCCAAATTGTAAAATGGTCTTATCTATTGGCGATTTCGTTCCAATTCACATTCCAAGTAATATTCGGCATGCTAATTACATTGCCGGTTGCCAAATTGCATTATCTCTTATAGTTTCCGAGATATGGACTATCGATAATTTACACCTTAGGCTCTGCTTCTAACTTGGGCCCAAATTGTAAAATGGTCTTATTTATTGGCGATTTCGTTCCAATTCACATTCCAAGTAATATTCGGCATGCTAATTACATTGCCGGTTACCAAATTGCATTATCTCTTATAGTTTCCGAGATATGGACTATCGATAATTTACACCTTAGGCTCTGCTTCTAACTTGGGCCCAAATTGTAAAATGGTCTTATCTATTGGCGATTTCGTCCCAATTCACATTCCAAGTGATATTCGGCATGCTAATTACATTGCCGGTTGCCAAATTGCATTATCTCTTATAGTTTCCGAGATATGGACTATCGATAATTTACACCTTAGGCTCTGCTTCTAACTTGGGCCCAAATTGTAAAATGGTCTTATCTATTGGCGATTTCGTTCCAATTCACATTCCAAGTAATATTCGGCATGCTAATTACATTGCCGGTTGCCAAATTGCATTATCTCTTATAGTTTCCGAGATATGGACTATCGATAATTTACACCTTAGGCTCTGCTTCTAACTTGGGCCCAAATTGTAAAATGGTCTTATCTATTGGCGATTTCGTTCCAATTCACATTCCAAGTAATATTCGGCATGCTAATTACATTGCCGGTTGCCAAATTGCATTATCTCTTATAGTTTCCGAGATATGGACTATCGATAATTTACACCTTAGGCTCTACTTCTAACTTGGGCCCAAATTGTAAAATGGTCTTATCTATTGGCGATTTCGTTCCAATTCACATTCCAAGTAATATTCGGCATGCTAATTACATTGCCGGTTGCCAAATTGCATTATCTCTTATAGTTTCCGAGATATGGACTATCGATAATTTACACCTTAGGCTCTGCTTCTAACTTGGGAACAAATTGTAAAATGGTCTTATCTATTTGCGATTTCGTTCCAATTCACATTCCAAGTAATATTCGGCATGCTAATTACATTGCCGGTTGCCAAATTGCATTATCTCTTATAGTTTCCGAGATATGGACTATCGATAATTTACACCTTAGGCTCTGCTTCTAACTTGGGCCCAAATTGTAAAATGGTCTTATCTATTGGCGATTTCGTTCCAATTCACATTCCAAGTAATATTCGGCATGCTAATTACATTGCCGGTTGCCAAATTGCATTATCTCTTATAGTTCCCGAGATATGGACTATCGATAATTTACACCTTAGGCTCTGCTTCTAACTTGGGCCCAAATTGTAAAATGGTCTTATCTATTGGCGATTTCGTTCCAATTCACATTCCAAGTAATATTCGGCATGCTAATTACATTGCCGGTTGCCAAATTGCATTATCTCTTATAGTTTCCGAGATATTAACTATCGTTAATTTACACCTTCGGCTCTGCTTCTAACTTGGGCCCAAATTGTAAAATGGTCTTATCTATTGGCGATTTCGTTCCAATTCACATTCCAAGTAATATTCGGCATGCTAATTACATTGCCGGTTGCCAAATTGCATTATCTCTTATAGTTTCCTAGATATGGACTATCGATAATTTACACCTTAGGCTCTACTTCTAACTTGGGCCCAAATTGTAAAATGGTCTTATCTATTGGCGATTTCGTTCCAATTCACATTCCAAGTAATATTCGGCATGCTAATTACATTGCCGGTTGCCAAATTGCATTATCTCTTATAGTTTCCGAGATATGGACTATCGATAATTTACACCTTAGGCTCTGCTTCTAACTTGGGAACAAATTGTAAAATGGTCTTATCTATTTGCGATTTCGTTCCAATTCACATTCCAAGTAATATTCGGCATGCTAATTACATTGCCGGTTGCCAAATTGCATTATCTCTTATAGTTTCCGAGATATGGACTATCGATAATTTACACCTTAGGCTCTGCTTCTAACTTGGGCCCAAATTGTAAAATGGTCTTATCTATTGGCGATTTCGTTCCAATTCACATTCCAAGTAATATTCGGCATGCTAATTACATTGCCGGTTGCCAAATTGCATTATCTCTTATAGTTCCCGAGATATGGACTATCGATAATTTACACCTTAGGCTCTGCTTCTAACTTGGGCCCAAATTGTAAAATGGTCTTATCTATTGGCGATTTCGTTCCAATTCACATTCCAAGTAATATTCGGCATGCTAATTACATTGCCGGTTGCCAAATTGCATTATCTCTTATAGTTTCCGAGATATTAACTATCGTTAATTTACACCTTCGGCTCTGCTTCTAACTTGGGCCCAAATTGTAAAATGGCCTTATCTATTGGCGATTTCGTTCCAATTCACATTCCAAGTAATATTCGGCATGCTAATTACATTGCCGGTTGCCAAATTGCATTATCTCTTATAGTTTCCGAGATATGGACTATCGATAATTTACACCTTAGGCTCTGCTTCTAACTTGGGCCCAAATTGTAAAATGGTCTTATCTATTGGCGATTTCGTTCCAATTCACATTCCAAGTAATATTCGGCATGCTAATTACATTGCCGGTTGCCAAATTGCATTATCTCTTATAGTTCCCGAGATATGGACTATCGATAATTTACACCTTAGGCTCTGCTTCTAACTTGGGCCCAAATTGTAAAATGGTCTTATCTATTGGCGATTTCGTTCCAATTCACATTCCAAGTAATATTCGGCATGCTAATTACATTGCCGGTTGCCAAATTGCATTATCTTTTATAGTTTCCGAGATATTAACTATCGTTAATTTACACCTTCGGCTCTGCTTCTAACTTGGGCCCAAATTGTAAAATGGCCTTATCTATTGGCGATTTCGTTCCAATTCACATTCCAAGTAATATTCGGCATGCTAATTACATTGCCGGTTGCCAAATTGCATTATCTCTTATAGTTTCCGAGATATGGACTATCGATAATTTACACCTTAGGCTCTGCTTCTAACTTGGGCCCAAATTGTAAAATGGTCTTATCTATTGGCGATTTCGTCCCAATTCACATTTCAAGTGATATTCGGCATGCTAATTACATTGCCGGTTGCCAAATTGCATTATCTCTTATAGTTTCCGAGATATGGACTATCGATAATTTACACCTTAGGCTCTGCTTCTAACTTGGGCCCAAATTGTAAAATGGTCTTATCTATTGGCGATTTCGTTCCAATTCACATTCCAAGTTATATTCGGCATGCTAATTACATTGCCGGTTGCCAAATTGCATTATCTCTTATAGTTTCCGAGATATGGACTATCGATAATTTACACCTTAGGCTCTGCTTCTAACTTGGGCCCAAATTGTAAAATGGTCTTATCTATTGGCGATTTCGTTCCAATTCATATTCCAAGTAATATTCGGCATGCTAATTACATTGCCGGTTGCCAAATTGCATTATCTCTTATAGTTTCCGAGATATGGACTATCGATAATTTACACCTTAGGCTCTACTTCTAACTTGGGCCCAAATTGTAAAATGGTCTTATCTATTGGCGATTTCGTTCCAATTCACATTCCAAGTAATATTCGGCATGCTAATTACATTGCCGGTTGCCAAATTGCATTATCTCTTATAGTTTCCGAGATATGGACTATCGATAATTTACACCTTAGGCTCTGCTTCTAACTTGGGAACAAATTGTAAAATGGTCTTATCTATTTGCGATTTCGTTCCAATTCACATTCCAAGTAATATTCGGCATGCTAATTACATTGCCGGTTGCCAAATTGCATTATCTCTTATAGTTTCCGAGATATGGACTATCGATAATTTACACCTTAGGCTCTGCTTCTAACTTGGGCCCAAATTGTAAAATGGTCTTATCTATTGGCGATTTCGTTCCAATTCACATTCCAAGTAATATTCGGCATGCTAATTACATTGCCGGTTGCCAAATTGCATTATCTCTTATAGTTCCCGAGATATGGACTATCGATAATTTACACCTTAGGCTCTGCTTCTAACTTGGGCCCAAATTGTAAAATGGTCTTATCTATTGGCGATTTCGTTCCAATTCACATTCCAAGTAATATTCGGCATACTAATTACATTGCCGGTTGCCAAATTGCATTATCTCTTATAGTTTCCGAGATATTAACTATCGTTAATTTACACCTTCGGCTCTGCTTCTAACTTGGGCCCAAATTGTAAAATGGCCTTATCTATTGGCGATTTCGTTCCAAATCACATTCCAAGTAATATTCGGCATGCTAATTACATTGCCGGTTGCCAAATTGCATTATCTCTTATAGTTTCCGAGATATGGACTATCGATAATTTACACCTTAGGCTCTGCTTCTAACTTGGGCCCAAATTGTAAAATGGTCTTATCTATTGGCGATTTCGTTCCAATTCACATTCCAAGTAATATTCGGCATGCTAATTACATTGCCGGTTGCCAAATTGCATTATTTCTTATAGTTTCCGAGATATGGACTATCGATAATTTACACCTTAGGCTCTGCTTCTAACTTGGGCCCAAATTGTAAAATCGTCTTATCTATTGGCGATTTCGTTCCAATTCATATTCCAAGTAATATTCGGCATGCTAATTACATTGCCGGTTGCCAAATTGCATTATCTCTTATAGTTTCCGAGATATGGACTATCGATAATTTACACCTTAGGCTCTGCTTCTAACTTGGGCCCAAATTGTAAAATGGTCTTATCTATTGGCGATTTCGTTCCAATTCACATTCCAAGTAATATTCGGCATGCTAATTACATTGCCGGTTGCCAAATTGAATTATCTCTTATAGTTTCCGAGATATGGACTATCGATAATTTACACCTTAGGCTCTGCTTCTAACTTGGGCCCAAATTGTAAAATGGTCTTACCTATTGGCGATTTCGTTCCAATTCACATTCCAAGTAATATTCGGCATGCTAATTACATTGCCGGTTGCCAAATTGCATTATCTCTTATAGTTTCCGAGATATGGACTATCGATAATTTACACCTTAGGCTCTGCTTCTAACTTGGGCCCAAATTGTAAAATGGTCTTATCTATTGGCGATTTCGTTCCAATTCACATTCCAAGTAATATTCGGCATGCTAATTATATTGCCGGTTGCCAAATTGCATTATCTCTTATAGTTTCCGAGATATGGACTATCGATAATTTACACCTTAGGCTCTGCTTCTAACTTGGGCCCAAATTGTAAAATGGTCTTATCTATTGGCGATTTCGTCCCAATTCACATTCCAAGTGATATTCGGCATGCTAATTACATTGCCGGATGCGAAATTGCATTATCTCTTATAGTTTCCGAGATATGGACTATCAATAATTTACACCTTAGGCTCAGCTTCTAACTTGGGCCCAAATTGTAAAATGGTCTTATCTATTGGCGATTTCGTTCCAATTCACATTCCAAGTAATATTCGGCATGCTAATTACATTGCCGGTTGCCAAATTGCATTATCTCTTATAGTTTCCGAGATATGGACTATCGATAATTTACACCTTATGCTCTGCTTCTAACTTGGGCCCAAATTGTAAAATGGTCTTATCCATTTTCGATTTCGTTCCAATTCACATTCCATGTAATATTCGGCATGCTAATTACATTGCCGGTTGCCAAATTGCATTATCTCTTATAGTTTCCGAGATATGGACTATCGATAATTTACACCTTAGGCTCTGCTTCTAACTTGGGCCCAAAGTGTAAAATGGTCTTATCTATTGGCGATTTCGTCCCAATTCACATTCCAAGTGATATTCGGCATGCTAATTACATTGCCGGTTGCGAAATTGCATTATCTCTTATAGTTTCCGAGATATGGACTATCAATAATTTACACCTTAGGCTCTGCTTCTAACTTGGGTCCAAATTGTAAAATGGTCTTATCTATAGGCGATTTCGTTCCAATTCACATTCCAAGTAATATTCGGCATGCTAATTACATTGCCGGTTGCCAAATTGCATTATCTCTTATAGTTTCCGAGATATGGACTATCGATAATTTACACCTTAGGCTCTGCTTCTAACTTGGGCCCAAATTGTAAAATGGTCTTATCTATTGGCGATTTCGTTCCAATTCACATTCCAAGTAATATTCGGCATGCTAATTACATTGCCGGTTGCCAAATTGCATTATCTCTTATAGTTTCCGAGATATGGACTATCGATAATTTACACCTTAGGCTCTGCTTCTAACTTGGGCCCAAATTGTAAAATGGTCTTATCTATTGGCGATTTCGTCCCAATTCACATTCCAAGTGATATTCGGCATGCTAATTACATTGCCGGTTGCCAAATTGCATTATCTCTTATAGTTTCCGAGATATGGACTATCGATAATTTACACCTTAGGCTCTGCTTCTAACTTGGGCCCAAATTGTAAAATGGTCTTATCTATTGGCGATTTCGTTCCAATTCACATTCCAAGTAATATTCGGCATGCTAATTACATTGCCGGTTGCCAAATTGCATTATCTCTTATAGTTTCCGAGATATGGACTATCGATAATTTACACCTTAGGCTCTGCTTCTAACTTGGGCCCAAATTGTAAAATGGTCTTATCTATTGGCGATTTCGTTCCAATTCACATTCCAAGTAATATTCGGCATGCTAATTACATTGCCGGTTGCCAAATTGCATTATCTCTTATAGTTTCCTAGATATGGACTATCGATAATTTACACCTTAGGCTCTACTTCTAACTTGGGCCCAAATTGTAAAATGGTCTTATCTATTGGCGATTTCGTTCCAATTCACATTCCAAGTAATATTCGGCATGCTAATTACATTGCCGGTTGCCAAATTGCATTATCTCTTATAGTTTCCGAGATATGGACTATCGATAATTTACACCTTAGGCTCTGCTTCTAACTTGGGAACAAATTGTAAAATGGTCTTATCTATTTGCGATTTCGTTCCAATTCACATTCCAAGTAATATTCGGCATGCTAATTACATTGCCGGTTGCCAAATTGCATTATCTCTTATAGTTTCCGAGATATGGACTATCGATAATTTACACCTTAGGCTCTGCTTCTAACTTGGGCCCAAATTGTAAAATGGTCTTATCTATTGGCGATTTCGTTCCAATTCACATTCCAAGTAATATTCGGCATGCTAATTACATTGCCGGTTGCCAAATTGCATTATCTCTTATAGTTCCCGAGATATGGACTATCGATAATTTACACCTTAGGCTCTGCTTCTAACTTGGGCCCAAATTGTAAAATGGTCTTATCTATTGGCGATTTCGTTCCAATTCACATTCCAAGTAATATTCGGCATGCTAATTACATTGCCGGTTGCCAAATTGCATTATCTCTTATAGTTTCCGAGATATTAACTATCGTTAATTTACACCTTCGGCTCTGCTTCTAACTTGGGCCCAAATTGTAAAATGGCCTTATCTATTGGCGATTTCGTTCCAATTCACATTCCAAGTAATATTCGGCATGCTAATTACATTGCCGGTTGCCAAATTGCATTATCTCTTATAGTTTCCGAGATATGGACTATCGATAATTTACACCTTAGGCTCTGCTTCTAACTTGGGCCCAAATTGTAAAATGGTCTTATCTATTGGCGATTTCGTTCCAATTCACATTCCAAGTAATATTCGGCATGCTAATTACATTGCCGGTTGCCAAATTGCATTATCTCTTATAGTTCCCGAGATATGGACTATCGATAATTTACACCTTAGGCTCTGCTTCTAACTTGGGCCCAAATTGTAAAATGGTCTTATCTATTGGCGATTTCGTTCCAATTCACATTCCAAGTAATATTCGGCATGCTAATTACATTGCCGGTTGCCAAATTGCATTATCTTTTATAGTTTCCGAGATATTAACTATCGTTAATTTACACCTTCGGCTCTGCTTCTAACTTGGGCCCAAATTGTAAAATGGCCTTATCTATTGGCGATTTCGTTCCAATTCACATTCCAAGTAATATTCGGCATGCTAATTACATTGCCGGTTGCCAAATTGCATTATCTCTTATAGTTTCCGAGATATGGACTATCGATAATTTACACCTTAGGCTCTGCTTCTAACTTGGGCCCAAATTGTAAAATGGTCTTATCTATTGGCGATTTCGTCCCAATTCACATTTCAAGTGATATTCGGCATGCTAATTACATTGCCGGTTGCCAAATTGCATTATCTCTTATAGTTTCCGAGATATGGACTATCGATAATTTACACCTTAGGCTCTGCTTCTAACTTGGGCCCAAATTGTAAAATGGTCTTATCTATTGGCGATTTCGTTCCAATTCACATTCCAAGTTATATTCGGCATGCTAATTACATTGCCGGTTGCCAAATTGCATTATCTCTTATAGTTTCCGAGATATGGACTATCGATAATTTACACCTTAGGCTCTGCTTCTAACTTGGGCCCAAATTGTAAAATGGTCTTATCTATTGGCGATTTCGTTCCAATTCATATTCCAAGTAATATTCGGCATGCTAATTACATTGCCGGTTGCCAAATTGCATTATCTCTTATAGTTTCCGAGATATGGACTATCGATAATTTACACCTTAGGCTCTACTTCTAACTTGGGCCCAAATTGTAAAATGGTCTTATCTATTGGCGATTTCGTTCCAATTCACATTCCAAGTAATATTCGGCATGCTAATTACATTGCCGGTTGCCAAATTGCATTATCTCTTATAGTTTCCGAGATATGGACTATCGATAATTTACACCTTAGGCTCTGCTTCTAACTTGGGAACAAATTGTAAAATGGTCTTATCTATTTGCGATTTCGTTCCAATTCACATTCCAAGTAATATTCGGCATGCTAATTACATTGCCGGTTGCCAAATTGCATTATCTCTTATAGTTTCCGAGATATGGACTATCGATAATTTACACCTTAGGCTCTGCTTCTAACTTGGGCCCAAATTGTAAAATGGTCTTATCTATTGGCGATTTCGTTCCAATTCACATTCCAAGTAATATTCGGCATGCTAATTACATTGCCGGTTGCCAAATTGCATTATCTCTTATAGTTCCCGAGATATGGACTATCGATAATTTACACCTTAGGCTCTGCTTCTAACTTGGGCCCAAATTGTAAAATGGTCTTATCTATTGGCGATTTCGTTCCAATTCACATTCCAAGTAATATTCGGCATACTAATTACATTGCCGGTTGCCAAATTGCATTATCTCTTATAGTTTCCGAGATATTAACTATCGTTAATTTACACCTTCGGCTCTGCTTCTAACTTGGGCCCAAATTGTAAAATGGCCTTATCTATTGGCGATTTCGTTCCAAATCACATTCCAAGTAATATTCGGCATGCTAATTACATTGCCGGTTGCCAAATTGCATTATCTCTTATAGTTTCCGAGATATGGACTATCGATAATTTACACCTTAGGCTCTGCTTCTAACTTGGGCCCAAATTGTAAAATGGTCTTATCTATTGGCGATTTCGTTCCAATTCACATTCCAAGTAATATTCGGCATGCTAATTACATTGCCGGTTGCCAAATTGCATTATTTCTTATAGTTTCCGAGATACGGACTATCGATAATTTACACCTTAGGCTCTGCTTCTAACTTGGGCCCAAATTGTAAAATCGTCTTATCTATTGGCGATTTCGTTCCAATTCATATTCCAAGTAATATTCGGCATGCTAATTACATTGCCGGTTGCCAAATTGCATTATCTCTTATAGTTTCCGAGATATGGACTATCGATAATTTACACCTTAGGCTCTGCTTCTAACTTGGGCCCAAATTGTAAAATGGTCTTATCTATTGGCGATTTCGTTCCAATTCACATTCCAAGTAATATTCGGCATGCTAATTACATTGCCGGTTGCCAAATTGAATTATCTCTTATAGTTTCCGAGATATGGACTATCGATAATTTACACCTTAGGCTCTGCTTCTAACTTGGGCCCAAATTGTAAAATGGTCTTACCTATTGGCGATTTCGTTCCAATTCACATTCCAAGTAATATTCGGCATGCTAATTACATTGCCGGTTGCCAAATTGCATTATCTCTTATAGTTTCCGAGATATGGACTATCGATAATTTACACCTTAGGCTCTGCTTCTAACTTGGGCCCAAATTGTAAAATGGTCTTATCTATTGGCGATTTCGTTCCAATTCACATTCCAAGTAATATTCGGCATGCTAATTATATTGCCGGTTGCCAAATTGCATTATCTCTTATAGTTTCCGAGATATGGACTATCGATAATTTACACCTTAGGCTCTGCTTCTAACTTGGGCCCAAATTGTAAAATGGTCTTATCTATTGGCGATTTCGTCCCAATTCACATTCCAAGTGATATTCGGCATGCTAATTACATTGCCGGATGCGAAATTGCATTATCTCTTATAGTTTCCGAGATATGGACTATCAATAATTTACACCTTAGGCTCAGCTTCTAACTTGGGCCCAAATTGTAAAATGGTCTTATCTATTGGCGATTTCGTTCCAATTCACATTCCAAGTAATATTCGGCATGCTAATTACATTGCCGGTTGCCAAATTGCATTATCTCTTATAGTTTCCGAGATATGGACTATCGATAATTTACACCTTATGCTCTGCTTCTAACTTGGGCCCAAATTGTAAAATGGTCTTATCCATTTTCGATTTCGTTCCAATTCACATTCCATGTAATATTCGGCATGCTAATTACATTGCCGGTTGCCAAATTGCATTATCTCTTATAGTTTCCGAGATATGGACTATCGATAATTTACACCTTAGGCTCTGCTTCTAACTTGGGCCCAAAGTGTAAAATGGTCTTATCTATTGGCGATTTCGTCCCAATTCACATTCCAAGTGATATTCGGCATGCTAATTACATTGCCGGTTGCGAAATTGCATTATCTCTTATAGTTTCCGAGATATGGACTATCAATAATTTACACCTTAGGCTCTGCTTCTAACTTGGGTCCAAATTGTAAAATGGTCTTATCTATAGGCGATTTCGTTCCAATTCACATTCCAAGTAATATTCGGCATGCTAATTACATTGCCGGTTGCCAAATTGCATTATCTCTTATAGTTTCCGAGATATGGACTATCGATAATTTACACCTTAGGCTCTGCTTCTAACTTGGGCCCAAATTGTAAAATGGTCTTATCTATTGGCGATTTCGTTCCAATTCACATTCCAAGTAATATTCGGCATGCTAATTACATTGCCGGTTGCCAAATTGCATTATCTCTTATAGTTTCCGAGATATGGACTATCGATAATTTACACCTTAGGCTCTGCTTCTAACTTGGGCCCAAATTGTAAAATGGTCTTATCTATTGGCGATTTCGTTCCAATTCACATTCCAAGTAATATTCGGCATGCTAATTACATTGCCGGTTGCCAAATTGCATTATCTCTTATAGTTTCCGAGATATGGACTATCGATAATTTACACCTTAGGCTCTGCTTCTAACTTGGGCCCAAATTGTAAAATGGTCTTATCTATTGGCGATTTCGTCCCAATTCACATTCCAAGTGATATTCGGCATGCTAATTACATTGCCGGTTGCGAAATTGCATTATCTCTTATAGTTTCCGAGATATGGACTATCAATAATTTACATCTTAGGCTCTGCTTCTAACTTGGGTCCAAATTGTAAAATGGTCTTATCTATTGGCGATTTCGTTCCAACTCACATTCCAAGAAATATTCGGCATGCTAATTACATTGCCGGTTGCCAAATTGCATTATCTCTTATAGTTTCCGAGATATGGACTATCGATAATTTACACCTTAGGCTCTGCTTCTAACTTGGGCCCAAATTGTAAAATGGTCTTATCTATTGGCGATTTCGTCCCAATTCACATTCCAAGTGATATTCGGCATGCTAATTTCATTGCCGGTTGCGAAATTGCATTATCTCTTATAGTTTCCGAGATATGGACTATCGATAATTTACACCTTAGGCTCTGCTTCTAACTTGGGCCCAAATTGTAAAATGGTCTTATCTATTGGCGATTTCGTTCCAATTCACATTCCTAGTAATATTGGGCATGCTAATTACATTGCCGGTTGCCAAATTGCATTATCTCTTATAGTTTCCGAGATATGGACTATCGATAATTTACACCTTAGGCTCTGCTTCTAACTTGCTCCCAAATTGTAAAATGGTCTTATCTATTGGCGATTTCGTTCCAATTCACATTCCAAGTAATATTCGGCATGCTAATTACATTGCCGGTTGCCAAATTGCATTATCTCTTATAGTTTCCGAGATATGGACTATCGATAATTTACACCTTAGGCTCTGCTTCTAACTTGGGCCCAAATTGTAAAATGGTCTTACCTATTGGCGATTTCGTTCCAATTCACATTCCAAGTAATATTCGGCATGCTAATTACATTGCCGGTTGCCAAATTGCATTATCTCTTATAGTTTCCGAGATATGGACTATCGATAATTTACACCTTAGGCTCTGCTTCTAACTTGGGCCCAAATTGTAAAATGGTCTTATCTATTTTCGATTTCGTTCCAATTCACATTCCAAGTAATATTCGGCATGCTAATTTCATTGCCGGTTGCCAAATTGCATTATCTCTTATAGTTTCCGAGATATGGACTATCGATAATTTACACCTTAGGCTCTGCTTCTAACTTGGGCCCAAAGTGTAAAATGGTCTTATCTATTGGCGATTTCGTCCCAATTCACATTCCAAGTGATATTCGGCATGCTAATTACATTGCCGGTTGCGAAATTGCATTATCTCTTATAGTTTCCGAGATATGGACTATCAATAATTTACACCTTAGGCTCTGCTTCTAACTTGGGTCCAAATTGTAAAATGGTCTTATCTATTGGCGATTTCGTTCCAATTCACATTCCAAGTAATATTCGGCATGCTAATTACATTGCCGGTTGCCAAATTGCATTATCTCTTATAGTTTCCGAGATATGGACTATCGATAATTTACACCTTAGGCTCTGCTTCTAACTTGGGCCCAAATTGTAAAATGGTCTTATTTATTGGCGATTTCGTTCCAATTCACATTCCAAGTAATATTCGGCATGCTAATTACATTGCCGGTTACCAAATTGCATTATCTCTTATAGTTTCCGAGATATGGACTATCGATAATTTACACCTTAGGCTCTGCTTCTAACTTGGGCCCAAATTGTAAAATGGTCTTATCTATTGGCGATTTCGTCCCAATTCACATTCCAAGTGATATTCGGCATGCTAATTACATTGCCGGTTGCCAAATTGCATTATCTCTTATAGTTTCCGAGATATGGACTATCGATAATTTACACCTTAGGCTCTGCTTCTAACTTGGGCCCAAATTGTAAAATGGTCTTATCTATTGGCGATTTCGTTCCAATTCACATTCCAAGTAATATTCGGCATGCTAATTACATTGCCGGTTGCCAAATTGCATTATCTCTTATAGTTTCCGAGATATGGACTATCGATAATTTACACCTTAGGCTCTGCTTCTAACTTGGGCCCAAATTGTAAAATGGTCTTATCTATTGGCGATTTCGTTCCAATTCACATTCCAAGTAATATTCGGCATGCTAATTACATTGCCGGTTGCCAAATTGCATTATCTCTTATAGTTTCCGAGATATGGACTATCGATAATTTACACCTTAGGCTCTACTTCTAACTTGGGCCCAAATTGTAAAATGGTCTTATCTATTGGCGATTTCGTTCCAATTCACATTCCAAGTAATATGCGGCATGCTAATTACATTGCCGGTTGCCAAATTGCATTATCTCTTATAGTTTCCGAGATATGGACTATCGATAATTTACACCTTAGGCTCTGCTTCTAACTTGGGAACAAATTGTAAAATGGTCTTATCTATTTGCGATTTCGTTCCAATTCACATTCCAAGTAATATTCGGCATGCTAATTACATTGCCGGTTGCCAAATTGCATTATCTCTTATAGTTTCCGAGATATGGACTATCGATAATTTACACCTTAGGCTCTGCTTCTAACTTGGGCCCAAATTGTAAAATGGTCTTATCTATTGGCGATTTCGTTCCAATTCACATTCCAAGTAATATTCGGCATGCTAATTACATTGCCGGTTGCCAAATTGCATTATCTCTTATAGTTCCCGAGATATGGACTATCGATAATTTACACCTTAGGCTCTGCTTCTAACTTGGGCCCAAATTGTAAAATGGTCTTATCTATTGGCGATTTCGTTCCAATTCACATTCCAAGTAATATTCGGCATGCTAATTACATTGCCGGTTGCCAAATTGCATTATCTCTTATAGTTTCCGAGATATTAACTATCGTTAATTTACACCTTCGGCTCTGCTTCTAACTTGGGCCCAAATTGTAAAATGGCCTTATCTATTGGCGATTTCGTTCCAATTCACATTCCAAGTAATATTCGGCATGCTAATTACATTGCCGGTTGCCAAATTGCATTATCTCTTATAGTTTCCGAGATATGGACTATCGATAATTTACACCTTAGGCTCTGCTTCTAACTTGGGCCCAAATTGTAAAATGGTCTTATCTATTGGCGATTTCGTTCCAATTCACATTCCAAGTAATATTCGGCATGCTAATTACATTGCCGGTTGCCAAATTGCATTATTTCTTATAGTTTCCGAGATATGGACTATCGATAATTTACACCTTAGGCTCTGCTTCTAACTTGGGCCCAAATTGTAAAATCGTCTTATCTATTGGCGATTTCGTTCCAATTCATATTCCAAGTAATATTCGGCATGCTAATTACATTGCCGGTTGCCAAATTGCATTATCTCTTATAGTTTCCGAGATATGGACTATCGATAATTTACACCTTAGGCTCTGCTTCTAACTTGGGCCCAAATTGTAAAATGGTCTTATCTATTGGCGATTTCGTTCCAATTCACATTCCAAGTAATATTCGGCATGCTAATTACATTGCCGGTTGCCAAATTGAATTATCTCTTATAGTTTCCGAGATATGGACTATCGATAATTTACACCTTAGGCTCTGCTTCTAACTTGGGCCCAAATTGTAAAATGGTCTTACCTATTGGCGATTTCGTTCCAATTCACATTCCAAGTAATATTCGGCATGCTAATTACATTGCCGGTTGCCAAATTGCATTATCTCTTATAGTTTCCGAGATATGGACTATCGATAATTTACACCTAAGGCTCTGCTTCTAACTTGGGCCCAAATTGTAAAATGGTCTTATCTATTGGCGATTTCGTTCCAATTCACATTCCAAGTAATATTCGGCATGCTAATTACATTGCCGGTTGCCAAATTGCATTATCTCTTATAGTTTCCGAGATATGGACTATCGATAATTTACACCTTAGGCTCTGCTTCTAACTTGGGCCCAAATTGTAAAATGGTCTTATCTATTGGCGATTTCGTCCCAATTCACATTCCAAGTGATATTCGGCATGCTAATTACATTGCCGGATGCGAAATTGCATTATCTCTTATAGTTTCCGAGATATGGACTATCAATAATTTACACCTTAGGCTCAGCTTCTAACTTGGGCCCAAATTGTAAAATGGTCTTATCTATTGGCGATTTCGTTCCAATTCACATTCCAAGTAATATTCGGCATGCTAATTTCATTGCCGGTTGCCAAATTGCATTATCTCTTATAGTTTCCGAGATATGGACTATCGATAATTTACACCTTATGCTCTGCTTCTAACTTGGGCCCAAATTGTAAAATGGTCTTATCCATTTTCGATTTCGTTCCAATTCACATTCCAAGTAATATTCGGCATGCTAATTACATTGCCGGTTGCCAAATTGCATTATCTCTTATAGTTTCCGAGATATGGACTATCGATAATTTACACCTTAGGCTCTGCTTCTAACTTGGGCCCAAAGTGTAAAATGGTCTTATCTATTGGCGATTTCGTCCCAATTCACATTCCAAGTGATATTCGGCATGCTAATTACATTGCCGGTTGCGAAATTGCATTATCTCTTATAGTTTCCGAGATATGGACTATCAATAATTTACACCTTAGGCTCTGCTTCTAACTTGGGTCCAAATTGTAAAATGGTCTTATCTATTGGCGATTTCGTTCCAATTCACATTCCAAGTAATATTCGGCATGCTAATTACATTGCCGGTTGCCAAATTGCATTATCTCTTATAGTTTCCGAGATATGGACTATCGATAATTTACACCTTAGGCTCTGCTTCTAACTTGGGCCCAAATTGTAAAATGGTCTTATCTATTGGCGATTTCGTTCCAATTCACATTCCAAGTAATATTCGGCATGCTAATTACATTGCCGGTTGCCAAATTGCATTATCTCTTATAGTTTCCGAGATATGGACTATCGATAATTTACACCTTAGGCTCTGCTTCTAACTTGGGCCCAAATTGTAAAATGGTCTTATCTATTGGCGATTTCGTTCCAATTCACATTCCAAGTAATATTCGGCATGCTAATTACATTGCCGGTTGCCAAATTGCATTATCTCTTATAGTTTCCGAGATATGGACTATCGATAATTTACACCTTAGGCTCTGCTTCTAACTTGGGCCCAAATTGTAAAATGGTCTTATCTATTGGCGATTTCGTCCCAATTCACATTCCAAGTGATATTCGGCATGCTAATTACATTGCCGGTTGCGAAATTGCATTATCTCTTATAGTTTCCGAGATATGGACTATCAATAATTTACATCTTAGGCTCTGCTTCTAACTTGGGTCCAAATTGTAAAATGGTCTTATCTATTGGCGATTTCGTTCCAACTCACATTCCAAGAAATATTCGGCATGCTAATTACATTGCCGGTTGCCAAATTGCATTATCTCTTATAGTTTCCGAGATATGGACTATCGATAATTTACACCTTAGGCTCTGCTTCTAACTTGGGCCCAAATTGTAAAATGGTCTTATCTATTGGCGATTTCGTTCCAATTCACATTCCAAGTAATATTCGGCATGCTAATTACATTGCCGGTTGCCAAATTGCATTATCTCTTATAGTTTCCGAGATATGGACTATCGATAATTTACACCTTAGGCTCTGCTTCTAACTTGGGAACAAATTGTAAAATGGTCTTATCTATTGGCGATTTCGTTCCAATTCACATTCCAAGTAATATTCGGCATGCTAATTACATTGCCGGTTGCCAAATTGCATTATCTCTTATAGTTTCCGGGATATGGACTATCGATAATTTACACCTTAGGCTCTGCTTCTAACTTGGGCCCAAATTGTAAAATGGTCTTATCTATTGGCGATTTCGTTCCAATTCACATTCCAAGTAATATTCGGCATGCTAATTACATTGCCGGTTGCCAAATTGCATTATCTCTTATAGTTTCCGAGATATGGACTATCGATAATTTACACCTTAGGCTCTGCTTCTAACTTGGGAACAAATTGTAAAATGGTCTTATCTATTTGCGATTTCGTTCCAATTCACATTCCAAGTAATATTCGGCATGCTAATTACATTGCCGGTTGCCAAATTGCATTATCTCTTATAGTTTCCGAGATATGGACTATCGATAATTTACACCTTAGGCTCTGCTTCTAACTTGGGCCCAAATTGTAAAATGGTCTTATCTATTGGCGATTTCGTTCCAATTCACATTCCAAGTAATATTCGGCATGCTAATTACATTGCCGGTTGCCAAATTGCATTATCTCTTATAGTTTCCGAGATATGGACTATCGATAATTTACACCTTAGGCTCTGCTTCTAACTTGGGCCCAAATTGTAAAATGGTCTTATCTATTGGCGATTTCGTTCCAATTCACATTCCAAGTAATATTCGGCATGCTAATTACATTGCCGGTTGCCAAATTGCATTATCTCTTATAGTTTCCGAGATATGGACTATCGATAATTTACACCTTAGGCTCTGCTTCTAACTTGGGCCCAAATTGTAAAATGGTCTTATCTATTGGCGATTTCGTTCCAATTCACATTCCAAGTAATATTCGGCATGCTAATTACATTGCCGGTTGCCAAATTGCATTATCTCTTATAGTTTCCGAGATATGGACTATCGATAATTTACACCTTAGGCTCTGCTTCTAACTTGGGAACAAATTGTAAAATGGTCTTATCTATTTGCGATTTCGTTCCAATTCACATTCCAAGTAATATTCGGCATGCTAATTACATTGCCGGTTGCCAAATTGCATTATCTCTTATAGTTTCCGAGATATGGACTATCGATAATTTACACCTTAGGCTCTGCTTCTAACTTGGGCCCAAATTGTAAAATGGTCTTATCTATTGGCGATTTCGTTCCAATTCACATTCCAAGTAATATTCGGCATGCTAATTACATTGCCGGTTGCCAAATTGCATTATCTCTTATAGTTCCCGAGATATGGACTATCGATAATTTACACCTTAGGCTCTGCTTCTAACTTGGGCCCAAATTGTAAAATGGTCTTATCTATTGGCGATTTCGTTCCAATTCACATTCCAAGTAATATTCGGCATGCTAATTACATTGCCGGTTGCCAAATTGCATTATCTCTTATAGTTTCCGAGATATTAACTATCGTTAATTTACACCTTCGGCTCTGCTTCTAACTTGGGCCCAAATTGTAAAATGGCCTTATCTATTGGCGATTTCGTTCCAATTCACATTCCAAGTAATATTCGGCATGCTAATTACATTGCCGGTTGCCAAATTGCATTATCTCTTATAGTTTCCGAGATATGGACTATCGATAATTTACACCTTAGGCTCTGCTTCTAACTTGGGCCCAAATTGTAAAATGGTCTTATCTATTGGCGATTTCGTTCCAATTCACATTCCAAGTAATATTCGGCATGCTAATTACATTGCCGGTTGCCAAATTGCATTATCTCTTATAGTTCCCGAGATATGGACTATCGATAATTTACACCTTAGGCTCTGCTTCTAACTTGGGCCCAAATTGTAAAATGGTCTTATCTATTGGCGATTTCGTTCCAATTCACATTCCAAGTAATATTCGGCATGCTAATTACATTGCCGGTTGCCAAATTGCATTATCTTTTATAGTTTCCGAGATATTAACTATCGTTAATTTACACCTTCGGCTCTGCTTCTAACTTGGGCCCAAATTGTAAAATGGCCTTATCTATTGGCGATTTCGTTCCAATTCACATTCCAAGTAATATTCGGCATGCTAATTACATTGCCGGTTGCCAAATTGCATTATCTCTTATAGTTTCCGAGATATGGACTATCGATAATTTACACCTTAGGCTCTGCTTCTAACTTGGGCCCAAATTGTAAAATGGTCTTATCTATTGGCGATTTCGTCCCAATTCACATTTCAAGTGATATTCGGCATGCTAATTACATTGCCGGTTGCCAAATTGCATTATCTCTTATAGTTTCCGAGATATGGACTATCGATAATTTACACCTTAGGCTCTGCTTCTAACTTGGGCCCAAATTGTAAAATGGTCTTATCTATTGGCGATTTCGTTCCAATTCACATTCCAAGTTATATTCGGCATGCTAATTACATTGCCGGTTGCCAAATTGCATTATCTCTTATAGTTTCCGAGATATGGACTATCGATAATTTACACCTTAGGCTCTGCTTCTAACTTGGGCCCAAATTGTAAAATGGTCTTATCTATTGGCGATTTCGTTCCAATTCATATTCCAAGTAATATTCGGCATGCTAATTACATTGCCGGTTGCCAAATTGCATTATCTCTTATAGTTTCCGAGATATGGACTATCGATAATTTACACCTTAGGCTCTACTTCTAACTTGGGCCCAAATTGTAAAATGGTCTTATCTATTGGCGATTTCGTTCCAATTCACATTCCAAGTAATATTCGGCATGCTAATTACATTGCCGGTTGCCAAATTGCATTATCTCTTATAGTTTCCGAGATATGGACTATCGATAATTTACACCTTAGGCTCTGCTTCTAACTTGGGAACAAATTGTAAAATGGCCTTATCTATTGGCGATTTCGTTCCAAATCACATTCCAAGTAATATTCGGCATGCTAATTACATTGCCGGTTGCCAAATTGCATTATCTCTTATAGTTTCCGAGATATGGACTATCGATAATTTACACCTTAGGCTCTGCTCCTAACTTGGGCCCAAATTGTAAAATGGTCTTATCTATTGGCGATTTCGTTCCAATTCACATTCCAAGTAATATTCGGCATGCTAATTACATTGCCGGTTGCCAAATTGCATTATTTCTTATAGTTTCCGAGATATGGACTATCGATAATTTACACCTTAGGCTCTGCTTCTAACTTGGGCCCAAATTGTAAAATCGTCTTATCTATTGGCGATTTCGTTCCAATTCATATTCCAAGTAATATTCGGCATGCTAATTACATTGCCGGTTGCCAAATTGCATTATCTCTTATAGTTTCCGAGATATGGACTATCGATAATTTACACCTTAGGCTCTGCTTCTAACTTGGGCCCAAATTGTAAAATGGTCTTATCTATTGGCGATTTCGTTCCAATTCACATTCCAAGTAATATTCGGCATGCTAATTACATTGCCGGTTGCCAAATTGAATTATCTCTTATAGTTTCCGAGATATGGACTATCGATAATTTACACCTTAGGCTCTGCTTCTAACTTGGGCCCAAATTGTAAAATGGTCTTACCTATTGGCGATTTCGTTCCAATTCACATTCCAAGTAATATTCGGCATGCTAATTACATTGCCGGTTGCCAAATTGCATTATCTCTTATAGTTTCCGAGATATGGACTATCGATAATTTACACCTTAGGCTCTGCTTCTAACTTGGGCCCAAATTGTAAAATGGTCTTATCTATTGGCGATTTCGTTCCAATTCACATTCCAAGTAATATTCGGCATGCTAATTATATTGCCGGTTGCCAAATTGCATTATCTCTTATAGTTTCCGAGATATGGACTATCGATAATTTACACCTTATGCTCTGCTTCTAACTTGGGCCCAAATTGTAAAATGGTCTTATCCATTTTCGATTTCGTTCCAATTCACATTCCAAGTAATATTCGGCATGCTAATTACATTGCCGGTTGCCAAATTGCATTATCTCTTATAGTTTCCGAGATATGGACTATCGATAATTTACACCTTAGGCTCTGCTTCTAACTTGGGCCCAAAGTGTAAAATGGTCTTATCTATTGGCGATTTCGTCCCAATTCACATTCCAAGTGATATTCGGCATGCTAATTACATTGCCGGTTGCGAAATTGCATTATCTCTTATAGTTTCCGAGATATGGACTATCAATAATTTACACCTTAGGCTCTGCTTCTAACTTGGGTCCAAATTGTAAAATGGTCTTATCTATTGGCGATTTCGTTCCAATTCACATTCCAAGTAATATTCGGCATGCTAATTACATTGCCGGTTGCCAAATTGCATTATCTCTTATAGTTTCCGAGATATGGACTATCGATAATTTACACCTTAGGCTCTGCTTCTAACTTGGGCCCAAATTGTAAAATGGTCTTATCTATTGGCGATTTCGTTCCAATTCACATTCCAAGTAATATTCGGCATGCTAATTACATTGCCGGTTGCCAAATTGCATTATCTCTTATAGTTTCCGAGATATGGACTATCGATAATTTACACCTTAGGCTCTGCTTCTAACTTGGGCCCAAATTGTAAAATGGTCTTATCTATTGGCGATTTCGTTCCAATTCACATTCCAAGTAATATTCGGCATGCTAATTACATTGCCGGTTGCCAAATTGCATTATCTCTTATAGTTTCCGAGATATGGACTATCGATAATTTACACCTTAGGCTCTGCTTCTAACTTGGGCCCAAATTGTAAAATGGTCTTATCTATTGGCGATTTCGTCCCAATTCACATTCCAAGTGATATTCGGCATGCTAATTACATTGCCGGTTGCGAAATTGCATTATCTCTTATAGTTTCCGAGATATGGACTATCAATAATTTACATCTTAGGCTCTGCTTCTAACTTGGGTCCAAATTGTAAAATGGTCTTATCTATTGGCGATTTCGTTCCAACTCACATTCCAAGAAATATTCGGCATGCTAATTACATTGCCGGTTGCCAAATTGCATTATCTCTTATAGTTTCCGAGATATGGACTATCGATAATTTACACCTTAGGCTCTGCTTCTAACTTGGGCCCAAATTGTAAAATGGTCTTATCTATTGGCGATTTCGTTCCAATTCACATTCCAAGTAATATTCGGCATGCTAATTACATTGCCGGTTGCCAAATTGCATTATCTCTTATAGTTTCCGAGATATGGACTATCGATAATTTACACCTTAGGCTCTGCTTCTAACTTGGGAACAAATTGTAAAATGGTCTTATCTATTGGCGATTTCGTTCCAATTCACATTCCAAGTAATATTCGGCATGCTAATTACATTGCCGGTTGCCAAATTGCATTATCTCTTATAGTTTCCGGGATATGGACTATCGATAATTTACACCTTAGGCTCTGCTTCTAACTTGGGCCCAAATTGTAAAATGGTCTTATCTATTGGCGATTTCGTTCCAATTCACATTCCAAGTAATATTCGGCATGCTAATTACATTGCCGGTTGCCAAATTGCATTATCTCTTATAGTTTCCGAGATATGGACTATCGATAATTTACACCTTAGGCTCTGCTTCTAACTTGGGAACAAATTGTAAAATGGTCTTATCTATTTGCGATTTCGTTCCAATTCACATTCCAAGTAATATTCGGCATGCTAATTACATTGCCGGTTGCCAAATTGCATTATCTCTTATAGTTTCCGAGATATGGACTATCGATAATTTACACCTTAGGCTCTGCTTCTAACTTGGGCCCAAATTGTAAAATGGTCTTATCTATTGGCGATTTCGTTCCAATTCACATTCCAAGTAATATTCGGCATGCTAATTACATTGCCGGTTGCCAAATTGCATTATCTCTTATAGTTTCCGAGATATGGACTATCGATAATTTACACCTTAGGCTCTGCTTCTAACTTGGGCCCAAATTGTAAAATGGTCTTATCTATTGGCGATTTCGTTCCAATTCACATTCCAAGTAATATTCGGCATGCTAATTACATTGCCGGTTGCCAAATTGCATTATCTCTTATAGTTTCCGAGATATGGACTATCGATAATTTACACCTTAGGCTCTGCTTCTAACTTGGGCCCAAATTGTAAAATGGTCTTATCTATTGGCGATTTCGTTCCAATTCACATTCCAAGTAATATTCGGCATGCTAATTACATTGCCGGTTGCCAAATTGCATTATCTCTTATAGTTTCCGAGATATGGACTATCGATAATTTACACCTTAGGCTCTGCTTCTAACTTGGGAACAAATTGTAAAATGGTCTTATCTATTTGCGATTTCGTTCCAATTCACATTCCAAGTAATATTCGGCATGCTAATTACATTGCCGGTTGCCAAATTGCATTATCTCTTATAGTTTCCGAGATATGGACTATCGATAATTTACACCTTAGGCTCTGCTTCTAACTTGGGCCCAAATTGTAAAATGGTCTTATCTATTGGCGATTTCGTTCCAATTCACATTCCAAGTAATATTCGGCATGCTAATTACATTGCCGGTTGCCAAATTGCATTATCTCTTATAGTTCCCGAGATATGGACTATCGATAATTTACACCTTAGGCTCTGCTTCTAACTTGGGCCCAAATTGTAAAATGGTCTTATCTATTGGCGATTTCGTTCCAATTCACATTCCAAGTAATATTCGGCATGCTAATTACATTGCCGGTTGCCAAATTGCATTATCTCTTATAGTTTCCGAGATATTAACTATCGTTAATTTACACCTTCGGCTCTGCTTCTAACTTGGGCCCAAATTGTAAAATGGCCTTATCTATTGGCGATTTCGTTCCAATTCACATTCCAAGTAATATTCGGCATGCTAATTACATTGCCGGTTGCCAAATTGCATTATCTCTTATAGTTTCCGAGATATGGACTATCGATAATTTACACCTTAGGCTCTGCTTCTAACTTGGGCCCAAATTGTAAAATGGTCTTATCTATTGGCGATTTCGTTCCAATTCACATTCCAAGTAATATTCGGCATGCTAATTACATTGCCGGTTGCCAAATTGCATTATCTCTTATAGTTCCCGAGATATGGACTATCGATAATTTACACCTTAGGCTCTGCTTCTAACTTGGGCCCAAATTGTAAAATGGTCTTATCTATTGGCGATTTCGTTCCAATTCACATTCCAAGTAATATTCGGCATGCTAATTACATTGCCGGTTGCCAAATTGCATTATCTTTTATAGTTTCCGAGATATTAACTATCGTTAATTTACACCTTCGGCTCTGCTTCTAACTTGGGCCCAAATTGTAAAATGGCCTTATCTATTGGCGATTTCGTTCCAATTCACATTCCAAGTAATATTCGGCATGCTAATTACATTGCCGGTTGCCAAATTGCATTATCTCTTATAGTTTCCGAGATATGGACTATCGATAATTTACACCTTAGGCTCTGCTTCTAACTTGGGCCCAAATTGTAAAATGGTCTTATCTATTGGCGATTTCGTCCCAATTCACATTTCAAGTGATATTCGGCATGCTAATTACATTGCCGGTTGCCAAATTGCATTATCTCTTATAGTTTCCGAGATATGGACTATCGATAATTTACACCTTAGGCTCTGCTTCTAACTTGGGCCCAAATTGTAAAATGGTCTTATCTATTGGCGATTTCGTTCCAATTCACATTCCAAGTTATATTCGGCATGCTAATTACATTGCCGGTTGCCAAATTGCATTATCTCTTATAGTTTCCGAGATATGGACTATCGATAATTTACACCTTAGGCTCTGCTTCTAACTTGGGCCCAAATTGTAAAATGGTCTTATCTATTGGCGATTTCGTTCCAATTCATATTCCAAGTAATATTCGGCATGCTAATTACATTGCCGGTTGCCAAATTGCATTATCTCTTATAGTTTCCGAGATATGGACTATCGATAATTTACACCTTAGGCTCTACTTCTAACTTGGGCCCAAATTGTAAAATGGTCTTATCTATTGGCGATTTCGTTCCAATTCACATTCCAAGTAATATTCGGCATGCTAATTACATTGCCGGTTGCCAAATTGCATTATCTCTTATAGTTTCCGAGATATGGACTATCGATAATTTACACCTTAGGCTCTGCTTCTAACTTGGGAACAAATTGTAAAATGGCCTTATCTATTGGCGATTTCGTTCCAAATCACATTCCAAGTAATATTCGGCATGCTAATTACATTGCCGGTTGCCAAATTGCATTATCTCTTATAGTTTCCGAGATATGGACTATCGATAATTTACACCTTAGGCTCTGCTCCTAACTTGGGCCCAAATTGTAAAATGGTCTTATCTATTGGCGATTTCGTTCCAATTCACATTCCAAGTAATATTCGGCATGCTAATTACATTGCCGGTTGCCAAATTGCATTATTTCTTATAGTTTCCGAGATATGGACTATCGATAATTTACACCTTAGGCTCTGCTTCTAACTTGGGCCCAAATTGTAAAATCGTCTTATCTATTGGCGATTTCGTTCCAATTCATATTCCAAGTAATATTCGGCATGCTAATTACATTGCCGGTTGCCAAATTGCATTATCTCTTATAGTTTCCGAGATATGGACTATCGATAATTTACACCTTAGGCTCTGCTTCTAACTTGGGCCCAAATTGTAAAATGGTCTTATCTATTGGCGATTTCGTTCCAATTCACATTCCAAGTAATATTCGGCATGCTAATTACATTGCCGGTTGCCAAATTGAATTATCTCTTATAGTTTCCGAGATATGGACTATCGATAATTTACACCTTAGGCTCTGCTTCTAACTTGGGCCCAAATTGTAAAATGGTCTTACCTATTGGCGATTTCGTTCCAATTCACATTCCAAGTAATATTCGGCATGCTAATTACATTGCCGGTTGCCAAATTGCATTATCTCTTATAGTTTCCGAGATATGGACTATCGATAATTTACACCTTAGGCTCTGCTTCTAACTTGGGCCCAAATTGTAAAATGGTCTTATCTATTGGCGATTTCGTTCCAATTCACATTCCAAGTAATATTCGGCATGCTAATTATATTGCCGGTTGCCAAATTGCATTATCTCTTATAGTTTCCGAGATATGGACTATCGATAATTTACACCTTAGGCTCTGCTTCTAACTTGGGCCCAAATTGTAAAATGGTCTTATCTATTGGCGATTTCGTCCCAATTCACATTCCAAGTGATATTCGGCATGCTAATTACATTGCCGGATGCGAAATTGCATTATCTCTTATAGTTTCCGAGATATGGACTATCAATAATTTACACCTTAGGCTCAGCTTCTAACTTGGGCCCAAATTGTAAAATGGTCTTATCTATTGGCGATTTCGTTCCAATTCACATTCCAAGTAATATTCGGCATGCTAATTACATTGCCGGTTGCCAAATTGCATTATCTCTTATAGTTTCCGAGATATGGACTATCGATAATTTACACCTTATGCTCTGCTTCTAACTTGGGCCCAAATTGTAAAATGGTCTTATCCATTTTCGATTTCGTTCCAATTCACATTCCATGTAATATTCGGCATGCTAATTACATTGCCGGTTGCCAAATTGCATTATCTCTTATAGTTTCCGAGATATGGACTATCGATAATTTACACCTTAGGCTCTGCTTCTAACTTGGGCCCAAAGTGTAAAATGGTCTTATCTATTGGCGATTTCGTCCCAATTCACATTCCAAGTGATATTCGGCATGCTAATTACATTGCCGGTTGCGAAATTGCATTATCTCTTATAGTTTCCGAGATATGGACTATCAATAATTTACACCTTAGGCTCTGCTTCTAACTTGGGTCCAAATTGTAAAATGGTCTTATCTATAGGCGATTTCGTTCCAATTCACATTCCAAGTAATATTCGGCATGCTAATTACATTGCCGGTTGCCAAATTGCATTATCTCTTATAGTTTCCGAGATATGGACTATCGATAATTTACACCTTAGGCTCTGCTTCTAACTTGGGCCCAAATTGTAAAATGGTCTTATCTATTGGCGATTTCGTTCCAATTCACATTCCAAGTAATATTCGGCATGCTAATTACATTGCCGGTTGCCAAATTGCATTATCTCTTATAGTTTCCGAGATATGGACTATCGATAATTTACACCTTAGGCTCTGCTTCTAACTTGGGCCCAAATTGTAAAATGGTCTTATCTATTGGCGATTTCGTTCCAATTCACATTCCAAGTAATATTCGGCATGCTAATTACATTGCCGGTTGCCAAATTGCATTATCTCTTATAGTTTCCGAGATATGGACTATCGATAATTTACACCTTAGGCTCTGCTTCTAACTTGGGCCCAAATTGTAAAATGGTCTTATCTATTGGCGATTTCGTCCCAATTCACATTCCAAGTGATATTCGGCATGCTAATTACATTGCCGGTTGCGAAATTGCATTATCTCTTATAGTTTCCGAGATATGGACTATCAATAATTTACATCTTAGGCTCTGCTTCTAACTTGGGTCCAAATTGTAAAATGGTCTTATCTATTGGCGATTTCGTTCCAACTCACATTCCAAGAAATATTCGGCATGCTAATTACATTGCCGGTTGCCAAATTGCATTATCTCTTATAGTTTCCGAGATATGGACTATCGATAATTTACACCTTAGGCTCTGCTTCTAACTTGGGCCCAAATTGTAAAATGGTCTTATCTATTGGCGATTTCGTTCCAATTCACATTCCAAGTAATATTCGGCATGCTAATTACATTGCCGGTTGCCAAATTGCATTATCTCTTATAGTTTCCGAGATATGGACTATCGATAATTTACACCTTAGGCTCTGCTTCTAACTTGGGCCCAAATTTTAAAATGGTCTTATCTATTGGCGATTTCGTTCCAATTCACATTCCAAGTAATATTCGGCATGCTAATTACATTGCCGGTTGCCAAATTGCATTATCTCTTATAGTTTCCGAGATATGGACTATCGATAATTTACACCTTAGGCTCTGCTTCTAACTTGGGCCCAAATTGTAAAATGGTCTTATCTATTGGCGATTTCGTTCCAATTCACATTCCAAGTAATATTCGGCATGCTAATTACATTGCCGGTTGCCAAATTGCATTATCTCTTATAGTTTCCGAGATATGGACTATCGATAATTTACACCTTAGGCTCTGCTTCTAACTTGGGAACAAATTGTAAAATGGTCTTATCTATTGGCGATTTCGTTCCAATTCACATTCCAAGTAATATTCGGCATGCTAATTACATTGCCGGTTGCCAAATTGCATTATCTCTTATAGTTTCCGGGATATGGACTATCGATAATTAACACCTTAGGCTCTGCTTCTAACTTGGGCCCAAATTGTAAAATGGTCTTATCTATTGGCGATTTCGTTCCAATTCACATTCCAAGTAATATTCGGCATGCTAATTACATTGCCGGTTGCCAAATTGCATTATCTCTTATAGTTCCCGAGATATGGACTATCGATAATTTACACCTTAGGCTCTGCTTCTAACTTGGGCCCAAATTGTAAAATCGTCTTATCTATTGGCGATTTCGTTCCAATTCACATTCCAAGTAATATTCTTCATGCTAATTACATTGCCGGTTGCCAAATTGCATTATCTCTTATAGTTTCCGAGATATGGACTATCGATAATTTACACCTTAGGCTCTGCTTCTAACTTGGGCCCAAATTGTAAAATGGTCTTATCTATTGGCGATTTCGTTCCAATTCACATTCCAAGTAATATTCGGCATGCTAATTACATTGCCGGTTGCCAAATTGCATTATTTCTTATAGTTTCCGAGATATGGACTATCGATAATTTACACCTTAGGCTCTGCTTCTAACTTGGGCCCAAATTGTAAAATCGTCTTATCTATTGGCGATTTCGTTCCAATTCACATTCCAAGTAATATTCTTCATGCTAATTACATTGCCGGTTGCCAAATTGCATTATCTCTTATAGTTTCCGAGATATGGACTATCGATAATTTACACCTTAGGCTCTGCTTCTAACTTGGGCCCAAATTGTAAAATGGTCTTATCTATTGGCGATTTCGTTCCAATTCACATTCCAAGTAATATTCGGCATGCTAATTACATTGCCGGTTGCCAAATTGAATTATCTCTTATAGTTTCCGAGATATGGACTATCGATAATTTACACCTTAGGCTCTGCTTCTAACTTGGGCCCAAATTATAAAATGGTCTTACCTATTGGCGATTTCGTTCCAATTCACATTCCAAGTAATATTCGGCATGCTAATCACATTGCCGGTTGCCAAATTGCATTATCTCTTATAGTTTCCGAGATATGGACTATCGATAATTTACACCTTAGGCTCTGCTTCTAACTTGGGCCCAAATTGTAAAATGGTCTTATCTATTGGCGATTTCGTTCCAATTCACATTCCAAGTAATATTCGGCATGCTAATTACATTGCCGGTTGCCAAATTGCATTATCTCTAATAGTTTCCGAGATATGGACTATCGATAATTTACACCTTAGGCTCTGCTTCTAACTTGGGCCCAAATTGTAAAATGGTCTTATCTATTGGCGATTTCGTCCCAATTCACATTCCAAGTGATATTCGGCATGCTAATTACATTGCCGGATGCGAAATTGCATTATCTCTTATAGTTTCCGAGATATGGACTATCAATAATTTACACCTTAGGCTCAGCTTCTAACTTGGGCCCAAAGTGTAAAATGGTCTTATCTATTGGCGATTTCGTTCCAATTCACATTCCAAGTAATATTCGGCATGCTAATTACATTGCCGGTTGCCAAATTGCATTATCTCTTATAGTTTCCGAGATATGGACTATCGATAATTTACACCTTAAGCTCTGCTTCTAACTTGTTCCCAAATTGTAAAATGGTCTTATCTATTGGCGATTTCGTTCCAATTCACATTCCAAGTAATATTCGGCATGCTAATTACATTGCCGGTTGCCAAATTGCATTATCTCTTATAGTTTCCGAGATATGGACTATCGATAATTTACACCTTAGGCTCTGCTTCTAACTTGGGCCCAAATTGTAAAATGGTCTTATCTATTGGCGATTTCGTTCCAATTCACATTCCAAGTAATATTCGGCATGCTAATTACATTGCCGGTTGCCAAATTGCAGTATCTCTTATAGTTTCCGAGATATGGACTATCGATAATTTACACCTTAGGCTCTGCTTCTAACTTGGGCCCAAATTGTAAAATGGTCTTATCTATTGGCGATTTCGTCCCAATTCACATTCCAAGTGATATTCGGCATGCTAATTTCATTGCCGGTTGCGAAATTGCATTATCTCTTATAGTTTCCGAGATATGGACTATCGATAATTTACACCTTAGGCTCTGCTTCTAACTTGGGCCCAAATTGTAAAATGGTCTTATCTATTGGCGATTTCGTTCCAATTCACATTCCTAGTAATATTGGGCATGCTAATTACATTGCCGGTTGCCAAATTGCATTATCTCTTATAGTTTCCGAGATATGGACTATCGATAATTTACACCTTAGGCTCTGCTTCTAACTTGCTCCCAAATTGTAAAATGGTCTTATCTATTGGCGATTTCGTTCCAATTCACATTCCAAGTAATATTCGGCATGCTAATTACATTGCCGGTTGCCAAATTGCATTATCTCTTATAGTTTCCGAGATATGGACTATCGATAATTTACACCTTAGGCTCTGCTTCTAACTTGGGCCCAAATTGTAAAATGGTCTTACCTATTGGCGATTTCGTTCCAATTCACATTCCAAGTAATATTCGGCATGCTAATTACATTGCCGGTTGCCAAATTGCATTATCTCTTATAGTTTCCGAGATATGGACTATCGATAATTTACACCTTAGGCTCTGCTTCTAACTTGGGCCCAAATTGTAAAATGGTCTTATCTATTTTCGATTTCGTTCCAATTCACATTCCAAGTAATATTCGGCATGCTAATTTCATTGCCGGTTGCCAAATTGCATTATCTCTTATAGTTTCCGAGATATGGACTATCGATAATTTACACCTTAGGCTCTGCTTCTAACTTGGGCCCAAAGTGTAAAATGGTCTTATCTATTGGCGATTTCGTCCCAATTCACATTCCAAGTGATATTCGGCATGCTAATTACATTGCCGGTTGCGAAATTGCATTATCTCTTATAGTTTCCGAGATATGGACTATCAATAATTTACACCTTAGGCTCTGCTTCTAACTTGGGTCCAAATTGTAAAATGGTCTTATCTATTGGCGATTTCGTTCCAATTCACATTCCAAGTAATATTCGGCATGCTAATTACATTGCCGGTTGCCAAATTGCATTATCTCTTATAGTTTCCGAGATATGGACTATCGATAATTTACACCTTAGGCTCTGCTTCTAACTTGGGCCCAAATTGTAAAATGGTCTTATTTATTGGCGATTTCGTTCCAATTCACATTCCAAGTAATATTCGGCATGCTAATTACATTGCCGGTTACCAAATTGCATTATCTCTTATAGTTTCCGAGATATGGACTATCGATAATTTACACCTTAGGCTCTGCTTCTAACTTGGGCCCAAATTGTAAAATGGTCTTATCTATTGGCGATTTCGTCCCAATTCACATTCCAAGTGATATTCGGCATGCTAATTACATTGCCGGTTGCCAAATTGCATTATCTCTTATAGTTTCCGAGATATGGACTATCGATAATTTACACCTTAGGCTCTGCTTCTAACTTGGGCCCAAATTGTAAAATGGTCTTATCTATTGGCGATTTCGTTCCAATTCACATTCCAAGTAATATTCGGCATGCTAATTACATTGCCGGTTGCCAAATTGCATTATCTCTTATAGTTTCCGAGATATGGACTATCGATAATTTACACCTTAGGCTCTGCTTCTAACTTGGGCCCAAATTGTAAAATGGTCTTATCTATTGGCGATTTCGTTCCAATTCACATTCCAAGTAATATTCGGCATGCTAATTACATTGCCGGTTGCCAAATTGCATTATCTCTTATAGTTTCCGAGATATGGACTATCGATAATTTACACCTTAGGCTCTACTTCTAACTTGGGCCCAAATTGTAAAATGGTCTTATCTATTGGCGATTTCGTTCCAATTCACATTCCAAGTAATATTCGGCATGCTAATTACATTGCCGGTTGCCAAATTGCATTATCTCTTATAGTTTCCGAGATATGGACTATCGATAATTTACACCTTAGGCTCTGCTTCTAACTTGGGAACAAATTGTAAAATGGTCTTATCTATTTGCGATTTCGTTCCAATTCACATTCCAAGTAATATTCGGCATGCTAATTACATTGCCGGTTGCCAAATTGCATTATCTCTTATAGTTTCCGAGATATGGACTATCGATAATTTACACCTTAGGCTCTGCTTCTAACTTGGGCCCAAATTGTAAAATGGTCTTATCTATTGGCGATTTCGTTCCAATTCACATTCCAAGTAATATTCGGCATGCTAATTACATTGCCGGTTGCCAAATTGCATTATCTCTTATAGTTCCCGAGATATGGACTATCGATAATTTACACCTTAGGCTCTGCTTCTAACTTGGGCCCAAATTGTAAAATGGTCTTATCTATTGGCGATTTCGTTCCAATTCACATTCCAAGTAATATTCGGCATGCTAATTACATTGCCGGTTGCCAAATTGCATTATCTCTTATAGTTTCCGAGATATTAACTATCGTTAATTTACACCTTCGGCTCTGCTTCTAACTTGGGCCCAAATTGTAAAATGGCCTTATCTATTGGCGATTTCGTTCCAATTCACATTCCAAGTAATATTCGGCATGCTAATTACATTGCCGGTTGCCAAATTGCATTATCTCTTATAGTTTCCGAGATATGGACTATCGATAATTTACACCTTAGGCTCTGCTTCTAACTTGGGCCCAAATTGTAAAATGGTCTTATCTATTGGCGATTTCGTTCCAATTCACATTCCAAGTAATATTCGGCATGCTAATTACATTGCCGGTTGCCAAATTGCATTATTTCTTATAGTTTCCGAGATATGGACTATCGATAATTTACACCTTAGGCTCTGCTTCTAACTTGGGCCCAAATTGTAAAATCGTCTTATCTATTGGCGATTTCGTTCCAATTCATATTCCAAGTAATATTCGGCATGCTAATTACATTGCCGGTTGCCAAATTGCATTATCTCTTATAGTTTCCGAGATATGGACTATCGATAATTTACACCTTAGGCTCTGCTTCTAACTTGGGCCCAAATTGTAAAATGGTCTTATCTATTGGCGATTTCGTTCCAATTCACATTCCAAGTAATATTCGGCATGCTAATTACATTGCCGGTTGCCAAATTGAATTATCTCTTATAGTTTCCGAGATATGGACTATCGATAATTTACACCTTAGGCTCTGCTTCTAACTTGGGCCCAAATTGTAAAATGGTCTTACCTATTGGCGATTTCGTTCCAATTCACATTCCAAGTAATATTCGGCATGCTAATTACATTGCCGGTTGCCAAATTGCATTATCTCTTATAGTTTCCGAGATATGGACTATCGATAATTTACACCTAAGGCTCTGCTTCTAACTTGGGCCCAAATTGTAAAATGGTCTTATCTATTGGCGATTTCGTTCCAATTCACATTCCAAGTAATATTCGGCATGCTAATTACATTGCCGGTTGCCAAATTGCATTATCTCTTATAGTTTCCGAGATATGGACTATCGATAATTTACACCTTAGGCTCTGCTTCTAACTTGGGCCCAAATTGTAAAATGGTCTTATCTATTGGCGATTTCGTCCCAATTCACATTCCAAGTGATATTCGGCATGCTAATTACATTGCCGGATGCGAAATTGCATTATCTCTTATAGTTTCCGAGATATGGACTATCAATAATTTACACCTTAGGCTCAGCTTCTAACTTGGGCCCAAATTGTAAAATGGTCTTATCTATTGGCGATTTCGTTCCAATTCACATTCCAAGTAATATTCGGCATGCTAATTACATTGCCGGTTGCCAAATTGCATTATCTCTTATAGTTTCCGAGATATGGACTATCGATAATTTACACCTTATGCTCTGCTTCTAACTTGGGCCCAAATTGTAAAATGGTCTTATCCATTTTCGATTTCGTTCCAATTCACATTCCAAGTAATATTCGGCATGCTAATTACATTGCCGGTTGCCAAATTGCATTATCTCTTATAGTTTCCGAGATATGGACTATCGATAATTTACACCTTAGGCTCTGCTTCTAACTTGGGCCCAAAGTGTAAAATGGTCTTATCTATTGGCGATTTCGTCCCAATTCACATTCCAAGTGATATTCGGCATGCTAATTACATTGCCGGATGCGAAATTGCATTATCTCTTATAGTTTCCGAGATATGGACTATCAATAATTTACACCTTAGGCTCTGCTTCTAACTTGGGTCCAAATTGTAAAATGGTCTTATCTATTGGCGATTTCGTTCCAATTCACATTCCAAGTAATATTCGGCATGCTAATTACATTGCCGGTTGCCAAATTGCATTATCTCTTATAGTTTCCGAGATATGGACTATCGATAATTTACACCTTAGGCTCTGCTTCTAACTTGGGCCCAAATTGTAAAATGGTCTTATCTATTGGCGATTTCGTTCCAATTCACATTCCAAGTAATATTCGGCATGCTAATTACATTGCCGGTTGCCAAATTGCATTATCTCTTATAGTTTCCGAGATATGGACTATCGATAATTTACACCTTAGGCTCTGCTTCTAACTTGGGCCCAAATTGTAAAATGGTCTTATCTATTGGCGATTTCGTTCCAATTCACATTCCAAGTAATATTCGGCATGCTAATTACATTGCCGGTTGCCAAATTGCATTATCTCTTATAGTTTCCGAGATATGGACTATCGATAATTTACACCTTAGGCTCTGCTTCTAACTTGGGCCCAAATTGTAAAATGGTCTTATCTATTGGCGATTTCGTCCCAATTCACATTCCAAGTGATATTCGGCATGCTAATTACATTGCCGGTTGCGAAATTGCATTATCTCTTATAGTTTCCGAGATATGGACTATCAATAATTTACATCTTAGGCTCTGCTTCTAACTTGGGTCCAAATTGTAAAATGGTCTTATCTATTGGCGATTTCGTTCCAACTCACATTCCAAGAAATATTCGGCATGCTAATTACATTGCCGGTTGCCAAATTGCATTATCTCTTATAGTTTCCGAGATATGGACTATCGATAATTTACACCTTAGGCTCTGCTTCTAACTTGGGCCCAAATTGTAAAATGGTCTTATCTATTGGCGATTTCGTTCCAATTCACATTCCAAGTAATATTCGGCATGCTAATTACATTGCCGGTTGCCAAATTGCATTATCTCTTATAGTTTCCGAGATATGGACTATCGATAATTTACACCTTAGGCTCTGCTTCTAACTTGGGAACAAATTGTAAAATGGTCTTATCTATTGGCGATTTCGTTCCAATTCACATTCCAAGTAATATTCGGCATGCTAATTACATTGCCGGTTGCCAAATTGCATTATCTCTTATAGTTTCCGGGATATGGACTATCGATAATTTACACCTTAGGCTCTGCTTCTAACTTGGGCCCAAATTGTAAAATGGTCTTATCTATTGGCGATTTCGTTCCAATTCACATTCCAAGTAATATTCGGCATGCTAATTACATTGCCGGTTGCCAAATTGCATTATCTCTTATAGTTCCCGAGATATGGACTATCGATAATTTACACCTTAGGCTCTGCTTCTAACTTGGGCCCAAATTGTAAAATGGTCTTATCTATTGGCGATTTCGTTCCAATTCACATTCCAAGTAATATTCGGCATGCTAATTACATTGCCGGTTGCCAAATTGCATTATTTCTTATAGTTTCCGAGATATGGACTATCGATAATTTACACCTTAGGCTCTGCTTCTAACTTGGGCCCAAATTGTAAAATCGTCTTATCTATTGGCGATTTCGTTCCAATTCACATTCCAAGTAATATTCGGCATGCTAATTACATTGCCGGTTGCCAAATTGCATTATCTCTTATAGTTTCCGGGATATGGACTATCGATAATTTACACCTTAGGCTCTGCTTCTAACTTGGGCCCAAATTGTAAAATGGTCTTATCTATTGGCGATTTCGTTCCAATTCACATTCCAAGTAATATTCGGCATGCTAATTACATTGCCGGTTGCCAAATTGCATTATCTCTTATAGTTTCCGAGATATGGACTATCGATAATTTACACCTTAGGCTCTGCTTCTAACTTGGGCCCAAATTGTAAAATGGTCTTATCTATTGGCGATTTCGTTCCAATTCACATTCCAAGTAATATTCGGCATGCTAATTACATTGCCGGTTGCCAAATTGCATTATTTCTTATAGTTTCCGAGATATGGACTATCGATAATTTACACCTTAGGCTCTGCTTCTAACTTGGGCTCAAATTGTAAAATCGTCTTATCTATTGGCGATTTCGTTCCAATTCACATTCCAAGTAATATTCTTCATGCTAATTACATTGCCGGTTGCCAAATTGCATTATCTCTTATAGTTTCCGAGATATGGACTATCGATAATTTACACCTTAGGCTCTGCTTCTAACTTGGGCCCAAATTGTAAAATGGTCTTATCTATTGGCGATTTCGTTCCAATTCACATTCCAAGTAATATTCGGCATGCTAATTACATTGCCGGTTGCCAAATTGAATTATCTCTTATAGTTTCCGAGATATGGACTATCGATAATTTACACCTTAGGCTCTGCTTCTAACTTGGGCCCAAATTGTAAAATGGTCTTACCTATTGGCGATTTCGTTCCAATTCACATTCCAAGTAATATTCGGCATGCTAATTACATTGCCGGTTGCCAAATTGCATTATCTCTAATAGTTTCCGAGATATGGACTATCGATAATTTACACCTTAGGCTCTGCTTCTAACTTGGGCCCAAAATGTAAAATGGTCTTATCTATTGGCGATTTCGTCCCAATTCACATTCCAAGTGATATTCGGCATGCTAATTACATTGCCGGATGCGAAATTGCATTATCTCTTATAGTTTCCGAGATATGGACTATCAATAATTTACACCTTAGGCTCAGCTTCTAACTTGGGCCCAAATTGTAAAATGGTCTTATCTATTGGCGATTTCGTTCCAATTCACATTCCAAGTAATATTCGGCATGCTAATTACATTGCCGGTTGCCAAATTGCATTATCTCTTATAGTTTCCGAGATATGGACTATCGATAATTTACACCTTAAGCTCTGCTTCTAACTTGTTCCCAAATTGTAAAATGGTCTTATCTATTGGCGATTTCGTTCCAATTCACATCCAAGTAATATTCGGCATACTAATTACATTGCCGGTTGCCAAATTGCATTATCTCTTATAGTTTCCGAGATATGGACTATCGATAATTTACACCTTAGGCTCTGCTTCTAACTTGGGCCCAAATTGTAAAATGGTCTTATCTATTGGCGATTTCGTCCCAATTCAAATTCCAAGTGATATTCGGCATGCTAATTTCATTGCCGGTTGCGAAATTGCATTATCTCTTATAGTTTCCGAGATATGGACTATCGATAATTTACACCTTAGGCTCTGCTTCTAACTTGGGCCCAAATTGTAAAATGGTCTTATCTATTGGCGATTTCGTTCCAATTCACATTCCAAGTAATATTCGGCATGCTAATTACATTGCCGGTTGCCAAATTGAATTATCTCTTATAGTTTCCGAGATATGGACTATCGATAATTTACACCTTAGGCTCTGCTTCTAACTTGGGCCCAAATTGTAAAATGATCTTACCTATTGGCGATTTCGTTCCAATTCACATTCCAAGTAATATTCGGCATGCTAATTACATTGCCGGTTGCCAAATTGCATTATCTCTTATAGTTTCCGAGATATGGACTATCGATAATTTACACCTTAGGCTCTGCTTCTAACTTGGGCCCAAATTGTAAAATGGTCTTATCTATTGGCGATTTCGTTCCAATTCATATTCCAAGTAATATTCGGCATGCTAATTACATTGCCGGTTGCCAAATTGCATTATCTCTTATAGTTTCCGGGATATGGACTATCGATAATTTACACCTTAGGCTCTGCTTCTAACTTGGGCCCAAATTGTAAAATGGTCTTATCTATTGGCGATTTCGTTCCAATTCACATTCCAAGTAATATTCGGCATGCTAATTACATTGCCGGTTGCCAAATTGCATTATCTCTTATAGTTTCCGAGATATGGACTATCGATAATTTACACCTTAGGCTCTGCTTCTAACTTGGGCCCAAATTGTAAAATGGTCTTATCTATTGGCGATTTCGTTCCAATTCACATTCCAAGTAATATTCGGCATGCTAATTACATTGCCGGTTGCCAAATTGCATTATTTCTTATAGTTTCCGAGATATGGACTATCGATAATTTACACCTTAGGCTCTGCTTCTAACTTGGGCTCAAATTGTAAAATCGTCTTATCTATTGGCGATTTCGTTCCAATTCACATTCCAAGTAATATTCTTCATGCTAATTACATTGCCGGTTGCCAAATTGCATTATCTCTTATAGTTTCCGAGATATGGACTATCGATAATTTACACCTTAGGCTCTGCTTCTAACTTGGGCCCAAATTGTAAAATGGTCTTATCTATTGGCGATTTCGTTCCAATTCACATTCCAAGTAATATTCGGCATGCTAATTACATTGCCGGTTGCCAAATTGAATTATCTCTTATAGTTTCCGAGATATGGACTATCGATAATTTACACCTTAGGCTCTGCTTCTAACTTGGGCCCAAATTGTAAAATGGTCTTACCTATTGGCGATTTCGTTCCAATTCACATTCCAAGTAATATTCGGCATGCTAATTACATTGCCGGTTGCCAAATTGCATTATCTCTTATAGTTTCCGAGATATGGACTATCGATAATTTACACCTTAGGCTCTGCTTCTAATTTGGGCCCAAATTGTAAAATGGTCTTATCTATTGGCGATTTCGTTCCAATTCACATTCCAAGTAATATTCGGCATGCTAATTACATTGCCGGTTGCCAAATTGCATTATCTCTAATAGTTTCCGAGATATGGACTATCGATAATTTACACCTTAGGCTCTGCTTCTAACTTGGGCCCAAAATGTAAAATGGTCTTATCTATTGGCGATTTCGTCCCAATTCACATTCCAAGTGATATTCGGCATGCTAATTACATTGCCGGATGCGAAATTGCATTATCTCTTATAGTTTCCGAGATATGGACTATCAATAATTTACACCTTAGGCTCAGCTTCTAACTTGGGCCCAAATTGTAAAATGGTCTTATCTATTGGCGATTTCGTTCCAATTCACATTCCAAGTAATATTCGGCATGCTAATTACATTGCCGGTTGCCAAATTGCATTATCTCTTATAGTTTCCGAGATATGGACTATCGATAATTTACACCTTAAGCTCTGCTTCTAACTTGTTCCCAAATTGTAAAATGGTCTTATCTATTGGCGATTTCGTTCCAATTCACATTCCAAGTAATATTCGGCATACTAATTACATTGCCGGTTGCCAAATTGCATTATCTCTTATAGTTTCCGAGATATGGACTATCGATAATTTACACCTTAGGCTCTGCTTCTAACTTGGGCCCAAATTGTAAAATGGTCTTATCTATTGGCGATTTCGTCCCAATTCACATTCCAAGTGATATTCGGCATGCTAATTTCATTGCCGGTTGCGAAATTGCATTATCTCTTATAGTTTCCGAGATATGGACTATCGATAATTTACACCTTAGGCTCTGCTTCTAACTTGGGCCCAAATTGTAAAATGGTCTTATCTATTGGCGATTTCGTTCCAATTCACATTCCAAGTAATATTCGGCATGCTAATTACATTGCCGGTTGCCAAATTGAATTATCTCTTATAGTTTCCGAGATATGGACTATCGATAATTTACACCTTAGGCTCTGCTTCTAACTTGGGCCCAAATTGTAAAATGATCTTACCTATTGGCGATTTCGTTCCAATTCACATTCCAAGTAATATTCGGCATGCTAATTACATTGCCGGTTGCCAAATTGCATTATCTCTTATAGTTTCCGAGATATGGACTATCGATAATTTACACCTTAGGCTCTGCTTCTAACTTGGGCCCAAATTGTAAAATGGTCTTATCTATTGGCGATTTCGTTCCAATTCATATTCCAAGTAATATTCGGCATGCTAATTACATTGCCGGTTGCCAAATTGCATTATCTCTTATAGTTTCCGAGATATGAACTATCGATAATTTACACCTTAGGCTCTGCTTCTAACTTGGGCCCAAATTGTAAAATGGTCTTATCTATTGGCGATTTCGTCCCAATTCACATTCCAAGTGATATTCGGCATGCTAATTACATTGCCGGATGCGAAATTGCATTATCTCTTATAGTTTCCGAGATATGGACTATCGATAATTTACACCTTAGGCTCTGCTTCTAACTTGGGCCCAAATTGTAAAATGGTCTTATCTATTGGCGATTTCGTCCCAATTCACATTCCAAGTGATATTCGGCATGCTAATTACATTGCCGGATGCGAAATTGCATTATCTCTTATAGTTTCCGAGATATGGACTATCAATAATTTACACCTTAGGCTCAGCTTCTAACTTGGGCCCAAATTGTAAAATGGTCTTATCTATTGGCGATTTCGTTCCAATTCACATTCCAAGTAATATTCGGCATGCTAATTACATTGCCGGTTGCCAAATTGCATTATCTCTTATAGTTTCCGAGATATGGACTATCGATAATTTACACCTTAGGCTCTGCTTCTAACTTGGGCCCAAATTGTAAAATGGTCTTATCCATTTTCGATTTCGTTCCAATTCACATTCCAAGTAATATTCGGCATGCTAATTTCATTGCCGGTTGCGAAATTGCATTATCTCTTATAGTTTCCGAGACATGGACTATCGATAATTTACACCTTAGGCTCTGCTTCTAACTTGGGTCCAAATTGTAAAATGGTCTTATCTATTGGCGATTTCGTTCCAATTCACATTCCAAGTAATATTCGGCATGCTAATTACATTGCCGGTTGCCAAATTGCATTATCTCTTATAGTTTCCGAGATATGGACTATCGATAATTTACACCTTAGGCTCTGCTTCTAACTTGGGCCCAAATTGTAAAATGGTCTTATCCATTGGCGATTTCGTTCCAATTCACATTCCAAGTAATATTCGGCATGCTAATTACATTGCCGGTTGCCAAATTGCATTATCTCTTATAGTTTCCGAGATATGGACTATCGATAATTTACACCTTAGGCTCTGCTTCTAACTTGGGCCCAAATTGTAAAATGGTCTTATCTATTGGCGATTTCGTCCCAATTCACATTCCAAGTGATATTCGGCATGCTAATTACATTGCCGGTTGCCAAATTGCATTATCTCTTATAGTTTCCGAGATATGGACTATCGATAATTTACACCTTAGGCTCTGCTTCTAACTTGGGCCCAAATTGTAAAATGGTCTTATCTATTGGCGATTTCGTTCCAATTCACATTCCAAGTAATATTCGGCATGCTAATTACATTGCCGGTTGCCAAATTGCATTATCTCTTATAGTTTCCGAGATATGGACTATCGATAATTTACACCTTAGGCTCTGCTTCTAACTTGGGCCCAAATTTTAAAATGGTCTTATCTATTGGCGATTTCGTTCCAATTCACATTCCAAGTAATATTCGGCATGCTAATTACATTGCCGGTTGCCAAATTGCATTATCTCTTATAGTTTCCGAGATATGGACTATCGATAATTTACACCTTAGGCTCTGCTTCTAACTTGGGCCCAAATTGTAAAATGGTCTTATCTATTGGCGATTTCGTTCCAATTCACATTCCAAGTAATATTCGGCATGCTAATTACATTGCCGGTTGCCAAATTGCATTATCTCTTATAGTTTCCGAGATATGGACTATCGATAATTTACACCTTAGGCTCTGCTTCTAACTTGGGCCCAAATTTTAAAATGGTCTTATCTATTGGCGATTTCGTTCCAATTCACATTCCAAGTAATATTCGGCATGCTAATTACATTGCCGGTTGCCAAATTGCATTATCTCTTATAGTTTCCGAGATATGGACTATCGATAATTTACACCTTAGGCTCTGCTTCTAACTTGGGCCCAAATTGTAAAATGGTCTTATCTATTGGCGATTTCGTTCCAATTCACATTCCAAGTAATATTCGGCATGCTAATTACATTGCCGGTTGCCAAATTGCATTATCTCTTATGGTTTCCGAGATATGGACTATCGATAATTTACACCTTAGGCTCTGCTTCTAACTTGGGAACAAATTGTAAAATGGTCTTATCTATTGGCGATTTCGTTCCAATTCACATTCCAAGTAATATTCGGCATGCTAATTACATTGCCGGTTGCCAAATTGCATTATCTCTTATAGTTTCCGGGATATGGACTATCGATAATTTACACCTTAGGCTCTGCTTCTAACTTGGGCCCAAATTGTAAAATGGTCTTATCTATTGGCGATTTCGTTCCAATTCACATTCCAAGTAATATTCGGCATGCTAATTACATTGCCGGTTGCCAAATTGCATTATCTCTTATAGTTCCCGAGATATGGACTATCGATAATTTACACCTTAGGCTCTGCTTCTAACTTGGGCCCAAATTGTAAAATCGTCTTATCTATTGGCGATTTCGTTCCAATTCACATTCCAAGTAATATTCTTCATGCTAATTACATTGCCGGTTGCCAAATTGCATTATCTCTTATAGTTTCCGAGATATGGACTATCGATAATTTACACCTTAGGCTCTGCTTCTAACTTGGGCCCAAATTGTAAAATGGTCTTATCTATTGGCGATTTCGTTCCAATTCACATTCCAAGTAATATTCGGCATGCTAATTACATTGCCGGTTGCCAAATTGCATTATTTCTTATAGTTTCCGAGATATGGACTATCGATAATTTACACCTTAGGCTCTGCTTCTAACTTGGGCCCAAATTGTAAAATCGTCTTATCTATTGGCGATTCCGTTCCAATTCACATTCCAAGTAATATTCTTCATGCTAATTACATTGCCGGTTGCCAAATTGCATTATCTCTTATAGTTTCCGAGATATGGACTATCGATAATTTACACCTTAGGCTCTGCTTCTAACTTGGGCCCAAATTGTAAAATGGTCTTATCTATTGGCGATTTTGTTCCAATTCACATTCCAAGTAATATTCGGCATGCTAATTACATTGCCGGTTGCCAAATTGAATTATCTCTTATAGTTTCCGAGATATGGACTATCGATAATTTACACCTTAGGCTCTGCTTCTAACTTGGGCCCAAATTGTAAAATGGTCTTACCTATTGGCGATTTCGTTCCAATTCACATTCCAAGTAATATTCGGCATGCTAATTACATTGCCGGTTGCCAAATTGCATTATCTCTTATAGTTTCCGAGATATGGACTATCGATAATTTACACCTTAGGCTCTGCTTCTAACTTGGGCCCAAATTGTAAAATGGTCTTATCTATTGGCGATTTCGTTCCAATTCACATTCCAAGTAATATTCGGCATGCTAATTACATTGCCGGTTGCCAAATTGCATTATCTCTAATAGTTTCCGAGATATGGACTATCGATAATTTACACCTTAGGCTCTGCTTCTAACTTGGGCCCAAATTGTAAAATGGTCTTATCTATTGGCGATTTCGTCCCAATTCACATTCCAAGTGATATTCGGCATGCTAATTACATTGCCGGATGCGAAATTGCATTATCTCTTATAGTTTCCGAGATATGGACTATCAATAATTTACACCTTAGGCTCAGCTTCTAACTTGGGCCCAAAGTGTAAAATGGTCTTATCTATTGGCGATTTCGTTCCAATTCACATTCCAAGTAATATTCGGCATGCTAATTACATTGCCGGTTGCCAAATTGCATTATCTCTTATAGTTTCCGAGATATGGACTATCGATAATTTACACCTTAAGCTCTGCTTCTAACTTGTTCCCAAATTGTAAAATGGTCTTATCTATTGGCGATTTCGTTCCAATTCACATTCCAAGTAATATTCGGCATGCTAATTACATTGCCGGTTGCCAAATTGCATTATCTCTTATAGTTTCCGAGATATGGACTATCGATAATTTACACCTTAGGCTCTGCTTCTAACTTGGGCCCAAATTGTAAAATGGTCTTATCTATTGGCGATTTCGTTCCAATTCACATTCCAAGTAATATTCGGCATGCTAATTACATTGCCGGTTGCCAAATTGCATTATCTCTTATAGTTTCCGAGATATGGACTATCGATAATTTACACCTTAGGCTCTGCTTCTAACTTGGGCCCAAATTGTAAAATGGTCTTATCTATTGGCGATTTCGTCCCAATTCACATTCCAAGTGATATTCGGCATGCTAATTTCATTGCCGGTTGCGAAATTGCATTATCTCTTATAGTTTCCGAGATATGGACTATCGATAATTTACACCTTAGGCTCTGCTTCTAACTTGGGCCCAAATTGTAAAATGGTCTTATCTATTGGCGATTTCGTTCCAATTCACATTCCTAGTAATATTGGGCATGCTAATTACATTGCCGGTTGCCAAATTGCATTATCTCTTATAGTTTCCGAGATATGGACTATCGATAATTTACACCTTAGGCTCTGCTTCTAACTTGCTCCCAAATTGTAAAATGGTCTTATCTATTGGCGATTTCGTTCCAATTCACATTCCAAGTAATATTCGGCATGCTAATTACATTGCCGGTTGCCAAATTGCATTATCTCTTATAGTTTCCGAGATATGGACTATCGATAATTTACACCTTAGGCTCTGCTTCTAACTTGGGCCCAAATTGTAAAATGGTCTTACCTATTGGCGATTTCGTTCCAATTCACATTCCAAGTAATATTCGGCATGCTAATTACATTGCCGGTTGCCAAATTGCATTATCTCTTATAGTTTCCGAGATATGGACTATCGATAATTTACACCTTAGGCTCTGCTTCTAACTTGGGCCCAAATTGTAAAATGGTCTTATCTATTTTCGATTTCGTTCCAATTCACATTCCAAGTAATATTCGGCATGCTAATTTCATTGCCGGTTGCCAAATTGCATTATCTCTTATAGTTTCCGAGATATGGACTATCGATAATTTACACCTTAGGCTCTGCTTCTAACTTGGGCCCAAAGTGTAAAATGGTCTTATCTATTGGCGATTTCGTCCCAATTCACATTCCAAGTGATATTCGGCATGCTAATTACATTGCCGGTTGCGAAATTGCATTATCTCTTATAGTTTCCGAGATATGGACTATCAATAATTTACACCTTAGGCTCTGCTTCTAACTTGGGTCCAAATTGTAAAATGGTCTTATCTATTGGCGATTTCGTTCCAATTCACATTCCAAGTAATATTCGGCATGCTAATTACATTGCCGGTTGCCAAATTGCATTATCTCTTATAGTTTCCGAGATATGGACTATCGATAATTTACACCTTAGGCTCTGCTTTTAACTTGGGCCCAAATTGTAAAATGGTCTTATCTATTGGCGATTTCGTTCCAATTCACATTCCAAGTAATATTCGGCATGCTAATTACATTGCCGGTTACCAAATTGCATTATCTCTTATAGTTTCCGAGATATGGACTATCGATAATTTACACCTTAGGCTCTGCTTCTAACTTGGGCCCAAATTGTAAAATGGTCTTATCTATTGGCGATTTCGTCCCAATTCACATTCCAAGTGATATTCGGCATGCTAATTACATTGCCGGTTGCCAAATTGCATTATCTCTTATAGTTTCCGAGATATGGACTATCGATAATTTACACCTTAGGCTCTGCTTCTAACTTGGGCCCAAATTGTAAAATGGTCTTATCTATTGGCGATTTCGTTCCAATTCACATTCCAAGTAATATTCGGCATGCTAATTACATTGCCGGTTGCCAAATTGCATTATCTCTTATAGTTTCCGAGATATGGACTATCGATAATTTACACCTTAGGCTCTGCTTCTAACTTGGGCCCAAATTGTAAAATGGTCTTATCTATTGGCGATTTCGTTCCAATTCACATTCCAAGTAATATTCGGCATGCTAATTACATTGCCGGTTGCCAAATTGCATTATTTCTTATAGTTTCCGAGATGTGGACTATCGATAATTTACACCTTAGGCTCTGCTTCTAACTTGGGCCCAAATTGTAAAATCGTCTTATCTATTGGCGATTTCGTTCCAATTCATATTCCAAGTAATATTCGGCATGCTAATTACATTGCCGGTTGCCAAATTGCATTATCTCTTATAGTTTCCGAGATATGGACTATCGATAATATACACCTTAGGCTCTGCTTCTAACTTGGGCCCAAATTGTAAAATGGTCTTATCTATTGGCGATTTCGTTCCAATTCACATTCCAAGTAATATTCGGCATGCTAATTACATTGCCGGTTGCCAAATTGAATTATCTCTTATAGTTTCCGAGATATGGACTATCGATAATTTACACCTTAGGCTCTGCTTCTAACTTGGGCCCAAATTGTAAAATGGTCTTACCTATTGGCGATTTCGTTCCAATTCACATTCCAAGTAATATTCGGCATGCTAATTACATTGCCGGTTGCCAAATTGCATTATCTCTTATAGTTTCCGAGATATGGACTATCGATAATTTACACCTTAGGCTCTGCTTCTAACTTGGGCCCAAATTGTAAAATGGTCTTATCTATTGGCGATTTCGTTCCAATTCACATTCCAAGTAATATTCGGCATGCTAATTACATTGCCGGTTGCCAAATTGCATTATCTCTTATAGTTTCCGAGATATGGACTATCGATAATTTACACCTTAGGCTCTGCTTCTAACTTGGGCCCAAATTGTAAAATGGTCTTATCTATTGGCGATTTCGTCCCAATTCACATTCCAAGTGATATTCGGCATGCTAATTACATTGCCGGATGCGAAATTGCATTATCTCTTATAGTTTCCGAGATATGGACTATCAATAATTTACACCTTAGGCTCAGCTTCTAACTTGGGCCCAAATTGTAAAATGGTTTTATCTATTGGCGATTTCGTTCCAATTCACATTCCAAGTAATATTCGGCATGCTAATTACATTGCCGGTTGCCAAATTGCATTATCTCTTATAGTTTCCGAGATATGGACTATCGATAATTTACACCTTAGGCTCTGCTTCTAACTTGGGCCCAAATTGTAAAATGGTCTTATCTATTGGCGATTTCGTTCCAATTCACATTCCAAGTAATATTCGGCATGCTAATTACATTGCCGGTTGCCAAATTGCATTATCTCTTATAGTTTCCGAGATATGGACTATCGATAATTTACACCTTAGGCTCTGCTTCTAACTTGGGCCCAAATTGTAAAATGGTCTTATCTATTGGCGATTTCGTCCCAATTCACATTCCAAGTGATATTCGGCATGCTAATTACATTGCCGGATGCGAAATTGCATTATCTCTTATAGTTTCCGAGATATGGACTATCAATAATTTACACCTTAGGCTCAGCTTCTAACTTGGGCCCAAATTGTAAAATGGTCTTATCTATTGGCGATTTCGTTCCAATTCACATTCCAAGTAATATTCGGCATGCTAATTACATTGCCGGTTGCCAAATTGCATTATCTCTTATAGCTTCCGAGATATGGACTATCGATAATTTACACCTTAGGCTCTGCTTCTAACTTGGGCCCAAAGTGTAAAATGGTCTTATCTATTGGCGATTTCGTCCCAATTCACATTCCAAGTGATATTCGGCATGCTAATTACATTGCCGGTTGCGAAATTGCATTATCTCTTATAGTTTCCGAGATATGGACTATCAATAATTTACACCTTAGGCTCTGCTTCTAACTTGGGTCCAAATTGTAAAATGGTCTTATCTATTGGCGATTTCGTTCCAATTCACATTCCAAGTAATATTCGGCATGCTAATTACATTGCCGGTTGCCAAATTGCATTATCTCTTATAGTTTCCGAGATATGGACTATCGATAATTTACACCTTAGGCTCTGCTTCTAACTTGGGCCCAAATTGTAAAATGGTCTTATCTATTGGCGATTTCGTTCCAATTCACATTCCAAGTAATATTCGGCATGCTAATTACATTGCCGGTTGCCAAATTGCATTATCTCTTATAGTTTCCTAGATATGGACTATCGATAATTTACACCTTAGGCTCTGCTTCTAACTTGGGCCCAAATTGTAAAATGGTCTTATCTATTGGCGATTTCGTTCCAATTCACATTCCAAGTAATATTCGGCATGCTAATTACATTGCCGGTTGCCAAATTGCATTATCTCTTATAGTTTCCGAGATATGGACTATCGATAATTTACACCTTAGGCTCTGCTTCTAACTTGGGCCCAAATTGTAAAATGGTCTTATCTATTGGCGATTTCGTCCCAATTCACATTCCAAGTGATATTCGGCATGCTAATTACATTGCCGGTTGCGAAATTGCATTATCTCTTATAGTTTCCGAGATATGGACTATCAATAATTTACATCTTAGGCTCTGCTTCTAACTTGGGTCCAAATTGTAAAATGGTCTTATCTATTGGCGATTTCGTTCCAACTCACATTCCAAGAAATATTCGGCATGCTAATTACATTGCCGGTTGCCAAATTGCATTATCTCTTATAGTTTCCGAGATATGGACTATCGATAATTTACACCTTAGGCTCTGCTTCTAACTTGGGCCCAAATTGTAAAATGGTCTTATCTATTGGCGATTTCGTTCCAATTCACATTCCAAGTAATATTCGGCATGCTAATTACATTGCCGGTTGCCAAATTGCATTATCTCTTATAGTTTCCGAGATATGGACTATCGATAATTTACACCTTAGGCTCTGCTTCTAACTTGGGCCCAAATTTTAAAATGGTATTATCTATTGGCGATTTCGTTCCAATTCACATTCCAAGTAATATTCGGCATGCTAATTACATTGCCGGTTGCCAAATTGCATTATCTCTTATAGTTTCCGAGATATGGACTATCGATAATTTACACCTTAGGCTCTGCTTCTAACTTGGGCCCAAATTGTAAAATGGTCTTATCTATTGGCGATTTCGTTCCAATTCACATTCCAAGTAATATTCGGCATGCTAATTACATTGCCGGTTGCCAAATTGCATTATCTCTTATAGTTTCCGAGATATGGACTATCGATAATTTACACCTTAGGCTCTGCTTCTAACTTGGGAACAAATTGTAGAATGGTCTTATCTATTGGCGATTTCGTTCCAATTCACATTCCAAGTAATATTCGGCATGCTAATTACATTGCCGGTTGCCAAATTGCATTATCTCTTATAGTTTCCGGGATATGGACTATCGATAATTTACACCTTAGGCTCTGCTTCTAACTTGGGCCCAAATTGTAAAATGGTCTTATCTATTGGCGATTTCGTTCCAATTCACATTCCAAGTAATATTCGGCATGCTAATTGCATTGCCGGTTGCCAAATTGCATTATCTCTTATAGTTCCCGAGATATGGACTATCGATAATTTACACCTTAGGCTCTGCTTCTAACTTGGGCCCAAATTGTAAAATGGTCTTATCTATTGGCGATTTCGTTCCAATTCACATTCCAAGTAATATTCGGCATGCTAATTACATTGCCGGTTGCCAAATTGCATTATTTCTTATAGTTTCCGAGATATGGACTATCGATAATTTACACCTTAGGCTCTGCTTCTAACTTGGGCCCAAATTGTAAAATCGTCTTATCTATTGGCGATTTCGTTCCAATTCACATTCCAAGTAATATTCGGCATGCTAATTACATTGCCGGTTGCCAAATTGCATTATCTCTTATAGTTTCCGGGATATGGACTATCGATAATTTACACCTTAGGCTCTGCTTCTAACTTGGGCCCAAATTGTAAAATGGTCTTATCTATTGGCGATTTCGTTCCAATTCACATTCCAAGTAATATTCGGCATGCTAATTACATTGCCGGTTGCCAAATTGCATTATCTCTTATAGTTTCCGAGATATGGACTATCGATAATTTACACCTTAGGCTCTGCTTCTAACTTGGGCCCAAATTGTAAAATGGTCTTATCTATTGGCGATTTCGTTCCAATTCACATTCCAAGTAATATTCGGCATGCTAATTACATTGCCGGTTGCCAAATTGCATTATTTCTTATAGTTTCCGAGATATGGACTATCGATAATTTACACCTTAGGCTCTGCTTCTAACTTGGGCCCAAATTGTAAAATCGTCTTATCTATTGGCGATTTCGTTCCAATTCACATTCCAAGTAATATTCTTCATGCTAATTACATTGCCGGTTGCCAAATTGCATTATCTCTTATAGTTTCCGAGATATGGACTATCGATAATTTACACCTTAGGCTCTGCTTCTAACTTGGGCCCAAATTGTAAAATGGTCTTATCTATTGGCGATTTCGTTCCAATTCACATTCCAAGTAATATTCGGCATGCTAATTACATTGCCGGTTGCCAAATTGAATTATCTCTTATAGTTTCCGAGATATGGACTATCGATAATTTACACCTTAGGCTCTGCTTCTAACTTGGGCCCAAATTGTAAAATGGTCTTACCTATTGGCGATTTCGTTCCAATTCACATTCCAAGTAATATTCGGCATGCTAATTACATTGCCGGTTGCCAAATTGCATTATCTCTTATAGTTTCCGAGATATGGACTATCGATAATTTACACCTTAGGCTCTGCTTCTAACTTGGGCCCAAATTGTAAAATGGTCTTATCTATTGGCGATTTCGTTCCAATTCACATTCCAAGTAATATTCGGCATGCTAATTACATTGCCGGTTGCCAAATTGCATTATCTCTAATAGTTTCCGAGATATGGACTATCGATAATTTACACCTTAGGCTCTGCTTCTAACTTGGGCCCAAATTGTAAAATGGTCTTATCTATTGGCGATTTCGTCCCAATTCACATTCCAAGTGATATTCGGCATGCTAATTACATTGCCGGATGCGAAATTGCATTATCTCTTATAGTTTCCGAGATATGGACTATCAATAATTTACACCTTAGGCTCAGCTTCTAACTTGGGCCCAAATTGTAAAATGGTCTTATCTATTGGCGATTTCGTTCCAATTCACATTCCAAGTAATATTCGGCATGCTAATTACATTGCCGGTTGCCAAATTGCATTATCTCTTATAGTTTCCGAGATATGGACTATCGATAATTTACACCTTAAGCTCTGCTTCTAACTTGTTCCCAAATTGTAAAATGGTCTTATCTATTGGCGATTTCGTTCCAATTCACATTCCAAGTAATATTCGGCATACTAATTACATTGCCGGTTGCCAAATTGCATTATCTCTTATAGTTTCCGAGATATGGACTATCGATAATATACACCTTAGGCTCTGCTTCTAACTTGGGCCCAAATTGTAAAATGGTCTTATCTATTGGCGATTTCGTCCCAATTCACATTCCAAGTGATATTCGGCATGCTAATTTCATTGCCGGTTGCGAAATTGCATTATCTCTTATAGTTTCCGAGATATGGACTATCGATAATTTACACCTTAGGCTCTGCTTCTAACTTGGGCCCAAATTGTAAAATGGTCTTATCTATTGGCGATTTCGTTCCAATTCACATTCCAAGTAATATTCGGCATGCTAATTACATTGCCGGTTGCCAAATTGAATTATCTCTTATAGTTTCCGAGATATGGACTATCGATAATTTACACCTTAGGCTCTGCTTCTAACTTGGGCCCAAATTGTAAAATGGTCTTACCTATTGGCGATTTCGTTCCAATTCACATTCCAAGCAATATTCGGCATGCTAATTACATTGCCGGTTGCCAAATTGCATTATCTCTTATAGTTTCCGAGATATGGACTATCGATAATTTACACCTTAGGCTCTGCTTCTAACTTGGGCCCAAATTGTAAAATGGTCTTATCTATTGGCGATTTCGTTCCAATTCATATTCCAAGTAATATTCGGCATGCTAATTACATTGCCGGTTGCCAAATTGCATTATCTCTTATAGTTTCCGAGATATGGACTATCGATAATTTACACCTTAGGCTCTGCTTCTAACTTGGGCCCAAATTGTAAAATGGTCTTATCTATTGGCGATTTCGTCCCAATTCACATTCCAAGTGATATTCGGCATGCTAATTACATTGCCGGATGCGAAATTGCATTATCTCTTATAGTTTCCGAGATATGGACTATCGATAATTTACACCTTAGGCTCTGCTTCTAACTTGGGCCCAAATTGTAAAATGGTCTTATCTATTGGCGATTTCGTCCCAATTCACATTCCAAGTGATATTCGGCATGCTAATTACATTGCCGGATGCGAAATTGCATTATCTCTTATAGTTTCCGAGATATGGACTATCAATAATTTACACCTTAGGCTCAGCTTCTAACTTGGGCCCAAATTGTAAAATGGTCTTATCTATTGGCGATTTCGTTCCAATTCACATTCCAAGTAATATTCGGCATGCTAATTACATTGCCGGTTGCCAAATTGCATTATCTCTTATAGTTTCCGAGATATGGACTATCGATAATTTACACCTTAGGCTCTGCTTCTAACTTGGGCCCAAATTGTAAAATGGTCTTATCCATTTTCGATTTCGTTCCAATTCACATTCCAAGTAATATTCGGCATGCTAATTTCATTGCCGGTTGCGAAATTGCATTATCTCTTATAGTTTCCGAGACATGGACTATCGATAATTTACACCTTAGGCTCTGCTTCTAACTTGGGTCCAAATTGTAAAATGGTCTTATCTATTGGCGATTTCGTTCCAATTCACATTCCAAGTAATATTCGGCATGCTAATTACATTGCCGGTTGCCAAATTGCATTATCTCTTATAGTTTCCGAGATATGGACTATCGATAATTTACACCTTAGGCTCTGCTTCTAACTTGGGCCCAAATTGTAAAATGGTCTTATCTATTGGCGATTTCGTTCCAATTCACATTCCAAGTAATATTCGGCATGCTAATTACATTGCCGGTTGCCAAATTGCATTATCTCTTATAGTTTCCGAGATATGGACTATCGATAATTTACACCTTAGGCTCTGCTTCTAACTTGGGCCCAAATTGTAAAATGGTCTTATCTATTGGCGATTTCGTTCCAATTCACATTCCAAGTAATATTCGGCATGCTAATTATATTGCCGGTTGCCAAATTGCATTATCTCTTATAGTTTCCGAGATATTAACTATCGTTAATTTACACCTTAGGCTCTGCTTCTAACTTGGGCCCAAATTGTAAAATGGCCTTATCTATTGGCGATTTCGTTCCAATTCACATTCCAAGTAATATTCGGCATGCTAATTACATTGCCGGTTGCCAAATTGCATTATCTCTTATAGTTCCCGAGATATGGACTATCGATAATTTACACCTTAGGCTCTGCTTCTAACTTGGGCCCAAATTGTAAAATGGTCTTATCTATTGGCGATTTCGTTCCAATTCACATTCCAAGTAATATTCGGCATGCTAATTACATTGCCGGTTGCCAAATTGCATTATCTCTTATAGTTTCCGAGATATTAACTATCGTTAATTTACACCTTAGGCTCTGCTTCTAACTTGGGCCCAATTTGTAAAATGGCCTTATCTATTGGCGATTTCGTTCCAATTCACATTCCAAGTAATATTCGGCATGCTAATTACATTGCCGGTTGCCAAATTGCATTATCTCTTATAGTTTCCGAGATATGGACTATCGATAATTTACACCTTAGGCTCTGCTTCTAACTTGGGCCCAAATTGTAAAATGGTCTTATCTATTGGCGATTTCGTTCCAATTCACATTCCAAGTAATATTCGGCATGCTAATTACATTGCCGGTTGCCAAATTGCATTATTTCTTATAGTTTCCGAGATATGGACTATCGATAATTTACACCTTAGGCTCTGCTTCTAACTTGGGCCCAAATTGTAAAATCGTCTTATCTATTGGCGATTTCGTTCTAATTCACATTCCAAGTAATATTCTTCATGCTAATTACATTGCCGGTTGCCAAATTGCATTATCTCTTATAGTTTCCGAGATATGGACTATCGATAATTTACACCTTAGGCTCTGCTTCTAACTTGGGCCCAAATTGTAAAATGGTCTTATCTATTGGCGATTTCGTTCCAATTCACATTCCAAGTAATATTCGGCATGCTAATTACATTGCCGGTTGCCAAATTGAATTATCTCTTATAGTTTCCGAGATATGGACTATCGATAATTTACACCTTAGGCTCTGCTTCTAACTTGGGCCCAAATTGTAAAATGGTCTTACCTATTGGCGATTTCGTTCCAATTCACATTCCAAGTAATATTCGGCATGCTAATTACATTGCCGGTTGCCAAATTGCATTATCTCTTATAGTTTCCGAGATATGGATTATCGATAATTTACACCTTAGGCTCTGCTTCTAACTTGGGCCCAAATTGTAAAATGGTCTTATCTATTGGCGATTTCGTTCCAATTCACATTCCAAGTAATATTCGGCATGCTAATTACATTGCCGGTTGCCAAATTGCATTATCTCTAATAGTTTCCGAGATATGGACTATCGATAATTTACACCTTAGGCTCTGCTTCTAACTTGGGCCCAAATTGTAAAATGGTCTTATCTATTGGCGATTTCGTCCCAATTCACATTCCAAGTGATATTCGGCATGCTAATTACATTGCCGGATGCGAAATTGCATTATCTCTTATAGTTTCCGAGATATGGACTATCGATAATTTACACCTTAGGCTCTGCTTCTAACTTGGGCCCAAATTGTAAAATGGTCTTATCTATTGGCGATTTCGTCCCAATTCACATTCCAAGTGATATTCGGCATGCTAATTACATTGCCGGTTGCGAAATTGCATTATCTCTTATAGTTTCCGAGATATGGACTATCAATAATTTACACCTTAGGCTCTGTTTCTAACTTGGACCCAAATTGTAAAATGGTCTTATCTATTGGCGATTTAGTTGCAATTCACATTCCAAGTAATATTCGGCATGCTAATTACATTGCCGGTTGCCAAATTGCATTATCTCTTATAGTTTCCGAGATATGGACTATCGATAATTTACACCTTAGGCTCTGCTTCTAACTTGGGCCCAAATTGTAAAATGGTCTTACCTATTGGCGATTTCGTTCCAATTCACATTCCAAGTAATATTCGGCATGCTAATTACATTGCCGGTTGCCAAATTGCATTATCTCTTATAGTTTCCGAGATATGGACTATCGATAATTTACACCTTAGGCTCTGCTTCTAACTTGGGCCCAAATTGTAAAATGGTCTTATCTATTGGCGATTTCGTTCCAATTCACATTCCAAGTAATATTCGGCATGCTAATTACATTGCCGGATGCGAAATTGCATTATCTCTTATAGTTTCCGAGATATGGACTATCGATAATTTACACCTTAGGCTCTGCTTCTAACTTGGGCCCAAATTGTAAAATGGTCTTATCTATTGGCGATTTCGTTCCAATTCACATTCCAAGTAATATTCGGCATGCTAATTACATTGCCGGATGCGAAATTGCATTATCTCTTATAGTTTCCGAGATATGGACTATCGATAATTTACACCTTAGGCTCTGCTTCTAACTTGGGCCCAAATTGTAAAATGGTCTTATCTATTGGCGATTTCGTCCCAATTCACATTCCAAGTGATATTCGGCATGCTAATTACATTGCCGGTTGCGAAATTGCATTATCTCTTATAGTTTCCGAGATATGGACTATCAATAATTTACACCTTAGGCTCTGTTTCTAACTTGGACCCAAATTGTAAAATGGTCTTATCTATTGGCGATTTAGTTGCAATTCACATTCCAAGTAATATTCGGCATGCTAATTACATTGCCGGTTGCCAAATTGCATTATCTCTTATAGTTTCCGAGATATGGACTATCGATAATTTACACCTTAGGCTCTGCTTCTAACTTGGGCCCAAATTGTAAAATGGTCTTATCTATTGGCGATTTCGTTCCAATTCACATTCCAAGTAATATTCGGCATGCTAATTACATTGCCGGTTGCCAAATTGCATTATCTCTTATAGTTCCCGAGATATGGACTATCGATAATTTACACCTTAGGCTCTGTTTCTAACTTGGGCCCAAATTGTAAAATGGTCTTATCTATTGGTGATTTAGTTGCAATTCACATTCCAAGTAATATTCGGCATGCTAATTACATTGCCGGTTGCCAAATTGCATTATCTCTTATAGTTTCCGAGATATGGACTATCGATAATTTACACCTTAGGCTCTGCTTCTAACTTGGGCCCAAATTGTAAAATGGTCTTATCTATTGGCGATTTCGTCCCAATTCACATTCCAAGTGATATTCGGCATGCTAATTACATTGCCGGTTGCGAAATTGCATTATCTCTTATAGTTTCCGAGATATGGACTATCAATAATTTACACCTTAGGCTCTGTTTCTAACTTGGACCCAAATTGTAAAATGGTCTTATCTATTGGCGATTTAGTTGCAATTCACATTCCAAGTAATATTCGGCATGCTAATTACATTGCCGGTTGCCAAATTGCATTATCTCTTATAGTTTCCGAGATATGGACTATCGATAATTTACACCTTAGGCTCTGCTTCTAACTTGGGCCCAAATTGTAAAATGGTCTTATCTATTGGCGATTTCGTTCCAATTCACATTCCAAGTAATATTCGGCATGCTAATTACATTGCCGGTTGCCAAATTGCATTATCTCTTATAGTTCCCGAGATATGGACTATCGATAATTTACACCTTAGGCTCTGTTTCTAACTTGGGCCCAAATTGTAAAATGGTCTTATCTATTGGTGATTTAGTTGCAATTCACATTCCAAGTAATATTCGGCATGCTAATTACATTGCCGGTTGCCAAATTGCATTATCTCTTATAGTTTCCGAGATATGGACTATCGATAATTTACACCTTAGGCTCTGCTTCTAACTTGGGCCCAAATTGTAAAATGGTCTTATCTATTGGCGATTTCGTTCCAATTCACATTCCAAGTGATATTCGGCATGCTAATTACATTGCCGGTTGCCAAATTGCATTATCTCTTATAGTTTCCGAGATATGGACTATCGATAATTTACACCTTAGGCTCTGCTTCTAACTTGGGCCCAAATTGTAAAATGGTCTTATCTATTGGCGATTTCGTTCCAATTCACATTCCAAGTAATATTCGGCATGCTAATTACATTGCCGGTTGCCAAATTGCATTATCTCTTATAGTTCCCGAGATATGGACTATCGATAATTTACACCTTAGGCTCTGTTTCTAACTTGGGCCCAAATTGTAAAATGGTCTTATCTATTGGTGATTTAGTTGCAATTCACATTCCAAGTAATATTCGGCATGCTAATTACATTGCCGGTTGCCAAATTGCATTATCTCTTATAGTTTCCGAGATATGGACTATCGATAATTTACACCTTAGGCTCTGCTTCTAACTTGGGCCCAAATTGTAAAATGGTCTTATCTATTGGCGATTTCGTCCCAATTCACATTCCAAGTGATATTCGGCATGCTAATTACATTGCCGGTTGCGAAATTGCATTATCTCTTATAGTTTCCGAGATATGGACTATCAATAATTTACACCTTAGGCTCTGTTTCTAACTTGGACCCAAATTGTAAAATGGTCTTATCTATTGGCGATTTAGTTGCAATTCACATTCCAAGTAATATTCGGCATGCTAATTACATTGCCGGTTGCCAAATTGCATTATCTCTTATAGTTTCCGAGATATGGACTATCGATAATTTACACCTTAGGCTCTGCTTCTAACTTGGGCCCAAATTGTAAAATGGTCTTATCTATTGGCGATTTCGTTCCAATTCACATTCCAAGTAATATTCGGCATGCTAATTACATTGCCGGTTGCCAAATTGCATTATCTCTTATAGTTCCCGAGATATGGACTATCGATAATTTACACCTTAGGCTCTGTTTCTAACTTGGGCCCAAATTGTAAAATGGTCTTATCTATTGGTGATTTAGTTGCAATTCACATTCCAAGTAATATTCGGCATGCTAATTACATTGCCGGTTGCCAAATTGCATTATCTCTTATAGTTTCCGAGATATGGACTATCGATAATTTACACCTTAGGCTCTGCTTCTAACTTGGGCCCAAATTGTAAAATGGTCTTATCTATTGGCGATTTCGTTCCAATTCACATTCCAAGTGATATTCGGCATGCTAATTACATTGCCGGTTGCCAAATTGCATTATCTCTTATAGTTTCCGAGATATGGACTATCGATAATTTACACCTTAGGCTCTGCTTCTAACTTGGGCCCAAATTGTAAAATGGTCTTATCTATTGGCGATTTCGTTCCAATTCACATTCCAAGTAATATTCGGCATGCTAATTACATTGCCGGTTGCCAAATTGCATTATCTCTTATAGTTCCCGAGATATGGACTATCGATAATTTACACCTTAGGCTCTGTTTCTAACTTGGGCCCAAATTGTAAAATGGTCTTATCTATTGGTGATTTAGTTGCAATTCACATTCCAAGTAATATTCGGCATGCTAATTACATTGCCGGTTGCCAAATTGCATTATCTCTTATAGTTTCCGAGATATGGACTATCGATAATTTACACCTTAGGCTCTGCTTCTAACTTGGGCCCAAATTGTAAAATGGTCTTATCTATTGGCGATTTCGTCCCAATTCACATTCCAAGTGATATTCGGCATGCTAATTACATTGCCGGTTGCGAAATTGCATTATCTCTTATAGTTTCCGAGATATGGACTATCAATAATTTACACCTTAGGCTCTGTTTCTAACTTGGACCCAAATTGTAAAATGGTCTTATCTATTGGCGATTTAGTTGCAATTCACATTCCAAGTAATATTCGGCATGCTAATTACATTGCCGGTTGCCAAATTGCATTATCTCTTATAGTTTCCGAGATATGGACTATCGATAATTTACACCTTAGGCTCTGCTTCTAACTTGGGCCCAAATTGTAAAATGGTCTTATCTATTGGCGATTTCGTTCCAATTCACATTCCAAGTAATATTCGGCATGCTAATTACATTGCCGGTTGCCAAATTGCATTATCTCTTATAGTTCCCGAGATATGGACTATCGATAATTTACACCTTAGGCTCTGTTTCTAACTTGGGCCCAAATTGTAAAATGGTCTTATCTATTGGTGATTTAGTTGCAATTCACATTCCAAGTAATATTCGGCATGCTAATTACATTGCCGGTTGCCAAATTGCATTATCTCTTATAGTTTCCGAGATATGGACTATCGATAATTTACACCTTAGGCTCTGCTTCTAACTTGGGCCCAAATTGTAAAATGGTCTTATCTATTGGCGATTTCGTTCCAATTCACATTCCAAGTGATATTCGGCATGCTAATTACATTGCCGGTTGCCAAATTGCATTATCTCTTATAGTTTCCGAGATATGGACTATCGATAATTTACACCTTAGGCTCTGCTTCTAACTTGGGCCCAAATTGTAAAATGGTCTTATCTATTGGCGATTTCGTTCCAATTCACATTCCAAGTAATATTCGGCATGCTAATTACATTGCCGGTTGCCAAATTGCATTATCTCTTATAGTTTCCGAGATATGGACTATCGATAATTTACACCTTAGGCTCTGCTTCTAACTTGGGCCCAAATTGTAAAATGGTCTTATCTATTGGCGATTTCGTTCCAATTCACATTCCAAGTAATATTCGGCATGCTAATTACATTGCCGGTTGCCAAATTGCATTATCTCTTATAGTTTCCGAGTTATGGACTATCGATAATTTACACCTTAGGCTCTGCTTCTAACTTGGGCCCAAATTGTAAAATGGTCTTATCTATTGGCGATTTCGTCCCAATTCACATTCCAAGTGATATTCGGCATGCTAATTACATTGCCGGTTGCGAAAATGCATTATCTCTTATAGTTTCCGAGATATGGACTATCAATAATTTACACCTTAGGCTCTGCATCTAACTTGGGCCCAAATTGTAAAATGGTCTTATCTATTGGCGATTTCGTTCCAATTCACATTCCAAGTAATATTCGGCATGCTAATTACATTGCCGGTTGCCAAATTGCATTATCTCTTATAGTTCCCGAGATATGGACTATCGATAATTTACACCTTAGGCTCTGTTTCTAACTTGGACCCAAATTGTAAAATGGTCTTATCTATTGGCGATTTAGTTGCAATTCACATTCCAAGTAATATTCGGCATGCTAATTACATTGCCGGTTGCCAAATTGCATTATCTCTTATAGTTTCCGAGATATGGACTATCGATAATTTACACCTTAGGCTCTGCTTCTAACTTGGGCCCAAATTGTAATATGGTCTTATCTATTGGCGATTTCGTTCCAATTCACATTCCAAGTAATATTCGGCATGCTAATTACATTGCCGGTTGCCAAATTGCATTATCTCTTATAGTTTCCGAGATATGGACTATCGATAATTTACACCTTAGGCTCTGCTTCTAACTTGGGCCCAAATTGTAAAATGGTCTTATCTATTGGCGATTTCGTTCCAATTCACATTCCAAGTAATATTCGGCATGCTAATTACATTGCCGGTTGCCAAATTGCATTATCTCTTATAGTTCCCGAGATATGGACTATCGATAATTTACACCTTAGGCTCTGTTTCTAACTTGGGCCCAAATTGTAAAATGGTCTTATCTATTGGCGATTTAGTTGCAATTCACATTCCAAGTAATATTCGACATGCTAATTACATTGCCGGTTGCCAAATTGCATTATCTCTTATAGTTTCCGAGATATGGACTATCGATAATTTACACCTTAGGCTCTGCTTCTAACTTGGGCCCAAATTGTAAAATGGTCTTATCTATTGGCGATTTCGTTCCAATTCACATTCCAAGTGATATTCGGCATGCTAATTACATTGCCGGTTGCCAAATTGCATTATCTCTTATAGTTTCCGAGATATAGACTATCGATAATTTACACCTTAGGCTCTGCTTCTAACTTGGGCCCAAATTGTAAAATGGTCTTATCTATTGGCGATTTCGTTCCAATTCACATTCCAAGTAATATTCGGCATGCTAATTACATTGCCGGTTGCCAAATTGCATTATCTCTTATAGTTTCCGAGATATGGACTATCGATAATTTACACCTTAGGCTCTGCTTCTAACTTGGGCCCAAATTGTAAAATGGTCTTATCTATTGGCGATTTCGTTCAAGTTCACACTCCAAGTAATATTCGGCATGCTAATTACATTGCCGGTTGCGAAATTGCATTATCTCTTATAGTTTCCGAGATATGGACTATCGATAATTTACACCTTAGGCTCTGCTTCTAACTTGGGCCCAAATTGTAAAATGGTCTTATCTATTGGCGATTTCGTTCCAATTCACATTCCAAGTAATATTCGGCATGCTAATTACATTGCCGGTTGCCAAATTGCATTATCTCTTATAGTTTCCGAGATATGGACTATCGATAATTTACACCTTAGGCTCTGCTTCTAACTTGGGCCCAAATTGTAAAATGGTCTTATCTATTGGCGATTTCGTTCCAATTCACATTCCAAGTAATATTCGGCATGCTAATTACATTGCCGGTTGCCAAATTGCATTATCTCTTATAGTTTCGGAGATATGGACTATCGATAATTTACACCTTAGGCTCTGCTTCTAACTTGGGCCCAAATTGTAAAATGGTCTTATCTATTGGCGATTTCGTCCCAATTCACATTCCAAGTGATATTCGGCATGCTAATTACATTGCCGGTTGCGAAATTGCATTATCTCTTATAGTTTCCGAGATATGGACTATCAATAATTTACACCTTAGGCTCTGCTTCTAACTTGGGCCCAAATTGTAAAATGGTCTTATCTATTGGCGATTTCGTTCCAATTCACACTCCAAGTAATATTCGGCATGCTAATTACATTGCCGGTTGCCAAATTGCATTATCTCTTATAGTTTCCGAGATATGGACTATCGATAATTTACACCTTAGGCTCTGCTTCTAACTTGGGCCCAAATTGTAAAATGGTCTTATCTATTGGCGATTTCGTTCCAATTCACATTCCAAGTAATATTCGGCATGCTAATTACATTGCCGGTTGCCAAATTGCATTATCTCTTATAGTTTCCGAGATATGGACTATCGATAATTTACACCTTAGGCTCTGCTTCTAACTTGGGCCCAAATTGTAAAATGGTCTTATCTATTGGCGATTTCGTTCCAATTCACATTCCAAGTAATATTCGGCATGCTAATTACATTGCCGGTTGCCAAATTGCATTAACTCTTATAGTTTCCGAGATATGGACTATCGATAATTTACACCTTAGGCTCTGCTTCTAACTTGGGCCCAAATTGTAAAATGGTCTTATCTATTGGCGATTTCGTTCCAATTCACATTCCAAGTAATATTCGGCATGCTAATTACATTGCCGGTTGCCAAATTGCATTATCTCTTATAGTTTCCGAGATATGGACTATCGATAATTTACACCATAGGCTCTGCTTCTAACTTGGGCCCAAATTGTAAAATGGCCTTATCTATTGGCGATTTCGTTCCAATTCACATTCCAAGTAATATTCGGCATGCTAATTACATTGCCGGTTGCCAAATTGCATTATCTCTTATAGTTTCCGAGTTATGGACTATCGATAATTTACACCTTAGGCTCTGCTTCTAACTTGGGCCCAAATTGCAAAATGGTCTTATCTATTGGCGATTTCGTTCCAATTCACATTCCAAGTAATATTCGGCATGCTAATTACATTGCCGGTTGCCAAATTGCATTATCTCTTATAGTTTCCGAGATATGGACTATCGATAATTTACACCTTAGCCTCTGCTTCTAACTTGGGCCCAAATTGTAAAATGGTCTTATCTATTGGCGATTTCGTTCCAATTCACATTCCAAGTAATATTCGGCATGCTAATTACATTGCCGGTTGCCAAATTGAATTATCTCTTATAGTTTCCGAGATATGGACTATCGATAATTTACACCTTAGGCTCTGCTTCTAACTTGGGCCCAAATTGTAAAATGGTCTTACCTATTGGCGATTTCGTTCCAATTCACATTCCAAGTAATATTCGGCATGCTAATTACATTGCCGGTTGCCAAATTGCATTATCTCTTATAGTTTCCGAGATATGGACTATCGATAATTTACACCTTAGGCTCTGCTTCTAACTTGGGCCCAAATTGTAAAATGGTCTTATCTATTGGCGATTTCGTTCCAATTCACATTCCAAGTAATATTCGGCATGCTAATTACATTGCCGGTTGCCAAATTGCATTATCTCTTATAGTTTCCGAGATATGGACTATCGATAATTTACACCTTAGGCTCTGCTTCTAACTTGGGCCCAAATTGTAAAATGGTCTTATCTATTGGCGATTTCGTCCCAATTCACATTCCAAGTGATATTCGGCATGCTAATTACATTGCCGGTTGCGAAATTGCATTATCTCTTATAGTTTCCGAGATATGGACTATCAATAATTTACACCTTAGGCTCTGCTTCTAACTTGGGCCCAAATTGTAAAATGGTCTTATCTATTGGCGATTTCGTTCCAATTCACATTCCAAGTAATATTCGGCATGCTAATTACATTGCCGGTTGCCAAATTGCATTATCTCTTATAGTTCCCGAGATATGGACTATCGATAATTTACACCTTAGGCTCTGTTTCTAACTTGGGCCCAAATTGTAAAATGGCCTTATCTATTGGCGATTTAGTTGCAATTCACATTCCAAGTAATATTCGGCATGCTAATTACATTGCCGGTTGCCAAATTGCATTATCTCTTATAGTTTCCGAGATATGGACTATCGATAATTTACACCTTAGGCTCTGCTTCTAACATGGGCCCAAATTGTAAAATGGTCTTATCTATTGGCGATTTCGTTCCAATTCACATTCCAAGTAATATTCGGCATGCTAATTACATTGCCGGTTGCCAAATTGCATTATCTCTTATAGTTTCCGAGATATGGACTATCGATAATTTACATCTTAGGCTCTGCTTCTAACTTGGGCCCAAATTGTAAAATGGTCTTATCTATTGGCGATTTCGTTCCAATTCACATTCCAAGTAATATTCGGCATGCTAATTACATTGCCGGTTGCCAAATTGCATTATCTCTTATGGTTTCCGAGATATGGACTATCGATAATTTACACCTTAGGCTCTGCTTCTAACTTGGGCCCAAATTGTAAAATGGTCTTATCTATTGGCGATTTCGTTCCAATTCACATTCCAAGTAATATTCGGCATGCTAATTACATTGCCGGTTGCCAAATTGCATTATCTCTTATAGTTCCCGAGATATGGACTATCGATAATTTACACCTTAGGCTCTGTTACTAACTTGGGCCCAAATTGTAAAATGGTCTTATCTATTGGCGATTTAGTTGCAATTCACATTCCAAGTAATATTCGGCATGCTAATTACATTGCCGGTTGCCAAATTGCATTATCTCTTATAGTTTCCGAGATATGGACTATCGATAATTTACACCTTAGGCTCTGGTTCTAACTTGGGCCCAAATTGTAAAATGGTCTTATCTATTGGCGATTTCGTTCCAATTCACATTCCAAGTAATATTCGGCATGCTAATTACATTGCCGGTTGCCAAATTACATTATCTCTTATAGTTTCCGAGATATGGACTATCGATAATTTACACCTTATGCTCTGCTTCTAACTTGGGCCCAAATTGTAAAATGGTCTTATCTATTGGCGATTTCGTTCCAATTCACATTCCAAGTAATATTCGGCATGCTAATTACATTGCCGGTTGCCAAATTGCATTATCTCTTATAGTTTCCGAGATATGGACTATCGATAATTTACACCTTAGGCTCTGCTTCTAACTTGGGCCCAAATTGTAAAATGGTCTTATTTATTGGCGATTTCGTTCAAGTTCACACTCCAAGTAATATTCGGCATGCTAATTGCATTGCCTGTTGCCAAATTGCATTATCTCTTATAGTTTCCGAGATATGGACTATCGATAATTTACACCTTAGGCTCTGCTTCTAACTTGGGCCCAAATTGTAAAATGGTCTTATCTATTGGCGATTTCGTTCCAATTCACATTCCAAGTAATATTCGGCATGCTAATTACATTGCCGGTTGCCAAATTGAATTATCTCTTATAGTTTCCGAGATATGGACTATCGATAATTTACACCTTAGGCTCTGCTTCTAACTTGGGCCCAAATTGTAAAATGGTCTTACCTATTGGTGATTTCGTTCCAATTCACATTCCAAGTAATATTCGGCATGCTAATTACATTGCCGGTTGCCAAATTGCATTATCTCTTATAGTTTCCGATATATGGACTATCGATAATTTACACCTTAGGCTCTGCTTCTAACTTGGGCCCAAACTGTAAAATGGCCTTATCAATTGGCGATTTCGTTCCAATTCACATTCCAAGTAATATTCGGCATGCTAATTACATTGCCGGTTGCCAAATTGCATTATCTCTTATAGTTTCCGAGATATGGACTATCGATAATTTACACCTTAGGCTCTGCTTCTAACTTGGGCCCAAATTGTAAAATGGTCTTATCTATTGGCGATTTCGTTCCAATTCACATTCCAAGTAATATTCGGCATGCTAATTACATTGCCGGTTGCCAAATTGAATTATCTCTTATAGTTTCCGAGATATGGACTATCGATAATTTACACCTTAGGCTCTGCTTCTAACTTGGGCCCAAATTGTAAAATGGTCTTATCTATTGGCGATTTCGTTCCAATTCACATTCCAAGTAATATTCGGCATGCTAATTACATTGCCGGTTGCCAAATTGTATTATCTCTTATAGTTTCCGAGATATGGACTATCGATAATTTACACCTTAGGCTCTGCTTCTAACTTGGGCCCAAATTGTAAAATGGTCTTATCTATTGGCGATTTCGTTCCAATTCACATTCCAAGTAATATTCGGCATGCTAATTACATTGCCGGTTGCCAAATTGCATTATCTCTTATAGTTTCCGAGATATGGACTATCGATAATTTACACCTTAGGCTCTGCTTCTAACTTGGGCCCAAATTGTAAAATGGTCTTATCTATTGGCGATTTCGTTCCAATTCACATTCCACGTAATATTCGGCATGCTAATTACATTGCCGGTTGCCAAATTGCATTAACTCTTATAGTTTCCGAGATATGGACTATCGATAATTTACACCTTAGGCTCTGCTTCTAACTTGGGCCCAAATTGTAAAATGGTCTTATCTATTGGCGATTTCGTTCCAATTCACATTCCAAGTAATATTCGGCATGCTAATTACATTGCCGGTTGCCAAATTGCATTATCTCTTATAGTTTCCGAGATATGGACTATCGATAATTTACACCATAGGCTCTGCTTCTAACTTGGGCCCAAATTGTAAAATGGCCTTATCTATTGGCGATTTCGTTCCAATTCACATTCCAAGTAATATTCGGCATGCTAATTACATTGCCGGTTGCCAAATTGCATTATCTCTTATAGTTTCCGAGTTATGGACTATCGATAATTTACACCTTAGGCTCTGCTTCTAACTTGGGCCCAAATTGCAAAATGGTCTTATCTATTGGCGATTTCGTTCCAATTCACATTCCAAGTAATATTCGGCATGCTAATTACATTTCCGGTTGCCAAATTGCATTATCTCTTATAGTTTCCGAGATATGGACTATCGATAATTTACACTTTAGCCTCTGCTTCTAACTTGGGCCCAAATTGTAAAATGGTCTTATCTATTGGCGATTTCGTTCCAATTCACATTCCAAGTAATATTCGGCATGCTAATTACATTGCCGGTTGCCAAATTGAATTATCTCTTATAGTTTCCGAGATATGGACTATCGATAATTTACACCTTAGGCTCTGCTTCTAACTTGGGCCCAAATTGTAAAATGGTCTTACCTATTGGCGATTTCGTTCCAATTCACATTCCAAGTAATATTCGGCATGCTAATTACATTGCCGGTTGCCAAATTGCATTATCTCTTATAGTTTCCGAGATATGGACTATCGATAATTTACACCTTAGGCTCTGCTTCTAACTTGGGCCCAAATTGTAAAATGGTCTTATCTATTGGCGATTTCGTTCCAATTCACATTCCAAGTAATATTCGGCATGCTAATTACATTGCCGGTTGCCAAATTGCATTATCTCTTATAGTTTCCGAGATATGGACTATCGATAATTTACACCTTAGACTCTGCTTCTAACTTGGGCCCAAATTGTAAAATGGTCTTATCTATTGGCGATTTCGTCCCAATTCACATTCCAAGTGATATTCGGCATGCTAATTACATTGCCGGTTGCGAAATTGCATTATCTCTTATAGTTTCCGAGATATGGACTATCAATAATTTACACCTTAGGCTCTGCTTCTAACTTGGGCCCAAATTGTAAAATGGTCTTATCTATTGGCGATTTCGTTCAAGTTCACACTCCAAGTAATATTCGGCATGCTAATTACATTGCCGGTTGCGAAATTGCATTATCTCTTATAGTTTCCGAGATATGGACTATCGATAATTTACACCTTAGGCTCTGCTTCTAACTTGGGCCCAAATTGTAAAATGGTCTTATCTATTGGCGATTTCGTTCCAATTCACATTCCAAGTAATATTCGGCATGCTAATTACATTGCCGGTTGCCAAATTGCATTATCTCTTATAGTTTCCGAGATATGGACTATCGATAATTTACACCTTAGGCTCTGCTTCTAACTTGGGCCCAAATTGTAAAATGGTCTTATCTATTGGCGATTTCGTTCCAATTCACATTCCAAGTAATATTCGGCATGCTAATTACATTGCCGGTTGCCAAATTGCATTATCTCTTATAGTTTCGGAGATATGGACTATCGATAATTTACACCTTAGGCTCTGCTTCTAACTTGGGCCCAAATTGTAAAATGGTCTTATCTATTGGCGATTTCGTCCCAATTCACATTCCAAGTGATATTCGGCATGCTAATTACATTGCCGGTTGCGAAATTGCATTATCTCTTATAGTTTCCGAGATATGGACTATCAATAATTTACACCTTAGGCTCTGCTTCTAACTTGGGCCCAAATTGTAAAATGGTCTTATCTATTGGCGATTTCGTTCCAATTCACACTCCAAGTAATATTCGGCATGCTAATTACATTGCCGGTTGCCAAATTGCATTATCTCTTATAGTTTCCGAGATATGGACTATCGATAATTTACACCTTAGGCTCTGCTTCTAACTTGGGCCCAAATTGTAAAATGGTCTTATCTATTGGCGATTTCGTTCCAATTCACATTCCAAGTAATATTCGGCATGCTAATTACATTGCCGGTTGCCAAATTGCATTATCTCTTATAGTTTCCGAGATATGGACTATCGATAATTTACATCTTAGGCTCTGCTTCTAACTTGGGCCCAAATTGTAAAATGGTCTTATCTATTGGCGATTTCGTTCCAATTCACATTCCAAGTAATATTCGGCATGCTAATTACATTGCCGGTTGCCAAATTGCATTATCTCTTATGGTTTCCGAGATATGGACTATCGATAATTTACACCTTAGGCTCTGCTTCTAACTTGGGCCCAAATTGTAAAATGGTCTTATCTATTGGCGATTTCGTTCCAATTCACATTCCAAGTAATATTCGGCATGCTAATTACATTGCCGGTTGCCAAATTGCATTATCTCTTATAGTTCCCGAGATATGGACTATCGATAATTTACACCTTAGGCTCTGTTACTAACTTGGGCCCAAATTGTAAAATGGTCTTATCTATTGGCGATTTAGTTGCAATTCACATTCCAAGTAATATTCGGCATGCTAATTACATTGCCGGTTGCCAAATTGCATTATCTCTTATAGTTTCCGAGATATGGACTATCGATAATTTACACCTTAGGCTCTGGTTCTAACTTGGGCCCAAATTGTAAAATGGTCTTATCTATTGGCGATTTCGTTCCAATTCACATTCCAAGTAATATTCGGCATGCTAATTACATTGCCGGTTGCCAAATTACATTATCTCTTATAGTTTCCGAGATATGGACTATCGATAATTTACACCTTATGCTCTGCTTCTAACTTGGGCCCAAATTGTAAAATGGTCTTATCTATTGGCGATTTCGTTCCAATTCACATTCCAAGTAATATTCGGCATGCTAATTACATTGCCGGTTGCCAAATTGCATTATCTCTTATAGTTTCCGAGATATGGACTATCGATAATTTACACCTTAGGCTCTGCTTCTAACTTGGGCCCAAATTGTAAAATGGTCTTATTTATTGGCGATTTCGTTCAAGTTCACACTCCAAGTAATATTCGGCATGCTAATTGCATTGCCTGTTGCCAAATTGCATTATCTCTTATAGTTTCCGAGATATGGACTATCGATAATTTACACCTTAGGCTCTGCTTCTAACTTGGGCCCAAATTGTAAAATGGTCTTATCTATTGGCGATTTCGTTCCAATTCACATTCCAAGTAATATTCGGCATGCTAATTACATTGCCGGTTGCCAAATTGAATTATCTCTTATAGTTTCCGAGATATGGACTATCGATAATTTACACCTTAGGCTCTGCTTCTAACTTGGGCCCAAATTGTAAAATGGTCTTACCTATTGGTGATTTCGTTCCAATTCACATTCCAAGTAATATTCGGCATGCTAATTACATTGCCGGTTGCCAAATTGCATTATCTCTTATAGTTTCCGATATATGGACTATCGATAATTTACACCTTAGGCTCTGCTTCTAACTTGGGCCCAAACTGTAAAATGGCCTTATCAATTGGCGATTTCGTTCCAATTCACATTCCAAGTAATATTCGGCATGCTAATTACATTGCCGGTTGCCAAATTGCATTATCTCTTATAGTTTCCGAGATATGGACTATCGATAATTTACACCTTAGGCTCTGCTTCTAACTTGGGCCCAAATTGTAAAATGGTCTTATCTATTGGCGATTTCGTTCCAATTCACATTCCAAGTAATATTCGGCATGCTAATTACATTGCCGGTTGCCAAATTGTATTATCTCTTATAGTTTCCGAGATATGGACTATCGATAATTTACACCTTAGGCTCTGCTTCTAACTTGGGCCCAAATTGTAAAATGGTCTTATCTATTGGCGATTTCGTTCCAATTCACATTCCAAGTAATATTCGGCATGCTAATTACATTGCCGGTTGCCAAATTGCATTATCTCTTATAGTTTCCGAGATATGGACTATCGATAATTTACACCTTAGGCTCTGCTTCTAACTTGGGCCCAAATTGTAAAATGGTCTTATCTATTGGCGATTTCGTTCCAATTCACATTCCACGTAATATTCGGCATGCTAATTACATTGCCGGTTGCCAAATTGCATTAACTCTTATAGTTTCCGAGATATGGACTATCGATAATTTACACCTTAGGCTCTGCTTCTAACTTGGGCCCAAATTGTAAAATGGTCTTATCTATTGGCGATTTCGTTCCAATTCACATTCCAAGTAATATTCGGCATGCTAATTACATTGCCGGTTGCCAAATTGCATTATCTCTTATAGTTTCCGAGATATGGACTATCGATAATTTACACCATAGGCTCTGCTTCTAACTTGGGCCCAAATTGTAAAATGGCCTTATCTATTGGCGATTTCGTTCCAATTCACATTCCAAGTAATATTCGGCATGCTAATTACATTGCCGGTTGCCAAATTGCATTATCTCTTATAGTTTCCGAGTTATGGACTATCGATAATTTACACCTTAGGCTCTGCTTCTAACTTGGGCCCAAATTGCAAAATGGTCTTATCTATTGGCGATTTCGTTCCAATTCACATTCCAAGTAATATTCGGCATGCTAATTACATTTCCGGTTGCCAAATTGCATTATCTCTTATAGTTTCCGAGATATGGACTATCGATAATTTACACTTTAGCCTCTGCTTCTAACTTGGGCCCAAATTGTAAAATGGTCTTATCTATTGGCGATTTCGTTCCAATTCACATTCCAAGTAATATTCGGCATGCTAATTACATTGCCGGTTGCCAAATTGAATTATCTCTTATAGTTTCCGAGATATGGACTATCGATAATTTACACCTTAGGCTCTGCTTCTAACTTGGGCCCAAATTGTAAAATGGTCTTACCTATTGGCGATTTCGTTCCAATTCACATTCCAAGTAATATTCGGCATGCTAATTACATTGCCGGTTGCCAAATTGCATTATCTCTTATAGTTTCCGAGATATGGACTATCGATAATTTACACCTTAGGCTCTGCTTCTAACTTGGGCCCAAATTGTAAAATGGTCTTATCTATTGGCGATTTCGTTCCAATTCACATTCCAAGTAATATTCGGCATGCTAATTACATTGCCGGTTGCCAAATTGCATTATCTCTTATAGTTTCCGAGATATGGACTATCGATAATTTACACCTTAGACTCTGCTTCTAACTTGGGCCCAAATTGTAAAATGGTCTTATCTATTGGCGATTTCGTCCCAATTCACATTCCAAGTGATATTCGGCATGCTAATTACATTGCCGGTTGCGAAATTGCATTATCTCTTATAGTTTCCGAGATATGGACTATCAATAATTTACACCTTAGGCTCTGCTTCTAACTTGGGCCCAAATTGTAAAATGGTCTTATCTATTGGCGATTTCGTTCCAATTCACATTCCAAGTAATATTCGGCAAGCTAATTACATTGCCGGTTGCCAAATTGCATTATCTCTTATAGTTCCCGAGATATGGACTATCGATAATTTACACCTTAGGCTCTGTTTCTAACTTGGGCCCAAATTGCAAAATGGTCTTATCTATTGGCGATTTAGTTGCAATTCACATTCCAAGTAATATTCGGCATGCTAATTACATTGCCGGTTGCCAAATTGCATTATCTCTTATAGTTTCCGAGATATGGACTATCGATAATTTACACCTTAGGCTCTGCTTCTAAGATGGGCCCAAATTGTAAAATGGTCTTATCTATTGGCAATTTCGTTCCAATTCACATTCCAAGTAATATTCGGCATGCTAATTACATTGCCGGTTGCCAAATTGCATTATCTCTTATAGTTTCCGAGATATGGACTATCGATAATTTACACCTTAGGCTCTGCTTCTAACTTGGGCCCAAATTGTAAAATGGTCTTATCTATTGGCGATTTCGTTCCAATTCACATTCCAAGTAATATTCGGCATGCTAATTACATTGCCGGTTGCCAAATTGCATTATCTCTTATAGTTTCCGAGATATGGACTATCGATAATTTACACCTTAGGCTCTGCTTCTAACTTGGGCCCAAATTGTAAAATGGTCTTATCTATTGGCGATTTCGTTCCAATTCACATTCCAAGTAATATTCGGCATGCTAATTACATTGCCGGTTGCCAAATTGCATTATCTCTTATAGTTCCCGAGATATGGACTATCGATAATTTACACCTTAGGCTCTGTTACTAACTTGGGCCCAAATTGTAAAATGGTCTTATCTATTGGCGATTTAGTTGCAATTCACATTCCAAGTAATATTCGGCATGCTAATTACATTGCCGGTTGCCAAATTGCATTATCTCTTATAGTTTCCGAGATATGGACTATCGATAATTTACACCTTAGGCTCTGCTTCTAACTTGGGCCCAAATTGTAAAATGGTCTTATCTATTGGCGATTTCGTTCCAATTCACATTCCAAGTAATATTCGGCATGCTAATTACATTGCCGGTTGCCAAATTGCATTATCTCTTATAGTTTCCGAGATATGGACTATCGATAATTTACACCTTAGGCTCTGCTTCTAACTTGGGCCCAAATTGTAAAATGGTCTTATCTATTGGCGATTTCGTTCCAATTCACATTCCAAGTAATATTCGGCATGCTAATTACATTGCCGGTTGCCAAATTGCATTATCTCTTATAGTTTCCGAGATATGGACTATCGATAATTTACACCTTAGGCTCTGCTTCTAACTTGGGCCCAAATTGTAAAATGGTCTTATCTATTGGCGATTTCGTTCAAGTTCACACTCCAAGTAATATTCGGCATGCTAATTGCATTGCCTGTTGCCAAATTGCATTATCTCTTATAGTTTCCGAGATATGGACTATCGATAATTTACACCTTAGGCTCTGCTTCTAACTTGGGCCCAAATTGTAAAATGGTCTTATCTATTGGCGATTTCGTTCCAATTCACATTCCAAGTAATATTCGGCATGCTAATTACATTGCCGGTTGCCAAATTGAATTATCTCTTATAGTTTCCGAGATATGGACTATCGATAATTTACACCTTAGGCTCTGCTTCTAACTTGGGCCCAAATTGTAAAATGGTCTTACCTATTGGCGATTTCGTTCCAATTCACATTCCAAGTAATATTCGGCATGCTAATTACATTGCCGGTTGCCAAATTGCATTATCTCTTATAGTTTCCGAGATATGGACTATCGATAATTTACACCTTAGGCTCTGCTTCTAACTTGGGCCCAAACTGTAAAATGGCCTTATCAATTGGCGATTTCGTTCCAATTCACATTCCAAGTAATATTCGGCATGCTAATTACATTGCCGGTTGCCAAATTGCATTATCTCTTATAGTTTCCGAGATATGGACTATCGATAATTTACACCTTAGGCTCTGCTTCTAACTTGGGCCCAAATTGTAAAATGGTCTTATCTATTGGCGATTTCGTTCCAATTCACATTCCAAGTAATATTCGGCATGCTAATTACATTGCCGGTTGCCAAATTGAATTATCTCTTATAGTTTCCGAGATATGGACTATCGATAATTTACACCTTAGGCTCTGCTTCTAACTTGGGCCCAAATTGTAAAATGGTCTTACCTATTGGCGATTTCGTTCCAATTCACATTCCAAGTAATATAAGGCATGCTAATTACATTGCCGGTTGCCAAATTGCATTATCTCTTATAGTTTCCGAGATATGGACTATCGATAATTTACACCTTAGGCTCTGCTTCTAACTTGGGCCCAAATTGTAAAATGGTCTTATCTATTGGCGATTTCGTTCCAATTCACATTCCAAGTAATATTCGGCATGCTAATTACATTGCCGGTTGCCAAATTGCATTATCTCTTATAGTTTCCGAGATATGGACTATCGATAATTTACACCTTAGGCTCTGCTTCTAACTTGGGCCCAAATTGTAAAATGGTCTTATCTATTGGCGATTTCGTTCCAATTCACATTCCAAGTAATATTCGGCATGCTAATTACATTGCCGGTTGCCAAATTGCATTATCTCTTATAGTTTCCGAGATATGGACTATCGATAATTTACACCTTAGGCTCTGCTTCTAACTTGGGCCCAAATTGTAAAATGGTCTTATCTATTGGCGATTTCGTCCCAATTCACATTCCAAGTGATATTCGGCATGCTAATTACATTGCCGGTTGCGAAATTGCATTATCTCTTATAGTTTCCGAGATATGGACTATCAATAATTTACATCTTAGGCTCTGCTTCTAACTTGGGTCCAAATTGTAAAATGGTCTTATCTATTGGCGATTTCGTTCCAACTCACATTCCAAGAAATATTCGGCATGCTAATTACATTGCCGGTTGCCAAATTGCATTATCTCTTATAGTTTCCGAGATATGGACTATCGATAATTTACACCTTAGGCTCTGCTTCTAACTTGGGCCCAAATTGTAAAATGGTCTTATCTATTGGCGATTTCGTTCCAATTCACATTCCAAGTAATATTCGGCATGCTAATTACATTGCCGGTTGCCAAATTGCATTATCTCTTATAGTTTCCGAGATATGGACTATCGATAATTTACACCATAGGCTCTGCTTCTAACTTGGGCCCAAATTGTAAAATGGCCTTATCTATTGGCGATTTCGTTCCAATTCACATTCCAAGTAATATTCGGCATGCTAATTACATTGCCGGTTGCCAAATTGCATTATCTCTTATAGTTTCCGAGTTATGGACTATCGATAATTTACACCTTAGGCTCTGCTTCTAACTTGGGCCCAAATTGCAAAATGGTCTTATCTATTGGCGATTTCGTTCCAATTCACATTCCAAGTAATATTCGGCATGCTAATTACATTGCCGGTTGCCAAATTGCATTATCTCTTATAGTTTCCGAGATATGGACTATCGATAATTTACACCTTAGCCTCTGCTTCTAACTTGGGCCCAAATTGTAAAATGGTCTTATCTATTGGCGATTTCGTTCCAATTCACATTCCAAGTAATATTCGGCATGCTAATTACATTGCCGGTTGCCAAATTGAATTATCTCTTATAGTTTCCGAGATATGGACTATCGATAATTTACACCTTAGGCTCTGCTTCTAACTTGGGCCCAAATTGTAAAATGGTCTTACCTATTGGCGATTTCGTTCCAATTCACATTCCAAGTAATATTCGGCATGCTAATTACATTGCCGGTTGCCAAATTGCATTATCTCTTATAGTTTCCGAGATATGGACTATCGATAATTTACACCTTAGGCTCTGCTTCTAACTTGGGCCCAAACTGTAAAATGGCCTTATCAATTGGCGATTTCGTTCCAATTCACATTCCAAGTAATATTCGGCATGCTAATTACATTGCCGGTTGCCAAATTGCATTATCTCTTATAGTTTCCGAGATATGGACTATCGATAATTTACACCTTAGGCTCTGCTTCTAACTTGGGCCCAAATTGTAAAATGGTCTTATCTATTGGCGATTTCGTTCCAATTCACATTCCAAGTAATATTCGGCATGCTAATTACATTGCCGGTTGCCAAATTGAATTATCTCTTATAGTTTCCGAGATATGGACTATCGATAATTTACACCTTAGGCTCTGCTTCTAACTTGGGCCCAAATTGTAAAATGGTCTTACCTATTGGCGATTTCGTTCCAATTCACATTCCAAGTAATATTCGGCATGCTAATTACATTGCCGGTTGCCAAATTGCATTATCTCTTATAGTTTCCGAGATATGGACTATCGATAATTTACACCTTAGGCTCTGCTTCTAACTTGGGCCCAAATTGTAAAATGGTCTTATCTATTGGCGATTTCGTTCCAATTCACATTCCAAGTAATATTCGGCATGCTAATTACATTGCCGGTTGCCAAATTGCATTATCTCTTATAGTTTCCGAGATATGGACTATCGATAATTTACACCTTAGGCTCTGCTTCTAACTTGGGCCCAAATTGTAAAATGGTCTTATCTATTGGCGATTTCGTTCCAATTCACATTCCAAGTAATATTCGGCATGCTAATTACATTGCCGGTTGCCAAATTGCATTATCTCTTATAGTTTCCGAGATATGGACTATCGATAATTTACACCTTAGGCTCTGCTTCTAACTTGGGCCCAAATTGTAAAATGGTCTTATCTATTGGCGATTTCGTCCCAATTCACATTCCAAGTGATATTCGGCATGCTAATTACATTGCCGGTTGCGAAATTGCATTATCTCTTATAGTTTCCGAGATATGGACTATCAATAATTTACATCTTAGGCTCTGCTTCTAACTTGGGTCCAAATTGTAAAATGGTCTTATCTATTGGCGATTTCGTTCCAACTCACATTCCAAGAAATATTCGGCATGCTAATTACATTGCCGGTTGCCAAATTGCATTATCTCTTATAGTTTCCGAGATATGGACTATCGATAATTTACACCTTAGGCTCTGCTTCTAACTTGGGCCCAAATTGTAAAATGGTCTTATCTATTGGCGATTTCGTTCCAATTCACATTCCAAGTAATATTCGGCATGCTAATTACATTGCCGGTTGCCAAATTGCATTATCTCTTATAGTTTCCGAGATATGGACTATCGATAATTTACACCATAGGCTCTGCTTCTAACTTGGGCCCAAATTGTAAAATGGCCTTATCTATTGGCGATTTCGTTCCAATTCACATTCCAAGTAATATTCGGCATGCTAATTACATTGCCGGTTGCCAAATTGCATTATCTCTTATAGTTTCCGAGTTATGGACTATCGATAATTTACACCTTAGGCTCTGCTTCTAACTTGGGCCCAAATTGCAAAATGGTCTTATCTATTGGCGATTTCGTTCCAATTCACATTCCAAGTAATATTCGGCATGCTAATTACATTGCCGGTTGCCAAATTGCATTATCTCTTATAGTTTCCGAGATATGGACTATCGATAATTTACACCTTAGCCTCTGCTTCTAACTTGGGCCCAAATTGTAAAATGGTCTTATCTATTGGCGATTTCGTTCCAATTCACATTCCAAGTAATATTCGGCATGCTAATTACATTGCCGGTTGCCAAATTGAATTATCTCTTATAGTTTCCGAGATATGGACTATCGATAATTTACACCTTAGGCTCTGCTTCTAACTTGGGCCCAAATTGTAAAATGGTCTTACCTATTGGCGATTTCGTTCCAATTCACATTCCAAGTAATATTCGGCATGCTAATTACATTGCCGGTTGCCAAATTGCATTATCTCTTATAGTTTCCGAGATATGGACTATCGATAATTTACACCTTAGGCTCTGCTTCTAACTTGGGCCCAAATTGTAAAATGGTCTTATCTATTGGCGATTTCGTTCCAATTCACATTCCAAGTAATATTCGGCATGCTAATTACATTGCCGGTTGCCAAATTGCATTATCTCTTATAGTTTCCGAGATATGGACTATCGATAATTTACACCTTAGGCTCTGCTTCTAACTTGGGCCCAAATTGTAAAATGGTCTTATCTATTGGCGATTTCGTCCCAATTCACATTCCAAGTGATATTCGGCATGCTAATTACATTGCCGGTTGCGAAATTGCATTATCTCTTATAGTTTCCGAGATATGGACTATCAATAATTTACACCTTAGGCTCTGCTTCTAACTTGGGCCCAAATTGTAAAATGGTCTTATCTATTGGCGATTTCGTTCCAATTCACATTCCAAGTAATATTCGGCATGCTAATTACATTGCCGGTTGCCAAATTGCATTATCTCTTATAGTTCCCGAGATATGGACTATCGATAATTTACACCTTAGGCTCTGTTTCTAACTTGGGCCCAAATTGTAAAATGGTCTTATCTATTGGCGATTTAGTTGCAATTCACATTCCAAGTAATATTCGGCATGCTAATTACATTGCCGGTTGCCAAATTGCATTATCTCTTATAGTTTCCGAGATATGGACTATCGATAATTTACACCTTAGGCTCTGCTTCTAACATGGGCCCAAATTGTAAAATGGTCTTATCTATTGGCGATTTCGTTCGAATTCACAATCCAAGTAATATTCGGCATGCTAATTACATTGCCGGTTGCCAAATTGCATTATCTCTTATAGTTTCCGAGATATGGACTATCGATAATTTACATCTTAGGCTCTGCTTCTAACTTGGGCCCAAATTGTAAAATGGTTTTACCTATTGGTGATTTCGTTCCAATTCACATTCCAAGTAATATTCGGCATGCTAATTACGTTGCCGGTTGCCAAATTGCATTATCTCTTATAGTTTCCGATATATGGACTATCGATAATTTACACCTTAGGCTCTGCTTCTAACTTGGGCCCAAACTGTAAAATGGCCTTATCAATTGGCGATTTCGTTCCAATTCACATTCCAAGTAATATTCGGCATGCTAATTACATTGCCGGTTGCCAAATTGCATTATCTCTTATAGTTTCCGAGATATGGACTATCGATAATTTACACCTTAGGCTCTGCTTCTAACTTGGGCCCAAATTGTAAAATGGTCTTATCTATTGGCGATTTCGTTCCAATTCACATTCCAAGTAATATTCGGCATGCTAATTACATTGCCGGTTGCCAAATTGAATTATCTCTTATAGTTTCCGAGATATGTACTATCGATAATTTACACCTTAGGCTCTGCTTCTAACTTGGGCCCAAATTGTAAAATGGTCTTATCTATTGGCGATTTCGTTCCAATTCACATTCCAAGTAATATTCGGCATGCTAATTACATTGCCGGTTGCCAAATTGTATTATCTCTTATAGTTTCCGAGATATGGACTATCGATAATTTACACCTTAGGCTCTGCTTCTAACTTGGGCCCAAATTGTAAAATGGTCTTATCTATTGGCGATTTCGTTCCAATTCACATTCCAAGTAATATTCGGCATGCTAATTACATTGCCGGTTGCCAAATTGCATTATCTCTTATAGTTTCCGAGATATGGACTATCGATAATTTACACCTTAGGCTCTGCTTCTAACTTGGGCCCAAATTGTAAAATGGTCTTATCTATTGGCGATTTCGTTCCAATTCACATTCCAAGTAATATTCGGCATGCTAATTACATTGCCGGTTGCCAAATTGCATTAATTCTTATAGTTTCCGAGATATGGACTATCGATAATTTACACCTTAGGCTCTGCTTCTAACTTGGGCCCAAATTGTAAAATGGTCTTATCTATTGGCGATTTCGTTCCAATTCACATTCCAAGTAATATTCGGCATGCTAATTACATTGCCGGTTGCCAAATTGCATTATCTCTTATAGTTTCCGAGATATGGACTATCGATAATTTACACCATAGGCTCTGCTTCTAACTTGGGCCCAAATTGTAAAATGGCCTTATCTATTGGCGATTTCGTTCCAATTCACATTCCAAGTAATATTCGGCATGCTAATTACATTGCCGGTTGCCAAATTGCATTATCTCTTATAGTTTCCGAGTTATGGACTATCGATAATTTACACCTTAGGCTCTGCTTCTAACTTGGGCCCAAATTGCAAAATGGTCTTATCTATTGGCGATTTCGTTCCAATTCACATTCCAAGTAATATTCGGCATGCTAATTACATTGCCGGTTGCCAAATTGCATTATCTCTTATAGTTTCCGAGATATGGACTATCTATAATTTACACCTTAGCCTCTGCTTCTAACTTGGGCCCAAATTGTAAAATGGTCTTATCTATTGGCGATTTCGTTCCAATTCACATTCCAAGTAATATTCGGCATGCTAATTACATTGCCGGTTGCCAAATTGAATTATCTCTTATAGTTTCCGAGATATGGACTATCGATAATTTACACCTTAGGCTCTGCTTCCAACTTGGGCCCAAATTGTAAAATGGTCTTACCTATTGGCGATTTCGTTCCAATTCACATTCCAAGTAATATTCGGCATGCTAATTACATTGCCGGTTGCCAAATTGCATTATCTCTTATAGTTTCCGAGATATGGACTATCGATAATTTACACCTTAGGCTCTGCTTCTAACTTGGGCCCAAATTGTAAAATGGTCTTATCTATTGGCGATTTCGTTCCAATTCACATTCCAAGTAATATTCGGCATGCTAATTACATTGCCGGTTGCCAAATTGCATTATCTCTTATAGTTTCCGAGATATGGACTATCGATAATTTACACCTTAGGCTCTGCTTCTAACTTGGGCCCAAATTGTAAAATGGTCTTATCTATTGGCGATTTCGTCCCAATTCACATTCCAAGTGATATTCGGCATGCTAATTACATTGCCGGTTGCGAAATTGCATTATCTCTTATAGTTTCCGAGATATGGACTATCAATAATTTACACCTTAGGCTCTGCTTCTAACTTGGGCCCAAATTGTAAAATGGTCTTATCTATTGGCGATTTCGTTCCAATTCACATTCCAAGTAATATTCGGCAAGCTAATTACATTGCCGGTTGCCAAATTGCATTATCTCTTATAGTTCCCGAGATATGGACTATCGATAATTTACACCTTAGGCTCTGTTTCTAACTTGGGCCCAAATTGTAAAATGGTCTTATCTATTGGCGATTTAGTTGCAATTCACATTCCAAGTAATATTCGGCATGCTAATTACATTGCCGGTTGCCAAATTGCATTATCTCTTATAGTTTCCGAGATATGGACTATCGATAATTTACACCTTAGGCTCTGCTTCTAACATGGGCCCAAATTGTAAAATGGTCTTATCTATTGGCGATTTCGTTCCAATTCACATTCCAAGTAATATTCGGCATGCTAATTACATTGCCGGTTGCCAAATTGCATTATCTCTTATAGTTTCCGAGATATGGACTATCGATAATTTACACCTTAGGCTCTGCTTCTAACTTGGGCCCAAATTGTAAAATGGTCTTATCTATTGGCGATTTCGTTCCAATTCACATTCCAAGTAATATTCGGCATGCTAATTACATTGCCGGTTGCCAAATTGCATTATCTCTTATAGTTTCCGAGATATGGACTATCGATAATTTACACCTTAGGCTCTGCTTCTAACTTGGGCCCAAATTGTAAAATGGTCTTATCTATTGGCGATTTCGTTCCAATTCACATTCCAAGTAATATTCGGCATGCTAATTACATTGCCGGTTGCCAAATTGCATTATCTCTTATAGTTCCCGAGATATGGACTATCGATAATTTACACCTTAGGCTCTGTTACTAACTTGGGCCCAAATTGTAAAATGGTCTTATCTATTGGCGATTTAGTTGCAATTCACATTCCAAGTAATATTCGGCATGCTAATTACATTGCCGGTTGCCAAATTGCATTATCTCTTATAGTTTCCGAGATATGGACTATCGATAATTTACACCTTAGGCTCTGCTTCTAACTTGGGCCCAAATTGTAAAGGTTCGTCCATCGATCGATGGACGAATCTATTGGCGATTTCGTTCCAATTCACATTCCAAGTAATATTCGGCATGCTAATTACATTGCCGGTTGCCAAATTGCATTATCTCTTATAGTTTCCGAGATATGGACTATCGATAATTTACACCTTAGGCTCTGCTTCTAACTTGGGCCCAAATTGTAAAATGGTCTTATCTATTGGCGATTTCGTTCCAATTCACATTCCAAGTAATATTCGGCATGCTAATTACATTGCCGGTTGCCAAATTGCATTATCTCTTATAGTTTCCGAGATATGGACTATCGATAATTTACACTTTAGGCTCTGCTTCTAACTTGGGCCCAAATTGTAAAATGGTCTTATCTATTGGCGATTTCGTTCAAGTTCACACTCCAAGTAATATTCGGCATGCTAATTGCATTGCCTGTTGCCAAATTGCATTATCTCTTATAGTTTCCGAGATATGGACTATCGATAATTTACACCTTAGGCTCTGCTTCTAACTTGGGCCCAAATTGTAAAATGGTCTTATCTATTGGCGATTTCATTCCAATTCACATTCCAAGTAATATTCGGCATGCTAATTACATTGCCGGTTGCCAAATTGAATTATCTCTTATAGTTTCCGAGATATGGACTATCGATAATTTACACCTTAGGCTCTGCTTCTAACTTGGGCCCAAATTGTAAAATGGTCTTACCTATTGGCGATTTCGTTCCAATTCACATTCCAAGTAATATTCGGCATGCTAATTACATTGCCGGTTGCCAAATTGCATTATCTCTTATAGTTTCCGAGATATGGACTATCGATAATTTACACCTTAGGCTCTGCTTCTAACTTGGGCCCAAACTGTAAAATGGCCTTATCAATTGGCGATTTCGTTCCAATTCACATTCCAAGTAATATTCGGCATGCTAATTACATTGCCGGTTGCCAAATTGCATTATCTCTTATAGTTTCCGAGATATGGACTATCGATAATTTACACCTTAGGCTCTGCTTCTAACTTGGGCCCAAATTGTAAAATGGTCTTATCTATTGGCGATTTCGTTCCAATTCACATTCCAAGTAATATTCGGCATGCTAATTACATTGCCGGTTGCCAAATTGAATTATCTCTTATAGTTTCCGAGATATGGACTATCGATAATTTACACCTTAGGCTCTGCTTCTAACTTGGGCCCAAATTGTAAAATGGTCTTACCTATTGGCGATTTCGTTCCAATTCACATTCCAAGTAATATTCGGCATGCTAATTACATTGCCGGTTGCCAAATTGCATTATCTCTTATAGTTTCCGAGATATGGACTATCGATAATTTACACCTTAGGCTCTGCTTCTAACTTGGGCCCAAATTGTAAAATGGTCTTATCTATTGGCGATTTCGTTCCAATTCACATTCCAAGTAATATTCGGCATGCTAATTACATTGCCGGTTGCCAAATTGCATTATCTCTTATAGTTTCCGAGATATGGACTATCGATAATTTACACCTTAGGCTCTGCTTCTAACTTGGGCCCAAATTGTAAAATGGTCTTATCTATTGGCGATTTCGTTCCAATTCACATTCCAAGTAATATTCGGCATGCTAATTACATTGCCGGTTGCCAAATTGCATTATCTCTTATAGTTTCCGAGATATGGACTATCGATAATTTACACCTTAGGCTCTGCTTCTAACTTGGGCCCAAATTGTAAAATGGTCTTATGTATTGGCGATTTCGTCCCAATTCACATTCCAAGTGATATTCGGCATGCTAATTACATTGCCGGTTGCGAAATTGCATTATCTCTTATAGTTTCCGAGATATGGACTATCAATAATTTACATCTTAGGCTCTGCTTCTAACTTGGGTCCAAATTGTAAAATGGTCTTATCTATTGGCGATTTCGTTCCAACTCACATTCCAAGAAATATTCGGCATGCTAATTACATTGCCGGTTGCCAAATTGCATTATCTCTTATAGTTTCCGAGATATGGACTATCGATAATTTACACCTTAGGCTCTGCTTCTAACTTGGGCCGAAATTGTAAAATGGTCTTATCTATTGGCGATTTCGTTCCAATTCACATTCCAAGTAATATTCGGCATGCTAATTACATTGCCGGTTGCCAAATTGCATTATCTCTTATAGTTTCCGAGATATGGACTATCGATAATTTACACCTTAGGCTCTGCTTCTAACTTGGGCCCAAATTGTAAAATGGTCTTATCTATTGGCGATTTCGTTCCAATTCACATTCCAAGTAATATTCGGCATGCTAATTACATTGCCGGTTGCCAAATTGCATTATCTCTTATAGTTTCCGAGATATGGACTATCGATAATTTACACCTTAGGCTCTGCTTCTAACTTGGGCCCAAATTGTAAAATGGTCTTATCTATTGGCGATTTCGTTCCAATTCACATTCCAAGTAATATTCGGCATGCTAATTACATTGCCGGTTGCCAAATTGCATTATCTCTTATAGTTTCCGAGATATGGACTATCGATAATTTACACCTTAGGCTCTGCTTCTAACTTGGGCCCAAATTGTAAAATGGTCTTATCTATTGGCGATTTCGTTCCAATTCACATTCCAAGTAATATTCGGCATGCTAATTACATTGCCGGTTGCCAAATTGCATTATCTCTTATAGTTTCCGAGATATGGACTATCGATAATTTACACCTTAGGCTCTGCTTCTAACTTGGGCCCAAATTGTAAAATGGTCTTATCTATTGGCGATTTCGTTCCAATTCACATTCCAAGTAATATTCGGCATGCTAATTACATTGCCGGTTGCCAAATTGCATTATCTCTTATAGTTTCCGAGATATGGACTATCGATAATTTACACCTTAGGCTCTGCTTCTAACTTGGGAACAAATTGTAAAATGGTCTTATCTATTGGCGATTTCGTTCCAATTCACATTCCAAGTAATATTCGGCATGCTAATTACATTGCCAGTTGCCAAATTGCATTATCTCTTATAGTTTCCGAGATATGGACTATCGATAATGTACACCTTAGGCTCTGCTTCTAACTTGGGCCCAAATTGTAAAATGGTCTTATCTATTGGCGATTTCGTTCCAATTCACATTCCAAGTAATATTCGGCATGCTAATTACATTGCCGGTTGCCAAATTGCATTATCTCTTATAGTTCCCGAGATATGGACTATCGATAATTTACACCTTAGGCTCTGCTTCTAACTTGGGCCCAAATTGTAAAATGGTCTTATCTATTGGCGATTTCGTTCCAATTCACATTCCAAGTAATATTCGGCATGCTAATTACATTGCCGGTTGCCAAATTGCATTATCTCTTATAGTTTCCGAGATATTAACTATCGTTAATTTACACCTTAGGCTCTGCTTCTAACTTGGGCCCAAATTGTAAAATGGCCTTATCTATTGGCGATTTCGTTCCAATTCACATTCCAAGTAATATTCGGCATGCTAATTACATTGCCGGTTGCCAAATTGCATTATCTCTTATAGTTTCCGAGATATGGACTATCGATAATTTACACCTTAGGCTCTGCTTCTAACTTGGGCCCAAATTGTAAAATGGTCTTATCTATTGGCGATTTCGTTCCAATTCACATTCCAAGTAATATTCGGCATGCTAATTACATTGCCGGTTGCCAAATTGAATTATCTCTTATAGTTTCCGAGATATGGACTATCGATAATTTACACCTTAGGCTCTGCTTCTAACTTGGGCCCAAATTGTAAAATGGTCTTACCTATTGGCGATTTCGTTCCAATTCACATTCCAAGTAATATTCGGCATGCTAATTACATTGCCGGTTGCCAAATTGCATTATCTCTTATAGTTTCCGAGATATGGACTATCGATAATTTACACCTTAGGCTCTGCTTCTAATTTGGGCCCAAATTGTAAAATGGTCTTATCTGTTGGCGATTTCGTTCCAATTCACATTCCAAGTAATATTCGGCATGCTAATTACATTGCCGGTTGCCAAATTGCATTATCTCTTATAGTTTCCGAGATATGGACTATCGATAATTTACACCTTAGGCTCTGCTTCTAACTTGGGCCCAAATTGTAAAATGGTCTTATCTATTGGCGATTTCGTCCCAATTCACATTCCAAGTGATATTCGGCATGCTAATTACATTGCCGGTTGCGAAATTGCATTATCTCTTATAGTTTCCGAGATATGGACTATCAATAATTTACACCTTAGGCTCAGCTTCTAACTTGGGCCCAAATTGTAAAATGGTCTTATCTATTGGCGATTTCGTTCCAATTCACATTCCAAGTAATATTCGGCATGCTAATTACATTGCCGGTTGCCAAATTGCATTATCTCTTATAGTTTCCGAGATATGGACTATCGATAATTTACACCTTAAGCTCTGCTTCTAACTTGTTCCCAAATTGTAAAATGGTCTTATCTATTGGCGATTTCGTTCCAATTCACATTCCAAGTAATATTCGGCATGCTAATTACATTGCCGGTTGCCAAATTGCATTATCTCTTATAGTTTCCGAGATATGGACTATCGATAATTTACACCTTAGGCTCTGCTTCTAACTTGGGCCCAAATTGTAAAATGGTCTTATCTATTGGCGATTTCGTTCCAATTCACATTCCAAGTAATATTCGGCATGCTAATTACATTGCCGGTTGCCAAATTGCATTATCTCTTATAGTTTCCGAGATATGGACTATCGATAATTTACACCTTAGGCTCTGCTTCTAACTTGGGCCCAAATTGTAAAATGGTCTTATCTATTGGCGATTTCGTCCCAATTCACATTCCAAGTGATATTCGGCATGCTAATTTCATTGCCGGTTGCGAAATTGCATTATCTCTTATAGTTTCCGAGATATGGACTATCGATAATTTACACCTTAGGCTCTGCTTCTAACTTGGGCCCAAATTGTAAAATGGTCTTATCTATTGGCGATTTCGTTCCAATTCACATTCCAAGTAATATTCGGCATGCTAATTACATTGCCGGTTGCCAAATTGCATTATCTCTTATAGTTTCCGAGATATGGACTATCGATAATTTACACCTTAGGCTCTGCTTCTAACTTGGGCCCAAATTGTAAAATGGTCTTATCTATTGGCGATTTAGTTGCAATTCACATTCCAAGTAATATTCGGCATGCTAATTACATTGCCGTTTGCCAAATTGCATTATCTCTTATAGTTTCCGAGATATGGACTATCTATAATTTACACCTTAGGCTCTGCTTCTAACTTGGGCCCAAACTGTAAAATGGTCTTATCAATTGGCGATTTCGTTCCAATTCACATTCCAAGTAATATTCGGCATGCTAAATATATTGCCGGTTGCCAAATTGCATTATCTCTTATAGTTTCCGAGATATGGACTATCGATAATTTACACCTTAGGCTCTGCTTCTAACTTGGGCCCAAATTGTAAAATGGTCTTATCTATTGGCGATTTCGTTCCAATTCACATTCCAAGTAATATTCGGCATGCTAATTACATTGCCGGTTGCCAAATTGCATTATCTCTTATAGTTTCCGAGATATGGACTATCGATAATTTACACCTTAGGCTCTGCTTCTAACTTGGGCCCAAATTGTAAAATGGTCTTATCTATTGGCGATTTCGTTCCAATTCACATTCCAAGTAATATTCGGCATGCTAATTACATTGCCGGTTGCCAAATTGCATTATCTCTTATAGTTCCCGAGATATGGACTATCGATAATTTACACCTTAGGCTCTGTTACTAACTTGGGCCCAAATTGTAAAATGGTCTTATCTATTGGCGATTTAGTTGCAATTCACATTCCAAGTAATATTCGGCATGCTAATTACATTGCCGGTTGCCAAATTGCATTATCTCTTATAGTTTCCGAGATATGGACTATCGATAATTTACACCTTAGGCTCTGCTTCTAACTTGGGCCCAAATTGTAAAATGGCGATCTATTGGCGAATCTATTGGCGATTTCGTTCCAATTCACATTCCAAGTAATATTCGGCATGCTAATTACATTGCCGGTTGCCAAATTGCATTATCTCTTATAGTTTCCGAGATATGGACTATCGATAATTTACACCTTAGGCTCTGCTTCTAACTTGGGCCCAAATTGTAAAATGGTCTTATCTATTGGCGATATCGTTCCAATTCACATTCCAAGTAATATTCGGCATGCTAATTACATTGCCGGTTGCCAAATTGCATTATCTCTTATAGTTTCCGAGATATGGACTATCGATAATTTACACTTTAGGCTCTGCTTCTAACTTGGGCCCAAATTGTAAAATGGTCTTATCTATTGGCGATTTCGTTCAAGTTCACACTCCAAGTAATATTCGGCATGCTAATTGCATTGCCTGTTGCCAAATTGCATTATCTCTTATAGTTTCCGAGATATGGACTATCGATAATTTACACCTTAGGCTCTGCTTCTAACTTGGGCCCAAATTGTAAAATGGTCTTATCTATTGGCGATTTCGTTCCAATTCACATTCCAAGTAATATTCGGCATGCTAATTACATTGCCGGTTGCCAAATTGAATTATCTCTTATAGTTTCCGAGATATGGACTATCGATAATTTACACCTTAGGCTCTGCTTCTAACTTGGGCCCAAATTGTAAAATGGTCTTACCTATTGGCGATTTCGTTCCAATTCACATTCCAAGTAATATTCGGCATGCTAATTACATTGCCGGTTGCCAAATTGCATTATCTCTTATAGTTTCCGAGATATGGACTATCGATAATTTACACCTTAGGCTCTGCTTCTAACTTGGGCCCAAACTGTAAAATGGCCTTATCAATTGGCGATTTCGTTCCAATTCACATTCCAAGTAATATTCGGCATGCTAATTACATTGCCGGTTGCCAAATTGCATTATCTCTTATAGTTTCCGAGATATGGACTATCGATAATTTACACCTTAGGCTCTGCTTCTAACTTGGGCCCAAATTGTAAAATGGTCTTATCTATTGGCGATTTCGTTCCAATTCACATTCCAAGTAATATTCGGCATGCTAATTACATTGCCGGTTGCCAAATTGCATTATCTCTTATAGTTTCCGAGATATGGACTATCGATAATTTACACCTTAGGCTCTGCTTCTAACTTGGGCCCAAATTGTAAAATGGTCTTATCTATTGGCGATTTCGTTCCAATTCACATTCCAAGTAATATTCGGCATGCTAATTACATTGCCGGTTGCCAAATTGCATTATCTCTTATAGTTTCCGAGATATGGACTATCGATAATTTACACCTTAGGCTCTGCTTCTAACTTGGGCCCAAATTGTAAAATGGTCTTATCTATTGGCGATTTCGTTCCAATTCACATTCCAAGTAATATTCGGCATGCTAATTACATTGCCGGTTGCCAAATTGCATTATCTCTTATAGTTTCCGAGATATGGACTATCGATAATTTACACCTTAGGCTCTGCTTCTAACTTGGGCCCAAATTGTAAAATGGTCTTATCTATTGGCGATTTCGTTCCAATTCACATTCCAAGTAATATTCGGCATGCTAATTACATTGCCGGTTGCCAAATTGCATTATCTCTTATAGTTTCCGAGATATGGACTATCGATAATTTACACCTTAGGCTCTGCTTCTAACTTGGGAACAAATTGTAAAATGGTCTTATCTATTGGCGATTTCGTTCCAATTCACATTCCAAGTAATATTCGGCATGCTAATTACATTGCCAGTTGCCAAATTGCATTATCTCTTATAGTTTCCGAGATATGGACTATCGATAATGTACACCTTAGGCTCTGCTTCTAACTTGGGCCCAAATTGTAAAATGGTCTTATCTATTGGCGATTTCGTTCCAATTCACATTCCAAGTAATATTCGGCATGCTAATTACATTGCCGGTTGCCAAATTGCATTATCTCTTATAGTTCCCGAGATTTGGACTATCGATAATTTACACCTTAGGCTCTGCTTCTAACTTGGGCCCAAATTGTAAAATGGTCTTATCTATTGGCGATTTCGTTCCAATTCACATTCCAAGTAATATTCGGCATGCTAATTACATTGGCGGTTGCCAAATTGCATTATCTCTTATAGTTTCCGAGATATTAACTATCGTTAATTTACACCTTAGGCTCTGCTTCTAACTTGGGCCCAAATTGTAAAATGGCCTTATCTATTGGCGATTTCGTTCCAATTCACATTCCAAGTAATATTCGGCATGCTAATTACATTGCCGGTTGCCAAATTGCATTATCTCTTATAGTTTCCGAGATATGGACTATCGATAATTTACACCTTAGGCTCTGCTTCTAACTTGGGCCCAAATTGTAAAATGGTCTTATCTATTGGCGATTTCGTTCCAATTCACATTCCAAGTAATATTCGGCATGCTAATTACATTGCCGGTTGCCAAATTGAATTATCTCTTATAGTTTCCGAGATATGGACTATCGATAATTTACACCTTAGGCTCTGCTTCTAACTTGGGCCCAAATTGTAAAATGGTCTTACCTATTGGCGATTTCGTTCCAATTCACATTCCAAGTAATATTCGGCATGCTAATTACATTGCCGGTTGCCAAATTGCATTATCTCTTATAGTTTCCGAGATATGGACTATCGATAATTTACACCTTAGGCTCTGCTTCTAATTTGGGCCCAAATTGTAAAATGGTCTTATCTGTTGGCGATTTCGTTCCAATTCACATTCCAAGTAATATTCGGCATGCTAATTACATTGCCGGTTGCCAAATTGCATTATCTCTTATAGTTTCCGAGATATGGACTATCGATAATTTACACCTTAGGCTCTGCTTCTAACTTGGGAACAAATTGTAAAATGGTCTTATCTATTGGCGATTTCGTTCCAATTCACATTCCAAGTAATATTCGGCATGCTAATTACATTGCCAGTTGCCAAATTGCATTATCTCTTATAGTTTCCGAGATATGGACTATCGATAATGTACACCTTAGGCTCTGCTTCTAACTTGGGCCCAAATTGTAAAATGGTCTTATCTATTGGCGATTTCGTTCCAATTCACATTCCAAGTAATATTCGGCATGCTAATTACATTGCCGGTTGCCAAATTGCATTATCTCTTATAGTTCCCGAGATATGGACTATCGATAATTTACACCTTAGGCTCTGCTTCTAACTTGGGCCCAAATTGTAAAATGGTCTTATCTATTGGCGATTTCGTTCCAATTCACATTCCAAGTAATATTCGGCATGCTAATTACATTGCCGGTTGCCAAATTGCATTATCTCTTATAGTTTCCGAGATATTAACTATCGTTAATTTACACCTTAGGCTCTGCTTCTAACTTGGGCCCAAATTGTAAAATGGCCTTATCTATTGGCGATTTCGTTCCAATTCACATTCCAAGTAATATTCGGCATGCTAATTACATTGCCGGTTGCCAAATTGCATTATCTCTTATAGTTTCCGAGATATGGACTATCGATAATTTACACCTTAGGCTCTGCTTCTAACTTGGGCCCAAATTGTAAAATGGTCTTATCTATTGGCGATTTCGTTCCAATTCACATTCCAAGTAATATTCGGCATGCTAATTACATTGCCGGTTGCCAAATTGAATTATCTCTTATAGTTTCCGAGATATGGACTATCGATAATTTACACCTTAGGCTCTGCTTCTAACTTGGGCCCAAATTGTAAAATGGTCTTACCTATTGGCGATTTCGTTCCAATTCACATTCCAAGTAATATTCGGCATGCTAATTACATTGCCGGTTGCCAAATTGCATTATCTCTTATAGTTTCCGAGATATGGACTATCGATAATTTACACCTTAGGCTCTGCTTCTAATTTGGGCCCAAATTGTAAAATGGTCTTATCTGTTGGCGATTTCGTTCCAATTCACATTCCAAGTAATATTCGGCATGCTAATTACATTGCCGGTTGCCAAATTGCATTATCTCTTATAGTTTCCGAGATATGGACTATCGATAATTTACACCTTAGGCTCTGCTTCTAACTTGGGCCCAAATTGTAAAATGGTCTTATCTATTGGCGATTTCGTCCCAATTCACATTCCAAGTGATATTCGGCATGCTAATTACATTGCCGGTTGCGAAATTGCATTATCTCTTATAGTTTCCGAGATATGGACTATCAATAATTTACACCTTAGGCTCAGCTTCTAACTTGGGCCCAAATTGTAAAATGGTCTTATCTATTGGCGATTTCGTTCCAATTCACATTCCAAGTAATATTCGGCATGCTAATTACATTGCCGGTTGCCAAATTGCATTATCTCTTATAGTTTCCGAGATATGGACTATCGATAATTTACACCTTAAGCTCTGCTTCTAACTTGTTCCCAAATTGTAAAATGGTCTTATCTATTGGCGATTTCGTTCCAATTCACATTCCAAGTAATATTCGGCATGCTAATTACATTGCCGGTTGCCAAATTGCATTATCTCTTGTAGTTTCCGAGATATGGACTATCGATAATTTACACCTTAGGCTCTGCTTCTAACTTGGGCCCAAATTGTAAAATGGTCTTATCTATTGGCGATTTCGTTCCAATTCACATTCCAAGTAATATTCGGCATGCTAATTACATTGCCGGTTGCCAAATTGCATTATCTCTTATAGTTTCCGAGATATGGACTATCGATAATTTACACCTTAGGCTCTGCTTCTAACTTGGGCCCAAATTGTAAAATGGTCTTATCTATTGGCGATTTCGTCCCAATTCACATTCCAAGTGATATTCGGCATGCTAATTTCATTGCCGGTTGCGAAATTGCATTATCTCTTATAGTTTCCGAGATATGGACTATCGATAATTTACACCTTAGGCTCTGCTTCTAACTTGGGCCCAAATTGTAAAATGGTCTTATCTATTGGCGATTTCGTTCCAATTCACATTCCAAGTAATATTCGGCATGCTAATTACATTGCCGGTTGCCAAATTGCATTATCTCTTATAGTTTCCGAGATATGGACTATCGATAATTTACACCTTAGGCTCTGCTTCTAACTTGGGCCCAAATTGTAAAATGGTCTTATCTATTGGCGATTTAGTTGCAATTCACATTCCAAGTAATATTCGGCATGCTAATTACATTGCCGTTTGCCAAATTGCATTATCTCTTATAGTTTCCGAGATATGGACTATCTATAATTTACACCTTAGGCTCTGCTTCTAACTTGGGCCCAAACTGTAAAATGGTCTTATCAATTGGCGATTTCGTTCCAATTCACATTCCAAGTAATATTCGGCATGCTAAATATATTGCCGGTTGCCAAATTGCATTATCTCTTATAGTTTCCGAGATATGGACTATCGATAATTTACACCTTAGGCTCTGCTTCTAACTTGGGCCCAAATTGTAAAATGGTCTTATCTATTGGCGATTTCGTTCCAATTCACATTCCAAGTAATATTCGGCATGCTAATTACATTGCCGGTTGCCAAATTGCATTATCTCTTATAGTTTCCGAGATATGGACTATCGATAATTTACACCTTAGGCTCTGCTTCTAACTTGGGCCCAAATTGTAAAATGGTCTTATCTATTGGCGATTTCGTTCCAATTCACATTCCAAGTAATATTCGGCATGCTAATTACATTGCCGGTTGCCAAATTGCATTATCTCTTATAGTTCCCGAGATATGGACTATCGATAATTTACACCTTAGGCTCTGTTACTAACTTGGGCCCAAATTGTAAAATGGTCTTATCTATTGGCGATTTAGTTGCAATTCACATTCCAAGTAATATTCGGCATGCTAATTACATTGCCGGTTGCCAAATTGCATTATCTCTTATAGTTTCCGAGATATGGACTATCGATAATTTACACCTTAGGCTCTGCTTCTAACTTGGGCCCAAATTGTAAAATGGCGATCTATTGGCGAATCTATTGGCGATTTCGTTCCAATTCACATTCCAAGTAATATTCGGCATGCTAATTACATTGCCGGTTGCCAAATTGCATTATCTCTTATAGTTTCCGAGATATGGACTATCGATAATTTACACCTTAGGCTCTGCTTCTAACTTGGGCCCAAATTGTAAAATGGTCTTATCTATTGGCGATATCGTTCCAATTCACATTCCAAGTAATATTCGGCATGCTAATTACATTGCCGGTTGCCAAATTGCATTATCTCTTATAGTTTCCGAGATATGGACTATCGATAATTTACACTTTAGGCTCTGCTTCTAACTTGGGCCCAAATTGTAAAATGGTCTTATCTATTGGCGATTTCGTTCAAGTTCACACTCCAAGTAATATTCGGCATGCTAATTGCATTGCCTGTTGCCAAATTGCATTATCTCTTATAGTTTCCGAGATATGGACTATCGATAATTTACACCTTAGGCTCTGCTTCTAACTTGGGCCCAAATTGTAAAATGGTCTTATCTATTGGCGATTTCGTTCCAATTCACATTCCAAGTAATATTCGGCATGCTAATTACATTGCCGGTTGCCAAATTGAATTATCTCTTATAGTTTCCGAGATATGGACTATCGATAATTTACACCTTAGGCTCTGCTTCTAACTTGGGCCCAAATTGTAAAATGGTCTTACCTATTGGCGATTTCGTTCCAATTCACATTCCAAGTAATATTCGGCATGCTAATTACATTGCCGGTTGCCAAATTGCATTATCTCTTATAGTTTCCGAGATATGGACTATCGATAATTTACACCTTAGGCTCTGCTTCTAACTTGGGCCCAAACTGTAAAATGGCCTTATCAATTGGCGATTTCGTTCCAATTCACATTCCAAGTAATATTCGGCATGCTAATTACATTGCCGGTTGCCAAATTGCATTATCTCTTATAGTTTCCGAGATATGGACTATCGATAATTTACACCTTAGGCTCTGCTTCTAACTTGGGCCCAAATTGTAAAATGGTCTTATCTATTGGCGATTTCGTTCCAATTCACATTCCAAGTAATATTCGGCATGCTAATTACATTGCCGGTTGCCAAATTGCATTATCTCTTATAGTTTCCGAGATATGGACTATCGATAATTTACACCTTAGGCTCTGCTTCTAACTTGGGCCCAAATTGTAAAATGGTCTTATCTATTGGCGATTTCGTTCCAATTCACATTCCAAGTAATATTCGGCATGCTAATTACATTGCCGGTTGCCAAATTGCATTATCTCTTATAGTTTCCGAGATATGGACTATCGATAATTTACACCTTAGGCTCTGCTTCTAACTTGGGCCCAAATTGTAAAATGGTCTTATCTATTGGCGATTTCGTTCCAATTCACATTCCAAGTAATATTCGGCATGCTAATTACATTGCCGGTTGCCAAATTGCATTATCTCTTATAGTTTCCGAGATATGGACTATCGATAATTTACACCTTAGGCTCTGCTTCTAACTTGGGCCCAAATTGTAAAATGGTCTTATCTATTGGCGATTTCGTTCCAATTCACATTCCAAGTAATATTCGGCATGCTAATTACATTGCCGGTTGCCAAATTGCATTATCTCTTATAGTTTCCGAGATATGGACTATCGATAATTTACACCTTAGGCTCTGCTTCTAACTTGGGAACAAATTGTAAAATGGTCTTATCTATTGGCGATTTCGTTCCAATTCACATTCCAAGTAATATTCGGCATGCTAATTACATTGCCAGTTGCCAAATTGCATTATCTCTTATAGTTTCCGAGATATGGACTATCGATAATGTACACCTTAGGCTCTGCTTCTAACTTGGGCCCAAATTGTAAAATGGTCTTATCTATTGGCGATTTCGTTCCAATTCACATTCCAAGTAATATTCGGCATGCTAATTACATTGCCGGTTGCCAAATTGCATTATCTCTTATAGTTCCCGAGATTTGGACTATCGATAATTTACACCTTAGGCTCTGCTTCTAACTTGGGCCCAAATTGTAAAATGGTCTTATCTATTGGCGATTTCGTTCCAATTCACATTCCAAGTAATATTCGGCATGCTAATTACATTGGCGGTTGCCAAATTGCATTATCTCTTATAGTTTCCGAGATATTAACTATCGTTAATTTACACCTTAGGCTCTGCTTCTAACTTGGGCCCAAATTGTAAAATGGCCTTATCTATTGGCGATTTCGTTCCAATTCACATTCCAAGTAATATTCGGCATGCTAATTACATTGCCGGTTGCCAAATTGCATTATCTCTTATAGTTTCCGAGATATGGACTATCGATAATTTACACCTTAGGCTCTGCTTCTAACTTGGGCCCAAATTGTAAAATGGTCTTATCTATTGGCGATTTCGTTCCAATTCACATTCCAAGTAATATTCGGCATGCTAATTACATTGCCGGTTGCCAAATTGAATTATCTCTTATAGTTTCCGAGATATGGACTATCGATAATTTACACCTTAGGCTCTGCTTCTAACTTGGGCCCAAATTGTAAAATGGTCTTACCTATTGGCGATTTCGTTCCAATTCACATTCCAAGTAATATTCGGCATGCTAATTACATTGCCGGTTGCCAAATTGCATTATCTCTTATAGTTTCCGAGATATGGACTATCGATAATTTACACCTTAGGCTCTGCTTCTAATTTGGGCCCAAATTGTAAAATGGTCTTATCTGTTGGCGATTTCGTTCCAATTCACATTCCAAGTAATATTCGGCATGCTAATTACATTGCCGGTTGCCAAATTGCATTATCTCTTATAGTTTCCGAGATATGGACTATCGATAATTTACACCTTAGGCTCTGCTTCTAACTTGGGCCCAAATTGTAAAATGGTCTTATCTATTGGCGATTTCGTCCCAATTCACATTCCAAGTGATATTCGGCATGCTAATTACATTGCCGGTTGCGAAATTGCATTATCTCTTATAGTTTCCGAGATATGGACTATCAATAATTTACACCTTAGGCTCAGCTTCTAACTTGGGCCCAAATTGTAAAATGGTCTTATCTATTGGCGATTTCGTTCCAATTCACATTCCAAGTAATATTCGGCATGCTAATTACATTGCCGGTTGCCAAATTGCATTATCTCTTATAGTTTCCGAGATATGGACTATCGATAATTTACACCTTAAGCTCTGCTTCTAACTTGTTCCCAAATTGTAAAATGGTCTTATCTATTGGCGATTTCGTTCCAATTCACATTCCAAGTAATATTCGGCATGCTAATTACATTGCCGGTTGCCAAATTGCATTATCTCTTATAGTTTCCGAGATATGGACTATCGATAATTTACACCTTAGGCTCTGCTTCTAACTTGGGCCCAAATTGTAAAATGGTCTTATCTATTGGCGATTTCGTTCCAATTCACATTCCAAGTAATATTCGGCATGCTAATTACATTGCCGGTTGCCAAATTGCATTATCTCTTATAGTTTCCGAGATATGGACTATCGATAATTTACACCTTAGGCTCTGCTTCTAACTTGGGCCCAAATTGTAAAATGGTCTTATCTATTGGCGATTTCGTCCCAATTCACATTCCAAGTGATATTCGGCATGCTAATTTCATTGCCGGTTGCGAAATTGCATTATCTCTTATAGTTTCCGAGATATGGACTATCGATAATTTACACCTTAGGCTCTGCTTCTAACTTGGGCCCAAATTGTAAAATGGTCTTATCTATTGGCGATTTCGTTCCAATTCACATTCCAAGTAATATTCGGCATGCTAATTACATTGCCTTTTGCCAAATTGCATTATCTCTTATAGTTTCCGAGATATGGACTATCGATAATTTACACCTTAGGCTCTGCTTCTAACTTGGGCCCAAATTGTAAAATGGTCTTATCTATTGGCGATTTAGTTGCAATTCACATTCCAAGTAATATTCGGCATGCTAATTACATTGCCGTTTGCCAAATTGCATTATCTCTTATAGTTTCCGAGATATGGACTATCTATAATTTACACCTTAGGCTCTGCTTCTAACTTGGGCCCAAACTGTAAAATGGTCTTATCAATTGGCGATTTCGTTCCAATTCACATTCCAAGTAATATTCGGCATGCTAAATATATTGCCGGTTGCCAAATTGCATTATCTCTTATAGTTTCCGAGATATGGACTATCGATAATTTACACCTTAGGCTCTGCTTCTAACTTGGGCCCAAATTGTAAAATGGTCTTATCTATTGGCGATTTCGTTCCAATTCACATTCCAAGTAATATTCGGCATGCTAATTACATTGCGGGTTGCCAAATTGAATTATCTCTTATAGTTTCCGAGATATGGACTATCGATAATTTACACCTTAGGCTCTGCTTCTAACTTGGGCCCAAATTGTAAAATGGTCTTACCTATTGGCGATTTCATTCCAATTCACATTACAAGTAATATTCGGCATGCTAATTACATTGCCGGTTGCCAAATTGCATTATCTCTTATAGTTTCCGAGATATGGACTATCGATAATTTACACCTTAGGCTCTGCTTCTAACTTGGGCCCAAATTGTAAAATGGTCTTATCTATTGGCGATTTCGTTCCAATTCACATTCCAAGTAATATTCGGCAAGCTAATTACATTGCCGGTTGCCAAATTGCATTATCTCTTATAGTTCCCGAGATATGGACTATCGATAATTTACACCTTAGGCTCTGTTTCTAACTTGGGCCCAAATTGCAAAATGGTCTTATCTATTGGCGATTTAGTTGCAATTCACATTCCAAGTAATATTCGGCATGCTAATTACATTGCCGGTTGCCAAATTGCATTATCTCTTATAGTTTCCGAGATATGGACTATCGATAATTTACACCTTAGGCTCTGCTTCTAAGATGGGCCCAAATTGTAAAATGGTCTTATCTATTGGCGATTTCGTTCCAATTCACATTCCAAGTAATATTCGGCATGCTAATTACATTGCCGGTTGCCAAATTGCATTATCTCTTATAGTTTCCGAGATATGGACTATCGATAATTTACACCTTAGGCTCTGCTTCTAACTTGGGCCCAAATTGTAAAATGGTCTTATCTATTGGCGATTTCGTTCCAATTCACATTCCAAGTAATATTCGGCATGCTAATTACATTGCCGGTTGCCAAATTGCATTATCTCTTATAGTTTCCGAGATATGGACTATCGATAATTTACACCTTAGGCTCTGCTTCTAACTTGGGCCCAAATTGTAAAATGGTCTTATCTATTGGCGATTTCGTTCCAATTCACATTCCAAGTAATATTCGGCATGCTAATTACATTGCCGGTTGCCAAATTGCATTATCTCTTATAGTTTCCGAGATATGGACTATCGATAATTTACACCTTAGGCTCTGCTTCTAACTTGGGCCCAAATTGTAAAATGGTCTTATCTATTGGCGATTTCGTTCCAATTCACATTCCAAGTAATATTCGGCATGCTAATTACATTGCCGGTTGCCAAATTGCATTATCTCTTATAGTTTCCGAGATATGGACTATCGATAATTTACACCTTAGGCTCTGCTTCTAACTTGGGCCCAAATTGTAAAATGGTCTTATCTATTGGCGATTTCGTCCCAATTCACATTCCAAGTGATATTCGGCATGCTAATTACATTGCCGGTTGCGAAATTGCATTATCTCTTATAGTTTCCGAGATATGGACTATCAATAATTTACATCTTAGGCTCTGCTTCTAACTTGGGTCCAAATTGTAAAATGGTCTTATCTATTGGCGATTTCGTTCCAACTCACATTCCAAGAAATATTCGGCATGCTAATTACATTGCCGGTTGCCAAATTGCATTATCTCTTATAGTTTCCGAGATATGGACTATCGATAATTTACACCTTAGGCTCTGCTTCTAACTTGGGCCCAAATTGTAAAATGGTCTTATCTATTGGCGATTTCGTTCCAATTCACATTCCAAGTAATATTCGGCATGCTAATTACATTGCCGGTTGCCAAATTGCATTATCTCTTATAGTTTCCGAGATATGGACTATCGATAATTTACACCATAGGCTCTGCTTCTAACTTGGGCCCAAATTGTAAAATGGCCTTATCTATTGGCGATTTCGTTCCAATTCACATTCCAAGTAATATTCGGCATGCTAATTACATTGCCGGTTGCCAAATTGCATTATCTCTTATAGTTTCCGAGTTATGGACTATCGATAATTTACACCTTAGGCTCTGCTTCTAACTTGGGCCCAAATTGCAAAATGGTCTTATCTATTGGCGATTTCGTTCCAATTCACATTCCAAGTAATATTCGGCATGCTAATTACATTGCCGGTTGCCAAATTGCATTATCTCTTATAGTTTCCGAGATATGGACTATCGATAATTTACACCTTAGCCTCTGCTTCTAACTTGGGCCCAAATTGTAAAATGGTCTTATCTATTGGCGATTTCGTTCCAATTCACATTCCAAGTAATATTCGGCATGCTAATTACATTGCCGGTTGCCAAATTGAATTATCTCTTATAGTTTCCGAGATATGGACTATCGATAATTTACACCTTAGGCTCTGCTTCTAACTTGGGCCCAAATTGTAAAATGGTCTTACCTATTGGCGATTTCGTTCCAATTCACATTCCAAGTAATATTCGGCATGCTAATTACATTGCCGGTTGCCAAATTGAATTATCTCTTATAGTTTCCGAGATATGGACTATCGATAATTTACACCTTAGGCTCTGCTTCTAACTTGGGCCCAAACTGTAAAATGGCCTTATCAATTGGCGATTTCGTTCCAATTCACATTCCAAGTAATATTCGGCATGCTAATTACATTGCCGGTTGCCAAATTGCATTATCTCTTATAGTTTCCGAGATATGGACTATCGATAATTTACACCTTAGGCTCTGCTTCTAACTTGGGCCCAAATTGTAAAATGGTCTTATCTATTGGCGATTTCGTTCCAATTCACATTCCAAGTAATATTCGGCATGCTAATTACATTGCCGGTTGCCAAATTGAATTATCTCTTATAGTTTCCGAGATATGGACTATCGATAATTTACACCTTAGGCTCTGCTTCTAACTTGGGCCCAAATTGTAAAATGGTCTTACCTATTGGCGATTTCGTTCCAATTCACATTACAAGTAATATTCGGCATGCTAATTACATTGCCGGTTGCCAAATTGCATTATCTCTTATAGTTTCCGAGATATGGACTATCGATAATTTACACCTTAGGCTCTGCTTCTAACTTGGGCCCAAATTGTAAAATGGTCTTATCTATTGGCGATTTCGTTCCAATTCACATTCCAAGTAATATTCGGCATGCTAATTACATTGCCGGTTGCCAAATTGCATTATCTCTTATAGTTTCCGAGATATGGACTATCGATAATTTACACCTTAGGCTCTGCTTCTAACTTGGGCCCAAATTGTAAAATGGTCTTATCTATTGGCGATTTCGTTCCAATTCACATTCCAAGTAATATTCGGCATGCTAATTACATTGCCGGTTGCCAAATTGCATTATCTCTTATAGTTTCCGAGATATGGACTATCGATAATTTACACCTTAGGCTCTGCTTCTAACTTGGGCCCAAATTGTAAAATGGTCTTATCTATTGGCGATTTCGTCCCAATTCACATTCCAAGTGATATTCGGCATGCTAATTACATTGCCGGTTGCGAAATTGCATTATCTCTTATAGTTTCCGAGATATGGACTATCAATAATTTACATCTTAGGCTCTGCTTCTAACTTGGGTCCAAATTGTAAAATGGTCTTATCTATTGGCGATTTCGTTCCAACTCACATTCCAAGAAATATTCGGCATGCTAATTACATTGCCGGTTGCCAAATTGCATTATCTCTTATAGTTTCCGAGATATGGACTATCGATAATTTACACCTTAGGCTCTGCTTCTAACTTGGGCCCAAATTGTAAAATGGTCTTATCTATTGGCGATTTCGTTCCAATTCACATTCCAAGTAATATTCGGCATGCTAATTACATTGCCGGTTGCCAAATTGCATTATCTCTTATAGTTTCCGAGTTATGGACTATCGATAATTTACACCTTAGGCTCTGCTTCTAACTTGGGCCCAAATTGCAAAATGGTCTTATCTATTGGCGATTTCGTTCCAATTCACATTCCAAGTAATATTCGGCATGCTAATTACATTGCCGGTTGCCAAATTGCATTATCTCTTATAGTTTCCGAGATATGGACTATCGATAATTTACACCTTAGCCTCTGCTTCTAACTTGGGCCCAAATTGTAAAATGGTCTTATCTATTGGCGATTTCGTTCCAATTCACATTCCAAGTAATATTCGGCATGCTAATTACATTGCCGGTTGCCAAATTGAATTATCTCTTATAGTTTCCGAGATATGGACTATCGATAATTTACACCTTAGGCTCTGCTTCTAACTTGGGCGCAAATTGTAAAATGGTCTTACCTATTGGCGATTTCGTTCCAATTCACATTCCAAGTAATATTCGGCATGCTAATTACATTGCCGGTTGCCAAATTGCATTATCTCTTATAGTTTCCGAGATATGGACTATCGATAATTTAAACCTTAGGCTCTGTTTCTAACTTGGGCCCAAATTGTAAAATGGTCTTATCTATTGGCGATTTAGTTGCAATTCACATTCCAAGTAATATTCGGCATGCTAATTACATTGCCGGTTGCCAAATTGCATTATCTCTTATAGTTTCCGAGATATGGACTATCGATAATTTACACCTTAGGCTCTGCTTCTAACATGGGCCCAAATTGTAAAATGGTCTTATCTATTGGCGATTTCGTTCGAATTCACATTCCAAGTAATATTCGGCATGCTAATTACATTGCCGGTTGCCAAATTGCATTATCTCTTATAGTTTCCGAGATATGGACTATCGATAATTTACATCTTAGGCTCTGCTTCTAACTTGGGCCCAAATTGTAAAATGGTCTTATCTATTGGCGATTTCGTTCCAATTCACATTCCAAGTAATATTCGGCATGCTAATTACATTGCCGGTTGCCAAATTGCATTATCTCTTATAGTTTCCGAGATATGGACTATCGATAATTTACACCTTAGGCTCTGCTTCTAACTTGGGCCCAAATTGTAAAATGGTCTTATCTATTGGCGATTTCGTTCAAGTTCACACTCCAAGTAATATTCGGCATGCTAATTGCATTGCCTGTTGCCAAATTGCATTATCTCTTATAGTTTCCGAGATATGGACTATCGATAATTTACACCTTAGGCTCTGCTTCTAACTTGGGCCCAAATTGTAAAATGGTCTTATCTATTGGCGATTTCGTTCCAATTCACATTCCAAGTAATATTCGGCATGCTAATTACATTGCCGGTTGCCAAATTGAATTATCTCTTATAGTTTCCGAGATATGGACTATCGATAATTTACACCTTAGGCTCTGCTTCTAACTTGGGCCCAAATTGTAAAATGGTCTTACCTATTGGTGATTTCGTTCCAATTCACATTCCAAGTAATATTCGGCATGCTAATTACGTTGCCGGTTGCCAAATTGCATTATCTCTTATAGTTTCCGATATATGGACTATCGATAATTTACACCTTAGGCTCTGCTTCTAACTTGGGCCCAAACTGTAAAATGGCCTTATCAATTGGCGATTTCGTTCCAATTCACATTCCAAGTAATATTCGGCATGCTAATTACATTGCCGGTTGCCAAATTGCATTATCTCTTATAGTTTCCGAGATATGGACTATCGATAATTTACACCTTAGGCTCTGCTTCTAACTTGGGCCCAAATTGTAAAATGGTCTTATCTATTGGCGATTTCGTTCCAATTCACATTCCAAGTAATATTCGGCATGCTAATTACATTGCCGGTTGCCAAATTGAATTATCTCTTATAGTTTCCGAGATATGTACTATCGATAATTTACACCTTAGGCTCTGCTTCTAACTTGGGCTCAAATTGTAAAATGGTCTTATCTATTGGCGATTTCGTTCCAATTCACATTCCAAGTAATATTCGGCATGCTAATTACATTGCCGGTTGCCAAATTGTATTATCTCTTATAGTTTACGAGATATGGACTATCGATAATTTACACCTTAGGCTCTGCTTCTAACTTGGGCCCAAATTGTAAAATGGTCTTATCTATTGGCGATTTCGTTCCAATTCACATTCCAAGTAATATTCGGCATGCTAATTACATTGCCGGTTGCCAAATTGCATTATCTCTTATAGTTTCCGAGATATGGACTATCGATAATTTACACCTTAGGCTCTGCTTCTAACTTGGGCCCAAATTGTAAAATGGTCTTATCTATTGGCGATTTCGTTCCAATTCACATTCCAAGTAATATTCGGCATGCTAATTACATTGCCGGTTGCCAAATTGCATTATCTCTTATAGTTTCCGAGATATGGACTATCGATAATTTACACCATAGGCTCTGCTTCTAACTTGGGCCCAAATTGTAAAATGGCCTTATCTATTGGCGATTTCGTTCCAATTCACATTCCAAGTAATATTCGGCATGCTAATTACATTGCCGGTTGCCAAATTGCATTATCTCTTATAGTTTCCGAGTTATGGACTATCGATAATTTACACCTTAGGCTCTGCTTCTAACTTGGGCCCAAATTGCAAAATGGTCTTATCTATTGGCGATTTCGTTCCAATTCACATTCCAAGTAATATTCGGCATGCTATTTACATTGCCGGTTGCCAAATTGCATTATCTCTTATAGTTTCCGAGATATGGACTATCGATAATTTACACCTTAGCCTCTGCTTCTAACTTGGGCCCAAATTGTAAAATGGTCTTATCTATTGGCGATTTCGTTCCAATTCACATTCCAAGTAATATTCGGCATGCTAATTACATTGCCGGTTGCCAAATTGAATTATCTCTTATAGTTTCCGAGATATGGACTATCGATAATTTACACCTTAGGCTCTGCTTCCAACTTGGGCCCAAATTGTAAAATGGTCTTACCTATTGGCGATTTCGTTCCAATTCACATTCCAAGTAATATTCGGCATGCTAATTACATTGCCGGTTGCCAAATTGCATTATCTCTTATAGTTTCCGAGATATGGACTATCGATAATTTACACCTTAGGCTCTGCTTCTAACTTGGGCCCAAATTGTAAAATGGTCTTATCTATTGGCGATTTCGTTCCAATTCACATTCCAAGTAATATTCGGCATGCTAATTACATTGCCGGTTGCCAAATTGCATTATCTCTTATAGTTTCCGAGATATGGACTATCGATAATTTACACCTTAGGCTCTGCTTCTAACTTGGGCCCAAATTGTAAAATGGTCTTATCTATTGGCGATTTCGTCCCAATTCACATTCCAAGTGATATTCGGCATGCTAATTACATTGCCGGTTGCGAAATTGCATTATCTCTTATAGTTTCCGAGATATGGACTATCAATAATTTACACCTTAGGCTCTGCTTCTAACTTGGGCCCAAATTGTAAAATGGTCTTATCTATTGGCGATTTCGTTCCAATTCACATTCCAAGTAATATTCGGCAAGCTAATTACATTGCCGGTTGCCAAATTGCATTATCTCTTATAGTTCCCGAGATATGGACTATCGATAATTTACACCTTAGGCTCTGTTTCTAACTTGGGCCCAAATTGTAAAATGGTCTTATCTATTGGCGATTTAGTTGCAATTCACATTCCAAGTAATATTCGGCATGCTAATTACATTGCCGGTTGCCAAATTGCATTATCTCTTATAGTTTCCGAGATATGGACTATCGATAATTTACACCTTAGGCTCTGCTTCTAACATGGGCCCAAATTGTAAAATGGTCTTATCTATTGGCGATTTCGTTCCAATTCACATTCCAAGTAATATTCGGCATGCTAATTACATTGCCGGTTGCCAAATTGCATTATCTCTTATAGTTTCCGAGATATGGACTATCGATAATTTACACCTTAGGCTCTGCTTCTAACTTGGGCCCAAATTGTAAAATGGTCTTATCTATTGGCGATTTCGTTCCAATTCACATTCCAAGTAATATTCGGCATGCTAATTACATTGCCGGTTGCCAAATTGCATTATCTCTTATAGTTTCCGAGATATGGACTATCGATAATTTACACCTTAGGCTCTGCTTCTAACTTGGGCCCAAATTGTAAAATGGTCTTATCTATTGGCGATTTCGTTCCAATTCACATTCCAAGTAATATTCGGCATGCTAATTACATTGCCGGTTGCCAAATTGCATTATCTCTTATAGTTCCCGAGATATGGACTATCGATAATTTACACCTTAGGCTCTGTTACTAACTTGGGCCCAAATTGTAAAATGGTCTTATCTATTGGCGATTTAGTTGCAATTCACATTCCAAGTAATATTCGGCATGCTAATTACATTGCCGGTTGCCAAATTGCATTATCTCTTATAGTTTCCGAGATATGGACTATCGATAATTTACACCTTAGGCTCTGCTTCTAACTTGGGCCCAAATTGTAAAATGGCGATCGATGGACGAATCTATTGGCGATTTCGTTCCAATTCACATTCCAAGTAATATTCGGCATGCTAATTACATTGCCGGTTGCCAAATTGCATTATCTCTTATAGTTTCCGAGATATGGACTATCGATAATTTACACCTTAGGCTCTGCTTCTAACTTGGGCCCAAATTGTAAAATGGTCTTATCTATTGGCGATTTCGTTCCAATTCACATTCCAAGTAATATTCGGCATGCTAATTACATTGCCGGTTGCCAAATTGCATTATCTCTTATAGTTTCCGAGATATGGACTATCGATAATTTACACCTTAGGCTCTGCTTCTAACTTGGGCCCAAATTGTAAAATGGTCTTATCTATTGGCGATTTCGTTCCAATTCACATTCCAAGTAATATTCGGCATGCTAATTACATTGCCGGTTGCCAAATTGAATTATCTCTTATAGTTTCCGAGATATGGACTATCGATAATTTACACCTTAGGCTCTGCTTCTAACTTGGGCCCAAATTGTAAAATGGTCTTACCTATTGGCGATTTCGTTCCAATTCACATTCCAAGTAATATTCGGCATGCTAATTACATTGCCGGTTGCCAAATTGCATTATCTCTTATAGTTTCCGAGATATGGACTATCGATAATTTACACCTTAGGCTCTGCTTCTAACTTGGGCCCAAATTGTAAAATGGTCTTATCTATTGGCGATTTCGTTCCAATTCACATTCCAAGTAATATTCGGCATGCTAATTACATTGCCGGTTGCCAAATTGAATTATCTCTTATAGTTTCCGAGATATGGACTATCGATAATTTACACCTTAGGCTCTGCTTCTAACTTGGGCCCAAATTGTAAAATGGTCTTACCTATTGGCGATTTCGTTCCAATTCACATTCCAAGTAATATTCGGCATGCTAATTACATTGCCGGTTGCCAAATTGCATTATCTCTTATAGTTTCCGAGATATGGACTATCGATAATTTACACCTTAGGCTCTGCTTCTAACTTGGGCCCAAATTGTAAAATGGTCTTATCTATTGGCGATTTCGTTCCAATTCACATTCCAAGTAATATTCGGCATGCTAATTACATTGCCGGTTGCCAAATTGCATTATCTCTTATAGTTTCCGAGATATGGACTATCGATAATTTACACCTTAGGCTCTGCTTCTAACTTGGGCCCAAATTGTAAAATGGTCTTATCTATTGGCGATTTCGTTCCAATTCACATTCCAAGTAATATTCGGCATGCTAATTACATTGCCGGTTGCCAAATTGCATTATCTCTTATAGTTTCCGAGATATGGACTATCGATAATTTACACCTTAGGCTCTGCTTCTAACTTGGGCCCAAATTGTAAAATGGTCTTATCTATTGGCGATTTCGTCCCAATTCACATTCCAAGTGATATTCGGCATGCTAATTACATTGCCGGTTGCGAAATTGCATTATCTCTTATAGTTTCCGAGATATGGACTATCAATAATTTACATCTTAGGCTCTGCTTCTAACTTGGGTCCAAATTGTAAAATGGTCTTATCTATTGGCGATTTCGTTCCAACTCACATTCCAAGAAATATTCGGCATGCTAATTACATTGCCGGTTGCCAAATTGCATTATCTCTTATAGTTTCCGAGATATGGACTATCGATAATTTACACCTTAGGCTCTGCTTCTAACTTGGGCCGAAATTGTAAAATGGTCTTATCTATTGGCGATTTCGTTCCAATTCACATTCCAAGTAATATTCGGCATGCTAATTACATTGCCGGTTGCCAAATTGCATTATCTCTTATAGTTTCCGAGATATGGACTATCGATAATTTACACCTTAGGCTCTGCTTCTAACTTGGGCCCAAATTGTAAAATGGTCTTATCTATTGGCGATTTCGTTCCAATTCACATTCCAAGTAATATTCGGCATGCTAATTACATTGCCGGTTGCCAAATTGCATTATCTCTTATAGTTTCCGAGATATGGACTATCGATAATTTACACCTTAGGCTCTGCTTCTAACTTGGGCCCAAATTGTAAAATGGTCTTATCTATTGGCGATTTCGTTCCAATTCACATTCCAAGTAATATTCGGCATGCTAATTACATTGCCGGTTGCCAAATTGCATTATCTCTTATAGTTTCCGAGATATGGACTATCGATAATTTACACCTTAGGCTCTGCTTCTAACTTGGGCCCAAATTGTAAAATGGTCTTATCTATTGGCGATTTCGTTCCAATTCACATTCCAAGTAATATTCGGCATGCTAATTACATTGCCGGTTGCCAAATTGCATTATCTCTTATAGTTTCCGAGATATGGACTATCGATAATTTACACCTTAGGCTCTGCTTCTAACTTGGGCCCAAATTGTAAAATGGTCTTATCTATTGGCGATTTCGTTCCAATTCACATTCCAAGTAATACTCGGCATGCTAATTACATTGCCGGTTGCCAAATTGCATTATCTCTTATAGTTCCCGAGATATGGACTATCGATAATTTACACCTTAGGCTCTGCTTCTAACTTGGGCCCAAATTGTAAAATGGTCTTATCTATTGGCGATTTCGTTCCAATTCACATTCCAAGTAATATTCGGCATGCTAATTACATTGCCGGTTGCCAAATTGCATTATCTCTTATAGTTTCCGAGATATTAACTATCGTTAATTTACACCTTAGGCTCTGCTTCTAACTTGGGCCCAAATTGTAAAATGGCCTTATCTATTGGCGATTTCGTTCCAATTCACATTCCAAGTAATATTCGGCATGCTAATTACATTGCCGGTTGCCAAATTGCATTATCTCTTATAGTTTCCGAGATATGGACTATCGATAATTTACACCTTAGGCTCTGCTTCTAACTTGGGCCCAAATTGTAAAATGGTCTTATCTATTGGCGATTTCGTTCCAATTCACATTCCAAGTAATATTCGGCATGCTAATTACATTGCCGGTTGCCAAATTGAATTATCTCTTATAGTTTCCGAGATATGGACTATCGATAATTTACACCTTAGGCTCTGCCTCTAACTTGGGCCCAAATTGTAAAATGGTCTTACCTATTGGCGATTTCGTTCCAATTCACATTCCAAGTAATATTCGGCATGCTAATTACATTGCCGGTTGCCAAATTGCATTATCTCTTATAGTTTCCGAGATATGGACTATCGATAATTTACACCTTAGGCTCTGCTTCTAATTTGGGCCCAAATTGTAAAATGGTCTTATCTGTTGGCGATTTCGTTCCAATTCACATTCCAAGTAATATTCGGCATGCTAATTACATTGCCGGTTGCCAAATTGCATTATCTCTTATAGTTTCCGAGATATGGACTATCGATAATTTACACCTTAGGCTCTGCTTCTAACTTGGGCCCAAATTGTAAAATGGTCTTATCTATTGGCGATTTCGTCCCAATTCACATTCCAAGTGATATTCGGCATGCTAATTACATTGCCGGTTGCGAAATTGCATTATCTCTTATAGTTTCCGAGATATGGACTATCAATAATTTACACCTTAGGCTCAGCTTCTAACTTGGGCCCAAATTGTAAAATGGTCTTATCTATTGGCGATTTCGTTCCAATTCACATTCCAAGTAATATTCGGCATGCTAATTACATTGCCGGTTGCCAAATTGCATTATCTCTTATAGTTTCCGAGATATGGACTATCGATAATTTACACCTTAAGCTCTGCTTCTAACTTGTTCCCAAATTGTAAAATGGTCTTATCTATTGGCGATTTCGTTCCAATTCACATTCCAAGTAATATTCGGCATGCTAATTACATTGCCGGTTGCCAAATTGCATTATCTCTTATAGTTTCCGAGATATGGACTATCGATAATTTACACCTTAGGCTCTGCTTCTAACTTGGGCCCAAATTGTAAAATGGTCTTATCTATTGGCGATTTCGTTCCAATTCACATTCCAAGTAATATTCGGCATGCTAATTACATTGCCGGTTGCCAAATTGCATTATCTCTTATAGTTTCCGAGATATGGACTATCGATAATTTACACCTTAGGCTCTGCTTCTAACTTGGGCCCAAATTGTAAAATGGTCTTATCTATTGGCGATTTCGTCCCAATTCACATTCCAAGTGATATTCGGCATGCTAATTTCATTGCCGGTTGCGAAATTGCATTATCTCTTATAGTTTCCGAGATATGGACTATCGATAATTTACACCTTAGGCTCTGCTTCTAACTTGGGCCCAAATTGTAAAATGGTCTTATCTATTGGCGATTTCGTTCCAATTCACATTCCAAGTAATATTCGGCATGCTAATTACATTGCCGGTTGCCAAATTGCATTATCTCTTATAGTTTCCGAGATATGGACTATCGATAATTTACACCTTAGGCTCTGCTTCTAACTTGGGCCCAAATTGTAAAATGGTCTTATCTATTGGCGATTTAGTTGCAATTCACATTCCAAGTAATATTCGGCATGCTAATTACATTGCCGTTTGCCAAATTGCATTATCTCTTATAGTTTCCGAGATATGGACTATCTATAATTTACACCTTAGGCTCTGCTTCTAACTTGGGCCCAAACTGTAAAATGGTCTTATCAATTGGCGATTTCGTTCCAATTCACATTCCAAGTAATATTCGGCATGCTAAATATATTGCCGGTTGCCAAATTGCATTATCTCTTATAGTTTCCGAGATATGGACTATCGATAATTTACACCTTAGGCTCTGCTTCTAACTTGGGCCCAAATTGTAAAATGGTCTTATCTATTGGCGATTTCGTTCCAATTCACATTCCAAGTAATATTCGGCATGCTAATTACATTGCGGGTTGCCAAATTGAATTATCTCTTATAGTTTCCGAGATATGGACTATCGATAATTTACACCTTAGGCTCTGCTTCTAACTTGGGCCCAAATTGTAAAATGGTCTTACCTATTGGCGATTTCGTTCCAATTCACATTACAAGTAATATTCGGCATGCTAATTACATTGCCGGTTGCCAAATTGCATTATCTCTTATAGTTTCCGAGATATGGACTATCGATAATTTACACCTTAGGCTCTGCTTGTAACTTGGGCCCAAATTGTAAAATGGTCTTATCTATTGGCGATTTCGTTCCAATTCACATTCCAAGTAATATTCGGCATGCTAATTACATTGCCGGTTGCCAAATTGAATTATCTCTTATAGTTTCCGAGATATGGACTATCGATAATTTACACCTTAGGCTCTGCTTCTAACTTGGGCCCAAATTGTAAAATGGTCTTACCTATTGGCGATTTCGTTCCAATTCACATTCCAAGTAATATTCGGCATGCTAATTACATTGCCGGTTGCCAAATTGCATTATCTCTTATAGTTTCCGAGATATGGACTATCGATAATTTACACCTTAGGCTCTGCTTCTAACTTGGGCCCAAATTGTAAAATGGTCTTATCTATTGGCGATTTCGTTCCAATTCACATTCCAAGTAATATTCGGCATGCTAATTACATTTCCGGTTGCCAAATTGCATTATCTCTTATAGTTTCCGAGATATGGACTATCGATAATTTACACCTTAGGCTCTGCTTCTAACTTGGGCCCAAATTGTAAAATGGTCTTATCTATTGGCGATTTCGTTCCAATTCACATTCCAAGTAATATTCGGCATGCTAATTACATTGCCGGTTGCCAAATTGCATTATCTCTTATAGTTTCCGAGATATGGATTGGGCTTGGGCCCAAATTGTAAAATGGTCTTATCTATTGGCGATTTCGTTCCAATTCACACTCCTAGTAATATTCGGCATGCTAATTACATTGCCGGTTGCGAAATTGCATTATCTCTTATAGTTTCCGAGATATGGACTATCAATAATTTACACCTTAGGCTCTGCTTCTAACTTGGGCCCAAATTGTAAAATGGTCTTATCTATTGGCGATTTAGTTGCAATTCACATTCCAAGTAATATTCGGCATGCTAATTACATTGCCGGTTGCCAAATTGCATTATCTCTTATAGTTTCCGAGTTATGGACTATCGATAATTTACACCTTAAGCTCTGCTTCTAACTTGGGCCCAAATTGCAAAATGGTCTTATCTATTGGCGATTTCGTTCCAATTCACATTCCAAGTAATATTCGGCATGCTAATTACATTGCCGGTTGCCAAATTGCATTATCTCTTATAGTTTCCGAGATATGGACTATCGATAATTTACACCATAGGCTCTGCTTCTAACTTGGGCCCAAATTGTAAAATGGCCTTATCTATTGGCGATTTCGTTCCAATTCACATTCCAAGTAATATTCGGCATGCTAATTACATTGCCGGTTGCCAAATTGCATTATCTCTTATAGTTTCCGAGTTATGGACTATCGATAATTTACACCTTAGGCTCTGCTTCTAACTTGAGCCCAAATTGTAAAATGGTCTTATCTATTGGCGATTTCGTTCCAATTCACATTCCAAGTAATATTCGGCATGCTAATTACATTGCCGGTTGCCAAATTGCATTATCTCTTATAGTTTCCGAGATATGGACTATCGATAATTTACACCTTAGGCTCTGCTTCTAACTTGGGCCCAAATTGTAAAATGGTCTTATCTATTGGCGATTTCGTTCCAATTCACATTCCAAGTAATATTCGGCATGCTAATTACATTGCCGGTTGCCAAATTGCATTATCTCTTATAGTTTCCGAGATATGGACTATCGATAATTTACACCTTAGGCTCTGCTTCTAACTTGGGCCCAAATTGTAAAATGGTCTTATCTATTGGCGATTTCCTCCCAATTCACATTCCAAGTGATATTCGGCATGCTAATTACATTGCCGGTTGCGAAATTGCATTATCTCTTATAGTTTCCGAGATATGGACTATCAATAATTTACATCTTAGGCTCTGCTTCTAACTTGGGTCCAAATTGTAAAATGGTCTTATCTATTGGCGATTTCGTTCCAACTCACATTCCAAGAAATATTCGGCATGCTAATTACATTGCCGGTTGCCAAATTGCATTATCTCTTATAGTTTCCGAGATATGGACTATCGATAATTTACACCTTAGGCTCTGCTTCTAACTTGGGCCCAAATTGTAAAATGGTCTTATCTATTGGCGATTTCGTTCCAATTCACATTCCAAGTAATATTCGGCATGCTAATTACATTGCCGGTTGCCAAATTGCATTATCTCTTATAGTTTCCGAGATATGGACTATCGATAATTTACACCTTAGGCTCTGCTTCTAACTTGGGCCCAAATTGTAAAATGGTCTTATCTATTGGCGATTTCGTTCCAATTCACATTCCAAGTAATATTCGGCATGCTAATTACATTGCCGGTTGCCAAATTGCATTATCTCTTATAGTTTCCGAGATATGGACTATCGATAATTTACACCTTAGGCTCTGCTTCTAACTTGGGCCCAAATTGTAAAATGGTCTTATCTATTGGCGATTTAGTTGCAATTCACATTCCAAGTAATATTCGGCATGCTAATTACATTGCCGTTTGCCAAATTGCATTATCTCTTATAGTTTCCGAGATATGGACTATCTATAATTTACACCTTAGGCTCTGCTTCTAACTTGGGCCCAAACTGTAAAATGGTCTTATCAATTGGCGATTTCGTTCCAATTCACATTCCAAGTAATATTCGGCATGCTAAATATATTGCCGGTTGCCAAATTGCATTATCTCTTATAGTTTCCGAGATATGGACTATCGATAATTTACACCTTAGGCTCTGCTTCTAACTTGGGCCCAAATTGTAAAATGGTCTTATCTACTGGCGATTTCGTTCCAATTCACATTCCAAGTAATATTCGGCATGCTAATTACATTGCGGGTTGCCAAATTGAATTATCTCTTATAGTTTCCGAGATATGGACTATCGATAATTTACACCTTAGGCTCTGCTTCTAACTTGGGCCCAAATTGTAAAATGGTCTTACCTATTGGCGATTTCGTTCCAATTCACATTACAAGTAATATTCGGCATGCTAATTACATTGCCGGTTGCCAAATTGCATTATCTCTTATAGTTTCCGAGATATGGACTATCGATAATTTACACCTTAGGCTCTGCTTGTAACTTGGGCCCAAATTGTAAAATGGTCTTATCTATTGGCGATTTCGTTCCAATTCACATTCCAAGTAATATTCGGCATGCTAATTACATTGCCGGTTGCCAAATTGAATTATCTCTTATAGTTTCCGAGATATGGACTATCGATAATTTACACCTTAGGCTCTGCTTCTAACTTGGGCCCAAATTGTAAAATGGTCTTACCTATTGGCGATTTCGTTCCAATTCACATTCCAAGTAATATTCGGCATGCTAATTACATTGCCGGTTGCCAAATTGCATTATCTCTTATAGTTTCCGAGATATGGACTATCGATAATTTACACCTTAGGCTCTGCTTCTAACTTGGGCCCAAATTGTAAAATGGTCTTATCTATTGGCGATTTCGTTCCAATTCACATTCCAAGTAATATTCGGCATGCTAATTACATTTCCGGTTGCCAAATTGCATTATCTCTTATAGTTTCCGAGATATGGACTATCGATAATTTACACCTTAGGCTCTGCTTCTAACTTGGGCCCAAATTGTAAAATGGTCTTATCTATTGGCGATTTCGTTCCAATTCACATTCCAAGTAATATTCGGCATGCTAATTACATTGCAGGTTGCCAAATTGCATTATCTCTTATAGTTTCCGAGATATGGATTGGGCTTGGGCCCAAATTGTAAAATGGTCTTATCTATTGGCGGTTTCGTTCCAATTCACACTCCTAGTAATATTCGGCATGCTAATTACATTGCCGGTTGCGAAATTGCATTATCTCTTATAGTTTCCGAGATATGGACTATCAATAATTTACACCTTAGGCTCTGCTTCTAACTTGGGCCCAAATTGTAAAATGGTCTTATCTATTGGCGATTTAGTTGCAATTCACATTCCAAGTAATATTCGGCATGCTAATTACATTGCCGGTTGCCAAATTGCATTATCTCTTATAGTTTCCGAGTTATGGACTATCGATAATTTACACCTTAAGCTCTGCTTCTAACTTGGGCCCAAATTGCAAAATGGTCTTATCTATTGGCGATTTCGTTCCAATTCACATTCCAAGTAATATTCGGCATGCTAATTACATTGCCGGTTGCCAAATTGCATTATCTCTTATAGTTTCCGAGATATGGACTATCGATAATTTACACCATAGGCTCTGCTTCTCACTTGGGCCCAAATTGTAAAATGGCCTTATCTATTGGCGATTTCGTTCCAATTCACATTCCAAGTAATATTCGGCATGCTAATTACATTGCCGGTTGCCAAATTGCATTATCTCTTATAGTTTCCGAGTTATGGACTATCGATAATTTACACCTTAGGCTCTGCTTCTAACTTGAGCCCAAATTGTAAAATGGTCTTATCTATTGGCGATTTCGTTCCAATTCACATTCCAAGTAATATTCGGCATGCTAATTACATTGCCGGTTGCCAAATTGCATTATCTCTTATAGTTTCCGAGATATGGACTATCGATAATTTACACCTTAGGCTCTGCTTCTAACTTGGGCCCAAATTGTAAAATGGTCTTATCTATTGGCGATTTCGTTCCAATTCACATTCCAAGTAATATTCGGCATGCTAATTACATTGCCGGTTGCCAAATTGCATTATCTCTTATAGTTTCCGAGATATGGACTATCGATAATTTACACCTTAGGCTCTGCTTCTAACTTGGGCCCAAATTGTAAAATGGTCTTATCTATTGGCGATTTCCTCCCAATTCACATTCCAAGTGATATTCGGCATGCTAATTACATTGCCGGTTGCGAAATTGCATTATCTCTTATAGTTTCCGAGATATGGACTATCAATAATTTACATCTTAGGCTCTGCTTCTAACTTGGGTCCAAATTGTAAAATGGTCTTATCTATTGGCGATTTCGTTCCAACTCACATTCCAAGAAATATTCGGCATGCTAATTACATTGCCGGTTGCCAAATTGCATTATCTCTTATAGTTTCCGAGATATGGACTATCGATAATTTACACCTTAGGCTCTGCTTCTAACTTGGGCCCAAATTGTAAAATGGTCTTATCTATTGGCGATTTCGTTCCAATTCACATTCCAAGTAATATTCGGCATGCTAATTACATTGCCGGTTGCCAAATTGCATTATCTCTTATAGTTTCCGAGATATGGACTATCGATAATGTACACCTTAGGCTCTGCTTCTAACTTGGGCCCAAATTGTAAAATGGTCTTATCTATTGGCGATTTCGTTCCAATTCACATTCCAAGTAATATTCGGCATGCTAATTACATTGCCGGTTGCCAAATTGCATTATCTCTTATAGTTCCCGAGATATGGACTATCGATAATTTACACCTTAGGCTCTGCTTCTAACTTGGGCCCAAATTGTAAAATGGTCTTATCTATTGGCGATTTCGTTCCAATTCACATTCCAAGTAATATTCGGCATGCTAATTACATTGCCGGTTGCCAAATTGCATTATCTCTTATAGTTTCCGAGATATTAACTATCGTTAATTTACACCTTAGGCTCTGCTTCTAACTTGGGCCCAAATTGTAAAATGGCCTTATCTATTGGCGATTTCGTTCCAATTCACATTCCAAGTAATATTCGGCATGCTAATTACATTGCCGGTTGCCAAATTGCATTATCTCTTATAGTTTCCGAGATATGGACTATCGATAATTTACACCTTAGGCTCTGCTTCTAACTTGGGCCCAAATTGTAAAATGGTCTTATCTATTGGCGATTTCGTTCCAATTCACATTCCAAGTAATATTCGGCATGCTAATTACATTGCCGGTTGCCAAATTGAATTATCTCTTATAGTTTCCGAGATATGGACTATCAATAATTTACACCTTAGGCTCTGCTTCTAACTTGGGCCCAAATTGTAAAATGGTCTTACCTATTGGCGATTTCGTTCCAATTCACATTCCAAGTAATATTCGGCATGCTAATTACATTGCCGGTTGCCAAATTGCATTATCTCTTATAGTTTCCGAGATATGGACTATCGATAATTTACACCTTAGGCTCTGCTTCTAATTTGGGCCCAAATTGTAAAATGGTCTTATCTGTTGGCGATTTCGTTCCAATTCACATTCCAAGTAATATTCGGCATGCTAATTACATTGCCGGTTGCCAAATTGCATTATCTCTTATAGTTTCCGAGATATGGACTATCGATAATTTACACCTTAGGCTCTGCTTCTAACTTGGGCCCAAATTGTAAAATGGTCTTATCTATTGGCGATTTCGTCCCAATTCACATTCCAAGTGATATTCGGCATGCTAATTACATTGCCGGTTGCGAAATTGCATTATCTCTTATAGTTTCCGAGATATGGACTATCAATAATTTACACCTTAGGCTCAGCTTCTAACTTGGGCCCAAATTGTAAAATGGTCTTATATATTGGCGATTTCGTTCCAGTTCACATTCCAAGTAATATTCGGCATGCTACTTACATTGCCGGTTGCCAAATTGCATTATCTCTTATAGTTTCCGAGATATGGACTATCGATAATTTACACCTTAAGCTCTGCTTCTAACTTGTTCCCAAATTGTAAAATGGTCTTATCTATTGGCGATTTCGTTCCAATTCACATTCCAAGTAATATTCGGCATGCTAATTACATTGCCGGTTGCCAAATTGCATTATCTCTTATAGTTTCCGAGATATGGACTATCGATAATTTACACCTTAGGCTCTGCTTCTAACTTGGGCCCAAATTGTAAAATGGTCTTATCTATTGGCGATTTCGTTCCAATTCACATTCCAAGTAATATTCGGCATGCTAATTACATTGCCGGTTGCCAAATTGCATTATCTCTTATAGTTTCCGAGATATGGACTATCGATAATTTACACCTTAGGCTCTGCTTCTAACTTGGGCCCAAATTGTAAAATGGTCTTATCTATTGGCGATTTCGTCCCAATTCACATTCCAAGTGATATTCGGCATGCTAATTTCATTGCCGGTTGCGAAATTGCATTATCTCTTATAGTTTCCGAGATATGGACTATCGATAATTTACACCTTGGGCTCTGCTTCTAACTTGGGCCCAAATTGTAAAATGGTCTTATCTATTGGCGATTTCGTTCCAATTCACATTCCAAGTAATATTCGGCATGCTAAATATATTGCCGGTTGCCAAATTGCATTATCTCTCATAGTTTCCGAGATATGGACTATCGATAATTTACACCTTAGGCTCTGCTTCTAACTTGGGCCCAAATTGTAAAATGGTCTTATCTATTGGCGATTTCGTTCCAATTCACATTCCAAGTAATATTCGGCATGCTAATTACATTGCCGGTTGCCAAATTGAATTGTCTCTTATAGTTTCCGAGATATGGACTATCGATAATTTACACCTTAGGCTCTGCTTCTAACTTGGGCCCAAATTGTAAAATGGTCTTATCTATTGGCGATTTCGTTCCAATTCACACTCCTAGTAATATTCGGCATGCTAATTACATTGCCGGTTGCGAAATTGCATTATCTCTTATAGTTTCCGAGATATGGACTATCGATAATTTACACCTTAGGCTCTGCTTCTAACTTGGGCCCAAATTGTAAAATGGTCTTATCTATTGGCGATTTAGTTGCAATTCACATTCCAAGTAATATTCGGCATGCTAATTACATTGCCGGTTGCCAAATTGCATTATCTCTTATAGTTTCCGAGTTATGGACTATCGATAATTTACACCTTAAGCTCTGCTTCTAACTTGGGCCCAAATTGCAAAATGGCCTTATCTATTGGCGATTTCATTCCAATTCACATTCCAAGTAATATTCGGCATGCTAATTACATTGCCGGTTGCCAAATTGCATTATCTCTTATAGTTTCCGAGATATGGACTATCGATAATTTACACCTTAGGCTCTGCTTCTAACTTGGGCCCAAATTGTAAAATGGTCTTATCTATTGGCGATTTCATTCCAATTCACATTCCAAGTAATATTCGGCATGCTAATTACATTGCCGGTTGCCAAATTGAATTATCTCTTATAGTTTCCGAGATATGGACTATCGATAATTTACACCTTAGGCTCTGCTTCTAACTTGGGCCCAAATTGTAAAATGGTCTTACCTACTGGCGATTTCGTTCCAATTCACATTCCAAGTAATATTCGGCATGCTAATTACATTGCTGGTTGCCAAATTGCATTATCTCTTATAGTTTCCGAGATATGGACTATCGATAATTTACACCTTAGGCTCTGCTTCTAACTTGGGCCCAAATAGTAAAATGGTCTTATCTATTGGCGATTTCGTTCCAATTCACATTCCGAGTAATATTCGGCATGCCAATTACATTGCCGGTTGCCAAATTGCATTATCTCTTATAGTTTCCGAGATATGGACTATCGATAATTTACACCTTAGGCTCTGCTTCTAACTTGGGCCCAAATTGTAAAATGGTCTTATCTATTGGCGATTTCGTCCCAATTCACATTCCAAGTGATATTCGGCATGCTAATTACATTGCCGGTTGCGAAATTGCATTATCTCTTATAGTTTCCGAGATATGGACTATCGATAATTTACACCTTAGGCTCTGCTTCTAACTTGGGCCCAAATTGTAAAATGGTCTTATCTATTGGCGATTTCGTCCCAATTCACATTCCAAGTGATATTCGGCATGCTAATTACATTGCCGGTTGCGAAATTGCATTATCTCTTATAGTTTCCGAGATATGGACTATCAATAATTTACACCTTAGGCTCTGCTTCTAACTTGGGCCCAAATTGTAAAATGGTCTTATCTATTGGCGATTTCGTTCCAATTCACATTCCAAGTAATATTCGGCATGCTAATTACATTGCCGGTTGCCAAATTGAATTATCTCTTATAGTTTCCGAGATATGGACTATCGATAATTTACACCTTAGGCTCTGCTTCTAACTTGGGCCCAAATTGTAAAATGGTCTTACCTATTGGCGATTTCGTTCCAATTCACATTCCAAGTAATATTCGGCATGCTAATTACATTGCCGGTTGCCAAATTGCATTATCTCTTATAGTTTCCGAGATATGGACTATCGATAATTTACACCTTAGGCTCTGCTTCTAACTTGGGCCCAAATTGTAAAATGGTCTTATCTATTGGCGATTTTGTTCCAATTCACATTCCAAGTAATATTCGGCATGCTAATTACATTGCCGGTTGCCAAATTGCATTATCTCTTATAGTTTCCGAGATATGGACTATCGATAATTTACACCTTAGGCTCTGCTTCTAACTTGGGCCCAAATTGTAAAATGGTCTTATCTATTGGCGATTTCGTCCCAATTCACATTCCAAGTGATATTCGGCATGCTAATTACATTGCCGGTTGCGAAATTGCATTATCTCTTATAGTTTCCGAGATATGGACTATCAATAATTTACACCTTAGGCTCTGCTTCTAACTTGGGTCCAAATTGTAAAATGGTCTTATCTATTGGCGATTTCGTTCCAATTCACGTTCCAAGTAATATTCGGCATGCTAATTAAATTGCCGGTTGCCAAATTGCATTATCTCTTATAGTTTCCGAGATATGGACTATCGATAATTTACACCTTAGGCTCTGCTTCTAACTTGGGCCCAAATTGTAAAATGGTCTTATCTATTGGCGATTTCGTTCCAATTCACATTCCAAGTAATATTCGGCATGCTAATTACATTGCCGGTTGCCAAATTGCATTATCTCTTATAGTTTCCGAGATATGGACTATCGATAATTTACACCTTAGGCTCTGCTTCTAACTTGGGCCCAAATTGTAAAATTATCTTATCTATTAGCGATTTCGTTCCAATTCACATTCCAAGTAATATTCGGCATGCTAATTACATTGCCGGTTGCCAAATTGCATTATCTCTTATAGTTTCCGAGATATGGACTATCGATAATTTACACCTTAGGCTCTGCTTCTAACTTGGGCCCAAATTGTAAAATGGTCTTATCTATTGGTGATTTCGTCCCAATTCACATTCCAAGTGATATTCGGCATGCTAATTACATTGCCGGTTGCGAAATTGCATTATCTCTTATAGTTTCCGAGATATGGACTATCAATAATTTACATCTTAGGCTCTGCTTCTAACTTGGGTCCAAATTGTAAAATGGTCTTATCTATTGGCGATTTCGTTCCAACTCACATTCCAAGAAATATTCGGCATGCTAATTACATTGCCGGTTGCCAAATTGCATTATCTCTTATAGTTTACGAGATATGGACTATCGATAATTTACACCTTAGGCTCTGCTTCTAACTTGGGCCCAAATTGTAAAATGGTCTTATCTATTGGCGATTTCGTTCCAATTCACATTCCAAGTAATATTCGGCGTGCTAATTACATTGCCGGTTGCCAAATTGCATTATCTCTTATAGTTTCCGAGATATGGACTATCGATAATTTACACCTTAGGCTCTGCTTCTAACTTGGGCCCAAATTGTAAAATGGTCTTACCTATTGGCGATTTCGTTCCAATTCACACTCCAAGTAATATTCGGCATGCTAATTACATTGCCGGTTGCCAAATTGCATTATCTCTTATAGTTTCCGAGATATGGACTATCGATAATTTACACCTTAGGCTCTGCTTCTAACTTGGGCCCAAATAGTAAAATGGTCTTATCTATTGGCGATTTCGTTCCAATTCACATTCCATGTAATATTCGGCATGCCAATTACATTGCCGGTTGCCAAATTGCATTATCTCTTATAGTTTCCGAGATATGGACTATCGATAATTTACACCTTAGGCTCTGCTTCTAACTTGGGCCCAAATTGTAAAATGGTCTTATCTATTGGCGATTTCGTCCCAATTCACATTCCAAGTGATATTCGGCATGCTAATTACATTGCCGGTTGCGAAATTGTATTATCTCTTATAGTTTCCGAGATATGGACTATCAATAATTTACACCTTAGGCTCTGCTTCTAACTTGGGCCCAAATTGTAAAATGGTCTTATCTATTGGCGATTTCGTTCCAATTCACATTCCAAGTAATATTCGGCATGCTAATTACATTGCCGGTTGCCAAATTGAATTATCTCTTATAGTTTCCGAGATATGGACTATCGATAATTTACACCTTAGGCTCTGCTTCTAACTTGGGCCCAAATTGTAAAATGGTCTTACCTATTGGCGATTTCGTTCCAATTCACATTCCAAGTAATATTCGGCATGCTAATTACATTGCCGGTTGCCAAATTGCATTATCTCTTATAGTTTCCGAGATATGGACTATCGATAATTTACACCTTAGGCTCTGCTTCTAACTTGGGCCCAAATTGTAAAATGGTCTTATCTATTGGCGATTTTGTTCCAATTCACATTCCAAGTAATATTCGGAATGCTAATTACATTGCCGGTTGCCAAATTGCATTATCTCTTATAGTTTCCGAGATATGGACTATCGATAATTTACACCTTAGGCTCTGCTTCTAACTTGGGCCCAAATTGTAAAATGGTCTTATCTATTGGCGATTTCGTCCCAATTCACATTCCAAGTGATATTCGGCATGCTAATTACATTGCCGGTTGCGAAATTGCATTATCTCTTATAGTTTCCAAGATATGGACTATCAATAATTTACACCTTAGGCTCTGCTTTTAACTTGGGTCCAAATTGTAAAATGGTCTTATCTATTGGCGATTTCGTTCCAATTCACGATCCAAGTAATATTCGGCATGCTAATTACATTGCCGGTTGCCAAATTGCATTATCTATTATAGTTTCCGAGATATGGACTATCGATAATTTACACCTTAGGCTCTGCTTCTAACTTGGGCCCAAATTGTAAAATGGTCTTATCTATTGGCGATTTCGTCCCAATTCACATTCCAAGTGATATTCGGCATGCTAATTACATTGCCGGTTGCGAAATTGCATTATCTCTTATAGTTTCCGAGATATGGACTATCAATAATTTACATCTTAGGCTCTGCTTCTAACTTGGGTCCAAATTGTAAAATGGTCTTATCTATTGGCGATTTCGTTCCAACTCACATTCCAAGAAATATTCGGCATGCTAATTACATTGCCGGTTGCCAAATTGCATTATCTCTTATAGTTTCCGAGATATGGACTATCGATAATTTACACCTTAGGCTCTGCTTCTAACTTGGGCCCAAATTGTAAAATGGTCTTATCTATTGGCGATTTCGTCCCAATTCACATTCCAAGTGATATTCGGCATGCTAATTACATTGCCGGTTGCGAAATTGCATTATCTCTTATAGTTTCCGAGATATGGACTATCAATAATTTACATCTTAGGCTCTGCTTCTAACTTGGGTCCAAATTGTAAAATGGTCTTATCTATTGGCGATTTCGTTCCAACTCACATTCCAAGAAATATTCGGCATGCTAATTACATTGCCGGTTGCCAAATTGCATTATCTCTTATAGTTTCCGAGATATGGACTATCGATAATTTACACCTTAGGCTCTGCTTCTAACTTGGGCCCAAATTGTAAAATGGTCTTATCTATTGGCGATTTCGTTCCAATTCACATTCCAAGTAATATTCGGCGTGCTAATTACATTGCCGGTTGCCAAATTGCATTATCTCTTATAGTTTCCGAGATATGGACTATCGATAATTTACACCTTAGGCTCTGCTTCTAACTTGGGCCCAAATTGTAAAATGGTCTTACCTATTGGCGATTTCGTTCCAATTCACACTCCAAGTAATATTCGGCATGCTAATTACATTGCCGGTTGCCAAATTGCATTATCTCTTATAGTTTCCGAGATATGGACTATCGATAATTTACACCTTAGGCTCTGCTTCTAACTTGGGCCCAAATAGTAAAATGGTCTTATCTATTGGCGATTTCGTTCCAATTCACATTCCATGTAATATTCGGCATGCCAATTACATTGCCGGTTGCCAAATTGCATTATCTCTTATAGTTTCCGAGATATGGACTATCGATAATTTACACCTTAGGCTCTGCTTCTAACTTGGGCCCAAATTGTAAAATGGTCTTATCTATTGGCGATTTCGTCCCAATTCACATTCCAAGTGATATTCGGCATGCTAATTACATTGCCGGTTGCGAAATTGTATTATCTCTTATAGTTTCCGAGATATGGACTATCAATAATTTACACCTTAGGCTCTGCTTCTAACTTGGGCCCAAATTGTAAAATGGTCTTATCTATTGGCGATTTCGTTCCAATTCACATTCCAAGTAATATTCGGCATGCTAATTACATTGCCGGTTGCCAAATTGAATTATCTCTTATAGTTTCCGAGATATGGACTATCGATAATTTACACCTTAGGCTCTGCTTCTAACTTGGGCCCAAATTGTAAAATGGTCTTACCTATTGGCGATTTCGTTCCAATTCACATTCCAAGTAATATTCGGCATGCTAATTACATTGCCGGTTGCCAAATTGCATTATCTCTTATAGTTTCCGAGATATGGACTATCGATAATTTACACCTTAGGCTCTGCTTCTAACTTGGGCCCAAATTGTAAAATGGTCTTATCTATTGGCGATTTTGTTCCAATTCACATTCCAAGTAATATTCGGAATGCTAATTACATTGCCGGTTGCCAAATTGCATTATCTCTTATAGTTTCCGAGATATGGACTATCGATAATTTACACCTTAGGCTCTGCTTCTAACTTGGGCCCAAATTGTAAAATGGTCTTATCTATTGGCGATTTCGTCCCAATTCACATTCCAAGTGATATTCGGCATGCTAATTACATTGCCGGTTGCGAAATTGCATTATCTCTTATAGTTTCCAAGATATGGACTATCAATAATTTACACCTTAGGCTCTGCTTCTAACTTGGGTCCAAATTGTAAAATGGTCTTATCTATTGGCGATTTCGTTCCAATTCACGATCCAAGTAATATTCGGCATGCTAATTACATTGCCGGTTGCCAAATTGCATTATCTATTATAGTTTCCGAGATATGGACTATCGATAATTTACACCTTAGGCTCTGCTTCTAACTTGGGCCCAAATTGTAAAATGGTCTTATCTATTGGCGATTTCGTCCCAATTCACATTCCAAGTGATATTCGGCATGCTAATTACATTGCCGGTTGCGAAATTGCATTATCTCTTATAGTTTCCGAGATATGGACTATCAATAATTTACATCTTAGGCTCTGCTTCTAACTTGGGTCCAAATTGTAAAATGGTCTTATCTATTGGCGATTTCGTTCCAACTCACATTCCAAGAAATATTCGGCATGCTAATTACATTGCCGGTTGCCAAATTGCATTATCTCTTATAGTTTCCGAGATATGGACTATCGATAATTTACACCTTAGGCTCTGCTTCTAACTTGGGCCCAAATTGTAAAATGGTCTTATCTATTGGCGATTTCGTTCCAATTCACATTCCAAGTAATATTCGGCGTGCTAATTACATTGCCGGTTGCCAAATTGCATTATCTCTTATAGTTTCCGAGATATGGACTATCGATAATTTACACCTTAGGCTCTGCTTCTAACTTGGGCCCAAATTGTAAAATGGTCTTATCTATTGGCGATTTCGTTCCAAGTCACATTCCAAGTAATATTCGGCATGCTAATTACATTGCCGGTTGCCAAATTGCATTATCTCTTATAGTTTCCGAGATATGGACTATCGATAATTTACACCCTAGGCTCTGCTTCTAACTTGGGCCCAAATTGTAAAATGGTCTTATCTATTGGCGATTTCGTTCCAATTCACATTCCAAGTAATATTCGGCATGCTAATTACATTGCCGGTTGCCAAATTGCATTATCTCTTATAGTTTCCGAGATATGGACTATCGATAATTTACACCTTAGGCTCTGCTTCTAACTTGGGAACAAATTGTAAAATGGTCTTATCCATTGGCGATTTCGTTCCAATTCACATTCCAAGTAATATTCGGCATGCTAATTACATTGCCGGTTGCCAAATTGCATTATCTCTTATAGTTTCCGAGATATGGACTATCGATAATTTACACCTTAGGCTCTGCTTCTAACTTGGGCCCAAATTGTAAAATGGTCTTATCTATTGGCGATTTCGTTCCAATTCACATTCCAAGTAATATTCGGCATGCTAATTACATTGCCGGTTGCCAAATTGCATTATCTCTTATAGTTCCCGAGATATGGACTATCGATAATTTACACCATAGGCTCTGCTTCTAACTTGGGCCCTAATTGTAAAATGGTCTTATCTATTGGCGATTTCGTTCCAATACACATTCCAAGTAATATTTGGCATGCTAATTACATTGCCGGTTGCCAAATTGCATTATCTCTTATAGTTTCCGAGATATTAACTATCGTTAATTTACACCTTAGGCTCTGCTTCTAACTTGGGCCCAAATTGTAAAATGGCCTTATCTATTGGCGATTTCGTTCCAATTCACATTCTAAGTAATATTCGGCATGCTAATTACATTGCCGGTTGCCAAATTGCATTATCTCTTATAGTTTCCGAGATATGGACTATCGATAATTTACACCTTAGGCTCTGCTTCTAACTTGGGCCCAAATTGTAAAATGGTCTTATCTATTGGCGATTTCGTTCCAATTCACATTCCAAGTTATATTCGGCATGCTAATTACATTGCCGGTTGCCAAATTGCATTATCTCTTATAGTTTCCGAGATATGGACTATCGATAATTTACACCTTAGGCTCTGCTTCTATCTTGGGCTCAAATTGTAAAATGGTCTTATCTATTGGCGATTTCGTTCCAATTCACATTCCAAGTAATATTCGGCATGCTAATTACATTGCCGGTTGCCAAATTGAATTATCTCTTATAGTTTCCGAGATATGGACTACCGATAATTTACACCTTAGGCTCTGCTTCTAACTTGGGCCCAAATTGTAAAATGGTCTTACCTATTGGCGATTTCGTTCCAATTCACATTCCAAGTAATATTCGGCGTGCTAATTACATTGCCGGTTGCCAAATTGCATTATCTCTTATAGTTTACGAGATATGGACTATCGATAATTTACACCTTAGGCTCTGCTTCTAACTTGGGCCCAAATTGTAAAATGGTCTTATCTATTGGCGATTTCGTTCCAATTCACATTCCAAGTAATATTCGGCATGCTAATTACATTGCCGGTTGCCAAATTGCATTATCTCTTATAGTTTCCGAGATATGGAATATCGATAATTTACAATTTAGGCTCTGCTTCTAACTTGGGCCCAAATTGTAAAATGGTCTTATCTATTGGCGATTTCGTCCCAATTCACATTCCAAGTGATATTCGGCATGCTAATTACATTGCCGGTTGCGAAATTGCATTATCTCTTATAGTTTCCGAGATAAGGACTATCAATAATTTACACCTTAGGCTCAGCTTCTAACTTGGGCCCAAATTGTAAAATGGTCTTATCTATTGGCGATTTCGTTCCAATTCACATTCCAAGTAATATTCGGCATGCTAATTACATTGCCGGTTGCCAAATTGCATTATCTCTTATAGTTTCCGAGATATGGACTATCGATAATTTACACCTTAAGCTCTGCTTCTAACTTGTTCCCAAATTGTAAAATGGTCTTATCTATTGGCGATTTCGTTCCAATTCACATTCCAAGTAATATTCGGCATGCTAATTACATTGCCGGTTGCCAAATTGCATTATCTCTTATAGTTTCCGAGATATGGACTATCGATAATTTACACCTTAGGCTCTGCTTCTAACTTGGGCCCAAATTGTAAAATGGTCTTATCTATTGGCGATTTCGTTCCAATTCACATTCCAAGTAATATTCGGCATGCTAATTACATTGCCGGTTGCCAAATTGCATTATCTCTTATAGTTTCCGAGATATGGACTATCGATAATTTACACCTTAGGCTCTGCTTCTAACTTGGGCCCAAATTGTAAAATGGTCTTATCTATTGGCGATTTCGTCCCAATTCACATTCCAAGTGATATTCGGCATGCTAATTACATTGCCGGTTGCGAAATTGCATTATCTCTTATAGTTTCCGAGATATGGACTATCAATAATTTACATCTTAGGCTCTGCTTCTAACTTGGGTCCAAATTGTAAAATGGTCTTATCTATTGGCGATTTCGTTCCAACTCACATTCCAAGAAATATTCGGCATGCTAATTACATTGCCGGTTGCCAAATTGCATTATCTCTTATAGTTTCCGAGATATGGACTATCGATAATTTACACCTTAGGATCTGTTTCTAACTTGGGCCCAAATTGTAAAATGGTCTTATCTATTGGCGATTTCGTTCCAATTCACATTCCAAGTAATATTCGGCGTGCTAATTACATTGCCGGTTGCCAAATTGCATTATCTCTTATAGTTTCCGAGATATGGACTATCGATAATTTACACCTTAGGCTCTGCTTCTAACTTGGGCCCAAATTGTAAAATGGTCTTATCTATTGGCGATTTCGTTCCAAGTCACATTCCAAGTAATATTCGGCATGCTAATTACATTGCCGGTTGCCAAATTGCATTATCTCTTATAGTTTCCGAGATATGGACTATCGATAATTTACACCCTAGGCTCTGCTTCTAACTTGGGCCCAAATTGTAAAATGGTCTTATCTATTGGCGATTTCGTTCCAATTCACATTCCAAGTAATATTCGGCATGCTAATTACATTGCCGGTTGCCAAATTGCATTATCTCTTATAGTTTCCGAGATATGGACTATCTATAATTTACACCTTAGGCTCTGCTTCTAACTTGGGAACAAATTGTAAAATGGTCTTATCTATTGGCGATTTCGTTCCAATTCACATTCCAAGTAATATTCGGCATGCTAATTACATTGCCGGTTGCCAAATTGCATTATCTCTTATAGTTTCCGAGATATGGACTATCGATAATTTACACCTTAGGCTCTGCTTCTAACTTGGGCCCAAATTGTAAAATGGTCTTATCTATTGGCGATTTCGTTCCAATTCACATTCCAAGTAATATTCGGCATGCTAATTACATTGCCGGTTGCCAAATTGCATTATCTCTTATAGTTCCCGAGATATGGACTATCGATAATTTACACCATAGGCTCTGCTTCTAACTTGGGCCCTAATTGTAAAATGGTCTTATCTATTGGCGATTTCGTTCCAATTCACATTCCAAGTAATATTCGGCATGCTAATTACATTGCCGGTTGCCAAATTGCATTATCTCTTATAGTTTCCGAGATATTAACTATCGTTAATTTACACCTTAGGCTCTGCTTCTAACTTGGGCCCAAATTGTAAAATGGCCTTATCTATTGGCGATTTCGTTCCAATTCACATTCTAAGTAATATTCGGCATGCTAATTACATTGCCGGTTGCCAAATTGCATTATCTCTTATAGTTTCCGAGATATGGACTATCGATAATTTACACCTTAGGCTCTGCTTCTAACTTGGGCCCAAATTGTAAAATGGTCTTATCTATTGGCGATTTCGTTCCAATTCACATTCCAAGTTATATTCGGCATGCTAATTACATTGCCGGTTGCCAAATTGCATTATCTCTTATAGTTTCCGAGATATGGACTATCGATAATTTACACCTTAGGCTCTGCTTCTAACTTGGGCCCAAATTGTAAAATGGTCTTATCTATTGGCGATTTCGTTCCAATTCACATTCCAAGTAATATTCGGCATGCTAATTACATTGCCGGTTGCCAAATTGAATTATCTCTTATAGTTTCCGAGATATGGACTACCGATAATTTACACCTTAGGCTCTGCTTCTAACTTGGGCCCAAATTGTAAAATGGTCTTATCTATTGGCGATTTCGTTTCAATTCACATTCCAAGTAATATTCGGCATGCTAATTACATTGCCGGTTGCCAAATTGCATTATCTCTTATAGTTTCCGAGATATGGAATATCGATAATTTACAATTTAGGCTCTGATTCTAACTTGGGCCCAAATTGTAAAATGGTCTTATCTATTGGCGATTTCGTCCCAATTCACATTCCAAGTGATATTCGGCATGCTAATTACATTGCCGGTTGCGAAATTGCATTATCTCTTATAGTTTCCGAGATATGGACTATCAATAATTTACACCTTAGGCTCAGCTTCTAACTTGGGCCCAAATTGTAAAATGGTCTTATCTATTGGCGATTTCGTTCCAATTCACATTCCAAGTAATATTCGGCATGCTAATTACATTGCCGGTTGCCAAATTGCATTATCTCTTATAGTTTCCGAGATATGGACTATCGGTAATTTACACCTTAGGCTCTGCTTCTAACTTGGGCCCAAATTGTAAAATGGTCTTATCTATTGGCGATTTCGTTCCAATTCACATTCCAAGTAATATCCGGCATGCTAATTACATTGCCGGTTGCCAAATTGAATTATCACTTATAGTTTCCGAGATATGGACTATCGATAATTTACACCTTAGGCTCTGCTTCTAACTTGGGCCCAAATTGTAAAATGGTCTTACCTATTGGCGATTTCGTTCCAATTCACATTCCAATTAATATTCGGCATGCTAATTACATTGCCGGTTGCCAAATTGCATTATCTCTTATAGTTTCCGAGATATGGACTATCGATAATTTACACCTTAGGCTCTGCTTCTAACTTGGGCCCAAATTGTAAAATGGTCTTATCTATTGGCGATTTCGTTCCAATTCACATTCCAAGTAATATTCGGCATGCTAATTACATTGCCGGTTGCCAAATTGCATTATCTCTTATAGTTTCCGAGATATGGACTATCGATAATTTACATCTTAGGCTCTGCTTCTAACTTGGGCCCAAATTGTAAAATCGCCTTATCTATTGGCGATTTCGTTCCAATTCACATTCCAAGTAATATTCGGCATGCTAATTACATTGCCGGTTGCCAAATTGCATTATCTCTTATAGTTTCCGAGATATGGACTATCGATAATTTACACCTTAGGCTCTGCTTCTAACTTGGGCCCAAATTGTAAAATGGTCTTATCTATTGGCGATTTCGTTCCAATTCACATTCCAAGTAATATCCGGCATGCTAATTACATTGCCGGTTGCCAAATTGAATTATCTCTTATAGTTTCCGAGATATGGACTATCGATAATTTACACCTTAGGCTCTGCTTCTAACTTGGGCCCAAATTGTAAAATGGTCTTATCTATTGGCGATTTCGTTCCAATTCACATTCCAAGTAATACTCGGCATGCTAATTACATTGCCGGTTGCCAAATTGCATTATCTCTTATAGTTTCCGAGATATGGACTATCGATAATTTACACCTTAGGCTCTGCTTCTAACTTGGGCCCAAATTGTAAAATGGTCTTATCTATTGGCGATTTCGTTCCAATTCACACTCCAAGTAATATTCGGCATGCTAATTACATTGCCGGTTGCGAAATTGCATTATCTCTTATAGTTTCCGAGATATGGACTATCAATAATTTACACCTTAGGCTCTGCTTCTAACTTGGGCCCAAATTGTAAAATGGTCTTATCTATTGGCGATTTCGTTCCAATTCACATTCCAAGTAATATTCGGCATGCTAATTACATTGCCGGTTGCCAAATTGCATCATTTCTTATAGTTTCCGAGATATGGACTATCAATAATTTACACCTTAGGCTCTGCTTCTAACTTGGGCCCAAATTGTAAAATGGCCTTATCTATTGGCGATTTCGTTCCAATTCACATTCCAAGTAATATTCGGCATGCTAATTACATTGCCGGTTGCCAAATTGCATTATCTCTTATAGTTTCCGAGATATGGACTATCGATAATTTACACCTTAGGCTCTGCTTCTAACTTGGGCCCAAATTGTAAAATGGCCTTATCTATTGGCGATTTCGTTCCAATTCACATTCCAAGTAATATTCGGCATGCTAATTACATTGCCGGTTGCCAAATTGCATTATATCTTATAGTTTCCGAGATATGGACTATCGATAATTTACACCTTAGGCTCTGCTTCTAACTTGGGCCCAAATTGTAAAATGGCCTTACCTATTGGCGATTTCGTTCCAATTCACACTCCAAGTAATATTCGGCATGCTAATTACATTGCCGGTTGCGAAATTGCATTATCTCTTATAGTTTCCGAGATATGGACTATCAATAATTTACACCTTAGGCTCTGCTTCTAACTTGGGCCCAAATTGTAAAATGGTCTTATCTATTGGCGATTTCGTTCCAATTCACATTCCAAGTAATATTCGGCATGCTAATTACATTGCCGGTTGCCAAATTGCATTATCTCTTATAGTTTCCGAGATATGGACTATCGATAATTTACACCTTAGGCTCTGCTTCTAACTTGGGCCCAAATTGTAAAATGGTCTTATCTATTGGCGATTTCGTTCCAATTCACATTCCAAGTAATATTCGGCATGCTAATTACATTGCCGGTTGCCAAATTGCATTATCTCTTATAGTTTCCGAGATATGGACTATCGATAATTTACACCTTAAGCTCTGCTTCTAACTTGGGCCCAAATTGTAAAATGGCCTTATCTATTGGCGATTTCGTTCCAATTCACATTCCAAGTAATATTCGACATGCTAATTACATTGCCGGTTGCCAAATTGCATTAACTCTTATAGTTTCCGAGATATGGACTATCGATAATTTACACCTTAGGCTCTGCTTCTAACTTGGCCCCAAATTGTAAAATGGTCTTATCTATTGGCGATTTCGTTCCAATTCACATTCCAAGTAAAATTCGGCATGCTAATTACATTGCCGGTTGCCAAATTGCATTATCTCTTATAGTTTCCGCGATATGGACTATCGATAATTTACACCTTAGGCTCTACTTCTAACTTGGGCCCAAATTGTAAAATGGTCTTATCTATTGGCGATTTCGTTCCAATTCACATTCCAAGTAATATTCGGCATGCTAATTACATTGCCGGTTGCCAAATTGCATTATCTCTTATAGTTTCCGAGATATGGACTATCGATAATTTACATCTTAGGCTCTGCTTCTAACTTGGGCCCAAATTGTAAAATCGTCTTATCTATTGGCGATTTCGTTCCAATTCACATTCCAAGTAATATTCGGCATGCTAATTACATTGCCGGTTGCCAAATTGCATTATCTCTTATAGTTTCCGAGATATGGACTATCGATAATTTACACCTTAGGCTCTGCTTCTAACTTGGGCCCAAATTGTAAAATGGTCTTATCTATTGGCGATTTCGTTCCAATTCACATTCCAAGTAATATTCGGCATGCTAATTACATTGCCGGTTGCCAAATTGCATTATCTCTTATAGTTTCCGAGATATGGACTATCGATAATTTACATCTTAGGCTCTGCTTCTAACTTGGGCCCAAATTGTAAAATGGTCTTATCTATTGGCGATTTCGTTCCAATTCACATTCCAAGTAATATTCGGCATGCTAATTACATTGCCGGTTGCCAAATTGCATTATCTCTTATAGTTTCCGAGATATGGACTATCGATAATTTACACCTTAGGCTCTGCTTCTAACTTGGGCCCAAATTGTAAAATGGTCTTATCTATTGGCGATTTCGTCCCAATTCACATTTCAAGTGATATTCGGCATGCTAATTACATTGCCGGTTGCGAAATTGCATTATCTCTTATAGTTTCCGAGATATGGACTATCAATAATTTACACCTTAGGCTCTGCTTCTAACTTGGGCCCAAATTGTAAAATGGTCTTATCTATTGGCGATTTCGTTCCAATTCACATTCCAAGTAATATTCGGCATGCTAATTACATTGCCGGTTGCCAAATTGCATTATCTCTTATAGTTTCCGAGATATGGACTATCGATAATTTACACCTTAGGCTCTGCTTCTAACTTGGGCCCAAATTGTAAAATGGTCTTATCTATTGGCGATTTCGTTCCAATTCACATTCCAAGCAATATTCGGCATGCTAATTACATTGCCGGTTGCCAAATTGCATTATCTCTTATAGTTTCCGAGATATGGACTATCGATAATTTACACCTTAGGCTCTGCTTCTAACTTGGGCCCAAATTGTAAAATGGTCTTATCTATTGGCGATTTCGTTCCAATTCACATTCCAAGTAATATTCGGCATGCTAATTACATTGCCGGTTGCCAAATTGCATTATCTCTTATAGTTTCCGAGATATGGACTATCGATAATTTACACCTTAGGCTCTGCTTCTAACTTGGGCCCAAATTGTAAAATGGTCTTATCTATTGGCGATTTCGTTCCAATTCACATTCCAAGTAATATTCGGCATGCTAATTACATTGCCGGTTGCCAAATTGCATTATCTCTTATAGTTTCCGAGATATGGACTATCGATAATTTACACCTTAGGCTCTGCTTCTAACTTGGGCCCAAATTGTAAAATGGTCTTCTCTATTGGCGATTTCGTTCCAATTCACATTCCAAGTAATATTCGGCATGCTAATTACATTGCCGGTTGCCAAATTGCATTATCTCTTATAGTTTCCGAGATATGGACTATCGATAATTTACACCTTAGGCTCTGCTTCTAACTTGGGCCCAAATTGTAAAATCGTCTTATCTATTGGCGATTTCGTTCCAATTCACATTCCAAGTAATATTCGGCATGCTAATTACATTGCCGGTTGCCAAATAGCATTATCTCTTATAGTTTCCGAGATATGGACTATCGATAATTTACACCTTAGGCTCTGCTTCTAACTTGTGCCCAAATTGTAAAATGGTCTTATCTATTGGCGATTTCGTTCCAATTCACATTCCAAGTAATATTCGGCATGCTAATTACATTGCCGGTTGCCAAATTGCATTATCTCTTATAGTTTCCGAGATATGGACTATCGATAATTTACATCTTAGGCTCTGCTTCTAACTTGGGCCCAAATTGTAAAATCGTCTTATCTATTGGCGATTTCGTTCCAATTCACATTCCAAGTAATATTCGGCATGCTAATTACATTGCCGGTTGCCAAATTGCATTATCTCTTATAGTTTCCGATATATGGACTATCGATAATTTACACCTTAGGCTCTGCTTCTAACTTGGGCCCAAATTGTAAAATGGTCTTATCTATTGGCGATTTCGTTCCAATTCACATTCCAAGTAATATTCGGCATGCTAATTACATTGCCGGTTGCCAAATTGCATTATCTCTTATAGTTTCCGAGATATGGACTATCGATAATTTACACCTTAGGCTCTGCTTCTAACTTGGGCCCAAATTGTAAAATGGTCTTATCTATTGGCGATTTCGTCCCAATTCACATTTCAAGTGATATTCGGCATGCTAATTACATTGCCGGTTGCCAAATTGCATTATCTCTTATAGTTTCCGAGATATGGACTATCGATAATTTACATCTTAGGCTCTGCTTCTAACTTGGGCCCAAATTGTAAAATCGTCTTATCTATTGGCGATTTCGTTCCAATTCACATTCCAAGTAATATTCGGCATGCTAATTACATTGCCGGTTGCCAAATTGCGTTATCTCTTATAGTTTCCGAGATATGGACTATCGATAATTTACATCTTAGGCTCTGCTTCTAACTTGGGCCCAAATTGTAAAATCGTCTTATCTATTGGCGATTTCGTTCCAATTCACATTCCAAGTAATATTCGGCATGCTAATTACATTGCCGGTTGCCAAATTGCATTATCTCTTATAGTTTCCGAGATATGGACTATCGATAATTTACATCTTAGGCTCTGCTTCTAACTTGGGCCCAAATTGTAAAATGGTCTTATCTATTGGCGATTTCGTTCCAATTCACATTCCAAGTAATATTCGGCATGCTAATTACATTGCCGGTTGCCAAATTGCATTATCTCTTATAGTTTCCGAGATATGGACTATCGATAATTTACACCTTAGGCTCTGCTTCTAACTTGGGCCCAAATTGTAAAATGGTCTTATCTATTGGCGATTTCGTCCCAATTCACATTTCAAGTGATATTCGGCATGCTAATTACATTGCCGGTTGCCAAATTGCATTATCTCTTATAGTTTCCGAGATATGGACTATCGATAATTTACACCTTAGGCTCTGCTTCTAACTTGGGCCCAAATTGTAAAATGGTCTTATCTATTGGCGATTTCGTTCCAATTCACATTCCAAGTAATATTCGGCATGCTAATTACATTGCCGGTTGCCAAATTGCATTATCTCTTATAGTTTCCGAGATATGGACTATCGATAATTTACACCTTAGGCTCTGCTTCTAACTTGGGCCCAAATTGTAAAATGGCCTTATCTATTGGCGATTTCGTTCCAATTCACATTCCAAGTAATATTCGACATGCTAATTACATTGCCGGTTGCCAAATTGCATTAACTCTTATAGTTTCCGAGATATGGACTATCGATAATTTACACCTTAGGCTCTGTTTCTACCTTGGCCCCAAATAGTAAAATGGTCTTATCTATTGGCGATTTCGTTCCAATTCACATTCCAAGTAATATTCGGCATGCTAATTACATTGCCGGTTGCCAAATTGCATTATCTCTTATAGTTTCCGAGATATGGACTATCGATAATTTACACCTTAGGCTCTACTTCTAACTTGGGCCCAAATTGTAAAATGGTCTTATCTATTGGCGATTTCGTTCCAATTCACATTCCAAGTAATATTCGGCATGCTAATTACATTGCCGGTTGCCAAATTGCATTATCTCTTATAGTTTCCGAGATATGGACTATCGATAATTTACATCTTAGGCTCTGCTTCTAACTTGGGCCCAAATTGTAAAATCGTCTTATCTATTGGCGATTTCGTTCCAATTCACATTCCAAGTAATATTCGGCATGCTAATTACATTGCCGGTTGCCAAATTGCATTATCTCTTATAGTTTCCGAGATATGGACTATCGATAATTTACACCTTAGGCTCTGCTTCTAACTTGGGCCCAAATTGTAAAATCGTCTTATCTATTGGCGATTTCGTTCCAATTCACATTCCAAGTAATATTCGACATGCTAATTACTTTGCCGGTTGCCAAATTGCATTAACTCTTATAGTTTCCGAGATATGGACTATCGATAATTTACACCTTAGGCTCTGCTTCTAACTTGGGCCCAAATTGTAAAATCGTCTTATCTATTGGCGATTTCGTTCCAATTCACATTCCAAGTAATATTCGACATGCTAATTACATTGCCGGTTGCCAAATTGCATTAACTCTTATAGTTTCCGAGATATGGACTATCGATAATTTACACCTTAGGCTCTGCTTCTAACTTGGCCCCAAATTGTAAAATGGTCTTATCTATTGGCGATTTCGTTCCAATTCACATTCCAAGTAATATTCGGCATGCTAATTACATTGCCGGTTGCCAAATTGCATTATCTCTTATAGTTTCCGAGATATGGACTATCGATAATTTACACCTTAGGCTCTACTTCTAACTTGGGCCCAAATTGTAAAATGGTCTTATCTATTGGCGATTTCGTTCCAATTCACATTCCAAGTAATATTCGGCATGCTAATTACATTGCCGGTTGCCAAATTGCATTATCTCTTATAGTTTCCGAGATATGGACTATCGATAATTTACATCTTAGGCTCTGCTTCTAACTTGGGCCCAAATTGTAAAATGGTCTTATCTATTGGCGATTTCGTTCCAATTCACATTCCAAGTAATATTCGGCATGCTAATTACATTGCCGGTTGCCAAATTGCATTATCTCTTATAGTTTCCGAGATATGGACTATCGATAATTTACATCTTAGGCTCTGCTTCTAACTTGGGCCCAAATTGTAAAATCGTCTTATCTATTGGCGATTTCGTTCCAATTCACATTCCAAGTAATATTCGGCATGCTAATTACATTGCCGGTTGCCAAATTGCATTATCTCTTATAGTTTCCGAGATATGGACTATCGATAATTTACACCTTAGGCTCTGCTTCTAACTTGGGCCCAAATTGTAAAATGGTCTTATCTATTGGCGATTTCGTTCCAATTCACATTCCAAGTAATATCCGGCATGCTAATTACATTGCCGGTTGCCAAATTGAATTATCTCTTATAGTTTCCGAGATATGGACTATCGATAATTTACACCTTAGGCTCTGCTACTAACTTGGGCCCAAATTGTAAAATGGTCTTATCTATTGGCGATTTCGTTCCAATTCACATTCCAAGTAATATTCGGCATGCTAATTACATTGTCGGTTGCCAAATTGCATTATCTCTTATAGTTTCCGAGATATGGACTATCGATAATTTACATCTTAGGCTCTGCTTCTAACTTGGGCCCAAATTGTAAAATGGTCTTATCTATTGGCGATTTCGTTCCAATTCACATTCCAAGTAATATTCGGCATGCTAATTACATTGCCGGTTGCCAAATTGCATTATCTCTTATAGTTTCCGAGATATGGACTATCGATAATTTACACCTTAGGCTCTGCTTCTAACTTGGGCCCAAATTGTAAAATGGTCTTATCTATTGGCGATTTCGTTCCAATTCACATTCCAAGTAATATTCGGCATGCTAATTACATTGCCGGTTGCCAAATTGCATTATCTCTTATAGTTTCCGAGATATGGACTATCGATAATTTACACCTTAGGCTCTGCTTCTAACTTGGGCCCAAATTGTAAAATCGTCTTATCTATTGGCGATTTCGTTCCAATTCACATTCCAAGTAATATTCGGCATGCTAATTACATTGCCGGTTGCCAAATTGCATTATCTCTTATAGTTTCCGAGATATGGACTATCGATAATTTACACCTTAGGCTCTGCTTCTAACTTGGGCCCAAATTGTAAAATGGTCTTACCTATTGGCGATTTCGTTCCAATTCACATTCCAAGTAATATTCGGCATGCTAATTACATTGCCGGTTGCCAAATAGCATTATCTCTTATAGTTTCCGAGATATGGACTATCGATAATTTACACCTTAGGCTCTGCTTCTAACTTGTGCCCAAATTGTAAAATGGTCTTATCTATTGGCGATTTCGTTCCAATACACATTCCAAGTAATATTCGGCATGCTAATTACATTGCCGTTTGCCAAATTGCATTATCTCTTATAGTTTCCGAGATATGGACTATCGATAATTTACATCTTAGGCTCTGCTTCTAACTTGGGAGCAAATTGTAAAATCGTCTTATCTATTGGCGATTTCGTTCCAATTCACATTCCAAGTAATATTCGGCATGCTAATTACATTGCCGGTTGCCAAATTGCATTATCTCTTATAGTTTCCGATATATGGACTATCGATAATTTACACCTTAGGCTCTGCTTCTAACTTGGGCCCAAATTGTAAAATGGTCTTATCTATTGGCGATTTCGTTCCAATTCACATTCCAAGTAATATTCGGCATGCTAATTACATTGCCGGTTGCCAAATTGCATTATCTCTTATAGTTTCCGAGATATGGACTATCGATAATTTACACCTTAGGCTCTGCTTCTAACTTGGGCCCAAATTGTAAAATGGTCTTATCTATTGGCGATTTCGTCCCAATTCACATTCCAAGTGATATTCGGCATGCTAATTACATTGCCGGTTGCGAAATTGCATTATCTCTTATAGTTTCCGAGATATGGACTATCAATAATTTACATCTTAGGCTCTGCTTCTAACTTGGGTCCAAATTGTAAAATGGTCTTATCTATTGGCGATTTCGTTCCAACTCACATTCCAAGAAATATTCGGCATGCTAATTACATTGCCGGTTGCCAAATTGCATTATCTCTTATAGTTTCCGAGATATGGACTATCGATAATTTACACCTTAGGCTCTGCTTCTAACTTGGGCCCAAATTGTAAAATGGTCTTATCTATTGGCGATTTCGTTCCAATTCACATTCCAAGTAATATTCGGCGTGCTAATTACATTGCCGGTTGCCAAATTGCATTATCTCTTATAGTTTCCGAGATATGGACTATCGATAATTTACACCTTAGGCTCTGCTTCTAACTTGGGCCCAAATTGTAAAATGGTCTTATCTATTGGCGATTTCGTTCCAAGTCACATTCCAAGTAATATTCGGCATGCTAATTACATTGCCGGTTGCCAAATTGCATTATCTCTTATAGTTTCCGAGATATGGACTATCGATAATTTACACCCTAGGCTCTGCTTCTAACTTGGGCCCAAATTGTAAAATGGTCTTATCTATTGGCGATTTCGTTCCAATTCACATTCCAAGTAATATTCGGCATGCTAATTACATTGCCGGTTGCCAAATTGCATTATCTCTTATAGTTTCCGAGATATGGACTATCGATAATTTACACCTTAGGCTCTGCTTCTAACTTGGGAACAAATTGTAAAATGGTCTTATCTATTGGCGATTTCGTTCCAATTCACATTCCATGTAATATTCGGCATGCTAATTACATTGCCGGTTGCCAAATTGCATTATCTCTTATAGTTTCCGAGATATGGACTATCGATAATTTACACCTTAGGCTCTGCTTCTAACTTGGGCCCAAATTGTAAAATGGTCTTATCTATTGGCGATTTCGTTCCAATTCACATTCCAAGTAATATTCGGCATGCTAATTACATTGCCGGTTGCCAAATTGCATTATCTCTTATAGTTTCCGAGATATGGACCTATCGATAATTTACACCATAGGCTCTGCTTCTAACTTGGGGCCATAATTGTAAAATGGTCTTACTATTGGCGATTTCGTTCCAATTCACATTCCAAGTAATATTCGGCCATGCTAATTACATTGCCGTTGCCAATTGCATTATCTCTTATAGTTTCCGAGAATATTAACTATCGTTAAATTACACCTTAGGCTCTGCTTCTAAC